>NC_057864.1:115479214-116185047 GCF_019393635.1 Dromiciops gliroides | reverse complement strand
GTTCATATTTATAAGCTTTAATAATAAGGTAAAAGAAAAAGAAGCATGTTTGCACACTGTATAATTCTTACCTCTTCCTTTGTCTTTTTTGATATAACACGAAGCCAGTCCCCAATCATGCTCAGGACAGCAGCAAAGTAAGCAAGCCCTACCAGGATCCAAAACCATACCACTGGCTTATAAAAATCCAAGTACTCAATATCTGATCCTCCTGTAAGGGAAAACAAAATGGAAGAAAAATGAATTCATGTTGCAGGTACTTTATGAATTTCTTCAATTGCCTTTTTTATTATCTATATTATCAATAACATTTATCATTGGATCCATCGATTACATATCACTAATACCACAATAGACTACTAGAGAAAAGAAATCTGATTAATGGACTCTTCTTTCTAACTCGCCTAACTATCTGTCAATGAAATGTAAGACCTTTGAGGGCAGAGTCTGTCTCAGTTGTTGTATATATATATATATATATATATGTGTGTGTGTGTGTGTGTGTGTGTGTGTGTGTGTGTGTGTGTGTGTGTGTGTGTGTGTATGTATATATCCTCAATGAATAATTAATTCTCTGGTACATAATAGGGAAAACTGAATTGAATTGTCAGTTTTATCACACTCTTTCTATTCATCAAAGCTTTTAGCCTCCTCTTTATTTCATATGATAATTTAACTTATTGGAGTTAACAAGGTCATCAAGATAGTGTATTAAGAAAAGAGAAGATGGTCCAAGACAGACTTTAGGGGCACCTACAATGAGGGAGCATTGTGGACAATGGAGTCAGAAAAGACTAGGAAAAAGTGGTCAGCCAGAAAGGAAGGGATTCAGGAGAGAATAATGCTATAAAAAAAACCAAGAGAAGAGGATGCTCAGTGTTGTTAAAGGTTGCAGAGATCTTGAGAAGGTTAAGGGTTGAGGAAAGACCATCAAATTTGGCAATTAAAAGCTGGAGCAGGATAGTATAGGCAAGGTCAATTTGCTGGGGCTTGCCACATGGATTTACAAATTCATTTCCAAAACTTATCATAATAATACTGTGAGGGAGATGGTATAACAATATTCTTGTTGTTGTTTGTCCTTTGTTCTCAAAGAGGACCATGATATTGAATTGGATTTAAGTAAGTGAAGGCTGTGCAAAATCACCAATTTTATTCTCTCCTCCAGAGCCATCTGTGTCCAGTGGCAAGATATACATCAGGACAACTGGAGGTGGCCTCAGATGATTAAGGTAATTGGGGTTAAGTGACTTGCCCAGGGTCACATAGCTAATAAATGTCTGAGGTGAGATAATAATTCCCATCTTAAAGATGGAAAATTGAGGCTCAGAGAGCTTAAGTGACTTGACTAGATTTACATGGCTATCAAGTCTTAGAGCCAGGATTGAAATGTAGGATGTCCTTGACTTCTTCCCTTAGGCTACTCTGCTTTCCCTTAGGTAAAGTTGCATAGATTACTAGTTGCAGAGCTGAGAGTAAGATTTGTATCTCCAGGAAATCCTATTAAGTGCATTGTCATCTAGACCAAATTCTTCCTTTATTGTTTAATTAGTTATGGTTGCTTAATCACTAAGAACAGCACACACCTGAATAAACATAGAATTTTTTTTAGTATCATAAAGGAGTCTTGGGAATTAAATTGTGACCACTGTGCTAATTGAAGGAAAGCTAATTGAAGGTGATCCAGGAATTATGAAGGTTGTGCTACTTCCCCAGTATTTCTTTGGGCTTTAATTACTTGCGTCTAAATTCTATGCAACACACAAACACACACACACACACACACACACGCACACACATGCACACACACATGCACACACACATACATCTGGGCTTTCATATTAATGTCCTAGTTCCAGATAGATGCCTTGGAGAAGTTTAGAAAACATAGGAAAAGCCAATTGAGAACGAGGTGATGAAGAAAAAGCATGCATTTTAAGAGGTGAGGGGGGGTGGGGGGGGAACCATCTTAATCAAAATCACAAAGTTCCCAGACCAGCCCACTGATTATTCCATTTAGCTTGCAAAAGGGGTGGTCATACTTTTATTCATTCCTTCATTTCTGTGTTTGTTTTAAATATTTATTGATATCTTTTGTCTTTCATGTTAATTTACATTCTTCTTATTGCCCTCTCCAACAAACTACCCCTGTCACAAAGAATAAGATAAATAAAATGTACACCAGCAAAACTATCTCATTAACCAATGAGATAGTACCAAGTTGGATAGTTTGTTTAATATTCCACACCTATGGTGCCCCTGTCTCTGCAAAGAAGGGAAGAACTTGCAATCTCTTATTTCTTCCTTAGGGTCAAGCTTGGCAATTATAATTAGTATTCAGTTCTGGCTTTCTTTTTTTGCCTTTGTGTAATTTAAGATTCTAAATGTGGATTCTAATCTGTTCCCCCAGTTTGGGGGAAACTGACTAAAAATCACTGATAAAACGAGTTTAGGTTTTTAAGGGCTTATTGGAAAATAGAAAGAAAAAGATTGAGAACAGAATTCTAACAGCCTGGCATTCCTATCTTTCCTCAAATTTCCTGTGAAGTCCTCTGCCGCCACCACCATCAAGTCAGGAAGCCAAAAGGCCCAGCGCTCTCTGCGCAGGCTCCCTTTCCTCCTTCCTGTCTCCTCCCAGACCACAGGAGGCTCCTCAAGTTGATTGGCTGGTAGCCTTGATAGACAGCACCCATGAGCAAACGTCATTTCCTGACGCCAAGGAAAAGCCACAATGCCTCTGAGGCATTTTCCTCATGGTGTAGCTTTCCCACAGCAAGTCTCCAGTAGGTGGTGTCATTCCAATCATTACACCTTCTTTTCCTTTTTATAGTCATCATGTATATTTTTCATTGTTCTGTTTACTTCACTTTGCATCATGTCATATAAATCTTCTTGTGCTTCTCTGTATTTTTCTTATTCATCATTTTTATGCTACAGTAGTATTTGATTACATACATGTACTAAAACTGTTTTAGTCATTTTCCAGTCAATGGACACTTTTTTACTAAACAAAGTTGTTGCTATAAATATTTTGATTTATTATGGTACCTTTCTTTCTTTGAATCTTGGTATACTTGCTTAGTAGTGATAGCCATTCTTAATGGTCTTAATTTGATTAATGTCTCATATGCATAGTTAGGTATGATCCTGTCTCTTGTTCATCTTGTCATGTTGTTTGGAATAGCCTTATTCCTTCCACATATTCTTTTCCTAACTCTTCCATTAAATGTCACTTAAAGAGCCAAATTCTTTGCATTTATAGCTATAGATTTTAAAGAAAATTATTGTCACATTTCTATTTAATTAATGAATTAAATAAACATGTATAATCACCTGCTTTATTCAATACACTATACTAGACACTTAGAAAAATATAAAGTTTGGTTAAGACATTGTCCTCACAGAGCTGACCATCTAGAAGAAGGGGAAGAGTCACAAACACAAATAATATACTATATTATAACATATGTGCATTAGAACACTGCAAAACAAAGTGCTAGGTGAAGTCTAAAGGGAAAGAACTTTCTTGACTGGGGAATCAGACAAAGTTTCATGGCTTAGGGGTTACATAAGTAGTTCCATGTAATTGAAAGACATTTGTGAACTAGGAGTCACAGTGACCTACCCATAAAATATGGGTAATTATACCTGTCCTGAACCTCTCCTTGTTTCACATATAAAAACAAACAAACAAACAAACAAACAAACAAACAAAAACACTTAGGGGCAGCTAGGTGGTGCAGTGGATAAAGCACCAGCCCTGGATTCAGGAAGACCTGAATTCAAATCCAACCTCAGACACTTGACTCTTACTAACCGTGTGACCCTGGGCAAGTTACTTGATCCTCATTTCCCCACCAAAAAAACAAACAAACAAACAAAAAACACTTAGTAAGCACCTACTATGTGAAAGGTGAGAGGTAACATGGAGTTGTGGAACAGAACTGCCAGAATTTGATTGAAATACTTCTTCTGGTATTTCATGGATGTGTGCAAATACTGGACTAGTTTAAGTACCCCATATCACTGTCTAAGGCTATGAGTTGCAGAGCTACTGAGGTTTGCATTGGTAAAGGAAATTTCATCACCTTGAGTTCCCAACACCCTGAAATCACAGCTCCAGATTTTTTTTTAAGTACAAGGCATTGTTCCAGGGGGTATAAAGGGATATAAAGACTAAAAAAATATTAAATTCCTGGTTCTTGAGGAGCTTATGATGTGGGGTGGGGGTGGGGAGCTGAGTGGGGAGGATTTAACTACATGAATGAAATGAAATGTAAGGTCATTTGAGGGAAAGCATAACAATGTACACAGGGGGTCTGTACAGTCCAGGTGTAAGGTCAGGGAAACCCTAGCAGAAGAGGATGTCTGAGCTCTGTCTTGAAAATAAGCATTCTAAGAGGCAGAAGTAAATAGGAATGAATTCCAGGTTTGGGGGATGGCTTGAGAAAATTCACAGAGGTGGGACATGCAATGTTGACTTCTAGATGCATTTTGATTATTATTTGGTTTAGTTTGGTTTGGTTTGGTTTTTGCAGGGCAATGAGGGTTAAGTGACTTGCCCAGGGTCACACAGCTAGTTAAGTGTCAAGTGTCTGAGGCTGGATTTGAATTCAGGTCCTCCTGAATCCAAGGCCAGTGCTTTATCCACTACACCACCTAGCTGCCCCCTAAATGCATTTTAGAACAAAACTAGTTTGATCAAAGGCACTAAATAATTCCTCTCAGACTGATTAGCTGATTCTGGGCTAAAACAATCAAGTGTCATGTGAAATTAACCTGATAATGCTCCTGGGAATCACATTATACAGGGTTTTAAGTTCTAAGATAAAGGATTTAAAATTTATCCTACAGGTATAGGGAGTCACTGAAGGTTTTTAAGTAGAGAAATAAAATGATCCAAAAGGAGCCAAATGGATCCAGGGAATGGAAAGTACCTGACGGTCACTGGAAATAGGAACTCAAAAGCTCCAGTTCACATGTGAGAGAGAAGAATCATGATTGCAGGCTAATGTTGCCAGAGCCTACCTTTGAGACCTCCCTCTCCACTGATGGCAATGAGAAGCAATCGGAGTACCCAGATAATGATAGCAAGTCAGTCAATCAATGAAGTAGCATTTACTGAATCAAAAGCATAGACTATAGGAGCTTTGGTCTAAATGCAGTCTCTGGTCCCTTTCTCATGCCTCTCTATCCACTATAACAAAATCCATTTTTTTTTTTGTTATCCAAACAGTCTAACAAGCTGAATTTTACTTCATAATAGGCAATAGCTAATATAGTGCTTCCTACATGACAGGCACTATACTAAGTGCTTTATAATTATTATCTCATTTGATCCTCACAGCAACCCTGATGATAGTGCTATTATTATCCTGACTTTACAGATGAGAAAAGTGAGGCAAAGACTTCTCCAGCATCACCCAGAGAGTAAGTGACTGGGGCCAGGTAGGAAATCAGGTCTTCCTGATTCTAGGCCTGGTTGTGACTCACTGTACCACCTAGCTGTCCACAAAGAGGCCACGGCTTAACTAGAAATAGATACAAATGTATGGTTAAGTAAAGAGCCTGACTCCTAGGTAGGTACTAAGGATTTTCCAACTGGGGACTCAGAACAGTTATGAGTAAAATCAGAACTTTTCATGAAAACTAAATTCCTTAAAGCTGAAGAGAAGGAAACCAACTGGACCTTAGAGGTTATTATACTGCATGTTAGGCTTAAATAAGCTAATTATTGTAATGAGGTATTATTAAAATCTGAAATGAAGAGCTGAACTAGAGGGCTTATGATGTCTCCTCAAGCTCTGAATCCATGGTCTTATGACATTCAGGGCTTCCAGTAAACTAAAAGATAAAATACACACATCTTTGCAATTGAAACCCTATATGCTATGGCTCTAATGCAGTTTATCACTCCAGAGTATTTCACTTACCTTTATGTATTCTATATTCTAACCTAATGAGAAACCAGCTTTATCCAGCTCTGTCCTGTCAAATTTCTGCCTTTTGAAATCCTTTTCCTTCAAGCGCAACTCAGAAGTCAGGTCATTCATGAGATTTTCCTTGATACCTCCTAGCTGAGCTTGCAAACATTAAAATTAACAGCAGCAAATACAATGACAAAAACCCCAACAGATACAAAATGGCTTATTATTAAGAAGCAACCAGTTTCTGTGATAAAATACTAGCCAGTCTAATAAAACAACTAGGATAGAGCACCGGCCCTGGAGTCAGGAGTACCTGAGTTCAAATCCGGCCCCAGACACTTAACACTTACTAGCTGTGTGACCCTGGGCAAGTCACTTAACCCCCATTGCCTCACTAAAAAAAATAAATAAATAAATAAAAACAACTAGTTGACAAGTCTGTGCTCAGTTAGAAATGATCCCTTTCTTCCTGATCTTTTATTTTTCTCTAATTACCTTCTCCTAGTCAGTTATAATATTATAACATATTATGTAACTTTCCTTTTAGACTGTAAGATCTTTGAGGACAGGGACTATGTCATTTTGCATTTTTTGTTTACCAGGCACCTAGTTGAGTAAGAGTTAATAAATGTTCGTTAAATTGAATTTATAAAAGTTATATCTATTTATTTTCTATCTGTTGTATACAGCCCTGTCAATGGTAGGGCATGAAAAGAGTTTTGTTCCAGGGCAAAGACAAGGAATTCCAAAGGGAAAGAGGGCTAAAGAAGTCATTAGATGGGTGAATTCATGCCCCCCACCCCCATGCCTTGCTTCATGGTCCTCAAGAGGAGTGTCAACTGACAAGCCTCTCCTCTACTGCATCAAAAATCCATCACTGGGATGCCCTATTACCAGACCCATTATTGCCACCAAGGAAGGACTCAAGCTCTCTGGGTGAAGACGACCCTTTCCTGGAACAGTTGCACCAGTGGAGAGACTTTCCCCTGCATTTCTGTTTCCTCCCATCCACCTACCCCCTTCACATTATCTTCTTCACCAACAAAATTCTACTCCATATACATGCAGATAATAGAATTTGCCCCAATTTGAGCTAGGATTTTGGTTATATAAATTCAAGTACCCTATTCCATTTGACATGGAAATTTCATGTGGTCATACCACCTCTTTTTTTTGTGAGGCAACTGGGGTTAAATGACTTGCCCAGGGTCACACAGTGGTAAGTGCCAAGGGTCTGAGTCCGGGTTTGAACTCACGTCCTACTGAATAAAGGGCCAGTGCTGAATCCATTGCGCCACCTAGCTGGCCCTATCACCTCTTGATCTTATATTTATAGGTAGTACCACATTTCTAATGAAAATGTAACAGTAGAAAAAATAAGTTGTACATTGAGGAATTATTATCCTAGCCACAAATATAACTCTATTAAAAATAGAAATTGAGGAAAAGAAGATATTTTGCAAGGTAAATAATAGAAATTTCACACTCTTACAAATAAAGGTCTTAATCCTCATTTGCTCAGCCATTACTGGGAGAAAGGATGGCAACAGCAGCAGAAGCAGCATCTTATGATGGATGATCTAAACTTACAAACTTTATATGAAAACAGGTTTGAAGATTCAAAGCATTAACTTGGGAATTTTGTATGGAAAGTGGCTGCAAAATAGTTTCACCAGATAATTCCATTTTTCAAATGTTTCCATTTCAGTGAAACCAAAAGGACATTTTTCCCAAGAACTTTCTCTTTCAAAACCAATGCTTAGGAGAGCCTCATCCAAGTATTCATGACTCACTTAACACATAAGTTCGCGAAGATTCCATTTTAGAAGAGTTAGATCATGATCAAGATGACTTTTTATGTCTTCTTTCTTATAAACAGGATGTCACATTCTGAGAAGGGTAAATTAACTTAATCACTTAAGGCCTGTCTTTGGGTAAAACAGTCAACCCACAATGTTTTGTGTGTGGATTTTAATCTCAGAAAAGTATATTTTCTCTTTCTTAATTGTCACTTCCAAGTTGGAATTTATGCAATATGATGAAGCAAAGAAAACCTATGAAACTAGGAACTGCTAAATACCTCACAAACCCTATTCATTTTCTTGTGCCTAACATTCAGTCTTCCACTGTCCCAGAATTGTTTGAATTCTCAAAGGCTAACTTGAGTGAAACACAAGAAGGTTTTAACATGCTTTTAAAAAGTTCCAAAGAAGAGCTGATTTACAAAAGCAAAAAGAGACTTATCACCAGTAGGCTGGTCATTAGGTGAGTAAATTTTTGGCAATAGTTTCTTCCCCCTACCACCACCAATACAAAATTGTCCTTGATCCTATGTGGATGATGATGGGAGCAGATTGATAAGGGAAAATGTCAGATACTATTGGAATCACACCATTTTTTAGACTATGTATAGACATTAAGTGAATTCTTGGTACTATAGATGTAGGATGCTTATCCAATTATCAAGAAGTTGCCAAACTAATAGGATTTCTAATTTTGACATTCCTGCTATAAATGAAACAACAAAATTATAAGAAAGTTTTTGCTAAATTAAAAGAATATTCACATATCCCTCTAAGAGAAGTAGATAAAAGAGTTGGAAAAGTGGGTTTTATTGGTCATCCAAAGTCATCATCATGAAATATCATTTCATAGAACACAGTCATATAGCATTGATTGCAGTGCTATGGTGAGAATCATCAAAAATACCCCCACCAATGAGTCACTGCTCACGTTCCATCAGCTGTTGCAGAGAGAAAAAGAGGTAGAGAAATTCTGTGAAGAACTCAGTAAGATCCATACAGTGGGAAAAGCACAAAATTTGGAGACAGAAGATCCAAGTTCAAATTTGGCATGCAAAATGTGACCTTTGGTGAGATGTTAACCCTCCCCTGAGTCTCAGTTCATATATAAAATAAAAGGGTAAGATTAGATGCCTTTGATGTCACTTCTAGTTCTCAATCTATTTTTAACAAACCTCCAAATTAAATCAATACATATTTTATTATCATGGTGAGTTAGTAACTGAAGGTGAATTGTCACCTTTAGAAGTTGTTGTTTGTCCTTTGTTCTCAGAGAGGACCATGACAGATGTTATGATTTACAATGAATTTGATTTAAGTGAGCGAGGGCTGTGCAAGGTCACAAACCTCACTTTCTCCTCCAGAACCATTTGGGTCCAATAGCAAGATATGCATCAGGATGGCTGGAGATGGCCTCAGATATTTAAGGCTATTAGGGTTGTGACTTGCCCAGGGTCACAAAGCTAGTAAGTGTCTGAGGTCAGATTTGAACTCAGGTCCTCCTGACTCCAGGGCTAGTGCTTTATCTACTGTGTCACCTATCTGTCCAACCTTTAGAAGTATTTTTACATCAACATGCTCTCTTGTTTATGTTAAAATATAGGATTTAAAGTTTCTGCAGTATCTGGTTGGCAACATTTTTGTTCATGTTTTTGAATTTAACTATTTTGAAGTGATGTTTCAATTCACTTTATTGATCATCTCATCTTCATATAAAGAGTAAGTCCCATCTAACAGTCAGTTCATCTGATTCAAACATCTTATCAATTTCAAGGTACTTGTATTACTAAAATAACTCATTAAAGAGAGAGGTGTTAATGTTTTATCATCTGACTGTTATGCATACTACTCTATTTTTAAACTGTTCATGTTCAAATAATATATTCCTTTCTTTACAAGCATTTTAATTTAGACTTCAATTATGGTTACTGATATTGTTTTACCCTTTCATGAAAAAAAAACACCTTTTGTGGCTTCGAAAAAAGCTTTTACCCTTAAAAACACTTTTTATATTTCCTAATCTTCTTTGATCATGTTAAAATTGGTATGTTCCAAAGGATGGATTTTATTCAATACTTCATTCCAATGGATTCTTTTTTTCAGTTTCTGTTATGTGTTTCTACTGATATTTTTCGTTTAAAAGCTATAGCATGTTTGATCATAAATAGAAAGATTATTTTCACATAAATATGATGAGTTGCATAATGAATTGCCCATTCAATATACATTCAATTGCAGAAATGATATAAAAAGGGATAAAGGAAAAGCTACTACTTCTCTTTGTGTTTTGGGATTGACTAATTAAACAATCTAGAGACTGTTCCTCTTATTTGGTTTGCAATTAGGATAAGGTAACAACAGATGATTAGAGGTGACTACCATATCCTACGTTCTAAACAAGCAGGCTTGTTTCATAGACATAGCTAAAAAAAGATATTAGTATATTTTCCCTAGAGAATCGTGGACTTGGAGTTGGAAAAGATTTAGAGGCTATTTAATCCAATTTCTACAAGAAGTCTACATTTTCATTATAATATCCTTAAAAAGTAGTCATCTAGGGGCAGCTAGGTGGTGCAGTGGATAGAGCACTTGTGAACAAGCCCAGTGTTCTCTGGGCTCTGACCTCAGCGCATTCTATTCATGGACCACCCTCAAATCCAGTGAACTAACAAATTCGAGGGATGCTGGCCAATTATTTTGGACCAGTGTGTAGGGACTGCTTCTCTTCTGGACCCTCAGGTAGTTTGCACTCTTGTAGGCAGAGAAACTTCCTCTTTTTCTCTTTTCTCTCCCTTAGATCCTAGCTAGGCTTTCCTATCATTCAGGGCCATGCAAGCTCTCCTTACTAATATTTAATATACTTTAATAAATGCTTAATGACCCCAAACTGGTGCAGTAGTCTCTAATTTCTAAGTAACAAATATATGATAAACCCCAGCAAATGTTCCCTACACTTCGAACAGAAATAGGGTGATCACATATAGTTTTACTCATCACAGAACAACGAATACAACAATTACAGTCACACAGTGAAACTGTGTGCCAGCGCATAAAGGAAATTATTTAAACTAAATATTAAATAGAAAACATGATTTTTAATGAGAAATATCAGTGATCTCACAGCAAGATCACTCTATTTCACAATCACACCAATTAGGTATATTTTGAACTACAGCATACACAAATAACTCTAATAGTCTTGTGTTAGACTTTAAAAGAAGGAACATGAGGAAAGGGAAAAATATAAAAGTGAAATTCATAGATAACTCCTAAATCTAATTTTAGCCATGGTTTGACCTATTTCTCAAATGAATCCTTTAAAAGTCCATTTGAAATCAATTGAATGATGGATTTTTCTCTTCCTTTCCTTCCCCTGCTTACCTTTTTATGGATATGTTAACAAGTAGTAAAAATGTCAGAGGAGGGAATCAAGGGGAAGTCAGAGTATACATGAAAAAAACATATCACTTGCTAAGTTAGATAATTATCTTCTGAATAATTGAGACAGGAAGAGCTGAGTTCAAATCCTATCTCTGACACATTGGATCTGGGACCCTGGACCAATAAGGTAACCTCTCAGTGCAGGTAGAGGGAGTTCTTTACATAGTGTTCCCTATATTGATAAAAAAATACTGATCAAGTTAAAGTAAAAAAAAAAGTGAAATGCATCCCCTAATTTATCATAGAAAAGCAGCATGATGATGGGGAAAGAATTTTTCCCCCGTGGCCTTCAGACAAGAAGCCCTGGATTACAGTCTAGTTTTGGCTACTATTCAAACATGCCACCTCATTGGGATGAATGTTCTTCTCTATAATAAGAAGTTTGGACTACATAATCTCTATGGTTCCTTATAGATTTATATTCAGTGAAACTATGAATCAGTACTTTAGGGAACTGACTTAGTAAATTGCCTGCTATGAGCAGAGGTCTTAAAAGATAAGAGATTAGAAGATGTATGAGATGTGTTGTAGGAAATCAAATAAGAGTTAGAGTAAAAAAAAATCATAGAATTGGTGAAACCAAGAAAACTATGGAGTATGACATCTTCAGCAAGGCAAATAGAGAGAAAAAAGAAGAAAAAGGTATATGTAAAGCACAGGTAAAATACGAAAGTCAAAATAAGAGATTTTTTTTTTAAAAAAATGCTTTCATAAGACAACATTTTCTTAAGGTGGATTCACTTAAAAGAGTAACAATGAAAACTTGTATTGACAGAGTTTTTAAACATACAGTGTGATATAGGATAAGAAGTTTAAAATTCCTTTATAAATGGAAGTTGAGTCACTGTGCTTCTGCCCATTTCTAATGTCACATGACTGCTAGACTTTTAAATTCTACCATGATGTTCAGTCCAAATCAATAAGAGAGTCTTTGCTCTCTTCTCATTCAAACCCAATTGAAAACAATCATGAAAAGAATAGGCATGAGCATTGAAAACAAAAACCCTTACCTGCAACATAATCACCAAAACCAATAGTTGTTAATGTGATGACCACAAAATAAATGGCATCCAGGGCACTCCAACCTTCTATGTGCTTGAATATGACCGCGGGCAGAGCAACAAAGAGAACACACCCAAACAATATGAAGATGATTGTTGAGATGATTCGAATTTTAGTTTGACTCACATTCCACTTCTGGGCATGAAAAAAAAAAAGAAGACATTCATTATTGGTGTGCCTCTAAAAACAAGTACAAGTAGCCATATTGCTTAATTCTCTTAGTGATATTAACTATCACTTATCTATACATGTAGATGATATGTGTGATGGAAATAGTCTTAAGGTAAGCATTTTTTATTTTTTGTTTGTTTTATGGGGCAAGGAGGGTTAAGTGACTTGTCCAGGGTCACACAGCTTGTAAGTCTCAAGTGTCTGAGGTCAGATTTGAACTCAGGTCCTCCTGAATCCAGGGTTGGTGCTTTATCCATTGTGCCACCTAGCTGTCCCCAAAGTAAGCATTTTTAAAATAATATAATTAATTGGGGTTTTTTTTTGCTTAGACTAAAATATTTATTCCTTCAGGGAAATTAGGGGATGTCTTTTTAGAAGTATCTTTAGTTGAGAGGAGACAGTGAGCCTGGGACTCAATATTTGCTCTACATAATGAGATAATAAAATGACATTCTATTTCCTGACTTTGTATATTTGTGGCTGACCTCCACACCTGGAATTCTTTCCTTCTTAGTTTTTGCTTCCGGGCTTCCCTGGCTTCCTTCAAGTCTCCACTAAAATGTCTTCTGCAAGAAATCTTTTCCAGTCCTCTTTAATGCTACTGCTTTCCATCTGAAATTATTTCTAAATTATCCTGTTTATATATTGTTCATGTTGTCTCTGCCATTTAGATCACAAGGGTAGGGTCCGGTTTTTTGCTTTTCTTTGTATCCCCATCATTTAGCAAAGTATCTGATATATAATAAGTGCCTAATTAATGTTTTTTTGACTTGACTAAAATAAAGGTCATGGCCATAATATAGGATCCTGGGGTTATTTAGCTTACTTGATTAGAAGATAGATGGGAGGGAAGGAAGGAAGGAAGGAAGGAAGGAAGGAAGGAAGGAAGGAAGGAAGGAAGGAAGGAAGGAAGGAAGGAAGGAAGGGAGGGAGGGAGGGAGGGGGGGAGGGAGGGGGGAGGGAGGGAGGGAGGGAAGGAAGGAAGGAAGGAAGGAAGGAAGGAGGGAAGGAAGGAAGGAAGGAAGGAAGGAAGGAAGGAAGGAAGGAAGGAAGGAAGGAAGGAAGGAAGGAAGGAAGGAAGGAAGGAAGGAAGGAAGAAAGGAAGGAAGGAAGGAAGGAAGAAAGGAAGGAAGGAAGAAAGGAAGGAAGAAAGGAAGGAGGGAAGGAGGGAAGGAGGGAAGGAGGGAAGGAAGGAAGGAGGGAAGGAAGGAGGGAGGGAAGGAAGGAGGGAGGGAGGAAGGGGGGGGCAACTAGAGTTTAATTAAGTGCTTACTAGTCCTAAGGACCTGGGTTTGGTTCCCACCTGGGCCTGTTTTTCCCCAGTTTGATGGCCTTAACAAATGAATTTCTTTTATGAAATGATGCTCTTCATTACAGAGGAGATAGGCAACAGGTTATGGATGAATCTTTAGGAAAATATCACTGTCAATATAAGAAAAGCAACCCAAAGTTCATACCTTTAACAGGAGGTCAGTAAAATCTTGTCCATGAATTGACTATATGATCATATCAAGAATAACTATTTATATACAAATGTATAAATCATAATGAAGATGAAGAAACAAAGAGAATAGGGATATGCAACTTAGGACACTAGTACCAGTGAATAGGATAGGAACCATATCATAGGCTCCTTTTTAATATTGTCTTTTCTTTCTCATTTGTCTTCTCTCTCTTTCTTAACTCCTACCTTTCTCCTTTTTGTACCTTCTTACCTTTTCTTTTATCCCTCTTTCTTCCTTTGCTTTCTGAGTGTTCCCCTGCCAATTTCTTAGTTTTATCAATGATACCTGCAGGGAATGTTTTGCCTTACAGAAGTACTTTATTATCTAAGAACATGATGTCCTCAGACAACAGTAACAGTCATCACGATGGCACACCATCAATGTACATAAAATTATAGCAAAATGAATAATCATAAAATAGCAATTCTCAATTATTCACAGGGATGTTTTTAATAGGCAATTTTTAGTACCAAGCTGGCTGTCTACTGCCAACCAGTACAATTCTAGAATAACTCCTTATCCCATAATCACTTGCTAATTGCACAGGATACAAGCTAATTTAAATATTAGCCAAAATAAAGTTTAAAAACTGAAAAAAAAATGTGTCTTTTATGGTAGCCAATAAATGTCTGTTGAATGGAACATACATGTAAATCTAGATTATTCTTGATATTTTTTTATTTGGGACTGGATCTATGCTTTTCTTCATGTAGGGAACTCAAAGTGAGGGGCCTCCCTCTACCAATGCAGATTCCCACCTGCACTTCAAGTTCTAGTCTTAAAGAGTTGCCTGGGGCACTGAGAGGTTATGACTTGCCAAAAGTCACATAGTCATTAGGTGTCAGCAGAAACACTTAAATCCAGCTCTTCTTGACTGTGAAGCCAACTTTTTATCCATGGTGTCATGCTTCCTCTCATGCCCGATAATTGTTGTTGTTGTTGTTGTTGTTATTCAATCCTTTCAGACTCTTCATGAGCCCACTTGGGCTTTTCTTGGCAAAGATACTGGAATGGTTTGCCATTTCCTTCTTCAGCTCATTTTACAGATGAGGAAACTGAGGCAAATGAGGTAAAGTGATTTGGCCAGGTTTACACAGCTTATATGTGTCTGAGTCCAGATTTGAACTCAATAAGGTGAGTCTTCCTTATTCCAGGCCCAGCATTCTATCTACTGTACCATCTAGCTGCATTATTATTATTATTATTATTATTATTATTATTATTACTATTACTTACTTAATTAAAGAAAAGTAATTTATACTCTTAAAGGCTTAAAAATCACTAAATCAAGTTGTATATTTTTAATCTGGTATTTAAATAGGTAAATCATCACTCAATTATCCATAACAGGCTGTTGTGAGATTCAAACAAAAGAATGTATAAAAAGTGCCATGGATTTTAAAGTGCTATACAATTTCAATTAGCTAAAATCTAGGTCATAAAATATAGTAAGATATAAAACCTTCTTGTGATTTGAAAAATAATATATTTACCTGGAATATAAAATAAAATTATTTTTTCACTTAAATTTACTTTGTTTTCCTCATCAAACACTTGCAAGTTTAGTAACAAATATTTGTGGTAAAATATTTAAATACTCACAATAAATGTATCTTCTACTTTGGCAATTCCTTTTCCGAATATTGTTCCTAGTTGATCTCCAACTCCAGCCAATAGAAAACCAAAAAGGGGAATGCCCAGTAAGGCATAGATGATACAGAATATCTTTCCACCTTCTGTACGTGGTGAAATGTTTCCAAAGCCTAAATCACAAAAATACTTCAGCTATTTACAAATTAGTGATATATGGAAATACATGTCAAGACAGCAAGTAAGTGAAAAAAAATTACATAATGTTTCACAATGAACCCACCATGTACTGCTCATGCCATTGTGATTTTATTGGGTAATCATTTTAAACTAATATAAAATGTCTTTCATTGAATGTTTTGGGGTATAAATGGAGGGTCAGGATTACAGGAAATATATATATATATATATATAATCCCATTGTTTTACATTTCAACAACATGATATATACAATTTATAACATAGAAATTGCAAAAATAATAAGAAAACTTTTAATTAAAATATAACATTTCTATCTAAAAAGTTCTGCTGAATTTTGTAAACATTTGTGGGCACTCAATATGAAAAGTGCATCTCACTCTATCTTGTTTTGGGGGTTTTTTGGTGCAACTCTATCTTAAATGTTATCAAACAATTGTTAAATTATTCTAAGAATTTGACTTAAGAACTTACTTTTAACTTTACTTTCAGATAATGATAACACTATAATAGTAGTGAACATTTACATAGCACTTTATCATTTGGTCCTCACAACAACCCTGTGAGGTAGGTGCTGGTTTTATGTCTTTTTTACAGATAAGGAAAATGAGACTAAAAGGGGTTAAATGACTTCATAACATAGATAAGAAGTTTTCAAGGCAAGAATTAAATTCCATCCTTACTGACTTCAAGACCAATGTTCTCTCCATTATACTACCTGGCTACCTCTTGACAATTATAAAATGATTCATTTGATCAGGCATCCAAGATTTTCTAGGATTGGCAATTGTAGATTATGGCTTTAATTTAACCAGTTCAACACCATCATCTTTCATGAAATGGCTAAATTTCTTAAATTAAAATCTACCTTCACTTATTAAACTTTATTATGGAATGTAAAAAGTTGACAAATGTTCCAGGCGTTTAGGGCACTCATGGAACGTGAAAGAATCATGGTTTAAAGAGGTTTTTCTGCCTAACTCTCAAATTAGAAAAGTGGTAATGTATCATAGTGTGAAAAAATAATGGGGTTCTATGAGACCCAGAGAACCTGGCCAGACCTTTCTTAAGGCCAGCCCAGAGTCAGGAGAATTTCAAAGGACATGTGGTTAGACCTTGGACTGTGAATAGGGATTAAAACCACTCCTACCTGAAGGCTTTTTCCCCTTGAAGGGCTCTATACTCTGACATCAGCAAACACTGTACTGAACCACCCTCAAATCCAGTAAACCAACAGATTTGAATTATGCTACCCAGTTAGTTTTGGGCAGTGTGGAAGGGCTGCCTCTCTTCTGGAACTGCAGGGAACTTCTGGGCACAAACGCTCTGATGCGCTCTTGGCCTGAGCCTTGTAGGAGGCTGCCCCACCTCTCTCTCTCTCTCTCTCTCTCTCTCTTTCTCTCTCTCTGTCTCTCTGTCTGTCTCGCTCGCTCGCTCTTCTATCCTAGGTACATAGGGCTTCTGAACTTTTGGAGCCATGTGTTCTCTCTTTACTAATATTTAATATGCATTAATAAATGCTTAATGCCCCCAAACTGGTGCTATAACCTCTAATTTATAAGTAGCAATAAATTAGAAAGCCCAGCTAAGTTCTCTAAAACTTGGGACATAGATAGGCACTCCCATATAATTTTACATGCCACAAGAACCAAGGTTGAAAAGAGAATTAGAGAAACACAATTTTAAAAAATTCTGTGTCATCCTAGAGACCAATCATTTAATAATGATATAATTTAATAATGACATAATGATCAACTATTAGGAGGTAATGCACATTCTGTGCACTGTGCTACTCAGACCACATCAGAAATAATGTGTCCATTTCTATGTGGCACAATGTAAGAGGTGACATTGACCCAACTTGTTCCCATGTTACATAAGAAATGGTTGAGAAAGAGGGAGACATTTAGCTTAGAGAAAAGAAGATTGAAGGGAGATATAATTGGCTTCAATATTTGAAGATATCTCACCATAAAAGAGAGAAAAGACATTCTCTGTTGTTCTCTACCTGTGCAAAGAAGTGACCCTGTAGTTTCTACTTTGAGGATATGTCTAAAGAAAAACCCTGATGTTGGAGATACAGAATTGAAAAGAGTGTGCATTTATCAAAAATTAAGAAGTATATACAGAATAGCTAGGTTTTTGAACATGGGATTTCACATTCATGAAAATTACACTAGGTTTTTGCAATACACTGAAATCAATTCTATAAGCATTTAAAAAGTGAGTGTCTCCCATACAAATGACATTGGAGATACTAAGATAAAATGAAATATGTTTCCGGTTCTCAAAGAGTTTTACATTCTTTTGAGAGGGGAGAATATAATGTCACACAGACAAGTAAATGAAGAGAAAGACAGCACTAACAATGAGGGGGATTAAGGAAGGATTCCCACTGGAGGCACCTTGAGTTGAGCCTTGAAGGATGCTAAGAATTTTCTGAGGGGGCGGTGAAGAGGGGGAATGTTCCAGGATCTGGGGACAGTATATGCAAAGTCAGAGGCTTAGTAGATGGGATGCCAATTATGGGGAAGAACAAGTAGGACATATTAGTTGCAACATAGAGTGTGTGAAGGGGAGGAATACGAATGTCTGTAAAGGTAGGTGGGATCCAGACAGTGAAAGGCTTTAAATGCCAAGCGGACAAATTTGTGTGCCTTCCAAAGACATAGCTGGATGCTTTCCCTTTAGCCAAACAAAGGACATGGACTAACATTTATCCAGCTTTCATTTAATTCAATAGACATGTAATATAAGTGCTGGTTCTGCACTAGGTACTGTGCCAAGTGATGAGAATGAATTTATGATTTTTTACATAATGCAATTTAGAGAATAAATCATTTGGGGAATAAATCATAAGAGTAATCAGATATAATTCTGAATGTCAAGCACTCGAGCTCCAGGAAACACAAATATCCTATCACCTTTGACTTTCTTCCCCTTCCTTCTCCTCCACATCCTCCTCTCCTAGTACTTTATAACAATTTTAAAGTTTGCAAAGCCTTTCAGTACATTTTTTAATTTGAGCTTCATAACAACCCTGTAAGGTAAATACCAAAAGTATTATTATCTTCTTAAGTATCAGGATATTGAGGCTTCAAGAGGTTAAGAAATCAATCATTCACATAGCTAATAAGTATGAGGTTTGAACTCAGGTCTTCCTGAGTCCAAGTCTATCACTCTATCCACTGGAACACACTAATTCTTTTTTTTTTTTTTAATTTTTGCAGGGCAATGAGGGTTAAGTGACCTGCCCAGGGTCACACAGCTAGTTAAGTGTCAAGTGTCTGAGGCTGGATTTGAACTTGGGTACTCTGGGTACTCCTGAATCCAAGGCCAGTGCTTTATCCACTATGCCACCTAGCTGCCCCTGGAACACACTAATTCTATAAGGCTCACTACAATTCTCTGATTGAACCATTTTTTCTATTAATCATATGAAGATATTGAGTTCAAATCTTGTTCAGAAGCTTAATAGCTATATAACATGGGGCAAGTTACTTAACCTTGTTTGCCTCAGTTTCCAAAGGAAATGGCAAACCGCTCTGGCATCTTTGCCAAGAAAATTCCAAATTGGAGTCAGATATGACTGAAATAACCAACCAACCAACAAAAAAAACTTATCCTATCTCAGTTATGCTATATTATTACTGAGATCCATTTCCTTTCAGAGAAGAAAAAAGAACAAGGGACATCAAAGGCAAATGATAGGTAAGAGTCTCTATATAAAGGGAGAAGCTGGAGGAAATCTCAGGAGGACATGTCTTGCTCTCCAAGCAATAATGATGGTGTGCCACAGAGTCCCTCAGGTGAAAAGTCATTCATTACTGGTCAGAGCAAAAAGAGTGGAGTAGCAGTGATTGATGGCTTCCTGCTGACTGTTACCAAGGTTGCTATTTGTCAACCTGACAAAAATAAGAAAGAGAAATACTGCTGTCTTAAGGCGTACATCTGGGACAAGACAGAGGTTGTCTACAAATTTTTCAAATCAATTGATCACTACCTACTCCTTTTGGTTCATGTGGGGATACATAATACTGCCAAAAGTAACATAGAAATATCACTAAAGATTATAAAATTGAAATTCCAAGAAAAAACTAAAGACCTTACGTGCCCAAGTATTGATATTGTTGAGGGACTTTAATTAAAAATGGACAAGGAAGGAAAAAACTGCCTCTCTCCTTCCCTCCCTCATCTCCCTCATTTCTCTGTTTCTGTCTCTCTATGTCTCTATGTCTCAGTCTGTCTCTCTCTGTACATCTCTCTCTCTCCCCCCCCTCCTTCCTTCCCTCCCTCTCTGTTTCTCTCTCCTCCCCTCCTCCCTTTCTCCTGTCTCTATATATCTCAAATATAGCAACAAATAAAATATGGAAATAAGACCAAGTGAGAGGTAATCCTCAAGAAAAAATACCCAAGAAAAGGACCATATAAAAATGTATAAAACATGGGTAATAAACATTGAACCAGAGATTTCTTCATAAACTTCTACTGTAATGCTTCATCATGGCTCAGAGATGACCCTGGATTACAAAAGTAAAGCAGAGAAAGAAGCGATTTATAGAAATATGTATATAATTATTAATATATGTACATGTATACGTATGTATGTATGTGTGTATAGCTATTTGTGTCTAATGGTAGCGATTTCTAAGGCAAGTGACTGAGGGAAGGAAAAAAATTTACATGATAACTATTATATATTTAAAAGGAATAGCAAGTTGATTTGCAGCTTCATGTGCAATCATTTCTTATTATACTATGCTATAGAAATGCTTGTTTATTCCATAAATTTAAAAAAAAACAACAAAAGTGAAGCCTAAGTTCTAGCAAGTTCTTTTTCCAAGATGGGAAGGCTTTAGGTATGAAACATTCAGGCAGCCGTCCTTGCATAAACTATGCTAAGTGCAGGGAGAACTGATTTATCTCATTTAGTTTATTACCAGGTTTTCTGTAATGCCAGATCAAGAGAATGATTTCTTAGCACTAAATTTGTGGAATAATTTAGATCGTTTCATTGTTATACCAATTCATCCAAGCTACAAGCACTGAATATCAATTCAATAGGCATTTCTTAAATGAATAGCCTTTGGTCTATGACTTATGAAGGCTAGCCAAAGGCACTGGGAACATTTAGCTTGGAGAAGGGAAGAATCAGAGGAGGCTTCAGGAGAGACACAGAAAGAACTATAAGAACTAATTCAAATCACAGGAGAATCGAAATGGACCTCAAAGGCCCTCTAGACCACCCTAGACAAAAGAAATCCTCACTGTCACATACATGAGAAGTATCTAGACTTTATGTGAAAAACTCCCAAGATGGAGCAGCTAGGTGGCGCAGTGGATAGAACACTGGCCCTGGATTCAGGAGGACCTGAGTTCAAATCCGGCCTCAGACACTTGACACTTACTAGCTGTGTGACCCTGGGCAAGTCACTTAACCCCCACTGCGCTGAAAAAAAGAGAAAAGGAAAGAAAAACTCCCAAGAGGCGGAAGTCATTACCTCTGGAAACTGCACTGCACTTCTGGACATATCTAATTGTTAAGGAGAGTTTTTGTGTTTGCTTGTTTTCTTCCAGCTATCAAGCTTAAATTTGCCTCCCTGGAACTTCTCCCAAGAGCTTCTGGTTTTGCCCTCTTGGGCAAACAAGACTAATCCCTCCAGCATATCACAGCCCTACAAATAGTTAAAGACATCAATCATGCCCCACCCCCTTTAGATTTTCCTAGCTAAACATGTTCAGTTCTTTCAATTGATTCTCATTTGACATATGTTCTAGGTGCTTCAGTATCCTGCATGCCTACTATGGACACTGCAATTTATCAACCTCCTTCTTAAAATGCGCCATGCAAATTTGAACAAAATACTGTAAATGCGGTCAGTTTAGGGCAAAGTACAATGGGATTGCAAATTTTTTATTATTGAATCCTGTGCCTCTCAACTCATCTCAAGAAACCATTAGTTTTTTTTTTATCTGCCATATAACAATGCTAACTAGCATCATACTTTGAGTCCACCAACACCCCCACATCTTTTAAAAATGGCCAAGTTTTTTCTGTTTTATATTATTGACTACTTTATGTTTCATTAGTATATACATCTTTATTTTTTATATCAATGTTAAAAAAAACTTTGTGTTCCAAATTCTCTTCCTCCCTCCCTCCCCCCCCCCCCAAGAACTCAAGCAATTCAATATAAACTATATATGAGCAGTCATGCAAAACATTTCTACAATAACCAGGTTGTGAAAGAAAACAGACAAAAACAAAACTTCAGATAAAGGAACTAACAAACAAAAAATTATGCTTCAATCTATATTCAGACACCATCAGTTCTCTCTCTGTAGATGGACTGAATTTTTCATAGGACCTTCAGATTTGTCTTGGATCATTGCATTGCTGAAAATAAGTCATTCATTGTGGATCATCTTACAGTATTGCTATTATTTTGTATACAGTACGTTTCACATTGCATCAGCTCATGTAGCTCTTTCCAGGTTTTTCTGATAGAATCCTGCTCATCATTTTTTATAGTAAACTACATTTATATAGTACTATAAAGAGAGATTTCCTTATATTAAACCCATGAGGTTGATTATTGCAACAACAGTAATAGATAACATTTATATAGTACCTCATACCTGCACCATACACTTTATCATCAATATCAATTATCATCATCATCATCAATCCATTTTCATTATCATCAACCAATCCCCATCTTCATCCAATCATTATCAATCATAAAATCATCATTATCACCTTACATTACTCTTGCCTGTGCTTCACAATTTTTTCACACTTACTTTTGTTAACTGTTTTCCTCCATCCTATTCCCTTTCCATAATATTTACTCTATTTCATATCTTCTTTTACCCTATTCCTCCACAAAATTGATTTGCTTCTGGCTACCCCCTCCCCCAATCTGGGCTTGCTTCTTTCACCCTCCTTCCTTATCCCCTTCCCCTCCTAGTTTCTTGCAGAGTTAGATAAATTACTCCAGCCAATTGAGCATGTGTTGCTCCCTCCTTGAGCCAACTCTGATGATATTAATATCTTTGAGCCAGTTCTGATGAGTATAAGGCTCATTCACTGCTCTGCTGCTCCCCCATCTCTCCTCCCCACTCCATAAGGCCTTTCCTGTATCTTTCATGTGGGATTTCACCCCATTCTCCCTCTCCCCTTCCCCTTCCCCAGGTGCAGTCACCTAACCCCTCAATTTGACCCCAAAGATGTCATCATTTGAAAGCTAGGTGACATAGTGGACAAAGCACCCACCCTGGACCCAGGAGGACCTGAGCCCAAATCTGGCCCCAGTCACAAGAAACTCACCCACTGCTTGAACTAAGCATGTCATCCAACTCCAACCACCCCACAAAAATAAAAAGATAAACAAAAAATAAATGCTTTACAGATATCATCCTTTCATAATCAATTCCCACCTATGCCCTCTGTATAAATTTATTCCTATCATCAATCCTAATACTGAGAAAGTTCTTATGAGTTAGATGTATCATCTTCCCATGTAGGAATGTAAACAGTTTAATAATTTAACTTCCCTCTTAATTTATTTTTCCTGTTTACCTTTTTATGCTTCTCTAGGGTCTTTCTTGTATTTGAAAGTCAAATTTTCTATTCAGTTCAGGTCTTTTCATCACAAATACCTGAAAACTCCTCTTTTTCATTGAAGTCCCATTTTTCCCCTGAAAGATTATACACAGTTTTGCTTGATAGGTGATTCTTGGTTTTAATCCCAGTTCCTTTGCCCTCTAGAATATTATATTCCATGTCCACTGATCCTTTAATGAAGAAGCTGCTAGATTTTGTGCTAGCTTGACTGTGGCTCTACAGTACTTGAATTGTTTATTTTTGGCTGCTTGCAATATTTTCTCCTTGACCTGGGAGCTCTGGAATTTGGTTATAATATTCCTGGGATTTTTCATTTTGTGCATTCTTTCAGGAGGTGATTGGTGGATTCTTTCAATTTCCATTTTACCTTCTGCTTCTAGAATATCAGGGCAATTTTCCCTGATAGTTTCCTGGAAGATGATGTCTAAGCTCTTTCCTTGATCATGATTTTCAGATAGTCCAATAATTTTCACATGATCTCTCCTGGATCTTTTTTATAGGTCAGTTGTTTTTCCAAGGAGATATTTCACATTGCCCTCTATTTTTTTATTCATTTGGATTTGCTTTATTGTGTCTTGATTTCTCATAAAGTCATTAGATTCTATTTGTTCAATCCTAATTTTGAAGGAATGATTTTCTTCAGAGAGCTTTTGTACCTCCTTTTCCATTTGGCTTTTCAAGCTGTTGACTGTTTTTTCATGACCCTCTTGTATCACTCTCATTTCTCTTTCCATTTTTTCCCTCTACCTCTCTTGCTTTATCTTCAAAGTACTTTTTGAGCACCTCTCTGGCCTGAGACCAATTCATATTTTTCTTCAAAGCTTTGGTTGCAGGAGCCCTGAAATTTCTATCCTCTTCTGATGATTCACCTAGATCTTCCTTGTCACTAAAGAAACTTTCTATGGTCCACATCTTTCTCTGTTTGCTCATCTTGCCTGTCTTTTACTTGACTTTTCATTCCTTTTTAAAGTGGGGCACTATTTCCAGGCTGCACTGTCCCAAGCTTCAGGGGGTCCCAGGTGGTACAATTTAAGGAGGGGCATGTTCTTCACTCACCTGGCGTGTTCTCTGGTCCATGGTTAACCCCAGGTCAACTTGCTAATTAACCAGGCAGCAAAACTTTGTGTGTTGTGATTGTTAGCTCCAAACAAACCTCATCCCTCCCCAACCTGGGCCACCACCACTCAAGCCTACTTCCTGGTTCTCAGCAGGGGTGAAACACCTAAGTTTCCACCTCTGCAGCTGCAGAGACCTCTGTAATCTCCTCTGGCCAACTGCTCAACCCTCTCACCAGACTGTTAGTTTTGTTCCAGGAGATGCTGGCACTGCAGCTAATTCAGAGGCTCTGGAGGTCTCTTTCTCTGGTGAGGCCTTCTTGGGAATGGATCTGTGTCAGTGTGACTGTGGAGTTGGGTTCCATTCCCACCCTGGCACAGGGGGCCCCTCCTGATGACCTTCTAAGCTTTCTTTGGCTAGAAAAAGATTTCAGCCCTTTCTTTTTTGTGTTCTGCTGCTCCAGAAATTGTCCTATGGCATTATTTGGAGATTTTTTGGAGTGATTGTATCATGAGTTCTGAGAGATTACTGTCTTTTTCCTCTATCCATGACTACTTTGTTCCTAAATCTATGACTTTATATTTCTCCCTACTGAATTTAATTTTATAACCTTTATTTCAATGTTATAGCCTGTCAAAAGCCTTTTTGGATACTGACTCTATCATCTACTATGCTTTATTCTATCTTTGTTAACAATAGGTAAACTGGGAGGCAGCTAGGTGACTCAGTGGATAGGGTGCTGGCCTTGGATTCAGGAGGACCTGAATTCAGATACAGCCTCAGACACTTGACACTTATTAGTTGTATGACCCTGGGCAAGTAACTTTACCCTCATTGCCCCACCAAAAAAAATATAGGTAAACTGGAAAAATGGAAAATGATATATTCTGTGGGTGGCAATCACATTATTGTAGTTTTTCATTATTATTTCCAGAGAGTGTACTTGGATATAGGAGATGGGACAAAGTATAAGTTACTTTGGTGTTTGCTGGGAAATATCCATTATGTTAAGAAGCTAGGTGTCTCAGTGGTTAGAGTGCTAGGCCTGGAGTCAGGAAGACTCATCTTCCTGAGTTCAAATCTGGCCTCAGACACTTATTAGCTGTGTGAACCTGGTCAAGTCACTTAACCTTTTTTACCTCAGTTTCCTCATCCATAAAATGAACTGGAGAAGGAAATGGTAAACGACTCCAGTATCTTTGCCAATAAAACCTCGAATTAGGTCATGAAATGTTAGATACAATTGAAAAATTACAACAAAAAAATCAATTATGTTAAAAACAAGTAATAATAAAACTGACCTAAAATTATATCACATAATATCATTCTGCCACAGGGGAGAATGTGATTACATAACATTCTGTATATCTTGTATATATATATAAAATGGCTATCATAATAGCCCCTACCTCCCAAGATTTTTTGTCAGGACAAAATGAGATAATATTTGTAAAGTACTTTGCAAATAAACCTTAATATGCAACATAAATTCTAAGTGGATAAAAGAAATCTGCCCCCACCCCAAAAAAGCAGTTTGCTATGGCTAGATGGACTGTCTACCCTTATGCAAGGAAATTGTGTCTTCCTTTTGCTTCACATGTTAAGTTTACAAGGTGTTTCACTCCCTAGACTTACCACAGCTTAGTCTTGCCAGTGAATAAGAGAATTCTGTGGAATTAGTAATGATTTAGATAGGCATACAATTCTCCTATGAACTAATTAATCTTTATAAAGAACTAATGTGAATTTTTGTCTTAGTTCTATAAGGACATTTATTTTTTCAGGCACAAGAATATCATTTGATATTTTAGTTGATTTAGACACTCAAGAAGACTTTTTGCCTGCTCAAGATAGTTAACTGATTATTATGAATACCCTTTGTCTCCCTATTCAAAGAAGCCCTAACTATTAACTTTCTCTTGAGTGGATTATGAAAAAGGTTAATATTCTCAGCACATTAGACAAAGATCAAGACAAAAACATTAGCTGATCTTTGCAAAATAATATATCTAAGGCAAAAAAGAATAGAGAAAGAAGATGACATGACCTACCTAAGAGCTAAAGTATTCATCTGCCTGATAAAGGTATAAAAAGGCAGGATGGAATACTGGAAAAATTGCTGAGCATTTCCTTATCTAGCTCATTTTACAGATAAGGAAACTGAAGCAAATGAAGTTAAGTGACTTGTAGAAGGTCATACAGCTAGTAAGTGTCTGAGGCCAAATTTGAATTCAGGTCCTCCTAACTCCAAGGCCATCTCTCTATTCACTGTAGCTACCCCCAAAAAGTTTCAGTTTACTTCTTTGTAAAATTATGGTATTCTCAGGGTAGCTAGGTGGAGCAGTGGATAAAGTACTGGACCTGAGTTCATATCCGGCCTCAGATCCTTGACACTTATTAGTTGTGTAACCCTGGGCAAGTCACTTAACCCTCACTGCCCTGAAAAAAATGGTGTTCTCTCCCTATCTACCTCACAAGGTTGTTGTGAGGGACTTATGAAAATAATGCATATAAAGCACCATGCAAATTTTAAAGCACTATGAATTAAGTAAATTAACATAGTCCTAAACAATGGGACATTTAGCAAGAAAGTTATGGAATTGTCTTTTTGGTTCTGTTTCATAAGGTAAGTTTAGAAGTGAAGAAAATAAATGATTATCTATTTTCTAGCCAGTTATAACTATTATTATCATTAACATCAATAATAATTCTTATTATTAGCACTACTGATTGATTGTGAAAAGATATCAAAATCATTGAATCCAAATTTTAGAACTGGAAGAAACCTCACAGGACATCTATAGTTTTTGGCTAGATCCAGCCACTCTTCCTGACAATCTTAAGTGTTATTTAGACATCCCTCAAGTAAGATACTGGGTCCTGGAAATTTGGATCCATATTAAGTCCACTGCTATGGTAATGTTCCTCTATCTTCCCACTTGGTCTCAGAATATTTTACCTTTCAGTCAGTGCCTCTGTTACCCTACTTATATCCCTAGGACTATGTGGTTCCCAAGAAGATCTTTGTGTATTTATAGCACTCCATCCAAGGAGCTGTTTCTGAATTTTTGTGTAGTCTCTTTCTCTCTCTTTCTCTCTCTTTCTCTCTCTTTCTAATCTCACTCTGTGTTCTCTCCCTCCCACTCCCTCCCTCCCTCCCTATCTCTCTCTCTCTCTCTCTCTTGTATTTCTCTTTCCCTTTCCTTCTCTTTCTTTCTCTCTCCCTCCCTTCACCTTCCCCCTCCCTTCCTTCCCCTGTCCCATATTTCTCTCTTCCTCTTTCTCACCATCATCCTTCCTTCTTCAGGATCCCTTTCAAAAGACAAGCCTAAGGCTGTAATTTAGCTATATGAACTTGCTGCAAAACATCATCATTATCAATTGAGCCTCAATGGGACAGCAAATACCAGAAGATCTCAAGGGATTCACAGCTGCTAGAGTTAACCCAGCCAAGAAACCTTCATATTTAGTTTAAGAGATTTCTCAAGCCCCTACCCCCTACCCCCTACCCCCCAAAAAGGACATGATTCTGGTGCAAAAAGGACACAGGAAGGATCCTCTGTACACCCACTACCATAACAGAAACAAGAACACAAGCAAAACACCTCTACAGTCATGCACCTAAGTAGGGGGATCATTTATGCTCATCAGTCTCAGTTATCCTCCAAACCATAAGGGGAATTCTGGCAGTGTCAATGCTGGTAATCCACAGGTGTGGTAAATGAGTTCTTCAGGGTATGGAGTACAGAGTATAGACAAAAAATGATTATTGTGATTGGGGTTGAGTTGCTGCTGTGTAGTGGTAGTAATTAGAGAGTGGGGAAAAATAAAACACATCGTGAGAGTGAATGTATATGTGGATGTTTGAGCACAGGTCCCCAGTCAGTGGAAATATGTGATGATATCAAGATTTTTAGCAATCTCTGGTTTGGAAATCCCTGAGGGCTGGTTTGATTATAGGACAAATCTTTATTTAGAACATCTTCCCAGAGTGATAGGAGCAGCTAGGTAGCACAGTGGATAGAAAGTCAGGAATGGAATGAAGAAGACTCATCTTTCTAAGTTCAAATCTGACCTCAGATACTTACTAGCTTTGTGACCTGGTCATCACTTAATCCTGTTTGCCTCAGTTTCCTCATCTGTAAAATGGGCTGGAGAAGGAAATGGGAAGTCACTCCAGTATCTTTGTCAAGAAAACCCCAAATGGGGCCAATGAAGAGTCAGACATGACTGAAAAACGACTAAATAACATAGTGAGAATCAAGGTAATGTGTAGAAACAGGTACGCCTAGTTGGTATTGAGTCAATTTGACTGAACACTGGTCTCAGTGTCTTTCCCACCAAGAACAATTCTAACACCTAGAGGCAGTGGATGAAAGCCTTAAAAAGTTAATATTTGAATACCACTAATAGTTTCTGCATGGAAAGAGTGATTCTCCAAACGTGAGAGTAGGGGAAACTGAGAATTAAAGTGAACCTAAAGAAAAAATGAATCTAAATTGATGGAAAGCTAACTATGACTGCCAATTCAGATCTTCAATTCATGGTCTTAGAGCATTGTCCTAGAGAATTTCATACATATGGACTAGATATAATTAAAATTTCTATATCCCACAACCTTCTACCCTGGACTTTAAGCTCCTAAAGCATAAATATGGTTATTGAGCTCAAAGAGTAGACTTTTTCCTTCCCCTTCTATTCTCTTAAATTTTGATTCTGAACTTAAACACCAAAAAAAGTCATTTCTATAAACCAAAGAAAACAAAAAGATTATGTATCTCTATTTCCTATTGTTTATTTTTTAAAAAATATAATAATTCCACATGTTATTTTAAAAACTGCATTTCATGCTTCCTCCTGAACTTCCTCCTTTTCCCTTTAGTGCACTGTAAAAATGTTTTGATGGCCTTCTCATAACTATTGTTACTTCTTCTTTCTTAACCCACTAAATAAAAAGGAAAAAAAAACCTCTTAAAATAAATTTACCTTTCTGTTTTATATTTGTCTTGTGTTTGCATTTCAATTTTCCATTCCATTAAAAATTCCAATACAATGGAAATTGCATTTCAATTCACTTCTGGTTTTTTTTCTGGAAGGCTTGAAATTTCTCTACTCCACTGAAGATCCATTTTTCCCCCATGTAAGATTATACTTTCTCTGTAGGATGTTATTGATAGTAAGCATATCTATTTTGCCATTTTTAATATTGTATTCTAAGATCTCCTCTCATTTGAAATAGAAAATGCCAGATCTTGTATGATCTTTGGTACTTGAACATTTTCTTTCTGATTCCTGGCATTATTTTTTCTTTGACCTGTTCTTGTTCATTTTGCTGATCAGTATTTGTTCTACAAATGCGGATAGGTGATATACTAGATGGAGTATTAGGCTAGAGTCAGGAAGACCCAAGTCCAAATCCAACCTCAAACATTTACTGGCAGTATGACCCTGGGAAAGTCATTTAACCCTATTTGCTTCAATTTCCTCATATATAAAATGAACTGAAGAAGAAAATGACATCCCACTCCAGTATCTTTTCCAAGAAAGCCCCAAATGGAGTCAGAAATAGTTATATACCACTAAAAATGACTGAACAAAAATTTGGTCAGCTACTAATGTTGAGATCTTGCTAGTGTAGTGGTCCTCTTCCACAAGCATTCATCTTGACTGGAATCTTCTCCCCCTCCATTCTTTTCAGCCTTCTAAGGAAGGTCTCATTTAATCTCCTTTCCTCCACTTCAGATCCCTTTTTATCTCATTGAAGCCTTGATTATGCAAGTACTCCATTGTCTTTAACAATATGGATTCAATGACCATACACAGTAATTTCTACTACCTGTTGCCATGTCTTAAATGGAAATAGGGAACATTCCCTGAATACTATCTGTAGAATATCCCCAAACTTATTTGAAGACTATAATTATCACCCTCCATACCAGTGACATATTAAGCTGCTGCTGTAGAATGTTGGATAGTTCTAATCCTTTTCATTTTTACTGAGTACAAGTTTGTACTTAAAAAAAAAAATACACCGTACAAAAGTGTCCTAAATTGCAAAAGAAAATTAGAGGGCAATGTTGTCTTAACATGGAAAAATTTTCATTTTACACAAGCATTTGCCAAATGATTCCATGAAGTGGGGAGTTCCCCTCCTCCATTGTAAATACTATTTGATTTATACAACTTTTCTGGAGAACATTGCTTGAATATAGGCAATACAAAATAGGTGCTTTTTCTATGCCAGTAACTGATTTGCTCAAAAGTCAGTCTTGGGTATTCCTCAAAAAAGTATGTGTTGTGAATCATCTCAAAGTGTTTAGATTCACATGCTGCTCAATATCTATCTCTCTCATGTTAGTTTGGAAATATTACTAACATCAAGAACTCAAATAGTTTTATGATTCTAATACAGGTTAATCTATTTAGTTATAGTAAGAACAGTTATCAAAATTTATCTTAATAAGATTTCTTATAGTCCCTACAGCATGTGAAAACCTCTAACTCATTCAGATGAATTAACATATGTGTGAGTTAATAATTTCATCTTTAATAAAATAGGATAGTAGTTAATAGGTTATGAAATGCCTTTGGCCTGGTGCTTTGAAATTTATAGTATATGCTATATGACCTGACTGCAATGATAACAATGTCATCCTGCTAATGTAATATGGAATCAAGGATGCCAGCTTTGGCTCACTATATAAGTGACTGGGACAAGAACAGAACATGTAATATGATTGATAGAGGTAACTCCAAGTGAGGAATTTCCTTCTAAATACGGATATGCATCTATTCTGTAACTTAATAGTCTTATAAAGTGGCATAGGGCACTAAGAAATTAAGAGACTTGCTCCCTGGTATTTGTCAGTAACTGGACTTGAACCCAGGTCCTCCTAGCTTTAAGGTTAACTCTGTAACCACTATGCAACACAATCTCTCATGATGATATTTTTAATATATAAAAGGCCTCTCTCCCTAAGAGCTCAATGAACTTTACATATACCATGATATTTGTCTGTATACTTATGCAACAAGGAAAGGAGAAGGTATCATGGGTTTAAAAGATGAAAAGACAGAGAAATTGAATCACAGCTATTGGTGAAGGTGCTTGTCCCAAGTCACAAAGTCACACAGGTGGGCAAAATACTATTCCTAGGGGAGAAAAATTGTTTCCTCCCTGCTCTTCTATTTTGCCTAAAACAAAGCATAATTCCCTCTATATCAGGGGTTGTTAATATTGGGTTTTATGAACTTTTTGATTTTTAATATTTTGAAGGCCTTCAATATAATTAATTTGTTTACTTTGTAATCTTATGTTTTATCTCATATATTTGAAAATATCATTCTAGGAAGTCCATAGGCTTCACAAGACTGTCACATGGGTCTACAACACAGAAAAAACCCTTGCTCTAATACCACTACTTGATCTGTATCCCAACAAGATTTTTTACAAAAGGATTTTTATGTCTAAAATATTTATATAATCTTTTTTGTTGTCACAAAGAATTAGAAATTGAGGAGATACCCAATCAATCAGTGAATGGATGAACAAGTTTCTGTATAATTGTGATGTAATAATATTGTGCTATAAGAAATGATGAGTAGGATGCTTCCCAAAAATCCTGGAAAGATTATGAACTGATACAAAGTGAAATGAGCAGAACCAGGAGAATATTGTCCACATTAATATAAATATTATATGATGATCAACTACAAATTACTAAACTATTATCAGCAATACAAGATCTAAGACAATAGTAAAGGATTTATGATGAAAAATGCAATCTACCTCCAAAGAAAGAACTGATGGAGTCTGAATGCAGATCAAAGAATACTTTTTTTAAAAAACTGTATTTTTTTGCTTGCATTTTCTTTCACAACATGATTATATAGAAATTCTTTTAAAAACTTCCTGCTCTATAATCAGGCATGATCTTGGGAAACACTGAAACAGGGAAACAGGATTTTCAATGCTCCCCTACTTGCCCTTTTACCATTCTTTCTGGTAGCTCTTCTTCTTCATAGTATACCTCCTAAGGGTATTTATATTCCAACAGACACAATGTGTGGAGATACAATATATTGTAGGAAAGGTATGATGAAATTTGAGACACAATGAAAAGTTTATGTGGAAGACATTTTGGGGAAGGATGGAAGGCCTTTCCAAGGTCCTTCAGCTCACACATAGACAAATAACTTTCTCCATCAATGTGAAGGGTCAACTCTGAGTGTCCCCAGTAAACAGCTGCTGAGTAGACATACAACAGAAAGACCAAAAATCACCTAATATCAGGGCATATTTCAAGGCATGTTTGTCTTTATTAGGAACTAACAAAGAAAATAATTTTTTTTCATGATTCTAGAGGTTTACAAAAAGGGTGGAGTTAAGAAGGAAGTAAAGAAAACCATGTAAATTGATTCAAGCTAAGATGTTTTTATTTAATCTACGAGTAAGTTAGGTAAATGCTTTGAGCGGTTTGACTATTCAATAGATAAAATATGGGTAAAATATTACACACTGTGGAATGTTGTCTAATGTATTGGGAATCTGCCACAGATTTGGGATGAAGTGGATCTAAGTCCTACCTCTGACACAGACTATGTGACCCTGAACAACTCATATAATCCCTCTACATACCTATGTAACTTTCAAAGACTGTAAGTTGCAAAGATGGTCCTGATCTGATTTGGTAGAAGTTCCTTACCAGTCCCCTACATAAAAAAGTCAGGTCTCAATTTTTACAAAGTGGGAAATTAAACTTTAGGTAAATATGTCAGTTATGATGGTGGAAGAAAGGCAGTAAGTGCTCAGACTTCCTAACACAATTACTCCAAAAAAACCCTCCAAACACAGCCAGAAAACAACTATTGGAGCAGCAGAACACACAAAAAGATGGTTGAGATTATTTTCCAGCCAAAGACACCTTGGAAGTTTGGCAGAAGGGGGAGCTGGGCTGAAAGTAGACTCCAGCCCAACAATTGTGCCAACACAGATACAGCCCTAGGCAGGCTGCCCAGGAGAAACTTACCCCCAAACCTCTGAATTAGCTGTAGGGACAGCATCTTCTGGAAGTTATCTCACAGTCTGGTGAGAGGGCTGAACGGCTGGCCAGGGGGAGTCTACAGGGGTATGTGCAGGAGCTAAGTGGGGATTTGGATGACCTACCCCAGCAAGGAACCAGGAAATAGGCTTGAATGGTGTGGCCCAGGTAGGGGAGGAGTGCAGGCTCATTGGAGCTAGGAACCATGGCACATAGTTTTGCTGCCTTATTGATTAGCAAGTTGGCCTGGGGTTATCTACATACCAGAGAATGGGACAGATGAGTGAAGAAACTGCCTTTCATTAAATCATAACACCTGTGACCCCCTGAAGCTTGGGACAGTATATCCTGGATACAGGACCCCACACTAAGAAGGATTTTTTATTTTTATTTTTTTGGCGAGGCAATGAGGGTTAAGTGACTTGCCCAGGGTCACACAGCTACTAAGTGTCAAGTGTCTGAGGCTGGATTTGAACTCAGGTCCTCCTGAATCCAAGGCCAGTGCTTTATCCACTGTACCACCTAGCTGCCCCTACTAAGAAGGATTTAAAAGTCAAGTGAAAGACGGGCAGGATGAGAAGGCAGAGAAAGTTGCAAACCATAGATAGCTTCTTTAGTGATAAGGAAGATTGAGGTACATCCTCAGAAGAGGATAGCAATATCAGGGCCCCTACATCTGAAGCTTCCAAGAAAAACATGAATTGGTCTCAGGCCATAGAGGCACTCAAAAAGGACTTTGAAGATAGAGTTAGAGAGGTAGAGGAAAAAATGGAAAGAGAAATGAGGGTGATGCAGGAAAGACATGAGAAAAAAAATCAACAGCTTGAAAAGCCAAATGGAAAAGCTCTCTGATGAAAATAATTGCCTAAGAATTAGCACTGAACAAATGGAAGCTAGCAACTTTATAAAAAACCAAGACACAATAAAGCAAATCTATATGAATAAAAAAAATAGAGGGCAATGTGAAATATCTTCTTGGAAAAACTGCTGACTTGGAAAATAGATCCAGAAGAGATCATTTGAAAATTATTGGACTACCTGAAAACCATGATCAAGGAAACAGCTTAGACATCATCTTCCAGGAAACTATCAGGGAAAATTGCCCTGATATTCTAGAAGCAGAAGGTAAAATGGAAATTGAAAGAATCTACCAATTACCTCCTGAAAGAGATCCCAAAAGGAAAACTTTCAGGAATATTATAGCCAAATTCCAGAGCTCTCAGGTCAAGGAAAAAAACATTGCAAGCAGCCAGAAAAAAAGCAATTCAAATACTATGGAGCAACAGTAAGGATAGCACAGGATCTAGCAGCTTCTACATTAAAGGATCAGAGGGCATGTAATATGATATTCCAGAGGGCAAAGGAATTGGGTTTACAACCAAAAATCACCTATCCAGCAAAATTGAGTATAATCTTTTTCAGGGGGAAAATGGGACTTTGATGAAAAAGAGAACTTTCAGGTATTTGTGATGAAAAGACCTGAACTGAATAGAAAATTTGACTTTCAAATACAAGACCCTAGAGAAGCATAAAAAGGTAAACAGGAAAAATAAATTAAGAGGGAAGTTAAATGGTTAAACTGTTTATATTCCTACATGGGAAGATGATATGTCTAAATCATAAGAGCCTTCTAAGTATTATGCCAGATGATAGGAATAAATTTAGACAGAGGGCACAGATGGGAAATAATTGTGAAGGAATGATACCTGTAAAGCATTTATTTTTTTGTTTCATTTTTTGGGGGGGGTAGTCAGGGTTAATGAGTGTGTTGCATCCAAGGCCAAATTTGGGCTCGGGTCCTCCTGGGTCCAGGGTGGGTGCTTTGTCCACTGTGGCACTTAGCTGCCTCATGAGGACATCTTTGGGGTAAAATTGAGGGGAGAGAGGAATACACTGGGGGAGGGGATAGGGGAGTAGCAGAATGGGATGAAATCTCACATGAAAGAAACAGGAAAGGGCTTATGGAGTGAGGGGAGAGATGGGGGAGGTGAGGGGAAATAAAGGAGCCTTATACACATCAGCATTAGCTCAAAGACATTAATCTCATCAGAGTTGGCTCAAAGAGGGACTAACATACATACCCAATTGGGTGGAGTAATCTATCTAACCCTGAAGGAAAGTAGAAGGGGAAGGGGATAAAGAGGGAGGGATGAAAGAAGGGAGGGCAGAGTGGGGAAGGGGGCAGTCAGAAGCAAATCAGTTTTGAGTAGATATAGGGTAAAAGAAAATAGAAAATAGAGTAAATATCATGGTAAGAGAATAAGATGTAGGGAAACAGTTATGATGATTATTATACTGGCAAAACATATGGTACTTACTTTGCTGGGCTTTTGTGAAGAAAATTCTTTGTCAAGTTTGAGGTACTATATAAAAGTTATGATGAACAGGATGCTATCAGAAAAATCTAGATGCAGAGTGAAATGTACCATATACAAAATAATAGCAAAAATGTAAGATGATCTGGTGGGAAGCATGTGGTTATTTTCAGCAACGCAATGATCCAATATAACTCTGAAGGACTTATGAAAATTGCAATCCATCTACAGAGAAAGAATGGATGGTATATGAAAATAGATTGAAGCACAGTTTTTTTCTTTTTTTGATAGTTCCTTAATCCAAAGTTTTATTTTTGTCTGTTTTCTTTCACAACCTGGCTAATGTGGAGTTGTTTTGCATGACTACTCCTATATAAGTTATATTGAATTGCTTGAGTTCTTGGGGGTGGGGGTAGGAAGGGAGGGAGGAAGAGAAGTTGAAACACAAAGTTTTAAAAAATTGATGTCAAAATTTGTTTTTACATGTAATTTGGAAAATAAAATTCTAAATACAAAAAAAATGTCAGTTACACATAATATTGTTTATACAATATAGACAGTGAAATCAAGGCATGGTCAATGAATTTACAAATGGTATCTAGAGAAACAGGTGACCAATATATAGTAAAGAATGATATTTTAAAATTGATTGTCTGATCAATTGAACAAATAGGCAGTAATCAACAATAATTTATTACTTTCTACATACCAGACACTATGCTTAGGACTAAGGATAAAATTAAAAAGCTAAAATAATCCCTGCCTTCAAAAAAACCCTTACATTCTAATGGAAAAGTTAACTTGTATATTAAAAAGTACTTATAAAATACATGCACATTAGATATAAGCTAGCCTTAGATGGGAAAGCAGCAGCAACTCAGCAGACTGGGTAGCTCCACCAGCCAGAGGAAACAATCAAGTTGATTGTTGAAGGAAGTGAAGGATTCTAAAATGCAGAACAGAAGAGGAAGCAAATTTCAGGCATGTAGGACAGCTATTGAAAAGGCATGAAATATAGGAAATGGAGCGTCCATTAGTGAGGAACAGCAAATTGACCCATATGGCTGGACTGGAGGGAAGTAATATGAAAGATAACTGGAAAGTTATGAAAAGCTTCAAATGTCAAAAAGAATTTAGATTTGATCCTAGAGATAATAGAGGGCCATTAGAGTTTACTGAGTAAGGGATTGACATAGTAAGACTTCTTAACAGATCATAGGCTGATAGTCATACAGCCATCAGGGACCTTAGAGCTCATCTAGTCTGACCTACTCATTTTACAGATAACAAAACTGAAGTCTGAAAAACTAAAGTGACCTCCCAAGGGCACACATTTAGTGAGTAGCAGAACTTGGAAAAAGTACAGGGCAGAGTACTCACATAAATAATACAACTTGCATACATATAAATGGATATTGGTGAACCTGGTAAGGAGACATTTGAAAGCCCTACCTAAAAATTTAACAAATCTCTTTGCTTCTCAACAAATTCCAGCAGGTTCCAAAAAGGACATGTAAACGCCTTTAATTGGAATAAAAACAGAATCTGACATCTTCCCAATCTTAAGATACATTGCCACTCTTTCATATACTTTGTGGACCAGTCATACTGGTTTATTTGCTGTTATCGTCACATGATGCTCCATTTACCTTCTCTGTAGTTTTTCACAGGCTGTCCCCAATGCCTGGAATGTTCACCCTCCTATCCTTTACCTAATAGAGTCCCTTTCTTCTATTAAGATTCAGTTCAAGTACCACCTTATAACAAATCCTCATTTCTCCAATGACTAGTACCTTTCCCTCTAAGTCTACTTTTAATCTTCCCTGTCTGTATCTTAAATGATATATATTCATATTTATTTATTGGTTTTTGGTTTTTGTGGGGCAATGAGGGTTAAGTGACTTGCCCAGAGTCACACAGCTAGTGTCAAGTGTCTGATGCCGGATTTGAACTCAGGTCCTCCTGAATTCAGGGCCAGTGCTTTACCTCTGCACCACCTAGCTCCTCCCATATGATATATATTTATAAACATATGATATATACATGTATATACATATTATGTGTGTACATAGATGATGTGTATATATGATATATGACAAACATATCATCAAACTAGTCTTCCCATTACTCATATTGGCACTCTATTTCCCATCTCTCAGTCATTGCATTTGCTGTCCCACATAAAGGCCTTGAAAGGTCTCCTCTCTTACTTCTCGCTCTTAGAGTCCCTAGCATACTTCAAATTTTAGTTCAAGTGGTACCATCTATATGAGGCCCCTGATCCTCATATTCTGAGCCACTGTGCATGCATTTTTTATATAACTACATAGTGTATGTTCATGTTATTTCCCTAGAAAGAATATAAGCTCCCTGAGGGCAGAGACTTTCACTTTTGTTAGCAGTTACAGTAATCAAAACCAGCACTTAACCTATCTTTCTCAGCTTCATTGGAAATGAATCCAATTATCCTACTATCTTTCCTGAACTTTGTGACCAGCAACCCAAACTGGATTTCTCATTCTTCCTCACTTAAGATGCTCCCTCTCCTGTGTGTATTCCTTTGAATTTGTCATGCCCCATGCCTGGAACACAGTTCCACTTCATATTCACTCCAGAGAATCCCTTCAAGATTCAGCTCATGCTTTACCTTCTACATGAAGCCATTCCTGATCCCCCTAAGTACTAGTGCTCTCCCTCCCAAGCTACCTTGTATTTGACTATTTTGCATTTATTCTCTTTAAATGTATTCAATAGATATTTACTTTTCTTCCCCAGTAGAATGTAAGCTCCTTTCAATAAGGATCATTGTATACGTAGGAAACCCATTTATATACCCAGTAAGTATCCATTACTGGTGTCATTTAATAAATGCTTTTTGATTGACTGATGAGCATTCATTGAGTCAACAAATTTAACATTTATCATATGCAAAGTACTAAATTAGTATAAGGCACCGACCTCTATTTCAAGTAGAAGACTAGTACATATTACTATAAAGTATATAAATAAATGCCATATAAATGATACAAATAAAATTAAAATTAGAGGAGGGAGAGACCACTTCAGGCTTGAAAGATCATTTAGGGCCTCGTGGAGGAGGCAGCTTTTGGTCATGGCCTTGAAGAATAGAAAAGATGTCAATAGTCAACAGGCATTCCCCATGGTAAGAAAATAATGAGTATGAACAGTTAGAGAAGGATAACCCCTCTGGATATTTTCATAAAAGCTAAGAAAGAAGGGAATAATAATTTATTAAGTGCCTACTAAGTGTCAGGCAGTGTGCTAAGTTCTTTATAAATATTTTCTTATTTGATTCTCACAAGAACCTGACAAGGTAGATGTTATCATTATTCCGATTTAATTATTAAGGAACCTGAAACAGACAGAAGTTAAGTGACTTGCCCAGGGTCACAGAGCTAGTCCTGAGGCCTCCTTTGAACTCAGGTGTTCCTGACTCCAAGGTCAGTGCTCTCTCCATTATGCTGAAGAAGACAGTTTCAAGCAGGAAGAGATGTCAAACAGTTTTAAATGCTGTAGAGAGGTAATAGAGGATGAAAACAGAGAAAAGGTCACTGGATTTGGATTTTGGAAATTGCTACAAAATTTAAAGAGAGTTACTGGAGTAGAATGGTGAGCTAGAGAAGCCTGATGGCCAGAGCTGCCCATTGGGAGGTATGCAGATGAAGACAAATCTGATGACGATGTTGATGATGATGATGGAAGAGGCGGCAACAATGACGACAACAACAAACATGTGTACAGAACTTACTATGTGTCAAGCACCCTGCTAAATGCTTCGCAATTATTATCTTATTTGATCTCCACCAAAATCCTGGGAGATAAGGTACTATTATTTCCCCCATTTTACAGATGATGAAACCGAGGGAAGCAAAGGTGAAGTGACTTGCCCAGGATCATCTAGCTAGTATGTATCTGAGACTAGATTTGGACTCAGGTCTTCCTGATTCCGGATCTGGACCCTTAATTCACTGTGCCACACTTGTTTTGTCACATGAACAATACTTTAAATGATATATGTTCACTATAAAAGTACAGATTTAAAGTGCAAATTCATGGTTTTTAGAGTGAACAAAGAAGCCCTCTTCCCCTGCATCCCCTGATAGCAGATGGGTTCACTTCTTCTCCTTATGCCCTTGCAGCAGTTGTGAACAGTGGAAATATGCAAACATGCCAGTAAATAGCCTTCTACTTCTCCTTCATCAAGGTACAAATCTCCCCCCCACTTGATAATAAACTCAATGATGGTCTAATTAGTCATGCACTTCACCTAGTGATATGAAATGATTACCTAGCTGAATCCTTAGCCACAATTATTTAAACATCGAATTGCTCTTCCAGAGAAGCATATTGAGACTCAGCAATTTCAAATGTTAATAATGTTAAATTGGTCAACCAAAAGGAAATGGGTTGCACCTAACTGTTACTAATCATGGCTGATGCCTCCTCAGGGTAGAAACTGGAGAGCTCTTAAACGAGCTACTTTTTGCCCAGGAGAATTTTTCTTTTGAAACATGTACATCCTAACTACAGATAGATAAAAAAATAACCTGAATTTCAACTACATCAGGGTTTCAGCAGCTTTTTTTACCTTCCACATGAGACTTGTAGGAATTAAATAAAATTAAGCTGTTTGCGCTTGTCAGTTTCAGATTAAATGCTCTAGAGGATGAGAGTTTTATTTGACTAATAGGTAGTTCATGAAAAATGCACAATCCTCATGTTTAAGCTAAAGCCAGAGGGACTTATCTACTGATTTAACCTTTTACTCAGGAAATAGGTTCACTTTACTGAAAATAGTGTTCAAGGTTTCACACCCAACTTAAGGTAATAGTTTATGATTGCCTACTATTCAGAATAACAACAATAAAGGCAACAAAAAAGGTATTAGAAAATGAAGATTATATAAGAAGACTTGAGAGCATCAAAGAATGAAAAAATTTGACTAATTCCACATTAAAACTGATCACTCACAGGGCCTACCTTCAGGGTCCACATCTGATGCTAATTACATTTATAATTGTGGGCAAGTCACTTATCACCCTCAGACTTCAGTTTCCTCAACTGTAAAATAAGGGGTTGGACAAGATAGGCTCTGTGGTCTCTTCCAACTATAGATCTATGATCTAGATAATGAAAAGAAGCATATCATAGTGAGACTAAGTGGTGAGACTACAGTAGTTAGTTGATAAAAATTTCCAAGTACTTAACAGAGGCCTGTACAAGGTGTCATTAGGTTTTTCAATTAAAAGAGTTAATTCCAGACTCAGACCTTTCCCAACAACATGTATACAATATGATCAAGAAGGTGAAGTTGAGAAAATTTAAGATGACTGGTTACTAGTCAATAAAAGAAAAATTTTATTAAGTGACTAAAAGAACTCTTAGGTGCTTGAAATACAAATTCAATAAAAAAATAACTCCCCTCCTGATAGGCCTCATGTTTATCAAGAATGTTGAAGTCCTGAAGCTTGTGGCAAGGCTGTGGCAAAGAAGGAGGGAAGTGAGAATTGTGCTGGAATCAGTGAGAAATTTGAGAAAGTAACCTGTGGAGTTATATGGAAGCAGCAAACATGATGCCAATATTACATAGGTTTCAAAACAAATTTATTAAAGGGAAGGGGTGGAGGACTTTTGTGGAAGCTGTAGTAGGAAGCAGCCTGGTGCATCCCACTTTGTGCACTGGGTTTTTCTTCTAGAGAGAATCTCAAGATGGGCTTACCTAGCGTCAGGTTAAATTCTCTTGGGGCTCCTTTTCTCTGTTAACTACTTTTTTGCTGTTTTTTTTTTTATTCCTTTGGGCCGGGCACAAAAGTAAGGGTATGATTCCTGAAACCTTGTAAGATATCTTGGAGTTTATGGCTTAGATTGCTTTTCTCTTTCCAATTTATTTATTCTATCATTTTAAAAACTGGGACAATAAACACTTTTGTGCCATGTAGTCTCATTCAGAATTTCTTGAAACACAGCACTGAAAAACCAGGCTTTCATAAAGCCCATTGGGATTCAAATGGAGCTACTTGACCAAGTCTTAAATTCAAATCACTCTGGCTCTCACTGATTGGCCTGTAATAGGTCTCAGTCCAAGCTGCACTTGGTCATTATTTGGTTTTTAATGACTCAAAGTAAGTGTAAATAGCAATTGTCTCTGTTCTGGCCAGAAACAAAAGGTCTTCCCCCCACAATAGATTTTTTTTTTTAGTAAGTAAAAGAGGCCATTTTTGTCTCCTTTTTTAAAACTTAGACTTTATCACTGAATGGGTGTTGCCTCAGACAAACTAAGACCTGGGAAAGACCTTAGCTTAAAAAGACCAAGGTCTCCCACTGCATCTGAGGCCATCTCCAGTTGTCCTCATCTGTATCTGCCCAGAGGGTTCTGAAGCATAGAGTGAGGCTGGTGACTTTGTACAGCCCTGCCTCACTTAAATCCAATTCACTTGCAAGTCAAGACATCACCTTCCTGATGTTATTGGTCCTCTTAGAGAATGAAGGACAAACAACAACAGAATATTTTATTAAGACTAGTTATTATATCCAAGAGAGGATGTTGACAAATTTGAGGGTGAGGAGGAAAACCAGAAAGATGAGTTGGACTAGAAATGATGCTACATGGTTGATCAGTTAAAGATCTAGGGAAAGAGAATATTTACAAAGGACAATAACTAGTTTTAATAACTGTCACTAGAAAAGGAATTAAATCTTTTTCTTTGCCCCAGAAGGGAGAACTAGAAAGAGAGGGTGGAATTTGGAGAGAGGTAGATGTTAGAAACAAACAAAATGAATAATGCTCCCTGAGAATCACACATGTCCAAAAGTAGGAGGGGCTGCCTCAGGAAGTGGCAGGTGCCTATTCATTACAGGCCTTCAAAAAGACTTTGAAGACCATTTGTCTTGGGATATTGTAGGCAGAAGACCTGTTAAGGTACAGACGATACTTGATTTCATGCTCTGAGATTTGGGGTTTGGAAGGAAAGTGTGTAAAAGGGAGGACTATGCCTGAATTCAAGGACTTTGAAATCAAGAGAACAAATATATACACAGAAATTATTTAATAAAAAGTACAAAGCCATATATCAACAAAACAAATAAATATGCAAAAACTACAAATCAATGGATAAATGCAAAGGAGATTGAAAATAAGGGGACAACAGTTAAAAGATTTAATTCAGAAATCATTCTGTTAATGGCTAGTATTTATTATATGGCCTAAAGCAAATTACAATTATTCTGAGTAGGTCTTTGAAATGAAGAGGATGCTGTCTTCCCTCTAGCTACTCCCTTAAAGATGTATGATGAAAATTCATCTATCAAAAAATTGAAGGGAATTCAAAAATAAAATTTAAATGGAAAATGTTACCATAAAATTAACATTTACAGATTAGTGTGTTTTTTTCAAAAAAGCATTTCTCAAAGTATTATTTTTTGGATGTCACCATTAGAACTTTAGATTTCCATGAATTTCCATTATATCATATACCTGATGAGGTCACATTTTATCTACTCTCGTATTTTAAGGAATATAAACTATTATATCCTGCTATCTGCCATTGTAATAATTTCTATTTTATTTAATTATATTCACTTGTGGATAGAAAGTTAAGTTCCTAGACCATTGGTTTAAAAAAAAAGCTTAGAAGATTTTATATCTGTAATCTTTGCATTTTGTGCAAAAACTTTTTAATTTTTTAATGCCTCAGTGTATAACAGACAATATTAACTGAAGATCCTAATGGTGAGGGAAGGTTCAGAAAGAAAGAAAAGTGACAATGCAAGTGCACAATTGTTTCATGCTAAAAATCACTAGTATAAGAAAAATAGGTAATTGTGTGAGGCATTGAAGTCAGGAATCATTACCACCTGTCCAAAGGAAAAATTCTAGTATCAATAGAAAGAACTTAAGAATTCAAAGGAAATTCTGGTTCTGGAAAAATGTATCTGTAATCAAAGAGATTTTTTTTAATTTAATAAAATAAAATCTGTCTATTACTTGAGTTCTTTCCTTAGAAGGTATAAGTTTTTCCTTTAAATAGAGTTATCTTTATGAAAAGCCTTCTCCTTAATGACAGAGTACATCATGGTTTGTGGCTTAGTTAACTCAGTTTACTAGACCATTGTGTTGTATAGGTCAAGGCTGTAGATTGAATTACATCCCATCAAAGCTGACAGTTGGTTTTCCCTATTAGTCAGCTACTGACTGAATACCTAATCCTGATTAGCTGTCATGCAAAATTTTGCTGAAGTGAAAAAATATGATTGCATCAATGCAAATTCATCATAGCAACTAAAGACAGTTATTGTTGTTGTTGTTGTTTTATATTTTCAGTTATGTCTGACTCTTTATGATGCCATTTGGGATTTTCTCTGCAGAGGTATTGAAGTGGTTTGCCATTTCCTTCTCCAGCTCATTTTTACAGATGAGTACAATGAGGCAAACAAGGTTAAGTGACTTTCCTAAGGTCGTACAGCTAGTCAGTGTCTGAGGTCAGATTTGAACTCAGGAAGATGAGTCTTCCTGACTCCAGATCTGGCATTTTATCCACTGCAACATCTAGCTACCCTAAAGAAAGACAAAGAGACAGACAGATAGTGTTATGGGTGGGACAAGATGATCTCTAAGATGTAGTCCAGCTCAGATCCAGTCATCAGAACATAAGAAATATATAACAGAGTTGGAGATGATCCAGAAAAGGGAAGCTAAAATTGTAGGAGAAATGAATAGATTTCCAGAGAGAAAGGCTCGCCAATCTAGGGTTGGGGGAAAGGCTGAGAGAGGATATAATTCAAACAAAATTAGAGAATTTTTTCATTTTTTTTGTTCATGAAATTTTGTTATAAAAGGCTAAGGGACATTCCTTGAAGCTTGAGAGGTAGGGAGCTTTGTTATTTTTTTCTGGACAAATAAAATAAAGTACATTTTGCATATTATATAGAAAAATTATAACTTTCATTACTCTAAGGAGTGGTATAGACTAAAGCTGTAGATATAGTCAAGAAGGGTTTAAGTAAATTCAGGAAAAATATATCCATATTAGTTTACCAAGAGAAGTTATGAATATTTTGAATATATTCCTGAATTTTCGAATGAGCCAAATTAGAACAAATGTGAGTAAAAACAGTAATGTTCTCATAGTACTATAGAATGTTTTGAATTGCAACACAAACTGAGGGGTAATTAGAATTGGGCCTAAAAGACAGTTATTACACAAGAGCTACTTTCTAAAGGAATCCTTTTCCGATTCTCCCAACTTCTAGTAAGTTCTACCTCTCCCCAAATTACTTTATATCTATTATGTATATTCCAAATTCGCATATTTTGCATATTTACAATTCTCTCCTTGAGGGCAGGAACTATTTTCACTTTGGTCTTTGTACACTCAGCACCAGCACACAGTAGGCACTTGATAAATGCTTATCATTTGATTGCCTGATTATGACTAGACATAAAATTACTGTATCAGGGTTAGAAATCTTTCCCTGTATCTTACCATGGTTCCCAGTAGGAAAGAAAAGCTTCTCAATTGCTTCTGTATCAACAGAGTCAAGCATAGTGTATAACATATAACAAACATTTACTATTCATTAAGCTTTATGTTTTTCTGCTTTCTAACTTTTCAGCCAAGCATCTAACCAACTTGTAATGAGTTAGTCAGTGAATAAACATTTACTAAGCACCTGCGATGTGCCAAACATTGCTATAAGATACCATCAAGAAGCTTCCAGTCTAACAGGGAAGACAAGATGCAAACAACTATGTCCAAGATACTTAGGGGTTAAATTGGAAATAATCAAAAGAAGGAAAGTACTAAAATGAAGGTGGATCATGAAAGACTTCCGGTAGAAAGTGGGGTTTTAGCTGGGGCTTAATGGAACTAGGGAAGCCAGGAAGAAGTGATGAAGTGGGAGAGCATTCCAGGCAAGGGAGACAGTCGGTGAAAATGTCACGTCAGGAAATGGACTTTGTTCAAGTTAAAAAAAGGAAGACAGTGTCATTGGATTGCAGAATATGGAGGCGGGGAAAGAAAGGTGTAAAGTATAACAAAGTCTGACACAGTGAAAGGGTTCATTATTAAAAATTAACATTCTACTTTAAATAAGTATTTTTGCAATCCTACCTCCCCTTCCCTACATTTATATTTTTCCATGCTTCTTTAAAAGTAAAAGAGCAAAAAGCAGTGCCAGGTAGGATGAGAGCATAACTGGAAAAATAAATACACTCTTGACCATTCATCTTCTATGGTTTTACAATCCAAATTTAATGTTTTCATCATAAAGTAGAACATATGGGCCACTATAAACTCTAATCTAAGTATTTTACTCTATAGAAGATTGCATGTTACATCTCTAAGCAATCTAAAAATTTCTTGATGGCTGCTAGGTTTAAAAAATGTTTAAAACCTTGATTTACATATTGTAGAGCATGTTTGCAATCTCAATTTACACATTCAAAGCTACAAATCTCATGGTCTTGAGGGGTCACCCGTGCAATTTTAAAGCTGTTCTCCATATGTAATTTTTTTATCCCAGTAGCAAACTATGTCTGTTCCTTCTTCTAACTCAAGGTGTATTGAAGTAATTTCTAAACTCAGCTATGAATCCATATGTCTATGAACTTCTATCTAATTCAGTTGGCTGTCTTTTTTTCTTCTAGGAAACATGAAACAACTAGAATCAAGGCAATTTAGGGATTGTTCCTTAGCTAAGTGCTTGTATATTTTAAGAAGATTTTAAATGTGAAAAGATAGACAGTAGCTATTTTTCCTATTATGCTTTTGCAAAAAACATTTTACAGAGCATATTTTCCCACAGGAAGAGTGTTCTCATTTGGGGTTTTGTCCCTAAACAAGAACTTAGAGTCAATGAAAACCCTATGGACATGACCAACAATATATTATCAAAGCAACAATATAGCCATAAACCCAATTATTAAAAAGATGAAAATGTTGTGCTAAGTCCCATGCATGGATTATCCACAAAACTGGTACATATGTTGGGGCCACTTTAGTACAAAGTTCATTATCTCATGTAGCATGTAAAAATGGAACTCTACTAGATCAGAAATTTGGTATAACAATATGATAAAATTATATATTTTGACAGCAAGGGTGAACTGGCATGTGGCAAGAATAAAGGACAAGTAGCTAGACAAGATGATCCAATGGTATGATTAAAATATGGGTGGGAAGCCTCCAGCACATTGAGGAGACCTCCCTGAGACAAACTTAAAATAACATGGAATAGAGTCCCACAAGGCAGGCAGGAAAGGATGGGTTGTGATTTATATAATTAAATGGAACTTCCAAATTAGCATAATGACAGAACTATTTTAGTATCCAAGTAACAAATATTAAATAACTAATTAATGTCAACTTTGCTTAATTAGATTATAAGAAAGTTGGAGAGGTGATAGTGTAAACAGTTCAATTTGAAGGGGAAAAATATCTGAGAAAGATGATTCTTCTTTTTCTCTCAATAACTGTCCCCATTGCAAGAAGCATTCAAATTCACTTCATTGACCTCAGATGTCACTAATGATGAGTTAACAGGAGTTAGAACTAGAAAGTGTCTTTAAAATCATCAGCCCCATTCCTATCTAGTGAGGAAACAAAGGCCCAGGGAGAGAAATGACCAACCCAAGGTCACACAAATAGAACTAGAAGATTAAACAGGAAGTAGGATTTAAACTGTGGCTCACTCATACAAATCCATGACAATGCTGCCTCATGACAACCCTAAGAACAAAGAGGTTGTGAATGGTGATGATATACATCCTACTGAAAACTGATATTTTCATTTCACCCTCTCCTGCCTCAATCCATTCATAGAAGTACAATATCAGATCAAATAAATTTCATCAAGAAATAATAAAAGCTGAAAGGCATTCTTAATATTCAAAGTCACTGAGACAGTTTAACAACTATGAAAGTACTTCACATATCATTGGAAGCCATAAATAGGGGGTCAGATAGTTAGCAATTTTGTTTCAAAAGCCCTCTCACAGAATTGCTAAAACATGATTAAGAATACATTCCCTCCTCACCTGTGTCCTAGCATCCTTCATTTCCTTAAAGGCACAGTTCAGGACCACCTTCTATGTGAAGCCTTTCCTGATCACAGGATCCTATATAAGGAGCTGGGAGGGATCATAGAGGTTATCAAGTGAACCACCTCATTTAACCAAAGAGGAAACTGAGAACCAGTTAGTAATTGCCTGATGCAGGATTCTAACCCATGACTTTATTCTTAAGTTTAGTAGCCATATCCATTGTACTATATTGTTTCTGATCTTCCCCATTCATTATTGCTTTTTCCTTTCTTTAAGCTGGCTTGTATTTACTTATATATACATTTATCCTATCCATATAGTAGAATACAAGTTACTTGAGGACCCACATGTTTATTTGGGTTGGGGGGAGGGGGAGCCTCATCTTTATGCCCAGCCCATGGAACACTGTTTTATATACATTTGGTAATTAGAAAATATTTGATGAATTAAGACTGTATCCTGACAACGAATGCTATTGCCTTCTTATATTCATGAAAGAGACCACTACAAAGGAATTAAAGACAGTGAAAAAATTCACAGTTATGGGATCTGGAAAGGCCGTTAGATATTCATGGTTCAATTTACAAAGATCTATGAATCATTTTATGATTGAGCCCCACAGAGCTTAGGTACACATCTGAATAATGAAACATGGGAAGAATAAGCACTACAATGTGAAACCATGAAAAGTTAGGGGCTGCCTAAATCCCATGAAATCTCATTTCAAAATGTATTTGCAATAAACAAGATTTACCTTTAACTTTTATCTTGGAGGAATTGCCAGAAAATACTATCATTATAAGTAACAAGAAGTGGGGGGGGGGTGGGAGGGGATAACCAGAAGTCAAATATCTGAGAAATTCCCACCTGTACAGGTAGTTAATGTGAGTTATGGTAGTATAAAACTCTTTTTTTTCTAGACGTAGTGGTTTGTCATGAAACACAAAAAATTCTGATGAAATGCAACATCCTTTTAGCATCCCTAAGTGCCATTTCTAAGATAAGACTAGTTGACCAAATAGTCATTAAGGTATACAAATTGCTATGCATTCTTAATCCAATTTAGTTACATGTAATTCATTTAACCTTTGGAAAATAACTATGTCCAAATTAACTATAAAGAACATATGAAAAAAGATGCTATTTGCATCCATAGAAAGAACTGATAAATAGATGTATGTCTAGAATATTTTACACATATGTGCACAGCATATACATACATGTGTGTGTACATACAGGAATACATACACATATAAATAAACATGCATACACACATACATATATATTTGTGTCTAATGGTAGCCATAGCTAGGGAGGTGAAAAAAAGAAATTTACATGAAAATTTTGTTGTATATTTAAAAGGAATAGCAAGTTGTGTCTAGTAGATTTGCAGTTTTGTATACAATATTTTTAAAAATTGTACTATGTTATAAAAATGTTTATTTTATTCCTTACATTTAAAATAAAATATGTAATATAATATTGTAACAATGTAGGTCAACTCTATGTCTATCCACCTTCACAGAGTCCTACCCTGATGTCTCATAATGATGTGGAAGTTACCCTGGATTCTTGAAGACTATGCCAAAAGAATACAAGTAGATGCTATCATCTTTAAAAAAGTTTTAAGGATGCTTCTGATAAAAGACTATGTCTGTTCTCTAAGACCAATCTTGGTAAGTGCAGAAAGGATCACCACAATTGGCCACTTGGCAATGTTATTTGAGCATGGCAACCTATGAAATAAAGAAAATGAAAAATGTGTCGACACTCCTGTGTGCTTCCTCCCCAGCTCCCCATGACCCATAAAGGAGACATAAGGTTATTTCTTAATCCTAAAGTGTTTAGACTATCTATAAATGTTAACTTTGTTAACTCTATGACATCATTCTCCAATGACCAATGAATGGCTATGTTCCTGAAGGACCTGAATTGTATCCATATTGAAATTCTTGTTATAAATAAAACAAACAAAAACAAAAAGAAGTCCTCACTTAAGTGAGGCTCATATATTCTCTCTTTCTAAAGTGTTACATAAAGGAGTTGGCAAAGGGGCTTTTAGCATGTATCCAAAGAAACCAAGAAACATAACTTCGTGGAACTTTTATCATCTCATATGGCGGTGCTTGTGCTAAGTATTTGTAAATACAAATGAAAATAATTGAAATGATAAGGTGGTAGAGAAATTCTAAAAATAATAAGATCAAATTAAATCAACACATATCTGTATACTCAATTACTTTAGTGTAAACATGGATATAGTTAAGGATGGTGAAAAAATATGTTGGAACATACTCTTCAGGTGTAAAATTAAGAGAATACCAAAGCTGGTATACTACAAATAAATATCATGCTATATCTGAATGCTTTCTTTGAGAAAAGAAAAAGGAGGCACTGAACCTGGTAAGAACCAAATTACATCACAAAAATTAAGTTGATAGTAGTTTAATAAGGAAGAATTGTGTTATCAATAAATATAACCAATATGTGTCACTCCTGAATCAGTAGCCTATCTAATCAAACCAACAAGTTCAATCAAAGTTAAAGTTAATGCAAAACCAGAAGAATAAAATTTAGAAAAAGAAATGGAGTACAATCAAACTCTTTCCAACCTGACCTATCCTACAAGCTTCTGATGCTGGAAAATGGGAAATGACCAAAGGAATGGACATTGACACTGATTACAACTATTATAAAAATCCAGTTGACATAGGTAATCAACACCTACAAGATGGAAATGAATAAAGCCTAGAAAACACCTTAGTGAACATTTGATCTCTTTGACAAACAGAGAGATATGACAGACAGGGGTGACACAAGTTTAGAATTTAAAATCATTTGTAATTATTTTTGTGGAAAGATGGTAGAAGATTATGAGTAATAAGTATATTGTCTCATAAAATAGTGAGTATTGGGAAAACAAATTTAAAGAAAGATTGCAAAGGAAAAAGCCATTCTCAGTATATACATATACCCACATATATGATGAAAGTATAAGGATAAACAACAGACAAGATGGAAAATACATAGGAGTTTTATAGCAAACTCTTTTCACCATCAAAGATGATGGAATCAAAACATTTGAACTCAAATAACACAATCATATGCCCAAGCTTTCTGTGAAAGCAAAAGCTTATATGTTCCATACTAGCATTCTACCAGTTTTACTCTATCTGTGAGACATGGAATCCAACAATCTGAAGAATTAAAAATGAGTGTCATACAGAAGGGATTATAGAGATCCACAGTGGGTATGAGTAGGCAAAAACCATGATTAAACATCTACTACATGTCAGGGACTGTGCTAAGTACATCAGAAAATGTATCTCATCTGATCCTCACAAAATCAATGAAGGTAGGTGCTATAATTTCCCCATTTTATGGCTGAGGAAACTAAGACAACAGAGGTTAAATGACTTGCCCATGGTCACACAGCTAGTAAGAGTTGAGGTTTGCTTTGTTCTTCTTGACTTTAGGTCTACCACTGAGCCACACAGAAGAAGGCAAATATGAGACAGTCATTCTTTGGAGGGTCCTACCAATCTGGAAAGACTTTCATAACTCAAGGTAACCTCCATGCCATGATGATTAAATAGATCACTCACATTCTTTTGGATTTGATTTATCCTATTATTCTTCTATCCAGTGTTAATGAGCCAAGAAGGATAGCTTTGCAATGGTTGTTGTCTATGATTGAAGATCACCAAAATGACATTATTATGTTGGGGTGAAGGTATAGTGTATCTGACTACTGATTAGACTAATGTAAGCTTGGAAGGCTCTACCACAGGTTGGACACAAACAGTTCACATGAATATCTATTGTGGAGATGTCTCTACTCAATAAATATGTCTATTGACTAGACAAACCCCTATTCTTTTATCATTTCTCTCTTCATTCCAAATTCCCCCAATAATCTCAAGGACCTAATCATAGAGATGTCTTATCATTGAAGACAATCTTTCTTTTATTAATAAATTCAAAACAGTTCAAGGGCCCTCTTTCCTTAAGTGTATATTTATACCAACAATGGTCTTTCCTAAGAACTTTCTCCTCCTTTATGGTAAAAAATAACTTATGGCACTTTGAGCCTATAATAATTTCTGTTAATTCCTGAGGATAGAATCCTCAGTGCTTAGCAACAAAAATAAACATATACATACATAGACAAACACATATTTGTGTATGTATTATGCACATATATTTTAAAAACATTTTATCTTTACATCATGATTTAAAATTTAATTTATATTTTATATATCTTTATATGTACATAATATATTAGTATTAAATATATGTAATTTATAAATAAATGTATAAGGAGTCTTTCTTAAAATTTATTTTAATTGATAGAGTTATACAGTGAAAATAAGTATGGAGACCCCAGGTCTAGAGGACCTGAAAAAAATTGTATAACCCAAAACATACATAGTTCATGAAATTTCATTCACAATCCTTTCCTTGTTAGGGATTTTTCCTTTCCACTCAGTAATTCTCCATATTATAACTCTCTTTGAAACTGTCTCCTTTGTGCTGATTATAATAAACCCAGTATTTCCATTTCCTGATGTATTTCTTTAAGAAATCTGTTGCCCTTTTCATTTACTTTGCCTGGGTCTTAAATTTCACATTTCCCCAAAACTTTTACAGAGGGAGTTTTTTAAAGGATTTTTTAAAAGCTTGCATTTTTTTAAGGATCAAATTTCATGGCATTGGTAGCACTCTACCCTTTGCAAGATGTCATTTCCCACCATGCATTTAGAAACAATGTATGGTATTTTTTTAATGATCTATAAGATGTTAGATGGTATTTTTTAAAAAACATTACTACACCAAGGTTATAAACAAAGTATGATATTAGATTTTTGTGTTATTTTTAAAAATCACTTCCATGATTACTGTTTCATTTATTATTAAATACACATATGCTTATGATAGCCTCCTAGGCACTGTACATAACAAACTAAGTAGTGTCTTAGTTTTCTACTGCCTACATGAGATCAACAGATTTTGCCACACTCACTACTGTTTAGGGTATAATATTCTCCATATGTGCTTATTTATTGCAATATATCTCCTAGTTTCTGAAGTCCAACACAAAATGCCTTTTGGAATAAATGAAAATATTAAATAGAAATGCCCTAAGATATTCTAGAGGTATAAATCCAAAATCTTTTCAAAAGTTCAATGCAATGATCAATGAACTCCCTAAGAAAAAATCTCCAGGGCCAGATGGGTTTACAAATGAAATCTACCAAATACTTAAAGAACAATTAATTCTGATATTATACAAATTATTTGTAAAAATGGGTGAAAAAGGAGTTCTACCAAATTCCTTTTATGATGCACATATAGTGTTGATACCTAAACCAGGCAGAGCCAAAACAGAGAAAGAAAATTATAAACCAATTTCCCAAATGAATATCGATGCAAAAATCTCAAATAAAATATTAGCAAGTAGATTACAGCAATTCATCACCAGGATAATACACTATGACCAGGTGAGATTTATACCAGGAATACAAGGCTGGTTCAGCATTAGGAAAACTATCACCATAATCAACCACATCAATAACAAAACTAACCAAAATCATGACTATCTCAAGTGATGCAGAGAAAGGTTTGACAAAATATAGTACTCATTTCTATTAAAAAACACGAGAGATCATAGGAATAAGTGGAGCTTTCCTTAAAATAATAAGCAGTATCTACCTAAAATCATCAGCAAACACTATTTGTAACAGGGATAAGTTAGAGGCATTCCCAATAAGATCAGGGGTGAAACAGGAATGTCCATTTTCACCTCTATTATTTAATGTTGTACTAGAAATGTTAGCTTTAGCAATAAGAGAAGGAAAAGGAATTAAAGGAATTGGAATAGACAAGGAGGAAATAAAACTATCACTCTTTGCAAATGATATGATGGTATACTTAGGAAATCCTAGAGAATCAACCAAAAAACTACTTGAAACAATTAACAACTTTAGAAAAGTTGCAGGATATAAAATAAATCCACATAAATCATCAGCATTTCTAGACATGACCAACAAAGCTCAGCAGCAAGAGATAGAGAGAGAAATTCCATTTAAAGTAATGGTAGAGGGGCAGCTAGGTGGCACAATGGATAAAGCACCGGCCCTGGATTCAGGAGGACCTGAGTTCAAATCCAACCTCAGACACTTGACATTTACTAGCTGTGTGACCCATTTCCCAGCAAAAAACAAAAAAATAAAATAAAAAAGTAAAGTAATAATAGACAATATAAAATACTTGTCTACATGCCAAGACAAAGCCAGGATCTCTATGAAAATAATTACAAAACACTTTTCACATAAATAAAATCAGATCTAAATAATTGAGAAAATAGAAATTGCTTATGGATATGCTGAGCTAATATGATAAAAATGACAATTCTAACTAAATTAATTTACTTATTCAGTAACATACCAATCAGATGACATAAAATTATTTTATAGAGCTAGAAAAATAATAACAAAATTCATCTCAAAAAAGAACTGTGGATTCTGAATGCATATTGAACTATACTGTTTCTACTTTTTGTTTGTTTTTTTCTTTTTTGAGTTTTTCCCCTTGTGTTCTGATTCTTTCACAACATGACTATTGCAGAAATATGTTTAATGTGATTGTACATATATAACCTATATCAGATTGATTTCTGTCTTGGGGAGAGCAGAAGGGAAGGGAGGGGGGAAGAAAAATTTGGAACTGAAAATCTTATGAAAACAAATGTTGAAAACTATCTTTACATGTAACTAGAAAATAAAATATTTTTTATGATAAAAAAGCTAAAAAACAAAATTTCAGGGCAATGATCACGATCCATTAAATTCTAATTATAATAGGAAATAACAGGAAACATTAATAAAGTGCTTTAAGATTGGCAAAGCAGGGGCAGCTAGGTGGTGCAGTGGATAGAGCACCGACCCTGGATTCAGGAGTACCTGAGTTCAAATCTGGCCTCTGACACAACACTTACTAGCTGTGTGACCCTGGGCAAGTCACTTAACCCCAATTGCCTCACTAAAAAAAAAAAAAAAAGAAACATTAGCAAAGCCCTTAATAGTTATCATCTCATTTGAGCCTCACGACAACTCTGGGAGGTAGGTGTTATTATTATTCCCATTTTTTAGATAAAGAAATTAAGGCAGGGGCAGCTAGGTAGCACAGTGGATAGAGCACCGGCCCTGGAATCAGGAGTACCTGAGTTCAAATCCGGTCTCAGACACTTAACACTTACTATCTGTGTGACTTTGGGCAAGTCACTTAACCCCAATTGCCTCACTTAAAAAAAAAAAAAAGAAATTAGGGCAGATAAAGGTTGTGACTTTTCCAAAGTCACACAATTAGGCAGTGTCTGAGGCTGGATTTGAACTCAAGTCATCCTGACTTTAGTCCCACTATCTGGATAAGTCATGTCAATCCTTAACTCTCTCCCCAAATGGGTTAGATTCTTAGTTATTAATAAAACTTTGACTTTGTTATAAGATCATAGTCATGACTTACCCTGGGTAAGTCACTTAACCCCCATTGCCCCGCAAAAAACAAAATAAAATAAAGTAACAATAGACAATATAAAATACTTGGGAGTCTACCTGCCAAGACAAAGCCAGGATCTCTATGAACTAATTACAAAACACTTTTCACACAAATAAAATCTGATCTAAATAATTGGCAAAATATCAATTGCTCATGAATAGGCTGGGCTAATATAATAAAAATGACAATTCTAACTAAATTAATTTACTTATTCAGTAACATACCAATCAGATGAAATAAAAATTATTTTATAGAGCTAGAAAAAAATAGTAACAAAATTCATCTGGAAGAACAAAAAGTCAAAAACACTTCCTACATCTTCATATAAATGCTCAGCAGATAACCAACATAATCATCACTGACCTTTTTTGCCAAAAAATGAAAGGAAAGCACAATTTAATGAGAATATTTGGCAGGATTTGGGGAGACTTAGATTGGAATTCTAGCTCTGCCATTACCTATGTGACCTCAACTGAGACAATGAGCCCTCAGACAACATATTATGCATCTCTCTCTCTCTCTCTCTCTCTCTCTCTCTCTCTCTCTCTCTCTCTCTCTCTCTCTCTCTCTCTCTCTCTTTCTCTCTCTCTCTCTTACCTGTATATGCATATTTCCATTGATAGAATATAAGTTGCTTGAAGTCAGGGACTGTTTCCTTCATTTGTCTTTGCAACAATAGCACAGTTCTATTTAATGAAGGAAGTATTCTAATGATTTAGAGAGTCTCCAGCACTAATATCCTATGGTACTATTCATTCGAGAAGCACTTTGGAAAATTCAGTATAAGAAAGTGCTCTTAAGTATTGTAATTGTAATTGTAATAAGCATTACATGCTAGGAAAGGGGCAGCCTCATAGATAAGACTACCTCCTATTATAATAGATTACTTCAACGAGTAAGCCTCCTTGGATGGGGTCCAAAATGACTGTCATTATATCGATTTTTACTTTATGTTATATCAAGATTTTATTGTATTTCATTTTGTAATTTCATTTAGGATGATATCTATCTAGCATTAAACTCAGCAGTCATTACAGTTAAGTCAATGCAGTTCAACAATCTAGTGGCACTGCCATCCTGGCTACTCCATGAACAAGACACTCCATCTTTTTCAGCTCCAGGCATTTTCTCTAGCTGTCTCCCATGCCTGGAAGTTTCTCACTCCTCCATTCCAAATATTGACCACCTTAGCTTCATTTTAGACCCAACTAAAATCCCACCTTCTATATGAAGCCTTCCCTAACTCCTTTTAATTCAAGTGCCTTTTCTCTTTTTTTTATTATTTCCTATTTATCTTGTATAGAACTTGTTTTGTATATATTTGTTTGCATGTCATTTCCCCCTTTAGATTGTAATCTCCTTGAAGGAAGGGATTGTTTTTGCCTCTTTTTATATGTCCAGAGCTTAGAACAGTGACTGGCGCAAAGAAAGCATTTAATAAATCTTTATTGAATTGAACTTGTTAAGCACCCACTCTGTGCTGTGTAGTGTGCTCTTTGTTGGGGAAGATACAAACTTCATGTGAGATGTGCATGATTTTGCCTTCATAAAACTCACAATAAAATGAAAATGTCAGTCTGTTAAGTAGATGGTGATGATGGAGATAATATCTATTGTATGACTTTATATAGACAAAATAATTGGTAGATTGCCTTTTTCAACATGCATGATATGGTTGACACCACTGTAGACTCAACTTCTTTTTTATAAAATTCCAATAACTTGAGAAAATTAAGTTTTCTTACTTATATTTTTAAGGTTTAGAAACGAAAGAATGATGAAGCAAAAGAAAGCAGTGTCATGGAAACCCAGATAGTACAGTGTATTTAGGGGGAGAGGATGGTTAACAATGTGAAATACTACACAGAGATTGAAAAGAATGAGAATTGAGAAAAGGAATCATTAAAAAGTAAGAGACCACTGGTAAATGAAGGGTGAGTTTAATGAGAAAAATTGGAAGCCAGGGGACTGAGGAATTAGTGAAAAAAGAAGTAGTAGAAGCAAAAATATAGATTCCTTTTTCTTAAAATTTTACTGGAGAAACAAAGAGAGTTATTGGATAATGGCTAAAGGGCCTTTTAAAAATAGAGAATCTTTGGTGTATTTGTAGGCACTAAAGAAGGAATCAGTAGATAGGGAGAAATTGAAGATTAGAGCAAAAAAGTATAACTGTGGAAGTTTTCTGCTAGAGAAAAGAGAGGAAGTGATCAGTGTACAAGCTGATGAAAAGGTTCAATTCTTTATCAGAGTTTGAAATGAAGGAAAAGGAAATTGAGGATGATATCAAGGGGGTTGTGGTATAGACAAGTGTCAAAAGGGAGCTGATATTGGCTAATAGTCTATTTCCTTAGTAAAATATAAGGTCAGCTGAATGAAGAGGGGATGGATAGCAAAGAAGACTTGAAGAGAGAAAAGAAGGCTTGAAACTGTCTTTGTGGTGAGTGAAGTAGGGAATAAATTAGAGTCAAATGATTGCCTTGCTGCAATGAGATCTCTGTTGAGATTAGAAGGCATAAATTTGTAGTGGATCCAGTCAGTTTGTGACTTTTTTTCATCAGTTCATGAGTAAGGGTGAAGGAAACATTAGTGAGAATGATTCAGGGTTGGGGTTTCAAGGTGTGAGAATGGACAGAACCAGGAGCAAATGATATCAAATAGAAAACAAAATAGATAAAGTGGAACTGATGAATTATAAGATCTAGTTCTTGAAAGGAGGGAAGTAATGTTAAATCAGGAATGAAAGCCTGAGAAACTACTGAAAGATGGAGATCCTAGTGAAGATGAAGAATAGGTTTATCAGTGAAATGGCATAGGAAATGATAGTATATTTGTTTATAATCTGATAAGAGAATTTGGTGCTTTTGGTCTTAGAAGTGAAATGCATGTAGATGATGATAAGATCACAAATACAACCAAGTCCAGATGTAGCCAAAGTAGAGTAGATGAGAAGGTCATGGGAGCTGAGAAGATTGAGCAACAGGGAGGTTAGAGTATTTCAGGGGCCATCAACATGTAGTAAAAAGGGAGGAGTTTGAGTAGAAATAAAGACTATGAGCAGAAACTAACTCTTTGAAAAAAGGAAGAGAATTCAGGGGAAAGATGGAAATAACTGTTCCTAGTATCTGGATTAGGTGATAAATTTGCATAAAGTGAATCATGTCAGAGGAAAAGAGATTGCTGAGTGATGGCAGCAAAGAGAAGGTCAGAAAGTGGCTGTGGAGAGCAAAGAATATTCTGATTCTTTTCAGGCCCACTGTGTCAGGGGGTTATGAGAAAACATGGAGCCAATACCAGTGTGGGCATGGCTAGAAATGCAGAGTTGTCTGGAAGAAGCCTAGTCATTTTTGTTTTATTTTTTAATTTGCTTGTTCCCACAAAGTTCAGATACTACATATGGATTCCCCACCAGCGAGTCCATATGTCCCACTAAAGTTATCCATCAAAGGAAGCATTCTGGGTAGAAAGTCTATTTTTGAATCCAATTAGTGGATTATTCAGGGTCTTCATTTCCTTTCCTTCATTTCTGTTTTCCATAAGTTCCTTGTCTTTGGAATATCCACTCTTTTTTACCACTTCCAGTTGGAAGTGCAGTGGAAGAAATGGGGTCAGAAGGAAGAAGTGAAACATAGTAAGTCAACTAGGTCTCTTGTTAGCAGTTCTAGTAAAACAACCAAAAACTTTCGTGGAAGAGAAGGTTGACATGAATGGCTAAAATAAGAGGGTGTTTTTAATGACCTGTGACTCAACTATCCATGTTATCACCACCTCCACCCCCACTACCATGCATAACAAAGAATTGGACACACAACAATCCTTTCTCATTTGGAATGAGTCGTATCTGCATTGTACTTTACGTGCATATAAACCACAGTACTTAAACACGAACCTCATATGGCATGAGTACATCTTCTGTAAACATCATGCTATATTTACAGTACCACATAAATAACAATGCCAATTTTCCAACAGGAAGATTGCACAAGTCTGAAAAAAAGAATTGGGAGGGAAACAAATATGTGGTATAATTACTAACTGAAAGTAGACAGGCCTAGGCAAAAATCAACCCATGTTCTTTCCTTATCAAGTGAAATACTTGAGACACTTAAAAAAAGTATTCTTCTGATAACGATCTCATCTAGCCATAATCATACCCAAAGACTTACTTACATTTCTAGTTGGCAGTGCTATGCTTATATCCCATTCTATTTAAATCTACTATCTTTCTCCAAACAACTGTAGATGTAGGTGTTTGTTTAAAATGGAAAGAAAGAAAACCTAGCTATTCTGTTTCTATTCAGTTCATGACCTTCAAGTCAATCTCTTGCAACATGACTTTAGGCAACTATAAGATCATGACATTTGAGAATTACTATCTGAAGATTAAGAATATGCTACTAAGAAAATTTCACATGCAGGTCTTATTCAAAAGTACATATAGCCCCCAGTTAACAAACCCCAGGTTTAGAAATGTGTTGTGCATATGAATGGCCTTCCCTGCAGTCAGTGCCTCTCCCACTGCCATACCCACCAAACCCCACCGTGTTACCTGCTTAAGAAGTTACATATTCTGTCTCCACTACTTCCCACCAGATTCCCCTACTTCCTGGCTGAACCCCTGTGGAAGGTTGAACCCCCTTATCACCTCCAACATACCCTCCCTCTGACAACATAATACTAATATTACTACTAATAAAGCCTAACATTTATTTAATACCTACTATGTTCCAAGCACTGTGCTAAGTGCTTTAAAAATATTACTTTACTTGATCCTCACAACAAACCTTAGAGGTAAGTGCTATTGTTATCCCCATTTTTATAGTTGAGGAAATGGAGGCACACAGATGTTAAGTGACTTGCCGAGGCACCCAACTAGTAATAGTAAATATCTAAGGTAGAATATAAACTCTGATCTTCTTGACTCCAGGCCCCAAACTCTATCTACTTCACCACCTAGTTGCCTCTGAATATAATACTATAATGTATATGACATTTTCCCTACTTTTCTTTTAAAACCTGCAGGTAAAAATTTGCATGTAATAAGGATAAATGAATATATTTTTCATGTTTCAGAACTAGCATATCTAGCATTCCAATCCTACCATTCAGTCAATAATTAAACAGGGTTCTATGGACTGCTCAATGTATCTAACATAATAATATTGCTTCTATAGGCCAGAACTAGGGGCAGCTAGTTGGCACAGTGGAAAGTGCTGGGCCTGGAGTCAGGAAGACCAGAGTTCAAATCAGGCTTCAAACACTTAGCCGTATGACCCTGGGCAAGTCACTTGACTTTGTTTTCCTCAGTTTCTTTGTTTATAAAATGAGCTGGAGAAGGAGATGGCAAATTACACCAGTGTTTTTACCAATAAAACTTCAAATGAGTTCATGAAGAGTCAGATACAACTAAAAAACAACTGAACATCAAGGTTAGATCAAAATTTGGGAGACTTGCTGCTGACTACATGTGCATAATCACCACTAGGCAGTAGGAGAAATGTTTGGGGGAACAATGCCTCTCTACCTGTTGTTTTGTCCTTGCCTTTTACTCCTCCTTTTCATATGCACTGAAATTAGGGATCTTTGGAATAGGGGTAAGGAGAGGATTTAAAAACTCTGAGGCCTGAAACCCAGATAACCCCTGGTTACTCTTTGAAAGGACAGTTACGGACATTAAAAATAATTTTTTAATGGAGAAGTGATTTGGCAATCAGGATTTGCTGGAAGTTACTAGATTTTATAATTCTGGCAGAGTATTAACTAGAAACTGTAATTCAATTCCAGATAAAGAAGGTAAAAAATAAAAGAATCAGATTCAATGCTATAGAGTCTTCTAAACTTCCTGGTTGTTCCATGTACAAAACAAAACAAAACAAAAACAAACATCAAAAAATCCTTGGCCCCTGGAGGCAAAAACTCTTCCTAAAGAGGAAAAACTTTTCAGTGCTAACTCTTAAAACTGATAGATTTCTCGGGAAAAGCACCTTTCATTTCATTGACATTGGGTTTAGAAAGAGCCCACCCCCCTAAAAGAGATTAATCTTAAATTTCTTAGCGATACGCCAAAAAGAGAGATATTAGAGTTTGTCCTTCCTCTTATGGTGAAAAAACTGCACCTCAGGTGAGTACTCCAGCATAAGGTGGAAGCAAGAAGAACCTCCATAATCATATAAGGCATCAAGATGCATGTCATTAAATAAGAGCAGGAAATAATCCCAATGGAAGCAACTTCAGTCCATGACCAGAAGATACTTGGTTTCAGAGCAATCATTTACATGCTAACCCATGATTTCTAATTTAGAGCTCTAAATAACAGTCCAGGGCAGCTAGGTAGTACAGTGGCCTCGAGTCAAGAAGACCCATATTTTTGAGCTCAAATCTGGCCTCAGACTATCAGTGTGACCCTGGGCAAGTAATTTAACCCTGTTCATCTCAGTTTCCTCATCTGTAAAATGAGCTGGAGAAGGAAATGGCAAACCACTCCAGTATTTCTACCAGGAAAACCCCAAATGGGGTCACAAAGAATCAGCTATGACTGAAAAATGAGTGAACAACAACAAAAATAGCAATACACTGAGGTAAGTTAAACTTCCTGGTTTCAAAGTGGGAAATTAACATAGAATCACTTAATCAACATCTAAAGCCACAGAATATTATGACTTCATTTTACTCCATACATATAGTATAGCATTTCACAAAGTAGGACCCCCTTCATCTTATAGATGAGGAAAGTAAGAGCCATATTTATTAATGGATATGCTCAAGATCACATAGATCATAGCAGAACTGGGATTTGAACCTGGGCCCTCTGACTACAAACCCAGTGCTCCTCTACTTCATCACATTGATTCATTAGCAGAAAAGCCCATGACCAGCCCTACCATATGGCCTTCCATATTAATATTTGCCATGCCTGCCTCTTATTTACTTCTGAGATAAGATTGGGAGAGTCCATGATAACAAGGGTTATCTCCTGGAATTACCAAGCCCATTAAGGCTTCAGGACAGCAATTGAAGCCTCTGGTGCTTCTGCATGACAGGGATGAAGCCTTGGGTTCTCAAAGGCTAGATCAGCAGAACTGAGGCTGGAGTGATTGCTATTGATCTGGAAATGCCTCAAGTATAGACCAGTCATCCACCCCTGAGTCTAACCAGCTAAATTCAGAGAGATTTATTATAAGACTGGCTATAGAGTGATGCCTTCTTCACCCATATCAACACTCAATGACTAGGGTGCAGAGTGATTGAAATCTGTACTAGTGGAGGTAGTACCAAATGAAAGGAATCACATCTTTTAAGTCAGGGGTTCTCAATTGTTATTGTGTCATGGATCCCTTTGACATTCTAGTGAATCATGAAGGGCCCTTTTCCAGAATAATGTTTTAAATGTGTAACATAAAATACATAGGATTAAATCTATCTGTGTTTATATATGAATATGTATATGCACACAAACATATGTGTACGCGTGCTTATGCATATACATGCATGAATGCATGTACACATACATGCCCACATACATAAACAATTTCATAGACCCTGGTGAAAGATACCTGTTTTTAAGTATATTAAAGTACAAGTAATACAGCCATCCTACAAAGTAGCCCACTTCACACAAGAAATGGGCACTTTTTATTGAACAAATGACTGAATGAATTTCTTTTAAAACATGTATGTATAGATTTTTATTTCCATTGTTGTTGTTCAGTCAGTCATATCCAATTGTTCATGACCCCATGAACCATATCTTCATAGGGTTTTCTTGGCAAGGATACTGGAGTAGCTTGCCATTTCCTTCTCTAGTGAATTAAGACTGCAGAGATTAAGTGACTTGCCCAGAGACACAGAGCTAGTAAATGTTTGAGGATAGATTTGAAGGTAGTCCTTCCTCACTCAAGGCCCAGAGCTTTACCCACTGAGTCATCTATCTTTACAATATTTATAATTTTAAATTTCCACATCAGTGATAAGTCATGGGACCATCAACATTAGTACATTGATTTAAAGGGGTGCACTCAGATAACTTCAATGGTAAGTAATCTGGTCTATCCTCTTTCTGAACGAATCTCTTACCTTTCCTTCAATCCTTGACATTACATGTTGTATTCACTAAGTCTAGTTAACTGTTTGACTGCTTCATGGGCCCTGAGTTACTAATGTCAATACCCCAAATTTAAAATGGCCTAACTATTCACAGAGATGCTCATTGATATGAGTTGCTGAACTCATTAATACTTAAACTCACATTAATGCACCATAGTACCCATTGTAATTCTGAGTACACAAGTTATACTTTATAAAGACTTTTGACATCATTTATTTTGAATTAAAGTTAAATTCATTATCACCAAAAGTTAATGCAGTAAGAACAATTTAAATTTATACAGTGTCTTAGAGTTTATAAATCACTTTTTATATATTAAGCAGTTTTACACATAGTTTTGGTTGAAAAACTGAACCCCAAAAGTAGTCATTAATGGTTCAATGTCAACTTATAAAGAGATTTCTAGTGGGTGCTTCCAGGATGTGTCTTTAGTGCTAACACAACCTAAATAATAATACAAGTTGTTCTATTAAAAAATGGTTGAATTACCAGACTCAAAAAGAAGGCAGTAATGAATCAATGTCAACTTTCCAGGAGGTCTCCAGAAGAGTGTTCTAGAAGTCTGTGATTGAATGTATGCACCTTAGCATTTTTATCAATGACTTGGACAAAAGTATACACAGCATGGATATTAGATGTAGGTAGATGACAAAAGGATGTGAGTAAGAACTATACTGGATCACAGAAACAGGATTCCTAAAGATTTTGTCAAGAGAACCCTGGGTCCAAATGAATAAGACAAAATTTGGTATAGATTAATATTGTCTCATGTATGGATTCAAATAATCAATGATGTAAGTAAAGCTCTTCATTGGAATAAAAACTTCTCAAGTGGGCCTGCAAACTCAATATGAATCAATACTATTACAAGCCACCATAGTGTAGTAGATAGAGTGTCAGATGTGGAATTAAAAAAAAAAAAAGAACTTATGTCTTCCACCTGTGCAACATTAGCTGTGTGATTATGTAAGAAATTAGCAAGTATTAGTAAGAAACCCAACTTCTTTGGGTTACAGCTACTTTATCTTCTAAGTGGGGACATTGAATTAAGAGGTTTTTCTGAGGCCCAAATAATATAATATATGTAAAGCACTTTACAAACTTAGGACCTTCATAGCTATCAGTTGCCATTCTATGGAAGCCAAGAAAGCTAATGAAATCTTAAACTATATTAAAAGAGGCAGAGTGTCCAGGATGAGGGAGATAATTCTGTTGCTGGACACTGTCCTGATTAGATGACAGCTTATATGGTATTAGATTCTAAGAGCCACATTGCTACAGATAATTTTGATAAGCTGCATAGAATCCAGAGAATGCCAGCCAAGATGGGAAAAGACTTCACATTCATGACTCTCACAACTGTTTGAAGAAATTGTTAATATTCTGCCTGAAGAAGGGAAGACTTTTGGGAAACATAAGAGCATTTTTCAAGTGTATGAAGGACTACTATAATGAAGATAGATTCAAGCCAAAGTAACTTGGAACAATAATTCAAAGAGAACAATTTAAGTTAGAACTAAGGGAAAGCTTTCCTACTGTAGCTATCTGAAAGTAAAATGGATTGTCTTAAGAGTTAGTGTTTTCCAAATCAAATCAGATCTAAATAATTGGAAAGATATCAATTGCTCATGGATAGGCAGAGCTAATATAGTAAAAATGACAATACTGCCTAAATTAATTTACTTATTCAGTGCCATACCAATCAGACTACCTAAAAATTATTTTATACAGCTAGAAAAAAATAATAACAAAATTCATCTGGAAAAACAAAAAATCAAGAATATTCAGGGAAATAATGAAAAAAAATTCACAGGAAGGTGGGTTAGCTGTACCAAACCTGGAGCTTTACTATAAAGTGGCAGTCATCAAAACTATCTGGTACTGGCTAAGAAATAGAGTGGAAGATCAATGGAATAGGCTAGGCACAGGAAACACAGAAGTAAATGACATTAGTAATGTAGTGTTTAATAAACCCAAAGACTCCAGCTTCTGGGATAGGAACTCAGTATTTGACAAAAACTGCTGGGAAAACTGGAAGATAGTATGGCAGAAATTAGGCATAGATCAACATCTTACACCTTATACTAAAATAAGGTCAAAATGGGTACAGGATTTAAACATAGGAGGTGATACCATAGGTAAATTAGGAGAAGAAGGGATAGTCTATGTTTCTGATCTTTGGAAAGCAGAACAGTTTATGACCAAACAAGAGATAGAGAATATTATGAAATGCAAAATGGATGATTTTGATTATATTAAATTAAAAAGGTTTTGTACAAACAGAAGCAATGCATCCAAAATTAGAAGGGATGCAAAAAGCTGGGAAACAATTTTTATGGCCAGTACTTCTAATAAAGGCCTCATTTCTAAAATATATATGGAACTAAATCAAATTTATATGAATCCAAGTCATTCCCCAATTGAGAAATGGTCAAAGGATATGAACAGGCCGTTTTCTGATGAAGAAATCAAAGTTATATATTACCATATGAAAAAATGCTCGCAATCACTATTGATTAGAGAGATGCAAATTAAAACAACTCTCAGGTACCCACCTGACACCTGTCAGATTGGCTAATATGACAAAAAAGGAAAATAATAAATGTTGGAGAAGCTGTGGAAAAATTGGAACACTAATGCATTGTTGGTGGAGCTGTGAACTGATCCAATCATTCTGGAGAGCAATTTGGAATTATGCCCAAAGGGCCATAAAGCTTTGCATACCCTTTGACCCAGCAATACTGTTGGGTCTTTTTCCCAAGGAGTTCATAGAAAAGGGGAAAGGACCCATGTGTTCAAAAATATTTATAGCTGCTCTTTTTGTGGTGGCAAGGAATTGGAAATTGAGGGGTTTCCCATCAGTTGGGGAATGACTGAACAAGTTGTGGTATATGATTGTAATGGAATTCTATTGTGCTGTGAGAAATGATGAGTAGGAGAAGTTCAGAGAAACGTGGAAGAACTTACATGAACTGATGATGAGTGAGATGAGCAGAACAAGAAGAACATTATACACAGTATCATCAACATTGTGTGCTGATCAACTGTGATGGACTGGATTCTTCTCATCAATACAATGGTACAAGAGAATTCCAGGGGACTCATGATGGAAAAGACTCTCCAAATCCAGAAAAAAAAAAGAACTATGGAATATGGATGCTGATTGAACCATACTATTTCTTTTGTTTTGGGTGCTGTTGTTTTTCTAATTTGAGGTTTTTCCTTATTGCTCTCTTATAGCATGACTGATGCAGAAATATGTTTAATGTTGTTATGTATATATGTATGTGTATATATATATATTGTATTGCCTGCTGTCTGGGGGAGGGGAGGGAGGAAGAAAAATTTGAAATTGGAAATCATGTTAAAAGATGCTGAAATATGTCTCTACATGTAACTGGAAAATAATAAAATATTTTATTTTTTAAAAAAAGAGTTAGTGTTTTCCCCTCATTAGGTGACTTCAAGTAAAGATCAAATGATTACTTGAATAGCTTATTGTCTTTTAATAAACATTTATATGTTCCTAATATGGACAAGACACTGTGATAAAAGCAATAGTTCTTATTCTGGGGTTTGTGAATATTTCTAAAAAATATTTTGTTAACTACATTTTATGTAACTGGTTTCCTTTGAAATCATATGTATTTTACTTTATACATTTAGAAACATTCTTCTAAGGAGGGTTCCATTGGCTTTACCAGATGACCAAAATGGTCCATGACTCAAAAAAATGGTCAAGTCCAATACATATAATGTGAATTTTCATTCAGGTATACATTGGACTACTGTAGATGGCTTCTGAGTCCTGGGATTCTGTGACTTCCCCAAATAACCATTCAAATCCCAGAAAGGAAAAAACAACACCTGGTGCTGGTATAGTACTGTTAATTGTGTGTCATAATATACAACATGTGTGCACAGATGTGTTTGGTAAGAGCTTCTCTGAAATGGGTCCTTAAATTTTTAAGATGGTCTATTCTTTGTAAGCAAAATTCCCATTAGGCATTTTCCCTAATAGGAAAGTTTTCTTACTCTTCTGAGACCAATATCTATAACCTGACTAAAAAACCTTGGGTAACTACACGTCTAGCATGTCCCCATGAGGCACTGTCTGTACCAGCCACTCTATAAAAAAACATTGTAACTTATTTTCCGAAACTCTCTAAAGTTGTATTTTTGAAGAACTAATGAAGTGCAGATAGTGCAGGAGGCCCACTATTTCTCAGACTACTATTAATTCCTAACAGGATTAATAATGATATCTTGTATTTATGTAGTATCTTTCTAACATCACATAAACTCCAAACACTTTTACATGCATTTCCCTAAAACACAAAATAACTAAATCCTAAAGTACCTCTTTTCATTTGATTATAAACAAAAGCTAACTACATTTCTCCCTCCTAATATAATTGACAAGAATACTAAGATAATCAGTACAGCTGATTGAATTGTGGAAAAGTGCATTGGATTTGGGATCAGATGACCAGTGTTCAAAACTCACTTTGTAATTGTGTAACCAATGGCAAACTAACCTTACTGGGCCTTAGTTTCCCCATCTATAAAATAAAGGACCTAAACTAGATGAACTCTTATGTCTCTTTAAGTATTTATATTCCAGTAGAAGTAAGAATGTATCTTCGTTGTTTTTACATTAAGGTCTAAAATTGGGTGGAAGGTTTAAAGAGGCAGATTTAAACCTGATTTAAGGGGAGAAAAACTTCCTAACCATTAGGAATGGGCTGCCTCAAGAGGCAATGGGTTTCCAGTCTTATTGGGGAAATTCAGCAAATATTAGATGAGTAATTATAGGGTATGTCATAGAAAGAATTCTTTTTTCAGGTACAGTTTGTACTACATGGAACCTGGGCACCTTTCCAATATCAAAATTTCTTTGATTCTGTGATTAAAATTCTAAGAAAGAGCTGAGGATGCTTTAAGGCTCTCTATTTTGAAAGATATCTTATTAGGAAAGATGTTACTGACCTAAAATGAACTAATTCCCTTAAAATTTAGAGACTGATTTCCAACAGTGAGAGTCCTTGGCTGCCCGGAACTCCAAGGGGCAATGGAAATAATCAGCTACTGTATTTAATGGCTATAATTTGGAGGTAAGACTGGTAATAATAGTGTATCTTTTATATATTGAAGTATATGTCTGCAGAACTTAGTAGGTTTGGAGACTCCTGAAATGAGAATATTTTTAAATATACTATGGATGAAGTGAGAGACTGAGTTTCTCTCAAAACAATTTGGTGGTAGTCATAAGGGGTATAAGTTGGCCTTTTGAATTTTCATTTTGCAGAAAATCATGATCCTCACACACTCTTGTGATGATTTTTTTCCCCTTCAGACTCAGAGTAATTCAAGCAATAAATGTTATTTTCAGAGTGGAAATGGTCAAAATGTCTAAGCCCCAAATTTAACCTATAATTATGGTTGAAAATTAGAGTTTCCTTTCTTCCAGATTTTCAGTCACCCAACTTTTGACCTGGCTCATGGCTAAGACAAGCTAAAATATTCCAATCTAGTATGACCTAAAGGCAGAAATACTGCAGTGAACTCATAATGAAAAGTAGATAACTTAATCCCAAAGAAGAAAATCTAGGTAGTATTTCCATTAGTTTTATTCTACCTTTGTTCCGATTACCTCTAGAATCAAGTACAAAGATCTTTAAACTGGTACTGAAAGTCCTCCATGATTTGGCACCCACCTATCTTTCCATTCTTATTTCATATTATTACTTTTCATCTACTCCCCATCACTTTCCAACTGCTCTGCTAGCTGTTTTTTTTTACATGTCATTCTGTCTCCTAACTCAATACCTTTGTACAAGTGATCTCCCAAGTCTCATGTGCATCATTTCTAAAACACAGAATTCCAATGTTCCTTCAAATCACAGCCTATGTGCCTAAATAAAGCATTTTCTAATCCCTACAATTATTAATAATTTCTTTGTTATTAAAAATTGTATTATCTTCTCTGAATACATGTTTTAAATCCCCCCAATTCACTCTCTCTCTCTCTCTCTCACACACACACACACACACACACACACACACACACACACACACTCACACACACATGCACACGCACATGCACTCGTGTCTTGGATTCATGAGGCTAAATTCAATGGTCGAATAAGAGATCAGGCTCTCCTACCCATTTCCCAAATTTTAGCAGTAAATGTCCTCTAAATGCATAGCTATATGGTAAACATTACTGCCACATCATTAAAAGTTTAAAGCAAAATCCAACAGACAACTCATGTGTGTTCCACTGCAGGGTACTGAAAGATTTAAATTCTGATCGTCCAGATTTAGGATGAAAAGTGAGTGCAGGGAGTGTGAAAGCTATCAAAGTCCCCCTTGGGCATTTACAGATGAGAGGCACATTCCTTCAGTCTATGGAGTCCCAGTTTTCTTCATGTTGATACAAGTAACAGTATTTATGTGAAGGTCCCAGTAGAAGTCTCTGACATGGGTTTGAGGTGTTGTTTTTTTTTTTTTTATTTTAGCAGGGCAATGGGGGTTAAGTGACTTGCCCAGGGTCACACAGCTAGTAAGTGTCTGAGGCTGGATTTGAACTCAGGTACTCCTGAATCCAGGGCCGGTGCTTTATCCACTGCGCCACCTAGCTGCCCCGAGGTGTTCTATATGCTCTATTCCTGATACTTCTACATAAGGTTCTGCCTTTCAAATGTACTTTCAAATCTGAGTACTATTTGGCCAAGATACACATCCCTGAGTTCTTAGATGCTCTTTTCTGAGAGCTAATTGGACAAGGCCTGCACATCTAAGTTCTTTTATCTTTGGAACAGCTTTCCATGACACATAGTAAAGATCCTCAGAGGCAGATACCTATTCCTAGGCTCATATACCAAGGATGGAGTTGAGTCCAACTTCCTCATTTTAATTTAATTTTTTTTTTTTTTTGGTGAGGCAATTGGGGTTAAGTGACTTGTCCAGGGTCACACAGCTAGTAAGTGTCTGAGGCTGGATTTGAACTCAGGTACTCCTGAATCCAGGGCTGATGTTTATCCACTGCGCCATCTAGCTGCCCCCAACTTCCTCATTTTAAAATGGGGAAACTGAGGCCCAGAGAATTTAAATGATTTGCCCTAAATCACAAAGGTATTAAGTGACAGAGGCAAGATTTTGAACCACATCTTCTGACTCAAAAACCCAGTGCTATTTCCACTAAAGCACTTTCCCTCAAGGAGAATTCTATGATAGACCAGTTAATAATTAAAATTATAACAATTATCATGATGGTGACAATGATAAACTAGCATTTATATAGTGTTTTCAGGTTCACAAAAATTTTATGAATATTATTTCATTTGATCCCAACAATAACAACATTTATAGAGTGCTTACTATGTGCCGAGTACTGTGCTAAGCACTTTACAATTATTATTTCACTTGATCCTCACAATAACCATGGGGGGAAGGCACTATAATTACCCTTATTTTAGAGATAATGAAACTGAGGCACAGAGAAAAATGATAGGGGTCATGCAGTTAATAAGTGTCTAAGACAGGATTTGAACTAAGGTTTTTACCAACTCCAAGTCTAGTCCTCTGATCACTGTGCCCTCTAGCTGTTATTTTAAATAACTCTGGAATGATTTTCAGTGACATAAGGAGATTACCTCAGAGCATACACTCTAACAAGCTTCAGAATCATTATTTTAAAGTGATCCTAAGAGAAACAACTATTATCTCAGAATGGGTGTTATGTCATTTGCAAAGTTTGCAAAAAAGGGAAAATATCAAATATTACTGAACTTCTTGAATGCAAATTTGTGAGGCTACAGGTCAATAGGCTTCAGAGAAAACTAATAACTCTTAACATTCAAGCAAAAGAGGATTAAAATTAACTCTTAACATTCACGCAAAAAAGTATAAAATTATCCACACTTAATACTTAGGAAAGGAGGGTCCCAAAATGACTATTATGTAGTTATACTGGTAGAGTAAAAGTAATGATAATAACAACAATAATAACAGCTTAATTCACCACTTAGTCTAACTTTCACAAACAGAAATTCATACATCAGTGGAACCTTAACAGTTAAGTGAGTCACAGAAACTAAAATAAGACCTTGATTGATGAAAAATTGGTGATCTGGGGCAATCCAGTGCAAGAGAATTCTGTGAGGGCAGGGGCTGTTTAATTTTGGGTTTATATCCCTCATACCTAGCACAGGACCTAGAAATGGCAGGTGGTTAACAAATGTTTGTTGCTTTTGTGGTTATATTTGGAAGTTTAATTTAAAATATTAATGTGTAACTATGACTTTTGCCTTATCCTATCACTATTCCTCAGGTAGTCAAGTCAGAACATTAAATCTTATCCTAAAATGTTGTAGTCTGAGATTATGTCTATTTAAATTTACAGAGGAAAGTCCTTTACAGATTATATGAAAAGGGAGAATATCTACTTAGCTTGTCAAAACTAGCTCACTCTCAACCCCATGCATTGTACACATCCTTCCTCCTCCCCAAAATATTTTCATCATCAATGAAGAACTTTCCTTTCCTTGCTTCAAAATCACTTCCTTATGGAAAGCCTTCCTCATCATGAACATTCCCAATACCTACCAATCACAGTTATGTACCCTACTTGCACTAGTTTCATATGCTTGTGTCCCCTGACCGTTCATTTTATAGGACTGTGTACATATAGGCATTCAGTGTCGGCAGATTGACTAATAAAAGCATAAATGCAGAGTATTTTGTGGCTAGACAACCCATTCCCACAACCACTATGCTATATAGTTCCTTTAGGATATATTAATGGGGAGGAAGCCAAATAGATACATTGGAAAGATTTAAAATAAGATAGATGCAATTTTTGTAGGTCTTTTGGCATTATACTATGCAATATGCTGATAGAATAAAGTAGTATAAATTTTCAGTTTTATTCTGTTATCTTCAGATACATTATAGATTTTTTAAAAACGCCTGGGCTTTATGACTTTCAAAATTCATTGCTTAACCTGTAAACATCATTCAATAATATGAAAAAAAAAGTAAGTACACAAAGGATGGCAGCATCTGCTGAAACAAAACATACAGTTATAATATAAATATGGAAATAGCATGAAATCAAAATGGTATAAGTGAGTTTCATACCTGTGCATCAAAATAAGAAGTGATCAAAGCATAAATGATTTCCCCAAAGTAAAACAATAATTAAGGCCCAGATTTCTTGAGGCTCCAGCCCTCTTGTCAAAATGAGTTTGTGGTTTTGTTTTGTTTTTCTTTTGGGGACTATATCATTTTAAGCAATCCTCTCTTTCTCATTTAATACCAAAGTTGGTTTCCATATAATTTGCCGAAACCTACTCTTTGTTCTAAAGTATGACATTATGACCACCAAACCAAACCAACTGTTGGAGGGAAAACAGTTTTCAAAGATAAATGCATTGCAGCTCATACCACTTTCCCAAAATAAAAATTCATAAGATATTTCCTACCTATGGTCGTAATAACAGTGCCAGCAAAGAAGAAGGAACTTCCCAAGTCCCAGTGACTGATTTGATTGGAGGTGTTTCCTAAAGGTATAATCCCTGCATTTATTGCTTCCACTATTTGCTGCAAGTTTAAAAAGAAACTTGTCAGTATACATGATCATAGGAATTATATTGAATATATTTTAAGAAAAATTAATTACTAGTCATATGAAAAAATCAGCTCTAAGGTTTTACTTTTTAATGTGAATTGTATATAGTTTAGAATAATACTTTATAATGTAAAGTTCTTATAATTAATTTATGAGAAGTTATGCTTGATATCAACTAGTTCTTAAAACAATGGGGACAGCATAAATAGCATAATGTTAATATACATTATTAATTAACACATTTAACCAGGATGAATTTAGTAAAGCTTCCCATATGTCAGAAACAACCAGAGAGCTTAAATACAAAAGTTGCAACCTACACAGAAATTTAAATACTAGAGACTAGAATCCTCTAGAAGAAAATACTTCTTGAGAGTAACAACTTTTTAACAAGTACATCAAGTCTGTTTTTATACTTATATGTGAATAATGACCATGAATTTAGAACATGACCAATTATAGTCAAAAATAGATTGGGATAAGGTGGAAAAGAGAAGCAAACTTTAATAACAGACTCCTCACTAAGCCTAAGTCCTAAGTGTGATATGTCAGCAAGTTTCAAATTTCTTAAAATTTTTATAGCAAGAGTTTTTAAAAGGGGCAGCCAGGTGGTATAGTGAAGAGAGTACCAGGCCTGGAGTATGGAAAATTCATCTTCCTGAGTTCAAATCTGGCCTTAGACAATTACTAGTGATGTGACCCTAGGAAAGTCACTTAATCCTGTTTGTGTCAGTTTCCTCATCTGTAAAATGAGCTGGAGAAGGAAATGGCAAAACTACTCCAGAGTCCTTGCCAAGAAAACCCTAAATGGGGTCACAAAGAGTCAGACATGGCTGAAAAATGATTGACCTGCTATTAAATTGATGGTGAGGGGAAATTCACATAATGTTCACTTAGTAATCATTGCACAATAAGGTTTGAGTGTCTATTGCATGGGAAGCATTATACTAGAAGATGTAAGGAGCTATGAGGAAAGAGAAGACTCAATGACTCCCTTCAAAGGATAGGTCATTTAGTAAACTTTAGCATGAAGGGAATTATGATGCAATAGGAAAAATACTGACTTTGGAATCAAGATTTAGGGTCATATTCTGGATCTGAATGACTCTCTTTGGGACCTTGAATAAATCACTTTGCTTCTTGTGACTTCCTTTTACTCATTCATAAAATTAACAAGTTGGACCAGGTCAGCAATTTCAGACATGGCCAAACTTACATATTCCCTTCTGCTGGAAAAAAGATTGAAATGGAAATGGAAAATATTTAACAAAATAAATAAAAATACAATAGATAACATTACTTTTTCAAGCTAAGTGATTATGGGTTGCATGGATCCTTCTGTATGGATTAGTAGCCATCTTTCTATTTGAGTTTGGCCCCATCAGACTAGATAATCTCTAAGATTCCTTCTGGCTCTTAATGTATGACCTGCTTTATTAGCTTTTTGATTCCTGTTGATTAACAACCTTTTTAGCTTCCCCATATGCAAAATCAGGATAGCAATACTCTGACTACCTATCTCAGGGAGTTGTTGGATATTAAAAGGTGTGCTATCAAAATCTGGAGTTGACATTATTACTATGTTATAACATACAAAGACCATTCAAAAGCATTCTAAGTATAAAACTATGAGGCTATCTACATATTGGTATAAAAATCTATGAATAAAAGACAAAGAAAAGAAAAAAGGGTACCTGCCAAAGTTAGAGGTGTAGATATAGAAATCATCTTCATATAACTAATAACTAAATAAATGAAAGTAGAAGAGCTATTCCAGGAAATAACTCCAGAGGGAGAAGAGCCAAGAGTTTAGTATAGTGGAATATTATGTTTATGTTTCACGTTAGACAATAAATAAGTTCTTGAAAAATTATCTGTAAAGCAACTGTTCTCCAAGAAGAGGTTCATATCTCCCCTGTGCTGAAATCATGCTTTATGTATTATTATCAGTGTGAAGAATTCTACATGGGGGAACTCCCTCCACCATGCAGATCCACCTCATCTAAAGACTAAATAGGTAGTCCTAGGGGGGTTATCTGAAATCCAGAGAGTTTAAATAATTTGTTCAGGATCACCCCAATAGCAAATGCCAGAGAGGTGAGATCTGAACCAAGATCTTCCTGAATAATATGTACATGTTCATGTGTATACAATATATTAACTTCCCTTCATCCTCAGGTACTGGCCTCAGCTCTCTCTTTTTCTTACATTATTTACTTGAACCTCAAAATTCTGAATTCAAAGTTTTTTTCACTACTTGAAAACTCTGTAGGCCTTTATAATTTGGCTTTTCTCCCACTATTCAACTGCAACTGTTATTTAAAGAGTTATCAATGACCTCCTAATTGTCAAATTGAATGCTGTTTTTTTTCCTGTCTCCACTCTTCATTCTCTGCATACTATTGATTCCTGGATACCTTTTCCCATGGCTGTACTGGTACCATATTGTGAAATTTTGAGTGATAGCATTTATTTACACCTTGGAAATTAGCAAATTCTATAAAGTAGGGATTGATTCATTGTTAATTGCCTAATCTTAAGAAAGGGATGTAGAAAATGTGAATAACACAGATTACATTTTAAAATGAATTGTCCAACACAGAGCCAATTGTTAAACACTTACCAGCACATCAAATCCATGTCTAATCTCATGGTTTCAGAGAGACTATACAGTGAATATTGAACACTCCTTATGTGAATGCTGATCATTCCTCTGCTTCCTTCACTGGTTCCTTTTCCTGTCATTTTAATTTAGGCATTTCCCACATTGGCTCTGAGCACATGTCTTTCCTTTCTTCCACTTGTGTCCTGTCATCCACTTTAATGGCTTCAAATTTTACCTCTGTACACACTTCTCCAAAGTTCATCTCTCCACTCCTAACTTTTTACCTGACCTCTAGACCAATATCTTCAGGTACCTTATGGACATATTCAGCTAGAAATGTCACCAAATTAACCATTTTTCCAAAAGCATCCCCCCAACCAGACTTCCCTATTTCTGTTCATGTTAGTCAGACCTGAAACTTCCTTTTCGTCTTTAAAAGTTTCTCTTTTGGTTTTTCTTTTACTTTATCTAATAAGTCACTGAATCTTTTAGATTCTATCTTCTTGGTATCTCTTGTACCTGCTCCCAGCCTCCCATTGTCAGACTTCTGGCTCATGGCCTCTTGCTTGATCAATTATAATAGGTTCATCATCTTTTGTTTCCACTTTTAGTTCTCACCATGTCTGCCAAAGTAATACCTTTAATGCACATTTAAAATCAGATCACTCTATTGCTCAAAATTCTTTAGTGGTTCTACATTGCCAAATGAGTAAAGGTTAGGCTCCTCAACCTGGCATTCCTAGATAAGATAATCTGACCCCAATAAACATCTAAAGCCTTATCCCACCATTTTATATCATATATTCTACACTCTAGCCAAAATGGACATTTTACTTGTCCCTACTAACCTATTGATGCAATTATTTTACCTGCTAGCTACACAAATAATCTCGTTCTCCCTTCTCCTCCTTGGTCTCTGGCATCTGATTGCTAGAATGCTATCATCTTCCAAGTCCTGGCTCATTTCTTCCTTGACATTCTAGAACAGAAATAATATATCCTTCCTCCGAACTCACATAATACTCTGATGCTTTCATATGCAATGACTATATTCTATTTTTCATATATGGTTATTTGGGTACAATACTTCCTTTGTGGATTATAAGCTCTATGAACAAAAAGACTAATTTGTCTTCATGGCTCTTTAGCAAAATGACCTTGCACATGATAGAGACCCAATAAATATCTTTAGAATCTACGGAATTGAATGGCTGTTTATGAATTAATTCACTAAATTTATTTGTAACTGTAGTAATGATAATAGCTAAACAGCAAATTATTTGGATAGGGTTGTTTTTTACTAGTGCTATGCCTTTCTGAAACCTCAGTCAGCATTAATAAAGCCTTGACTTATTGTGGGCCCATGATAAGAAATAAAAATGTGTATAAATCGCATATGCTTCTGGAATATAATAATCCCATAGGAATCAATACATATATACATAAATATATATTAAGTTCCTAGTGTGAATGTTTCAAACACTGTGGTAGATCATGAATACAAGGACAAAAATGAAACAAGTATCTGCCCTCAATGGGTTTGTATCCCCCCCCCCTCTCTCTCTCTATATATATATGTATATATATATATGTGTGTGTATGCACATATGTATATATACACATATGTATGTATACATGTGTACTTATACTCTTATGTACAAGATATGTTCAAAGGAAATACAAATGAACTGAGGGAGAAGTAGAGGAGGCTCTACAACTGCTTTATCAAGAGAGCCCTCATGCAGGAGGTGACATTTTTAATCTGTAAGAGATGAAATGAGGAGGGCACATATTTTAGACATAGTGGACGACAGCCTAAGCAAAGGAATAAAGATGCAAACTGAAAGTAATCCGTGTGCAACAGCAAGAAAGTCAGTTTTGCTGGATCATAGAAGACCCAAAGTGGAATAATATATTGCAAGCTTGGAAAAGTAGGCTGAAGCCAGGCTGAAAAAGGCTTTCTAAATGCTAGAAGAATATATATTTTATTCCAGAGGTAACAGGAAGCCACAGGAGTTTTGGGGACAGTGGTATGACTTTTTCAGACCCGTGCTTTGGGAAAATTGTTTAGGAAAATACATGGTGGATAGATTGTAGAGGGAGAGATGTCAGGCAAGGAGACCAATAGGTTATTCCAATAGTAAGGTAATGAAGTGATGAAGTTTGGAACAGGGCAGGGAGTGTTGTTGTGTAAATGGAGAAAAGGAGATTGGATATAAGTGCTGTTGAGGAGGTAAAGTCAATAAGACTAGGCAACTGATTGGAAACATGTCATGAGGGAAAGGGAGGCACTTAGAATGATTACAGTGCTACAAGATAGGTGATTGGGGTCTTTAATAGAAATAGGAAAATTTGGAAAAAGATTAGGTTTAGGAATATTTATCCATGACCTCCGATTATGTACATGGTTATATTTGATTATAGAAATATAAACATATTTTTAATTAATGAATTTGATTATAATTGTTCCTCATTTGCTGTTTTCTCATATCCTCATCTTTAGACTTAATAGAGGCATGCCAAATGTAAGCTAGGTTACAAAGAACCAAGGCTTGAGATTTTTAAAAAATAGATATTCTCTACCTAGGACCAACAGCCAACTTTCTCTTTCTTGCAGCAAACAACAAGATATGTGTAGGTGCAAGAAAAAATAAAAGTGGGTTCTGACATCACATTTCACACTAAAAATGCATGACTGAGAGCCATTTACAGAAGTGACAGGATTACTTTAATTGTCCTATGTTTTCAGCTGAATGTTGGTAATCATGCAACTTTGTCCATCCCCCATATCTAAATCCATCACCTGCTGGTTACTTTGGTTTTGTGTTTGTCTTCCTACACAAGTTACTACATCAACAGAAAGAAAAAATAGTGGTGAATTTATGTAATTTATAAAGATTAAAGGTGATTAGATTAGCCCCTACTGTATTTAGATTCTGAGTAAGAATCATGTTTTCAAGATTTCTCTGTAGAATGTTATATAGGCCAGACAGTGTGCCTAAAGTTGTTTTTTTTTTTTCCGGGTTGGGAGAGGAGAAGCAGGGGGTGGGGCATAATTATCACTGTTTTTAAGAGATTAGCTTAGATGAAAATAATTTTAAAAGGTTTTGAAAGCCCTTAAATGATCTCCCAAATAATGCACAACCAATCCTGACCACACATTTCAACATTTCCTATCAAAATGAGATTTTTTTTAAATACAAAAAGTACTGTATTCATTTTCAGGAGAAAGATTCTCTTTGCTTTTATCTTTTGGAAGGCAACTCTAGAATTAAAAGTCTTTCCTGTTCCATCTCTCTTCCCCTTGCCCCAGCCTTTCAAAGGTATTTTTCTATAAGCTAATGAATGAATACATTCTAAACATTTTTATTCTTGTTTTTGAAAGTATAGAATCATTAGCCACATATAAAAACAAAGATTCAATGCCAAATCATAAAGATGAAGCAGGGATGGAGACACCCATAGATTCTAAAAAGAGGAAATCAATGAACTTCTCTTTAAAAAATACATACACACACAAACATATATATATATATATATTTCAATACAACTCATATTATTTGCAATTCTATGTTTTATTTCATGCATTTAAAACATTATTCTGAGAAAGGGTTCACCTGACTGCCAGAAGGGTCCATGACAGAAAGAAGATTAAGAACTTCTGCTTTAGAGGATGGTAGGAGGAAGGTCATGGAAAGGTTATTGCCTAATTATTGACATTAGCTCACATAAACCCTTTGTAATTCTCCTCCTACCTTTTTGATCTTGCCAAAAAGTTCTGTGCTAGGTTTGCTACAATCACTCTAACTATCCCCATCAACAGCTCAAGCTGAAAAAGCCTTAAATTGGAAGGCTTTTGAACTGGATCCTCCATATCATCCAGGTTCACAACCTTGGTGTCATTCTCAACTCCTTATTCTCATTCTCCATATATAAACAGTTGTCAAGTCCTGTAGTTTCTTCCTGCAGAGCATCTTTCATATCCACCTTTTTATCCCCTTTGATATTTCCACTATCCTGGTACAGGTTCTCATCACCTCACACATGGATCATGCCAATAGCCTACTGGTTGGTCTTCCCACTCTCATCCTCCATTCTGCTGTCAAAATGACTTTCCTAAAATAAAGGTTTGACTATGTCACTGCCTCCCTTCCATGCAATCAACTCCAATTGTTCCCTATTGCCTCCAGAATAAAATATAAGATTCTGTTCAACCTTTTAAAACCTTCTTACCTTCTCAGTCTTATTATATATTACACCCCTGCTCCTCCCCACTCATGTGTTCTGCAGTCTATGAACACTGGCTTCCTTCCTGTTCTACACACAAGACCCTTGATCTCCTGATTCAGCATTTTCACTGACTGTTCCCCATGCCTGGATTATTCTCCTTCCTCATATCCATGTCCTGGATTCCTCCAAATCTCAGCTAAAATTTCATCCTTTTTGAAAAGCTTTTCTTGATTCCTCATAATGCCAGTGCCTTCCCTCTGTTGATTATTTCCAATTTATCCTGTCTGTATCTCTCTTCTACATAGTTGCTTACATTTCATCTCCCCCTCAGACTGTGAGCTTATTAAAATCAGAGACCATCTTTTGCCTTTCTTTCAAACCCAAGGATTTAACACACTTCTGGGCACATAGTAGGTACTTAATAAATGCTTGTTGATTGACTGATGTATAAATCTACACTAAAATGCAGCTTCTGGCTTACTCTATTTTTTTTTTGCTTTTTGTTTTTGTTTTTGTGTTAGGTTTTTTTTTTTTTGACTGCCTGACTGACCAAGTGAGTTGGGAAGTCTGGGTTCAAATTACATTCAACATTGCATCTCTCACCTGCTTTTGCACTGGCAATCTTCCATGGCTAAAATACACTCTCTCCTTCTAACCTTTGTCATATAGAATCCATCTTTTCATTCAAGACATAACAAACACCAGTTCTACATGAGGTTGCCTGATCTCACAAATTGCCAAGGCCCAACCCTCCCTATTTTGTGTTTGTTCTCATTATAATGTTCCCAAAGTCTTAGTGCAGTTTTAAGCTTTAATAAGCTTGAAACTATACACATGTGTGTTTGCACACACCCATGTTTATTCCCCATTAGAATGTAATCTCCTTGAGAAGAGATTGTTTCATTTTTTTTTTAATTTGTATGCTCAGTGCCTAGAACATAATGGGAACTTGATAAACTCTTATTGACTGACTGCCATGTCACTTATTATCTGTGTGTAATTGGGAGAATGAACTTCAGAAATATTAGAGAATTAGAATTAGCAGTATCTAGCAACTGACTGTATTTGGTAAGTGAAGAAGAAGGAAGACTCAAAAATGAGATAATGCCACCTGAATTTGCTTTTCGAGATATCAATTACTAAAATGTGTTAATTGTTAAACCTTTATAAGTGGGTAAAGGGAAAATCACAGGGATATAAAATGGGCTGTATGTGAAAATTTGACCTGAAATTGTATATGAAAAATATATTTCAGTAAAACTATATTTCAAAAAATAAGACTTCATTAGTATTTTTCACACCAATACAGATTGCAACCTCTTTGGTTAAGAATAGCAGTGACCAACAAAATATCAAGCTCAATCTTTGAACCTCTGAAACTTTTAGTGGATGAGCCTTTCAGGACTAAGTTAGTCTTTGAATGACAGACTTTGCTGAGCTCATCTCTGAAATATTTCTGGCTTGTCAAAGGGATCAGCCAGAGCTTTTTCTTTGCTGGCATAGTCCCTTTATCATTATTAATAGTAAAAATAATGAATAATAACAGCTGACATTAGTCTATCAGATGAGGAAACTGGCACCCAAGGAGCTTTATTGACTTGTCTATTGTCACACAGGTAGTAAGTGTCAAAAGGTTGAGGAGAGAATGACTTGTGAGGAAGTGGAAACAAACTTTGGATTTGGAGAATGAAGAGAAGGAAACTAAAACTATGATAAATGACATGAAGTCAACATGTTAATTTATACTGCAGTCAAACTGGATGGACCACTTTTTCTCTTCCAGACTCATCCTATGATTTCTGGCTACAGCTAAAATCTTGCCACCCAGACAACTGTGGGAATCCTTTACACTCTTTAAGACCTTCCTGAAATTCTTTAATGACTTTAATTCTCCCTCCACATTCCCACCACCTGTAAGAAATCTTCTTCTGCCTTTCCTGAATGATGAGACCTCATTATATCTAACTGACCAGTGTCTCAAACATTTTCTAATCTGACAACTGTTGAGCACCATCCCTCTTCCACTTTACAAGTCTTGCTCTTAGAACTGTAATCAAATCAATGATATCATTGCTCCTTTTGGGGGTGGGGCAATGAAGGTTATGTGACTTGCTCAGGGTCACACAGCTAGTGAGTGTCAAGTGTCTGAGGCTGGATTTGAACTCAGCTCCTCCTGAATCCAGGGTCATGCTTTATCCACTGCACCACCTCACTGCCCTTGATATCATTGCTTCTGAAAAAGACATGTTGAATGACTACCATATTATTCAATTTAGCATCCCTTAACCTTAGCAGACCAAAATACTCTTTCCTGGCTACCATTCCTCTTCTCTGTTTTCTCTGACTATTAGAAGGTAAGTTTGTTGGAGGCAAGGACTACTTTGCTTTTGTGTTTCTTTCTCCAGTATATAGCACAATACCTATTACATAGTAGACACTTTCATTCACTCATTCACTCATTCATCTCATTTCCTCTAACTTGGCAAACCATATTAGTGTACCCTCTTATTAATAAATCAAAAAACCACTAAAGTGTTGACCAGTTTAGTGTAATGAAGGTAAACTATGCAAGAGATGCAATGGAGGTCGAAATGACAAGGTATGGAAACTGATTGAATACATAGGTTAAGGAAGAGTTAAGAGTCCAGGATAAGGTAAACCTAAGAGAGTAATAAAGAATGCCATATCCTCTTTTGCATTATTGTTATTTGTGTCTAGCTCTTATCTCCTAAGCACATACCTGGAGTCAAAACCAGATTCTGCTTGAACACATATGTAAAGCACTGTGAACTACTATCATTATCAAACTTTAGAGGCCAGGGAACATCTAATTCATGTTTATATCAAACCCCAATGCTTAGCATTGTGCACAAAGTAGGTACTTATTTCATTGAATTGATTTAAAAGGTATTAGTGAGAAATATAGTAAACTAGGAACTGAAACCTAGACTCAGTTCAAATCAACAAGCATTAGTCGAGTCAACAAGAATTTAAGTTCCTACTATGCACCAGGCATTGTGCTAAGTGCTTTAGTTAAGAATTTGATGATGCACCAGTCATTCTGCAAGATGCTGGAGATCTCATAAGAAAAGCAGAGACGTCCCTACCCTATACTCAAATAGAAAGAACAATACATACACAAGTAAATAAATATAAAAATACACAAGGTATTTGGAGAAAGGGGAGTTGGGGAGAGTGTCAATGACTGGGTGCACCAGCAAAAGTCACATATAGGAAAATCGGGATCCTAAGAGGGTAGAGTGTGAAGGGAGAGCCTTTTAGGCATGTAGGGCAATGTGTGCAAACTCAGGGATCTGGTTGGAAAATTAAGCTGGATTATAGAGTGATTGGTTCTACCCAGATTATAAAGAGCTGTCAATGACAAACAGAGGCATTTGTACTTTATCCTAAAAGCAATAGGAAGCCACTGAAGTTTCGTAAGCAAGAATCTGATGTGGACTGCTGGAGTTTATCCTAAAGACTCACCCAAAAGATAAAAGACCTGTTTGTACAAAAATATTTATACCAGCTCTTTTTGTAGTCACTAAGAAATGGAAATCAAAGGAATGCCCATCAATTGGGCAATGGCTAAACAAGCTGTGGTATATGATGGTGATGGAATATTATGGTTCTATAAGAAATGACAAGCAAGATGATTTCAGAAAGTCTGATGTGGTCAGATCTGCACCTTAGAAATACATATTTGGTAGCTGTGTGGAAGATGTATCAGAGAAGGGAGAGACTGAGGACAGAAGGATCAATTAAGAGGCTATAGCCATGGGCAGCTGGGTGACACAGTGGATTAAGTGTCAGCCCTGGATTCAGGAGGACTTGAGTTCAAATCCGACCTCAGACACTTGATACTTACTAGCTGTGTGACCGTGGGCAAGTCACTTAACCCTCATTGCCTTCAGGAAAAAAAAAGCAAAAGCAAAAAAAAAAAGAGACTATGGCCACAGTACAACTAAAAAAGATATTTGCATGAACTTGGCTTGTTGTTGTTTGTCCTTCATTCTCAAAAAGGGACATGACAAAATAAATGTTTGTTGCAAATAACAAAATTTTTTAAAAGGACCATGACATCAGTATGATGTCATGAGTTGTATTGAATTGGATTTAAGTGAGGGAGGGATGTGCAAGGTCAACAACCTCACTCTCTCCTCCAGAGCCACCTAGGTTCAGTGGCAAGATATGCATCAGAACGACTGGAGATGACCCAGGATGCTTAAGGCAATCGGAGTTAAGTGACTTGCCCAGGGTCACACAGCTAGTAAGTATCTAAGGTGAGATGTGAACTCAGGTTTTCTTGACTCCAGGGCCAGCACTCCATCTACTGTGCCACCTAGCTGCCCCTATGAACTAGGGTGGTGGCTGTATGAATGGAGAGAAAGGGAAAGAAACAAGACATAACAGAGGCAGAATCAACTATCCATGTAAGTTGTCCTTTCCAGGCCTTTGTTTCCTGTGCCTAGCATATAATAGGTCCTGTTATATACTAGTTGACTGATTCCAAAGAGAGAGAGAGAGAGAGAGAGAGAGAGAGAGAGAGAGAGAGAGAGAGAGAGAGAGAGAGAGAGAGAGAAAGTATGGACTAGATAGATAATCTTTGAGGTTCCTTCCAACTTTGAATTTCTAGAGTTCTGATATATTTGCATTTCATTTTGAATATTGAAAATTCAATAGACTCCATTTAGAAATAAGCACATTTTGGCTACTTTTACAACACTGACCTCTCCAAATGATAAAAGCCTTTAGCAATTTGGATAATTTCCCCTGATTAGCCTGTAATCCATTATCTTTCTGAATATATAGCTGTTAATTCTAGAACTCTAAATCCATTTGTGTTCATCATTCCATGCTGTTGTTGTGATCACATCACTCTGACTTTAGGAATATATGACTAAATACATCGAACATGTTTTTATTGTCCAATAACAAGATGCACTGTCATATCTTTTTCAAAGGCTTCCCCATCCTGGAAATGAACCAGAAAAAAATAATAGCTCCCAATTATACTGCATATCAAGGTTTAGAAAGAATTGTCTCCTGTACAAATCTGTTAGTTAAGGTAGCATGTCTTATGATTATCCCAATTTTACATATGGAGAAACTTGAGGTCAGAGAACTTCAGTGATTTGCCTATAGTTACAAAGAAAGTGTCAGAACCAGAATTGGACGCCAAGCCTTCTCATTCCAAGTTCAGAGCTCTCTCATTTACCTTACACCATGGTGCCTAAGTAGCCAGTAGACCTCATGGTTAGTGCTGAATAGATGCTAGACATTATATAAATACATATATATTTAATGTAAACATACATGTATACATATGTGTATATTATATAGACATATTGTTCCATTATTATAATACATTATATTCTATATGTTGTGGTATATTATATATTACATATATACATACATAGATATGTATATATGTATATACCTGTATACCTATATGTTTATATATATAAATTCTCCAAATCATAGAATAGGAATATTCTAATAGGCTTAAAATGTTGTTTCTTAGTTTTCTGCCTTAAAAACTTCTTTTTGCTGATAGTTAAAAATTGTCTTCAAAACCTCAACGATATTTATAGAATTTCAGTAGAAAAAAGTCATATTCCACATAGCAACCTTGCGTTTATTTAATATTTATTCTAAATATGCTCGCATAGCTATCCACTCTTCCTCCCAAAAGAATACACTCTCTGGAGATTGGAGTTCATTTCATTGCTTTTTTGTACTTATATTCTCAGTGCTTAGCACAGTGCCTGACACATTGTAGGAATTTAAACTTTATGCTTGTTCAGCAATTGACACACGGTAGGAGTTTAACCTTTATACTTGTTGATTGATCAATACCATCAACCAAGATAGTTACTAGATGAAAGGAAAGCCTTTGGTAAGAAAAACACGTTTTGATCCTTCCTTTTGCAAATCCAATTCATTCAATAATCATTTATTAAATGCCCATTATGTGCGAGGGACTTTCAGAATCATAAAATCGGCTCATTTATACTTTGAAAACTGGACCCCTTTTAAAAAGGATCCCTGAAAAGCCCACTGTCTCGAAAATTAGGTAGAAATTAATGTTCAGATACTTAGAGGACCCGTGATTTCATCAATGTTGGTAACGTCTCCAAAAAATGTAGATCACAAATCATCCACATTAGAACATTAGATGGTCTTAGTGAATTGCTATGACCAAAAGCAAACAAAGAAATAAACAAATATGACTTAGTGGCCAACCTATTGATGAGCCCCCTCCGAATTTGAACTGGTTGTCAGATGACACACAGGCAGTTCATTGTTGGACACATACTTAAAGTCTTTCTACTTGGGTACCACCCTCTGGAGAGAATGTTTAGTAGGCATCACACGTGAGAGTCCTGGGTCATCTCCATTTCATTATGAGACATTAGATTAAGATGTTAAAATACTTTTGTAAAGTATGAATAGGCTTTTCAATTTTTCTGATGTGAAAAGTTGAAATGTTTCAAAAGACAGCCATAATTTGATCTTTTCCTTGCAATAATTTGGAAAATAAAATTTCCATGTTCTTATCTATAAGTAAAATAGACTTGCAGTTAATCAGCAAAAATGCATAAACTTAAATTACAACTTCTTTCTGGAGATGGAGAGGAAATACATTCAGGCAAACTGCAAAATATGTATGTGTGAGTGTGAATGTGTGTATGTGTTTTTGTGTGTGTGTAAAATTAACATTTCAGTTCCCTGAACCAGTTGCTGCTTATGTTTTAGTATGATGTGGACAATCACCAGAAGGCCACTGTTAAAATTTAATTATTTGATTTATGAGGGTTACTCATAAATCCCTAGAAAAACATATATTCCTCTAAGCCACTCCTCCTTCCCCCCTCAAAAAAAACCCCCAAACACCTTGTCCTTCTAAAACCTGAAAATACTGACAATTTTGGAAATTCTAATCAAAACTATACATACCTATCAGCTTCAGACTTTGCAGCTATTCAATAACTGTGGGGGAGAAAGGGCCTAGGCTGGGAATGGTGGGTACCTTCTCTAGTAATTAATCAATTTTCAGTTTGAGATTAGGATTTTGTAGTCTTGCAAGGCAGAAAAAATGGCCCTTGGGGAGGAGATAAATGAAAGATTAAGTTTCAACAGAACCAGGTAAATTTCTTGGCTAGAGTAACCTGAGGGCAGGTTGCAAGGTATTAAAAGATACAAAACTATTTATTGGGTATCTTTATTAGATATAGCTGAGATCCAAGGAACATGGCAAGGCTGACCAATTCTTTGTATCTCCCCTAGCTCTAAAAATAGTAGGAAAGTGATGAATATTGAACTCCTGGTAAAAGAACTCTGGAGAAGGAAATCCTTTACCTGCTCTCCGACTTATGGTTTTACAAAGTTGCCTGAGGTACTGACAAATTAAGTGATTTATTGAGGGTCAAGACCTCAGAAATGCCACATTTATAATAAAAGGAATGAATACATCATGGCACAGCTACTGGTCATGAGAGGAGAAAGCAGGAGGTATATTTAGCAGAATTTATGACTTTAGGGAGCAGCTAAGTGGCACAGTGGATAAAGCACTGGCCCTGGATTCAGGAAGACCTGAGTTCAAATCCGACCTCAGACACTTGATACTTACTAGCTGTATAACCCTGGGCAAGTCACTTAACCCTCATTGCCCTGCAAAAAACCCCCCACAAAAACAGAAACAAAAACAAAAGCAAAAGCAAAAACAAAAAAGAATTGATGACTTTATATAATAAGCGGCATGTATGCCTACTAGTGGGTAGCAAAGTCTGTTGAATGATAAATTATAGCCAATTAGAAGGTAAAGGTAAAGAAAGAGTACATACATTACTTATTTGTATCTGATCACAATGAAGAGTATTATTGTAGATTGGACAGTTTTAAAACCTTGATGTCACAGGGAATAGAGGTTAATAACCTCATTCTAATTTCTCTCTTTCTTATGTCACCCTGTTTCCCTCCCCATCTCTCTTCCTTCAGATTGCCTCTTCTTCTTCCCACTGACTCTCATACTTATATTCAGATATATGGATAGAGAATTGGACTCAGAATCATGAAGTCTTGAGATCAAGTCCCACCCCTGACAAATAATGCCTGGGCAATTCAGTTTGTTTTTCAGTGTTCTAGAACCAGATGATTGCTCTAGGGCTACTTGCTAAACCTAAGTTACGGAGTAAGTGTAAATGTGCTTTGAGAGAGGAAATTTCTTCATCCAGGCATTGCCTTTATCAAATTAAATTGGAAGTTCAATGTCTGTCTGTCTATCCATCTATCTATCACCTTTCTTTGTATCCCTGGTGTTTATTGATTGACATATAATAAATATTTTTACAAACACATCAAAAGATAATTTCATACAAACACATGCATATATATGAAAAATCATATAAATGTGAAAAGTCATAATCTAGCAGAAATATGTTTCTGGGTATCTGGACATATTTTATGTCTATGTATGTGTATTATATACATATATATGATCCCTATCCTCCATTAGGGTAGTGAACATGTAATTTCACATGCAATCATCTTTTTTGTTATGCTATGTTATGGAAATACTTGTTTTATTCCATTTATTATGAATAATACTGAATATAAATATCACCAATTAAACTGGCCTCATATTAATTAATTTATTTTAATGTTTAAAATGATAGAACTTTTCACTCATTCTTTCCAAGTCTCCATCAGAAGTTTTGTCCATCGTTTTCATTTACTATTCCACTTATATGGTTACAGCATGTGCTCTGGTCATCTGGCTCTTTTTTCACATTACATAATTTCATAAAAGTCTTCCAGATTTTTTCAAATTATACAGATTTGTCAATCTTAATTGCATTATTCTATTCATTAATATCCCACAATTTACTTAACCATTACCCTATTATTGAACATTTTAAGCTTCTTCTTTTTTGGACAAATAACTTTCTCTTGTGTGTGTGTGGTTTTTTTGTTTTTGTTTTTGTTTTGTTTTGTTTTTTAATTTTGGTGAGGCTATTGGGGTTAAGTGACTTGCCCAGGGTCACACAGCTAGTAAGTGTGTTAAGTGTCTGAGGCCGGATTTGAACTCAGGTCCTCCTGAATCCAGGGCCGGTGCTTTATCCACTGTGCCACCTAGCCACCCCATGGTTTTTTTTTTAATAACAGTTTTGGGGTATGTTGAAGATGTCATTCTTTTTTTTTTTAATCTTCCTAAGTATTGTATAACTACTCCTGTTTACATATTTAAGATCCAGTGGCACTGGTTTCCTTACTGCATTTTCATTGATTTCCTCCCATGCCTGTAATTCTTCCCCTCCTTACTTCCTCCTGAATTCCCTGGATTCCTTCAAATCTCAGCAAAAATCCCACCTGCAAGAAGCATTTCTTGAACTCCTCCTCCCCACCTTGATGCTAGTGTCTTCCCTCTGAGATTATGTCCAATTAATACTATAAATGTTATTTGCACATAATTGTTTGCAAGGTGTCCCCATCAAACTGTGAACTTGAAAGCAGAATGTCTTTTGGCTTCCTTTTTATCCCAACATTTAGCACAATGCCAATAATGGTGCTTAGTAAACGCTTATTTACTTGTTGACTAGAAAAATATCCTACACAGTAGACAATTAATGAATGTTGAATTTAATTGAATTCCTTAACCTAGAAAATGATGGGCAAAATAACATTTTAATTAAAGGTGATAATCTCTCTTCTCATAGAAAAACCACCTTTAAAATAGAAATAAAATTGGTATTCAGGTCTAAATCGTGTGGGTTGCGTGTCTAAATTCTATGATCATATAATCCAAAGGTGTTTTCCTCCTATGCTTTTAAGGATAATAAAAACTAGAAAATCATGGCTTGGATCCAAACACTGCAGTTATGGGTACACACAACCCCCAAATTGGCCATTTTGTTTTTGGTCAATTCATTTTTGTTGTTGTTTTTTTGAACAGAACAATTGATTCTATCGACCATGTTGACATTTGCCATTAAAAAAGCTCAACACAGCAGAAGGGCTGCTTTTCATTTTGATGACTTTCATCTTATGGATACAGAGTCTGGGTCTCACATAAAAGTTTAACTATTTTTCTGAGACTGAGTGGATACATGGCAACCAATAACACTTCAAGACATCTCTCTGCTTCCAGAACCTGGATAAAATTCCTTGACCTACTCACCAGATAAACTGTTCTTTAGCTGCAAATAGCATGAAGAAAAAGAGCAATCTTATGATTTAAAAAAAAGAAAAATATGCAAATTCACTGGCTCAATGTAACAAACTCAAGAGAATACAAATGAAGTGTATGTGTGTGCGTACACACACACATATATACATATGTATATGTACACATATACATATACATATATACATATATATATATGACTTCTAAACCATAAGGTTTCCCCATCATCTATCCTTCTAATTTCCCTGTACAGTATACCCATCCTGCTCTTCCTCAACTCCTTTTCCAAATCTCTTTCATAACCCTTCTCTCATATACACATTCCAAAGGAACTAGGATAAACACATATGGAAATAAACATAGCAAAAATGTTTTTCCCATATACTCTAAACACAGGTTAATATATATATATATATATATATATATATATATATATATATATATATATATATATATATATATATATATATATATTTCTCTTTTCCTTAAATCTTTCTTTAGAAAACAAGAGGAGGTGAGATATTTTGCCCAATTTTTCAAGCCAGTTAACAGAGTATAGCTATATCTGTCCATGTAAGCTACTACATGACTACATAAATTAAACCCTTCCCTAAGTTACTGTTCATAGAAAGATAAACCAAGCTAATGCCATCACCACCACCAAAAGCTTTCACAGCATCTTTCCTCAGATATTTGGTTACTTATCTAAATGCACACGAGCACAACTACCACCCAACAGAAGCTAAGGGACTCATTAAGTTAGGGCTCATCATGACATAGAACAAGGATTATACTTTAGGGGCAGCAGGAAAGGGGAAAAGTACTTTGAAAAACTTTGATGAGAATTAGAATTGACATTATTGCTAGGACCATCTCTAAGGAGGTATCTCTCCAAAGCCTTCCCTAAGGAGATGTAGGACCTGGGCCAATTTATACTTCCCAAATGCCTAAGAAGATATTCATACACATAAAATGAGATCAGTAAAGTGAAGTTTTCAAGTGGAAAACACTGGGTTTGGGTCTGAAACATACACTGCACTCATAGATGGACTAATTTTGAACAGTTTCCCAGCACATATCATTTGTCTGCTGGTATTTTTAGTTCTGTCTAGTGGCTGAAAAAGTCTCTCTCTCTTTTTGTCTCCCTCCCTCCTCACCTCCTCCTTTCTCTCCTTTCTTTTCTCCCTATGAATGTATAAATGCATAGGGTATACAATATAGCTATGCCCTGTGGTATATATATATATATATATATATATATATATATATATATATATATATATATATATATATATATATATATATACATGCATCACATATATTAAAGTATTGTATAAATAACAAATAATATCTAGATCATAGGTCTTTAACCTTCCTTATATTGTATATACATATATATGCATATCATATATGTCTATTTGGAAAAGATAAATATATTATATATGACTATATGTCACTGACTTGTAATATTTATTTACATATATGCATTCATTATGCAGAGAGAAACAAAGAGAGGGAAAGAGGTTATATATACATAGAGACATATACAGACATGCATACATATATACATATATGCATGTATGTATATATATATGTGCATGTATATGTGTATACACACAGAGTTTATATATATATAAAAACTCTGTGTGTGTGTATAATATTCAGTTGGAAATGTCCAGGAAGTTTTATTGGTGATAAGGCACTTATATGACACAGCAATGACTTCTGATTTAATTAATGAGGGAACCCCATCTTCTGAAGAATATTCAACCTTGTTTATCTAAAACTAATAGCCTCAAAGAATTTTCTGCTATTTAAGGTTAGGTGATTTATAAATTGATCCCACTGCTAGTAAGTGTCAGAGGTAAAATTGAACCAAGAGTGCCAGAAGAAATGCTGGGTGGAACCAAAATGGTAATGTAAAGGCAGGGACTCTTATGATGTCCCCTAAATTCCCCTCCAAACAATTTTAAAAGAATGCCCCAAAATTCATTTTAGAGTGATAGAACCAACAAAAAATGGTTAAACAATTTTCCAAGCCAAACATCTTAGAAGGACATCAGAAAACGTCTGTCTCAATGGGGTGGGAGTGGAGTGCAATCCATTGCAAGCTGTGTTCCTGCAATCCATCAGCAGTCCATGGGAACAACTGAATCTGCAGCAGCTACTTTCAGAGATCTCAGCCTGCAGAATATAAGGGGGCTGGAAAACTGGTCAGGAGGAGATTATAAAGGAATCCTTTGCTGGCACTAGGTATGGGTCTCTGTTTCAAGCCACAATTTCAGGACAAGGAGGAGTACTAGGACACTAGGGCATGGGGATATAGTGGAGCAGGAAACTTGATAACAGTTCCAGGGTGGAAAGGAGTGCTTGTATTCACTCACATACCAGAGCACAGGTCAAGAGAACAATGGCCACACCTCTCCTTAGATCATACCACCTTGGAAGACCTGAAAACTTATAGACTCCCAAAGAGCTCTGAAGATATCAAACATCAAACATCACTTCCTGACACCAAGGAACTGACCTTCCAAACCGCATGGCTTGCCCTCAAATGCCTTCTCCTCATGGCGGAGCTTTCCTACAGTAACTCTCCAGCAGGTGGCATCACTCCAATTGTCACACTGACTATACATCTCAAAACCCCTTGACATTATTTCCCATCTCTCTTCCTTAGTCCTTTCTCTAATGAACAACGGGTTCTCATCAAGGCTAAAAATTCTATTTGTCCCTTTGATCTATCCTTCTAGTCCCCTTTAGCATATTGCCTCTGCATTTTAGTCCCATATCTCTTTCTAATTTTTTCTTACCCTATCTATTGGCTCATTCACTACTGTTTATATACTTAGGTCTCCCTCAATTCTTGAAATAAAAAACTTCCACCTAGTTCTATCATCCCTTTAAGCTAGCATTCTATATATCTCTTCGCTTTCATAGATAAACTCAGAAAAAATTTTTATATATACACATACATACATATATATATATATATATGTGTGTGTGTGTGTGTGTGTTCTTGTTGCCTCTACTGCTCTCACTCTTCAACTCCTTCAAATCCAGCTTCCAATATTACTACTCAACTGAAACTTCTCTGTTCAAAGTTATCAATGATATTTCAATTTCCAGATTCAACACTTTGCTTCCTCCTCCTTGATGTTTCTACAGCATCTGATACTGGGGACTGCTCTCCCTGTAAACCCCCTTCTCTTCTCTGGGTTTTTGTGATACTATACTCTCTTGGTTCTCCACCTACTTATATGATCACTAATAAATCTTCCTTTTGTATCACCATACATATTCTGCCCCCAAATTTTGATTAAAATCTGATACTCTGTACTGGCTCTTCACATATATGTGTGTATCCTCTTGGTGACCTCATCAACCCATGGGTTCAATTATCTATAGAGTTGACTCCCATAGAGAGAGAGATTCAGGCATAATCTTCTCTCCTGAACCCAAGTTCTGCATAACTAAATATTGGTAATTTCCAACTGGATGTTTCATAGTGTCTCTAACTCAACATGCCTAAAACAAAACTGCCTCCTACCCTGTAATATACCACTTTTCCTAACCATCAATAGGTGATGGTAAAGGTATCCTTCTAGCCATAAAGATTTCAAAACCTTGGAGTTATCCTCTACTCTTAACACTCCCTTCCACTTCTATCCAATGAGATTCCAAGCTTTGACATTTGTTCCTTCACAACATCTCTCCCATTCACATCCTTCTCTCCACTCACACAGCCAGTACCCTAGTTCAGGCCCTCATAATCATTCTGCTAGGCAATTATAATAACCTCTTAATTGATATCCATGTTTCATGTCTTTCCCTTCTCCAATCAATCTTCCACACATTCAATTTAAAAGAAAAAACTTCTAAACCATAAGTCTGTTATTCCCCTGCTCAAAAACTACCAGTGACTCCTTCTAGAATAAAATTCAAACTCCTCTGGTTGGCATTTAAAGTCCTTAATAAACTGATTTACACATACATTCAAAATTTACTTACCTATTACTTCCCCCAATATATTCTACATTTCAATCAAACTGAACTATACATTTTCCATCTTATTGGTTTTGCAAGGCTTTTCCCCATACCAGTAATCTTCCTTACTTTCTCATCTTAGAATCCCTAATTTCTTCCAAATTTCTTTTTCTGTTGTTGTTATTTTGTTGTTGCAGGGCAATGAGGGTTAAGTGACTTTCCCAGGGTCACACAACTAATAAGTGTCAAGTGTCTGAAGCCAGATTTGAACTCAGGTCCTCCTAAATGCAGGGCCAGTGCTTTATCCACTGCACTACCTAGTTGTCCCTTCTTTCAAATTTCAAATAAAAATTCACCCCCTACCTGAGGCCTTTCTTTTTTTTTTCTTTTTTTAAGGCAATTGGGGTTAAGTGACTTGCCCAGAGTCACACAGCTAGTAAGTGTCAAGTGTCTGAGGCTGAATTTGAACTCAGGTCCTCCTGAATCCAGGGCCAGTGCTTTATCCACTGTGCCACCTAGCTGCCCCTCCAGAGGCCTTTCTTGATCTACTAGATGTTACACTCCTCCTCTTTCTCAATTCTTTTATTTACCTTGTATCTTTTCTATACTTACTTAGAAATGTATATGTATATGTTGTTTCCTCCAAATAAAATGGAAGCTCCTAACAACAGAGACTATTTCATTTTGTTTTTGTTCTTGAATCCTCAATACCTAGCACAGTGCTTGCACATAGAAGACGCTTTAAAATATCAGAAGATTGGTTGACTGATTGACTAGAGGTGAAAATAAGGAAGAATACAGGCTTAAGAGGAGTGAGGTGATGGGAGATATCAAAGGACTGAAGATTTTGATAAGATGAATTTCAGAGTTCAGTCCATCAAATGCTTAGGACTCATAATAAACCCTTAAGGTAAGAACTATTATTATACCCATTTGTAGAGGAGGTAACTGATGGTAAGTATGGTTCAGTGACTTGCCTAAGGTCACATAGCTAGTACATGTCTAAAGCAAAATTTGAATTCAGGTTTTCCTAATTTTTGGTTCAGTATTCTATCTCCTAGGCCACATATAACTGTAAAATGAGATATGGGGGGGGGCAGCTAGGTGGTGCAGTGAATAAAGCACTGGCCCTGGATTCAGGAGGACCTGAGTTCAAGGAACAAAAGATGAATACAAGAGTATAAAATGAACTTTATAGTTCAACTTTAAGAAATTAAAGATGCCAATGTCTGTAGAGAAAAGACTACTTAGAAGCCTCATGCCTTTATATCATGAATGCTTTCTTCCAAAGAGAGCCAGAAGACACTAAGCATGGCAAAGAACAAACATCAGAAAGCAATTAACTTTATCTTAACAGCCAGAAGATTCCTAGTTACTGATGTGTGCCATTTCATAATCAATTGTTTGTGTGAAGCCATTCTAGTAATTAGTTAGGTCAAAGGGAAATTTCAATAGAAAATTAGAAGAAAAGATGATACCACAACTTCATCCTGATCTACTAGAAAAAGCCATTGATACCAAATATGTGTGTATTTAGTTAAGCCACTAATGAAAAAAACGGGAAATGATAAAAGACAAAAATAATGAATTTATCAAAATCTCATTAAAAAGTTTAAATGATATAATGTGGATGCCCCGATATGAAAACAAGAAGTATACACAGAAACTGCCTTAGCCAAGAAACATTTGAAACTCTTGCCAAGAAGAGAAAGATGGTATCTAAAGGAAGCTGGTTAGAATACAAACTTATTTGTAAAACACTACAAAAAAGAATGGCAGACAATTACAAATATTATCATCCAATTAAAAACAAAACACTGGATATAATGTCTTCAGAAATAACCACATCATTCCAAGAATATTCATAGATGAAGTTGGCTGGATTAGAACATATTGATGAAAATGGAGACTTTTTAATGTTTCTATAACATTCAGCATATATAACTGGGATAGACAGAGCAGATGGGTAATTCATCTAAGAACTGAATTCTATATATCTACATAAAAATGTCTTTATATGATTGTGTGTATATGTAAGTAGGCATGTATACATACATTAATACATGTATATGTTTTATGGCAGTCTTAAATGCAATTCACTTTATCACTTCCTCCACCTTCACAAAGATGATTATCAGCAAGGCAAGTATTTAATCAATTCTTCTGTTTCTAGTAGAAAGAGGCCTTCCAGTTCAGAGAAACCTGGAGGGTCTTACATGAGCTGATGATGAGTGAGATGAGCAGAACCAGAAGAACATTGTACACAGTATCATCAACATTGAGTGTTGACCTACTGTGATGGACTATATTCTTCTCACCAATGCAATGGTACAGAAGAGTTCCAGGGAACTCATGATAGAAGAGGATCTCCAAATCCAAGAAAAAAAAAGAAAGAAAGAACTGTGGAGTATAGATGCTGATTGAACCATATTATTTCTTTTGTTTTGGTTGATGTTGTTTTTTTTTTCTATTTTGAGGTTTTGCATCACTGCTCTGATTCTTTCTCTTGTAACAGGATTAATGCAGAAATAGGATTAATGTTATTATGTGTATATATATATATATATGTGTGTGTATATATATATATATATCTATATGTATATGTATAGAGATATATAGATATAACCTATATCAGATTACCTGCTGTCTAGGGGAGGGGGGAGGGAGGGGAGGGAGGGAGAAAAATCTGAAATTGTAAAGCATGTATAAACAAAAGTTGAGAACTATCTTTACATGTAACGGAAAAAATAAAATACCTCATACATTAAAAAAAAATAAAAGAAATAAAAGAAAAAAAAGAAAGGAAGAAAGAGGCCTTCCACAGATGTACAAATAGTTGAGGGTTCCCCCAAACATAATTATATCCTAGTCTTAGTGATATGTATTAGTAATTCATCCCTCATTTCTTTCCATTAGTTTATAGAATATTCCCATTTGGATATTACCTGTCTTTCCTTTCTTTAATCCTTCTTAAAATGCTTTTAGCTGTGCTTTTTCTCTCAAATTCATGGATTACTGCACTAGTGAATGTCTTCTTCCCATCACTCCTACTATACATTCTGTTCATTTCAAAGAAAGAATATTCTTCCATCATCATATTTGCATACTACTAAGTCTCCCCAATGGTTCTGAGGTTTTATATGCTGTGTCACAATTAGATCTCTGGCTCATTTTTTAAACATATATATTCCATGCTTTGGTACATAGAAATCTGAGCCCATTACTTGTTCCCCATAAATGTCTTTTATGAATAACTCAACACTTCTATTTCTATTCTTCCTCTTACAATAGAAGTGTCTCTTTGTGATGTGTTCCTATTGCTATATGCAGGAATGTGCTGAAGCTAGCTCATACTAGCTCATAAGAGATGATTGTTAAATATGCAATATAAGAATTTACATCTTAGGAATTGACAGATGCTAGAAATCAAGGTTTAATTTATTGTTTTGTTGATTTCTGGACTTAAGAAAGTTATGGAGAAAATATTAATAAATAATAAAATTTAAATTTATTCCTTTCACCTTTACTGACATCAGAGGCAACTAGGTGGTGGAGTGTTTGGATCAGGAACAGTGAAGTTCAAATCCAGTCTGAGAAACTTAACCAGCTGTGTGACCCTGGAAAAGTCACTTACTCTATCTGCTTCAGTTTCTTCCTCTGTAAAATTGGGATAATAGCCCCTACTTCCCAGGGTTGTTATGAGGATCAAATGAGAAGATATTTGCAAAGTACTTTGCAGGCCCTAAAGTTCTATATAAATGTTAGCTATCAGTATTTTAAGTCATGGTGGCACATGTCAGCCTTATTGGCTAAAGGATGAAATTGAAATCTATGCATTACTTTTTTTTTAATGGAAGAGAAAAATATTGGGAACAAAGAACTTAAGTTACTAAGAAATAGAGCTCTAAAAAAGAATAAGAAATAAGAGAATTTTTAAAAAGTATAAAAATCCATTCCTTTTTCCATCTACCTCTTAATTTCATTGGCTTTTGTCAAGCCTCAGCCCAGAACTCACCTCCTGGCATCCCCTCAGATTCTAGTACCCTTTGAGATTGCTCCCCCTCTACTTAGTGTATATTTTGCATGTACCTACTTATTTACATGTTTTCTCCCCCACAGAATGTGAGTTCCTTGGAAGCAAAGACTATTTTCATCTTTTTTCTATCCCCAGATCTTAACACAGTTCCTGGAGCATAATTAGTGCTTCATTAATGCTTTCTGTTGTTGTTGATTGAGTTCCTAATCTGTTATAGCCAGATAATTTTGACCACCCTACAGTGAGTTTTCTTTTCTTTCAGATTACTATAGATGTGCTTTATTATTTGCATTCTCTTTAAAGTTTGAATCATCATACTAATAGCTATAATAGTAGTTCACATTTTGACAAAATGATATAGTTGATAATGCACTTTCCTTACAACCCTTTGAGGTAGATAGTTTAAGTAGAATTACTTCCATTTTTCAGTACTGTTTATATATAAATGAAAAAATAAACACTGTTCCAGTTGTATAGCACAGGTTCCTTATTCATGAGTCATTTCAGGCTCAGTGTTTCATTCAGAAGGAATCACAGAGGAGAAAATTCTTACTTTTTTTTTGTTTGGGAAATAGCCCAGGTCATAGGGAATCCAGTGAGTGATGAAAGGGGCTATTCCTCTGCCATCCACAGACTATTTGTTTTCATAACAACAATATACAAACTGTCTAAGAAAAATGTCTCCTAGGAATAATGTTTCCTTTAAAATACAATCAAGTATAATTTTAATAAACAATGATTTGATGTCAGCTTTATGAACTCGAATATCAGGCCTACTTAAGTTGTCATCATCTGATAAATCTCTCTCCAGAAATGAAATATTCAAGAGACAATGCTGAACTTGTTAACCTACAAAAAAGGCAATTTTACTGAAAAAATGTAACCAATCATTTTCTCTAGGATCTAAACTTCAATGCACTCAGATGAATTAATCTTGTGTTTAAAAACATCAACACCTTAATATTCTTGAGATACAATGAAAATTGATTTTGAGGGAGGAAATTAAACTGAAATGAAAAGGATTTCTACCACAGGGCAGACAGGAAGAGCACTAGCTAATTATTATTCTATCTACTAATAAAAAACATTTACTTTAAAAATATGTTTCTGTACTGAAAATGAATAAGTACTTCTAACTTCCCAACAAATCATCCTCTCCCAAGTAGCAACCCCATTTCTAATGTCATCTTTTTTTTTTTTTTTAGTGAGGCAATTGGGGTTAAGTGACTTGCCCAGGGTCACACAGCTAGTAAGTGTTAAGTGTCTGAGGCCGGATTTGAACTCAGGTACTCTTGACTCCAGGGCCGGTGCTCTATCCACTGCGCCACCTAGCCGCCCCCTCTAATGTCATCTTAACTCTGAATCCTTTCTCTAGACATCCCAAACTATATGCAAATGCCCTGCACAACTTGTTTCCTCCCACTTCACAACTCTTTTCTATTCTACTAACTTGCTTATGAGGTACTTAAAATCTTAATCAGATTTTGCCCCAGTCCTCTTTCTTTTCTTTTCTTTTTTTTTTTTTTTTTTTAGTGAGGCAATTGGGGTTAAGTGACTTGCCCAGGGTCACACAGCTAGTAAGTGTTAAGTGTCTGAGGCCGGATTTGAACTCAGGTACTCCTGAATCCAGGGCCGGTGCTCTATCCACTGCGCCATCTAGCTGCCCCCCCAGTCTTCTTTCAAAAGTTACTCAAAAATCTTTTCCCCTCAGGAAAGTCCATTATAAACTATGACATTTTATCAAAATGTGAGTTATTATTATTAACAATAATTTCACATTATGATCTGATTTTTAAAGGGGATGCAAATAATAAAACACAGCTATAGTTATCTGAAAGAGAAAAAAAACTTCTGTTTTGCTGTAGTGTGCTCAAAATTATCTGGCTATAATAGACTAGGAAATCAATCAACAATAAAAAAGTATTAATGACAGTTAATCTTTCCTGGTTCATCACTTCTATCATATCAACCTCCCCGACATTTGTATGTGCAGGTCTATGAAGTTATGATAAATTATGCATTTATGTTGTATATTTGTTTTTCAGGGCAGCTAGGTGGTACAGGTGAGAGCACCAGTCCTAAAGTCAAGAAGATCTGGGTTCAAATATGACCCTTGACACTTCCTAGTTGGATGACCTATTTTCCTTAATTTCCTCATCTATAAAATGGGGTAATAATAATGGTATCCAACTCGAAGGTTGCTGTGAGGATCAAATAAAATAATAACTGTAAAGCACTTAGCACAGTGTCTGGCCTATAAATACCTGGTAGGTATTATTTATATGGATTATTCTATTTCTGCCTTTAAATAAGATTCTCAAGTATGATTATATAATTTACTTATCATGTATTATTATGTATGATAGCTATCTGTATTATGTATTTTATTCTATTCCCACAGCCGACTATAAGTTACATAAGGGTAAAGATCAGCTCTTGGGGCAGCTAGGTGGTGCAGTGGATAAAGCACCAGCCCTGGATTCAGGAGTACCTGGGTTCAAATCTGGCATCAGACACTTGACACTTACTAGCTGTGTGACCCTGGGCAAGTCACTTGACCCCCATGGCCCCTCAAAAACAGTAGGCCCTTGAAAACTGTTTGAACCAAATTGTTGTTGTAAAATAGCATCCTTTATTCCTGACCAATGGAATATAGACCCTTCTGTGTACTCTGAAGACAGTAAACACAAAAGAAATGAGGTTGACTTATAATGAAGAGGGCACGGGATATCTGGTTTAAGTTACACACATTTTTTTTTCATTTCAAAAAGTTAAGAAGTAATTCTTGATTTTTCCCCATTTAAGATGGACTAGTTCAATTGCTTCATGATTAAATATAACTTTTTCTATAAATGTAATTTACCAAATATCATAAATTTATTTTTTCTGTAGATAGCATAATTTAAAGTAGAGTAGATGTCCTATTGAGCAGTAGTAAAAAAAATTCTTACTGAGAAATCATTAGCATTCTCCAGTTCAATCTAAACAGGGAGATAAAAACAAGCAAGCTCCAAAACTCCAGAGAAATTTTAAATTCTATGCTCTTGACACAGAAAATCAGAACAAATTTACTCATCTAAAAATTATATAATGACAAAAGTTAGTTTCAAAGACTAAGGCACTAGCTTTATGAAGTTTCTGGCTGGCAAGATGCTGCTCATTAAACTGTATTTACTTTGGAAAACCTGTTTTCATGGCTAAAATAAGAAAGTAAACCAAAAAAAAAATCTTCCTCTGTGTTTGTCATAAAGAAAATCAGGTAGTGGGTGGACTTATAGACAATCAAATAATGAATTTGTCTCTTCTGTTTTGCTTTGCCTTTCTTGGGAATCTAAAAATACTCAGTGTGATGGTTTCAGGAAGGTGAGTTTTCTCACAATCACAAGGGAAGGCAGCATCACACTGGAAGAAGCTGTAGGATAGGAGACAGAAGACCAAGATTTGAATCCTGGTTCCCAGACTGAATTACCTATGTGGCATTCAGCAAATGACTGTACTTTTCTGGTGCATAGGTTTCTCTATTGTAAAAGGGATGGGTGGGATTACCTAGTCTTAGAGATTTCTTCTAAGACCAAATTCCATGACCTCTGCTTCATAGCCCTCAAATAGCATTATCATGGGTAGAGACTGCATTTTAACAATTTTTATATCCCTCCCTCATCAGTGCTTGCTACAGTTTTCTGCACAAAGTAGGTACTTAATAAATTCCCATTTAACTGAGTTTAATTTATACAGATAAAGTCAATTCTAAACAAATCCTGTACCTCAACAGGACCCCAAAGAGTCTGAAATATACCAATACTGAAAAGAAACCTCAAGGAACAGAAATTGGAGCTAGATGAAGATTACCAGTATGAGGAAGGCAGCAGAACTGAGCCTATAAATCATTCCAGTCCAAGCATGATATGCATGAAAATGACAGACTATACAGACTCCATATGTCAGAATGATACCACTAAAACTTCAACTGCCATGTGTCCTCTGTGCCCCAGAGATAACTAGAATCCCTATGCCATCTAGCATTGTCTTACCCTGTGAATTAGTCTATGCTTTAGTTTCTTAATTTATCTTGCTTCTTTGTTCAAAAGTCTTGGACTCCAATGGGCTTTGTCATCTCGTTGGAACAAAGTACATGCCTTATTGGAGAAAATTCACTTTAGATAGCCTGAAGATTAGATGCAACATTTCACAGTTATCACATTGGGATATAACCTATTTAAAAATAATTAAATTAAAGTAAAAATCATTTTCATTCAACAGAAGAAACAATTACATTTTAAAAAGAAGGTCTAAATCCATAATCTCACAAATACCAACTGTAGCAAAAATTAAAGGAGTAAATAGATGTGACGGGAAGAGTTAAAGAATAGGAATTTGACAAGTGCAAAACACAAAAATAAAAACCCTGTTGGAATCCTAAAAATTGCAAAGTTTAAGAACCAATTAAAGTCTCCTTTCCCTGTAATGAACTTTGCTATGATTTGTTCAGGCATTCAGTGACTTCTAAAGAGGCTTTTTCCAGTTTTCCCAGTCCTCCAATACTTAAGATTCACTTATTTCCCAAAGCCACCTTCACTTTTACATAACCAAAGAACATATTAAACCTCTAGGAACATCTGGTGATTGTTGATTCCTTTGGTACCCCTAAAAAAGAGTGGAAAAAATTTCAACTCAAGAGCAAGCAAATGTTTGTCACTTTTCAGTTAACAGTAAAGCCTTGTAACATTATTATGGATATAGTATCATTATGCCCACCAAACAGATTGGTTAACACTTAGGCATGAAAACTGAAGTCAACCCACATACGTAATTGCAGATCCTGAATGAAAGTGAGCTGGCTGAGAAACAGTCTAAAGAGTAATGGGGTATGATCATATCATGAAACGTAGGATCATTTGAATACATAAGCAAACATAGCCTAATTGTGAAGCCACAAAATTTGCAATAGAGGGAAATTATGCCCTGCTAACTTATGAGAGTTATCTGAGAGGATAAGTAAGGGCAGGGATGAAACAGTTGGCATAATTTTAAATAGACTAGAAGTTTCTACACCAAAGGGTATTAAAAAGAAAGGGGAAAAGATGCATTACAATGGGAAGGGGAGGAATATTTGGATATAGAGAACTGCTTTAAAGGCGAGAAATAAAATATAGGGAAAGGATGCACCTCTCTGATTGGAATATTACATTGCTGGGATTTCTCTTGCTCAACACTACACAATGGTTAGAGCCCTATGTATTTAGCATTCTGTGTCAGAGTGCCAGGCCATATGTCTGTGCAGCCTATGAAGGACTTCTCTACCATACAAAAACAAATTTCAGAGGGGATGCAATGTAGAGGACAGAGAGCCAATCTCAGAAAGACTGAATTCTGGCTCCCCATCTGACACACACTGACTATGTTACCATAGAACAGTCACTTAACCCTTCAGTGCCCCTGGCAACCTTCCAGGTTGCCTCTCAACTGTCATCATATCGTTTAAAAAAGTACTCAAAATATCTACTTTACTGTATCATATTACTTTATATTTATTTATATTTATATCAGTCCATTAAGTTTTTGTTGTAAAATATGAAACCTGCCATTCACTTATTAAACCCACTGAGTGGGTTTAATATTACATTAGAATGTAAGCACCTAGAGACAGGAACTATGCTGTTTTTCCTCTGTATCTTAGCATAGTGGGAGACACATAATGAAAGCATATTAATTAAAAATCTATGTTCAGGAGTGAAGCAAATGTGAGAAATTTGAACTTGGGACTTATCTGCAAAGCATTGTTGACCAAAGCCATAAGAATGAATGACACTAACAAAGAAGAGAATGGAGAGAGAGAGAAGGTCAAGGCAAAGTGAACTGCCTACATTAAGGCAGGAGGTTGGAGTCAGATTATTACAACACAATTCAGAAAACATTTATTGTGGAAGTATTTGAAGGGCTGTCACATGAAAGAGGGTTTAATGTTGTTCTATTTGGATCCAGAAGAAAAATCAGGAGCAGAGATAGAGGTAGGTGCTATAGATTGGTGTTATGAAGAAACATCTTTAGGCTTTATTTAAGGAACTCCCCAACAAATGTGCTGCCTTAGGAGTTCGTAAGTTCCTCTTCAATGGAGGCTTTCAAGAAAATGCTAGATGACCATGTGTCAGATATATGGCAGAAGAAATTTTTTTTGAGCATGAGTTGAAATGGATGACCTTTGAATTTCCTTCCAACTCAGAAGTCTGTGATATTTTGTGAAGCATTCTAAACTATGCATATCTTTTGATCCAGAGATAACCCTGCCAGGCCTATACCCTAAAGAGATCAAAGAAAGAGGGAAAGAACCCTTATGTACAAAAATATTTATAGCAGCTTTCATTGTACTATCAAATAATTGGAAACTAAGGGTTGGGAAAGTCCATCAGACTGAACAAATGAAGGTGTTTGATTATAATGGACTACTGTTGTGCCTTAGGAAATTATGAAAGGGACTTTTTTTCAGAGAAACTGGAGAAGACTTATATGAAGTGAGCAGAACCAAGAGAATAATTTATACAAGAACAATAACCTTGTAAAGCAAACAACTTTAAAAGGATAAAGAACTATGGTTGATATCATGACCAACAATGATTCCAGAGGACCTATGATGAAGTATACTGCCTACCTCCTTAGAGAGGAATGATGGACTCAGGATGCAAAACAAGACATATTTTGAGAAGTTTTTATTTTTATTTTTAAAAAAGAAAAAACTTTATTTGGGGGAAGAATAAGGGGAGAGAAAGAAGAGGACAGGGAAGGATCTTTATCTTCTAAGGGAACAAATCTTCCTTGCCTCATTCCATTCTAATACCCAGCTATTTGAGAGAGGCCCTGGAGAGGGCTGGGCAACAGAGGGCTAAGGCCAATGTGTTCCATGGAAATGGTCTGTCTCCCCATTCTTTCCCCACTTCCCAACTCCTTCCCTCCCCTATTGAACATCAGATCATGTAAACATGGCCAGGGGTAGTGCCCAGGACTATAATGAGGCAGATTAATAATAAAGACATATTTTTTTTTGATTCAGTCAATGTGGGGAATTGTTTTGCTTACTATGTATATGTATGACAAATGTTTTCTTTTTCATTTCTTCCAACAGAGTTGGAAACAATTAAATAAAAAAATCAATTTAAAATATTCTGTGAAGAACCTGCTATTTAACTTCTTTAGCAGTAAAGATCAAACAAACATTTTGGAGAAAGACATCATTAGACCTGGGCATTACAATATTATTTTTGGCCACTAGGGAAAGAAACATTTAAGAAATGAGAATCTGGTGTCAGGGAGAGCATATAGGAGACTATCTATAACAATAATTCAGGTGAGATATGCTCAGCACCAGCATTAGTGTGGTAGCAAGAATGAGTGGAGAAAAGGGGACTGATTGACAAGGTGGTCTGAAACAGAACATTTGAGGATGATAGTGATGGAAAAAGAAAAGTTGAAGATGGCATGGGGGTTTCAGGTCTGGGAACTGAGAGAATAGAGGGGTACCAATAGAAAAGGAAAACTGACAGGCTGAAGCAGATTCTGGAGTTGATAATAATGAACTGAAATATTCATTTGTTGAGCTTAGATGCTAGAAGCATATATAAGTGAAGCTATCCAACAGGTGGTAGGAGATGTAGAACTGAGTTTGGAATAAATATTAGGGCTTTTCTTTGTTTCAGTTTTGGTTCAGACTTGTGATTCCATCAGCATAGGGAAGTTCTAAAAAAAAGCTCCTGTCACAAATGGAGATTGGCAACTCATCTGCAGTTTACATTCATAAATACTTACCTGTCACTTAGTCAATAAGCACTTATTAAGTAATCACTCTGTGCCAGTCACTGTGCTAAGTGCTGGGGATACAAAAAGAGGTACCCTCAAGGAGTTCACAATCTAATGGAGGATACAACAAATGAATAAATATGCACAGATAAGATCTTCACAGAATAAGTAGGAAATAATTAATGGAGAGAAGGCATTAGAATTAAAAGGAGTTGACAAAGGCTTCCTATGGAAATTTAGATTTAAAGGAAGCCAAAGGAAGCTAGGAGAAGATAAGGTAGGAGGCAGTTCTAGGCATGGTAGATAGCCAGAGAAAAGTCCTGAAGACAAGAGACAGAATATCTTTTTCATAGAACAAGGAGGCCAGAGTCACTAAAAGATGTAGCTGAAAAGTTAACTGACTTACCTATTGTCACACAGAAAGTATGATTGTGAAAAAGGACTTCAAGCCAAGTGTTTCCCAACTCCATGGCTGGACTTTTATGCACTAAGCCATTCTGTTTCTCAGAAATGAATAATTGTAACAATAATAGCATTTATATAGTGCTTAAATGTTTGCAAAGTGCCTTCCATATAGTATCTTCTTTGATCCTTGTGTTATGTTACAATTACTACCAGTTTATAAATGAAGATAGATTTAGGGGTCATATATAGAGATTGAATCCATGGAAGGAGATAACATCCATCTGCTGAGTTAGGGAAGAGGTGAGATGTTCTGTTGAGAATAAGAAGCAAAAAAGAGGGCAGGGGGCTTAAGAGAGGGAAAAGTTTATGAATATTTATTGTAAGGAGGTAAGAAGAGAATTCACAGTTTGTTAGAGCTCAAGAAGCCCTCAGATATTATTTTACAAATGGTGAAACTGTTTGGGGAGGAGTACTTGCCCCAAATCATACAACTGGTTAGTCCAAGAGCTAAGAATTGAACCCAGGTCCCCAGACTCTTTGTCAGGTACACTTTCCAGTGCATCATGTTGCGTCATTTGTGGAGTAGCAGTGAAATGTAAGATGAGGTTAGTAAGTGTGAATTTATAATACATTAAATTAAAACTTTTTTTTACTTCCTCCAACAATATTATTAACCTAAAACTTGAATGGAAAAAACCAAACAAAGCAAAATGAGGTTCAACCACTCAAGAGTGGAGATTGCAGAAGATTAAGGGGATGAGAGATTGTAGGGTAGTCAATCGGTCAATATGCATTCATTAGACATTTACTATAAACTAGGCACTGGGCTAAGATGCAAATAAAGGCCACAAAAAGTAGTCTCTGAGCTGAAGGAGGGTAGATTGTAATACAGGAGATAATACGCACATAGTGATATACATACATAATAGAGGGAAGGTTATTGTTGTTGTTTGTCCTACATTCTCAAAGAAGACCATGACAGATATAATGAGTTGCATTGAATTGTATTTAAGTGAGAAAGGGCTGTGCAGTCACCAATCTCACTCTCTTCTCCACAGTCATTTGGGTCCAGTGGCAAGATACATTATCAGGATGACTGGAGATAGCCCAGATAGGTAAGGCAATTGAAGACAGAAGGTTAATCTGAAAAGGAAAGCTATTTTACAGATGGAGGGAATGGGAAAGGTTTCCTGCAGAAAGCAGACTTTAAGATGAGTCTTGAGGGGATTGAGGGAAACAATATAAATGAGAGCGAAAAGTATTGCAGGCATGAGGTACAGCCAAGGCAAAGGCAGGGAGATAGGAGATGGAGCATTCAAGGAACTGCAAGTAGCCCAATGTATTAGAATGTTGGGAGGAATAAAGCATACCAAGATTGCAAGAGTAGGAAGAGACCAGATTATAAAGAACTTTAAGTACAAGCAGATTGAATATTTTATCCTAGGAGTCACTGGAGCTCATTGTGGGAGGAGGAAGAACATTTTCAGAATTATGTTTTAGGGATATTATATTGGCATCTGAGTGGAGAATGGAGTGGATTCTGAAGATACTTAGGAAAGGAGACCAGTTTTAGATATAAATGTAAATATGTAAATATATACAGATATACACAAATATATATATATATGTGTGTGTGTGTGTGTATGTATGTTTGTGTGATCCACGTGAGAGGTGATGAGGACCCATACCAGGGTTGTGGCTGTGTGTCCCATTTGGACATGCTTAGCATGTCCAAAACTGAAGTCATCTTTCCCCAAACCTTCTCCTCTTTCTAACTTCTCTATTACTGTTGAAAGTAGCAACATCCTCCTATTTATTTAGGTTTACAACCTAGGTTTCATCCTCAACTTCTCATTTTCTCTCCCCATCACTGTCTCCATATACAATCTGTTGACAAGGCCTCATCAGTTTGACCTTTGTTTGATCTCTCACATCTACTCCCTTCTCTCCCTTGACACTGTCACCACTCTGGTGAAGGCACTTATCACCTCATACCTAGATTATTGTAATAGGCAGGCTATTGGACAGTCTGTCTGCCACAAGTCTCTCCCCCTTCCAATCCATCCTCCACTTACCTATCAAAGTGATCTTCCTAAAGCACAGGTTACCATATCAACCTCCCCCACTTCCCATTCAATAAATTTCAGTGGCTTTCTATCATCTTCATCATTAAATATAAAATCCTCTGTTTAGCACTGAAAGCTTTTCATAACCTGCTCTCCCTACTTTTCCAATCTTCCTACACCTTACATTTCCATGTATTCTGTGATCCAGTGACCTTTGCTGTTCCTTCAACAAGACACTCCATTTCCCAAGTTCAGGAATTTTCATTGGCTATCCTCTATGCTCAGAATACTCTCCCTCCTCATCTCTGTCTCTTGATTTGCTTTAAGTCACAGCTAAAATCCTGTCTTCTACAGGCCTTTGTTAATCACTTTAATTCTAGTGCCTTCCCTCTTTTCACTATTTCCAATTTATCCTATGTATGACTTGTACACAACTGTTTAAATCCTTAAGACAGTGATATCATTGAAAGCAGAGATTGTCTTATCTTTCTTTGCATGTCCTTTTTAGTACAGTGACTGGCACATAGTAGGCCCTTAATAAATGTTTGTTGACTGATTGATTGTATACATGGAGAGGAGAGATATACAAGAGAAATTTAGAAATGATAAGATTTAGTAATCGATTAGCTATAAAATGAGTGATAACAAGGAATTTAGTTTGTGACATTGAGGTGGTAAGCATGAGTGATTAGAAAGATGAAGGTACCTGTAACAGTAACTGGGAAGTTTGGGAGGAGGGAAGCTTTTGGTAAAAGATAATGAGCTCTGTTTTGGACATGTTGAACTTGCTTTTCCAAGAGGCAACTAGAAAGAAGTGACCAAACTTCAAAAGACAAACTAGATCTGGAGATACACCTAAATCTTCTACAGAGAAATGATATTTGAACTCATGGGGAGAGAGTGGTAGAAAAAAATGTTAAATGGCTCATCATAGGGTTTGGCCTGAGAAAGATGGCAAATGATGCCAGCATAGGTGTGACGAACTAAGAGAAGAGGGAGGATTTAAGAAAACAATGGTCACACCAGCACCTATTCAGCCTATATAAGTGAAAAGAAAAGACAGAAGGACACTAAGCTATGGCCAGAACATGGAATTTCACAGTCCAGAGTCTCGAAGCAATGAGATTATAGGAGAGGTCACTAGAGCTAGCCAAGTTAAGAAATTTTGATGGATTCAAGTATTAAAAGAATCATTAAAGGTATATTTACATCAGTGAAGATGGTAGCAGAGGATCCAGGAGAATGTGAGCCAGGAAATCATTGACAAAGGTGGGAAAGTATCCTGGGGGTTGGTAGATCACAGAAGTGAGAGTGGGAAGAGGGTTGCTAGGTGTGCAATCTTGAGCAAATCACTTAACTTTTCTGCTTCACACCTGTAAAATGAGCATAATAATGCCTGCCCTGCTTACCTCATGAGATTGAGACAAAGATCAAATGAGATAATGTATGTGAAAGCACTTTTAAAAGTCATAAAGACAGCCCATAAATGGGCAAGGTACTTATTATTGCTAATAATATTAGGTATTATTATTTTTGTTGACAATATTACATTAGGTCAATTCATATACCAGTTATTTATGATCAATTTCATTCCATGAATGTTTATTTACCTAGGATACATGGCTTAGAATTAAATTAAAATCATGTGTTTCATTTTAATTCAGGCTCAAGAAAGACTCAGGCATAGACTATTTAAAGAGTGTATTACAAAGAATAATCACAGTAATTCCCCTCAGTCTCTCTCAACCTATGATTAAAGCATCCAGTGATACCCTCCTATCCATTATTTTTAGTTAATATCCTTTTAGTGAATCCTTTATTACATCAGTTTGAGTGATACTTGATGACACATGGTAGCCTCATGTCCTTTATCCACTCCAATGCAATTTACCAATATTCATTAATTAATGCTCACATGCTATTATGAACTAAGCATTCTGTCTTCAACAAGCTACTTTTTAAAGCTTATAATCCTATCCTAACTTATTTGTGGGAAGGGGTGGAGGCACAGAAATCAGACCTGTAATTTTACCTGTGTAGGCATCTTCATCTACCAATGCAGATTGGCTTCTACTCTGAAATCTATCATTTTGAAGAGTAGCCTGGAGGCACAGAGAGATTAAGTGACTCTCCCAGGGTCCCACAGGCAGTGTATATCAGAGTCAGAACTTGAACCCAGGTCTTCCTAACTTGAAGGTTTGTTCTTTACCCACTGTACTACCTACCTCTCACAACAATGCCACCACCAACAACAACACTCAGTATTATTGTCACTACATAAAAAAATTTTAATCCCCAGAATTATGTGAATTCACATAAGAAAAAGTCAAGTATCCCTTAGCACTTTTTGTCATTAAACTCAAGATGCCACAGAATAAAACAGTATGAGTAAATTATTCTTGGGGTGGGGGAAGTAATTAGAACAAGTTTTAGGTGTATGTGGTGGGGGCAGGGGAAGGAATATGAGTAGGAAAAGTTTATCCTGGGTACCCTCTCTTCTCTTTCAATTCCCTTTCGCTAAAAAGCCAGTGTTGTGATGCTGCTTTCTTGGCAGTCAAAGGTCACCTTTTTCTGTTCCTCTAATCTCCAATGAATGGAGAACCCCACCTGGGTCTTTTTATCCTAGTATAAAACTGCTCCTGTAGACTTTTCTTGATGCCATGCTTCAACAAAGCGTTCCTGTCCAATGCCATTCCTTCAACGTCCCCCTTTCAAAGGCAACTAACCAATCTGGTAACATAAAACACTAGCATCAACAGAATGTAGTCTAACAAGCCCTGGATTTGAAAACTTAAATACTGGCCCAAAATTCTCACTCCACCATTCACTATTAGTATGACCTCAAGCAAGTCATTGAATCTTTCTGACCTTCACTTTCCTCACCTGTAAAATGAAGGGGTAAAGGTCCCTTCTAACTCTCAATCCCATCATCCAACATCAAATGTAAACTATGAAAGTAATCCTTAAAGTAATGGGTTACCCTTCCCAGATACTATACAAACATAGAGAGTGGAAGGGTCCTTAGAACTTAGTTAGTCCAAAGCTCTAATTTTACAGATGAAAAAACTGACTTTTAATCTAATGTATGTCTAGAAACTGAATGCTGAATCAGGATGTTCATAAAGGCAAATCTCATTAAAATGCTGACATCTGGAAACAGTAATAACAATAGTTAGCATGAATATAGTGTTTTAAGGTTTGGAAAGCACTCTAAAAATATTATCTAATTTGAGCCTCGCAACAAATCTGGAAGGTCATGCTATTATTATCCCTATCTGACAGATAAGGAAACTGAGGCAAGCAGATATCAAGTGAATTCCTACAGTTACATCTCTAAGAAGTATCTATATTTGACCTCAGGCCTTCCTGATTGCAGTTATAGCACCCTCTCTACTGTGCTACCTTGCCACCTCAATAACAAAATTAACTCAAGTTATAATACTTATAAAGCAGGAGACACTTTATGCCCTACTACATATGTGAAAAACATAACTAGATCTTCAGCCTAGACAAAACCATACAATAATAGTGTACTATACATTGAGAGTTTATTAGCCATGACAAAATAGCATTTTAGTGTCTTGAATTTTTTTTCCTACCAATACTAACTTTAATTTAATGGTTCTTGGCATCAGAACAAATTCAGCTTGAGTCTCCTCTTCATGTTGTTTAGAGAAGTGTTGAAAATCCAAAGCCAGGGCACCTAGGTGGTACAGTGGATAAAGCACTGGCCTTGGATTCAGGAGGACCTGAATTCAAATCTGGCCTCAAACACTTGACACTTACTAGCTGTATGACCCTCAGGCAAGTCACTTAACCCTCATTGCCCTGAAAAAAAGAAAGAAAGAAAGAAAGAAAGAAAGAAAGAAAGAAAGAAAGAAAGAAAGAAAGAAAGAAAGAAAGAAAGAAAGAAAGAAAGGAAGAAAGGAAGAAAGAGAAAGGAAGGAAGGAAGAAAGAAAGAAAGAAAGAAAGAAAGAAAGAAAGAAAGAAAGAAAGAAAGAAAGAAAGAAAGAAAGAAAGAAAGAAAGAAAGAAAGAAAGAAAGAAAAAGAAAGAAAGAAAGAAGGAAAAAAGAAAATAAAATCCAAAGTCAACAAATTCTTCCTCTAGAGCACTTCCTTTGCCCACTCCTCTTGAACTGTTTGTTCATTTGTACTAGTATTCTATACCTACAAGGATAGTGGGGGAAAATCAAGTCTCAAGGCTTGAAGAAATTGACCTGATATATTCTGATGAGAGTCTTTAGACCACTTGACATTCAGATTAATAAAAATACTCTATCACAGTTCCTAATACATGTTTTAGAGTCAAAGATCTGGGTTCAAGTCCCACTTCCTCCCAAATATGTCACTGATAGTGATTTCTCTATAGAAAAAAAAAACTTCTTGAAACAATGGATTTGATGGCTAATGTTATCCCATCTAGTCAGTAACAGACAATCCCAATTATCACAATTATCCTTGGCAAAAAATAGAAGAAGAAAGGAATTTAAAGAAATCAATTTTCAACAAATGGACAAACAAGTCATTTTTCAGTAGAAATCAATAAGGTTAAGCCTGATTGTTCTTGAAGATCAATAAGACAAAGATGGGCCATATTTGATTAAAGTAATCTTCAGTTATTTCAAAAATAGTGAAACCAAAATAGCCAATATTCTGTGATGCATTGCACAAAAGTATCATGACTTCTAGGTTGTTTGGAGGGCCTCAAACACATTTATGTGGCTCTGAGTTGCCCAAGTATGTTGTCACTCATAGATTGCATCCTCCAGCACTGCCTATAATTACATAATCCAAGCTATCTGACAGAAGTCACCAAGTGAGCCTATGGATAGCTCACTATGGAAGGGAACAGGACATATCAATAGAGGAGGAGCTATGAGTGAATCAAATAAATGGAAAAGAGAGCTTTCTGGGGCAATATGAGAAGGATCCAGAGTGAGTGGGATCTTTCAGAGATCTGAACAAGATTATTGCATTTAGACATCTAATTTTTAGGACTAAATTGTGTGGTTGTAATATAGAAAGCCAGAGAAAGGCTTATAGAAAGCCAGGAAGGTGGAATATGGTAGGAATATTATAATATAGTTTTTAGAACCTGTAGCTTGCTTAGAAATAATAATTCCCTTCTCCAATGAGTTTCATTAAATTCTGATATTAAATAATTTTGAGAGCTAAAGAGAATAAAATTAGCAGATAACTTGTAAACAATTAACTTTCCTTCCAATTTGACTTGAAGCAATATAGAAATTAGGATTTGCAAGATAAATATTCATATAAATTACTTTAAATAATGAGTAATTTCTCTACTAGGAAAGTTTGGGGGTCATCCTTTTGATCAATATGAAGAAAATTTAAAGGGGTGAAGGAGCAAATGACATACCCCCTTCTGAGAATGGAGTAATAAGTCTACTTGTTATTGTTTCATCTCAAGGCTGGCCCTAGTTTTCTGCATACAGTAGATGCTTACTAAATGTCTGTTTAATTGAATTGAATTTTCCAAGTCTTTTCTTTCTTCCTATTTTGCAAACTAAGTTAAACTAAGTCAGGAAGAATCAATAAGCTCATTCTTCTGGGATCCATTAAGTTGCTTTTAACTCTGCTGAATGGCAGTTTAATCAGTACCCTCTGGGTTCTCACACCAAGGAGGTTATGATACATGAACAGGGATTAGTAAAAAATGGAATCAGAAATGACTGGTTGGCTATGAAGAACACCTCATAAGTGCAACAGTTCCCCTTAGCTTCTGATTTCAAATAACCACCTTGTTGCTCTCCCAGTCTACTTGTGTTACCCTTTTCCCACAGCCCCCAAACATATACATGGTTTATTTTTACATTTCTTTCCGCAATAATTAGTCATTACAGTATTTGATCAAATATCAATAGATTCTCTAAACCAGAGAGCTCCCAGAAAAGCCTTCCAAAATCTGTGATTACTACTACTAGCAGGCCTATAGGGGAAAAGAAAAAAAGGGCAAACGGAGAAGGAAAATGGTATTTGAGGGTAAGTGGAAGAGGACAGAAAAAGAAGAGAAAGAAAAAAAGCAAAAAAATTCAGAAATGTATATAATGGGGAAGGAATAGTAGACAACCACTGTCACTGTTACATAGTGACCTATCTTATAGGGAGCCAATCCTTTCTTTAAAGTCTAAACCACCCCCTTACTTTCTCCTCAGAGAATACAGAGCAGCAGCTCCTTACATACAGGTTACCTGGATGAGTTCGTCCAACTCAGTTGCATTGACACAAGAGTGTTGAGATATGAATGTCTGCTTCTGAATCACAATGGTGGTCCTCCGTGAAATCTCATGAGGTTGTTCCAGAGCTTTGAACACAGTGGCTCCAATGATCAGGTAGACAACAACCACCAGGAAAATCGTGGAGACCGTCTTCCATTTCATAACATTAATGGTTGTGTCACTCTCCACCCGTGAAGAAAGTACTGTGGGTTTTGTAGAAAATGAGAGCCTCGGTTTGGAGTTCTGAGTGGCAGATTTAGGATCCAGCAAGTCAGGTGCCGCCACTAGTAACAACAGAGAAGGAATATTAGGTTAGAGTTGGTTTAGGATGTTCTGGTTGAATGAATTTCTTTCATTTTTTATGGGGGCAGCATAATTTATTTCAACTCTCCCTGCTTTCCTGGTAGAAGATGGCTGAGCTCTAATATTCAGACCTGATATTACCTCTAAGAATCTCAGCTCCAATAGCTTATATATAAATACCTGCCCAGAGAAAGGGTTACTCTCATGATGTCATGTGGTATAAGGGAAGAAAAAAGAAGCAGACCTGGAAACTTGAATAAAGATGAACATTTGCAAAGAATTCCCTTTAAAAATTTCTTAGTCGTAGTCTTTTGCTATAGCATGCTAAACTTGTATAGCCATCTGGGTTTTTTGAGTCCTTTTGAAATGCATAAAGAATACAGTCCCTGTTCTCAAGCAGCTTACAATCAGAACAGTCAGGAAAATTGTGAGAAACAATTTGTTTTTTGCAATTTAAAGTATTATTTTATATATGTCCTTAAGACACCAACATTTTTCAAATAGTAAATCATAAGTATTTATAACGTCAGTGGCTCTTCTTTGCATCATGTAAGCCCTTTTTCCTAGAGTCCAATGGGAGCTCAAAATAAAGTTTCCTCTTTGTTTTATGCTTTTAAATTGTGAGAATTAAAAAAAAAAAAAAGAAAACTCACAGCTACTTACAGTAACACAATCTTAGATAGAGCTAACAGGTATTTGAATAATGATTAATTATCCAGAAAAAAGAGAATGTAAACTGTGTCTCCTCCCCTTGTACTCATTTACCCTCCATGTTCTGTAAAAGGATAATTGTTCCATTAGGGTATATTTATATGTCCTCTTACAAATTCTCATACACTCTGCTGTAACTATGAAGCCATTTATTATTCATCTCAGCTATTCAAAAATATCATTAATGGATTCCCTTTTAGAAAAGAGATACCAGAATTCTACCATGTTGGGGGAGGGGAGAAGGTAATCAATCATCTACTGAAGGACATTTGATTATTTCTATCTCAACAAATCATTGGAATGACAATATTCCACTGAATGTTTAACCAAAATACTTCTTACTTATGACCTTACAAGTACAGTACCTTGCACACAGTAGCTACTTAATAAATATTTGTTGATTGTTAGATGGGAATGGCTTGAAAGTATATACATGAACCCAACCAGAAGAGACTGTATTATCAGGTTCCCTAATTATATAGTCATAGAATAAATTACTAAACTGTATTTCAATACTTCAGTAAATGAATTTGCCATATTGTACATTATATACACATTAATGTTGATGAGGCAAAATACACATTAGGTAGCCATGTGAGAAATTCAAACACAACTGAAAATTTAAGAATACAGTACTAAGGAGTGAAGTCAAGATGTCATTTTTCACATCTAATCTCTTCTCTGTGAGTTAAATTATATAGCTACCAACCACAGTATCATTTCATAAAATAAATCTACAGTAGCACTTAGGCAAAAAGCTTTGTACACAAAGCTATTTAAAGTCCTGGACTTAACCACAGCTGTAATGTAGTTGGGGGTGAAAAAATGGTCTCTTCATTGAGTTGAACTCATACCCCTTTTTAATTTTTCTCCCCCCCAAAAAAAGTGACTTTACAGTTGTTAATGTTTCTTTCACATACTAAAAAAAAAATTAAAGGAAATGTTCTAACTGAGGACACCTCAACATGTATCCACATAGATAAACATCTACAGGGTTATGTATGTGTATATCTTTTCCCACAAGTATATTCAGCTTCACTAAATAATATCAGTGATTAAAACTATTAAATTTAGTACTCTTCTGAAAGATAATTGATTATACAATTGCCTATAACATGAATGTATTTAAATTTATATAATTAATAAAATTCAAAGTTAAGACTTCCTAAATGAAGGTACTTTTCAGAGTCACTCTCCTCAAGGAAAAAAAATACAAGCATGATAAGTTTTGTTTAGATAGATAAATAGGTAGGAAATAGATAGATAGATAGACAGATAGACAGCAGGCAGACAGATGGACAAGCTCTATTGACATAGCTGGGTGATAATACTAAAGACAAATAATACAAACTCAAACAACCATTGGACAGAACAGAATATAATTTAACAGTCTTTATCCCCCCCCCCCTCCACACACACAGCACTTTTCATTTGAAAGAAATCTCAGAGCTCCCCTACATCCTATCAACACACAGACACAGGCAATCCCTTAAAACAGTGTTTTCTAACCTGAAGGATCTGGAAACCTTTGAAAATTATTTGCTTCTCAAAAGATCATCCCAACTTTCATTATGTACCTATTACAGTCACTCAATTTAATTATTGGAAGAAGTCCAATTTTTTCTTTTTAAAATTTAAAGAAATCTACTTCCCTCTAACAATTAAAACTTTTTTGTTTACTAAAACCAAATGAGATGTCTATTCTCATAACTTGAGCATATAGAAATTTTGTTGAAATCCCAGAGAAAAACAAAAAAAAATTTCTAAGTCAAATATGGGAAATCAGTGAGTTTGTAACTTTGTTTGGTATAAGCCTAAAGGAAACTACTCAGAGAAAAGAAATGGAGCTTGTATCTTTCCCTTCTCTCCTTTCTCCCTCAGCAAAGGGGTTTCCTAAACTAATGATAGGTTATTCGTAATTAGATGCTCCCCATCCTCACACATTTACTTATCCTTCAAACAGACTCTTCGGGAGTTCTGACAGGAGACCTGATGCTGGCAGAAGCAAGACTTCAGCACCGCTTATGCTCCTCACACAGCTAGCAACAAGTGTGGACAACCACATAACATAACCTTACACAATCCTCACCTCCCTCTCGCCCTCATAGACCCCTCCCTCTATTCCCTGTCACACACACCACTCGCATCACAAATCTTTCAAAATGTTCAAAGCAAAAACTCAATGCAGATGCAAAAGTCGAGAATACTAGGAAGAGGGAGTAGGGGGGAGCAGAAATAGGGGGAAGAAGGAGGGGTTAGGATAAGATAGAAAGAAGTGGGGTTTTCCCTAAATGATCTGCTCGCCAAGGTGTTGACCATAAACAGAGTCCGGATAGACTATACACAGCTTTGAGAAAACCGGGCGACTGTCCCCTGGGAGGAAGCGGCCCCCAGAGACCAGAGGGATGACGCCTGGGAACAAGGGATTTACCTCCTGCACTGGAGCCGGCTGTCTCCTGCGAGGCACTGGAAAGCATGAGGCATGCATGCAGCATTCAAAACTGGGGGAGGGGGATGAAGGGGGGGGAGGGAGGTTGCTGGAGGGGAGGGGGCCTCGAAGCTTTTAAAAAAAACACGCCGAGGTACTCACTTCTTATTCACAGACTGGCTGCGCGCTCCGAGTTTCAGGGGCAGGCATTTTCCCAGTCTTTGTTTTACTAGGGGGGGAGGCAGGAGGGAGCGGGGGGAGGGGGAAATAAACGTGAATCGGAAAGGTGGAGGGGGGAGGGACTGGGGGCTGGCTAGCGGCAAAGAGGACTAGGCGAGAAGTTGGGTCCTCCTGCCCCTACCCCCCGCTCCAAGGTTCCCAAGGCCCAGGGGGAGCAAGGCGCTGCTCGGGAGGGAGCTCACTCGCTGCAGCTGTCACCGGGTGGTGAGCAAGAGGCAGCTGGAGTGGGGCTGCTGGTGCTGCCACCGCCACCGCCCGGGGGGCTCCCAGGCTCTCCCTCGCCTCCTCGCAGTGTCACTGGACGCCTTTGTGTCAATCGGTCCTGTCTGCGCGTCTGTCCGCCCCGCTGTCTTTGTGTGAGAATCTCGCTCAGTCCCTCTTTGCATGTCTTTGTGTGTCTCCTCTCTCACAAGTACCCCCCACCCATCCCCAGTGCGTGAGCGCGTGTGTATGAGCGTGTGTATCTGTGTGTGTGTGTGTGTGTGTGTATGTGTGTGTGTGTGTGTGTGTGTGTGACACAGTCACCGTGTGGCTCCCTCCTCCTTTCCCCACCTCTGCCTGTCTCCCCTCCTCTCCCTTCTCTTTGCTTGGCTCCCTCCCTTTCTCTCCCTCCACCACCCCCACCACCCCCACCACAGCCTGTCTCCTTTCCCTCCTTTCAATCTTTCCTCCTACTTGTCTCCTCCTTCCTCCCTGCCTTTGCTCTTCGCTAGTCAATCCTCCCCCCCCCCCCCCCCAATCCCCGAGAACCTCCACCATTAGGCCACCTTCTTCTGCCTATGGCTCAAACTGATTTTTGCACCTTTCCCTGACTGGAAACGGAACTCCGTTGCTCTCAATTGGCTTCTTTCTTCCCCTCTGAGCCCTGGTCCCTGACCCCTCCACCATTTTTTTCTAAGACCTGATGACACCCACTATTCTCAGGTAGATGGTACTATAGTCTCAGTGCCCCACCCAACTCCCAACCTAGTCCCTGGAATCCATGCACACTGGTCCCTCTTATAAGAAGGAGGGAGACAGGATGTCTTGAGTTCTTAAGAGCGTTCCACGTGGTCTTCCCTCTCTCTCTCGGGGACTTGCTGCTCTGAGGTTGGTCGTTCTGTTTTTGCTATGGAGCCTGAGGGTAAGTGTGTGGAAAAGAGACACCCCCCCACCCCAGTAGTTGGGATTCCTCTCTCTTACTTGGTACCGATGTGAGAATGTCCATCTGTCCTCGTCTCTGACAAGCTGTCCATCCCATCACCCACTGATGCTTCTTCCTTTACTCCCTGAGAAAACTCTGACCAACCCTTGATTAGACAGGATGGGGTGGGGGGTTTGGAACGGGAAAGCAGATGTGTCAAGGACAAAAACACTAAGAAGGGACGCTGAAGGATGAAAGGGGAGAATGCATGGGCTTCTACGGAAACTATCAGTTGCCAAGGGTGCGTGGAGGTACACGGTGTACTACTCAGTGGGGGCAGAAGGGTAGCAGAGGTCTGATGAATGAGATCACCCCCCTCCACCACTCTTAAGTCCTGGCTTTGGCAGGTCCTTTATCTATCCTCTTAGGAATCGTTTTCCAGGATACTCTAAACTTGTGGCCATAGCTTGCTTAACATTGCAGTTGGAAGAATAGGAGGAGAGGAGAGGGTGTTTAGATTAGGAACTCCTGTGCTAACAGACAAATTATTTCACAGTACACAAATGATTTAACAGGAATAGAACCAAAGCTCACAGAGTAAATTATTTTCCCTTTCCAGGGCTGCAGCATGAATTGCCTGCTGTGTTCCACCCTTCCACCCCCACCAACCACACCAAATTTACCTTCTGTAACTGCAGTAAGTCATGGCAAACAGGAATGCATGTCCTGTAATAAGGACACCTTCCTAGTGAAACCCAGGGACGGTGTAAACCTGGGAAGTGATTCTTGGTGCACAACAGAGCTGCAGGTTACCTTACCAGGGCGAAGAAATTATGTAGCTACCTTTTTCCTTTAAAATGTTCAAAGCACTTTCCAGATCACTCTCCCCCATTCTCTTGCCTTTGTAAGTAAATTATACTGTCACAACTCCTGTGTGGCCAAAAGTTTTTAACTTTAGCCTCTTCCAAGTCCATATCCTTTTCATCTATTAATGAAAATGAAAAACCTCAACTTACTAACCATCATTCCAAATTTCCCTTCAGGTTTCTGAAGACTGGGTGTATTCTTAGTAGAGGAATTGACAATAATCTGGAGATTATTTTATATTCTTCTCCCATTGTTCCAAGCTAAATGACCCGAATTCTTCTCCCACTTTTCTTCCTTTCTCTTGTTTTCCAATCCCCAACTCATTGTTTTGTTTTGCTTTCCCTCTCCTCCAGATTCTGTAAAAAATCAACCACATCTTACTCAAGTTGTGGACCTCCAAGTCAGACAGAGGGCTGACTAATGCCAAATATGGTGGGAAGTTACTTCACAGTTCCCTCATACCATAGTCCCAATAAAATGTTTCCTTTTTTCCCAAAAACAGTATATGGCTGACATTTTCAGCTAGTGGTTCACCACAAGATCCAAATATCTGTTCCTTCTGAAAATTGCCCGTCCTTCTTCATCTCTGCGTATAGCAAACAAACTGCCTCAATTTCACTCTTGTATCACTCCATGGATTGACATTGCCTTCCTTAATGTAGAGGGAATATTTAAAGAACAGATGTGCTTTGCAAATAGATTTTTTTTTTAAATCCATACCCATAAAAATTTTTCACAAAAGAATCATGACAAATCTATCTATGGACCTATCTTTCTTTTCTTGCATACAAAAGTTTATAGGACCAATAAATTACTCCTTACATGGCTATCATCCATTGCTTACCAGCAACATCCCTCAATTCTCCTTCTTATGAGCATGGTCTCTTAAATATTCACAGACCAATGCTATGTAGGGGGCAGTGTCATCTCGAATCACATATCTTCAGTCACTCAGTGTTTAAAGCAAGAGAAAAAAAGGAAATAGGCTGGTTTGTATATCATTTCATTTGGGGAAAGAAGGAAATGAGATGGTTTATCCTGTTTACATCTTTGCCAATGTCATTGGGAAAATAGAAAATCCCACAAGAGCATTTTATGAAAGGACAAGTTGATTCCATTTCTTTTACTAATTTCCTTCAGACCTATCATGGCTTCCTTTTTTCTAGGAACATCTACTAATTTGAATAGCATTTAGAATAGGAAATTTAGAAATATCACATAGTAACAAGATTCAATTGAAGACATGCCACAATGCTGTTCACTTAGCTCAAGCAGCAGCTCTAAATACCCTGCACTCAGTTTAACATTTATTTTGCTATGCAACCTTGGCCTATTCAAAGTGGCATGATAAAAATGGGTATGTCATTGGAATGATTCTTCGAAATCCTGATTAGACCAGTAACCTAGTTGGAGACAGAGTGTTTATATTTGCTCAGGGCCATCAGCAACAAGGAACTTCATTATTTCTTAACCAAGGTTGTTGTTTCATTAACCCAGTGTTAAAGTCAATTACCCAACTAGAGTATGGAGAGACTTAATTTATGGGAAACCAAAAATTCAATGTAAGCCAATTGTGAGATATAGTGGTACCCCAAAACAATCTAAGCTTTTGATACCCCAGTGATCCATGATTTATTTAATCAGTATGTCTCCTCCCCATCAAGGATTTAGTAGCTGATGTTTCAGAGTTGCTATGGTCAAAAAGTTCATTACTTTGTCATCAACCAGGTGATGATCCACTCTGAAATTAGATAGACTAGTCTTCAGATAAGAAATATACAATCCATCAGAAGGCCCATACTTGAAGTCTTTCCAGTTTGATAGAAACTGATTGAAGTTAAGCTCTACCAGCATAGCTTTTAAGAGCCCAGGGTTTACTTTGTACCAATAGTCAGTTAGATGGTGAAGTGGATAAAGTTCTAGACTTGAAGTAATGAAGACCTAAGTTCAAATCTAGCCTCAGATACCTACTAGCTGTGTGACCCTGGGTAAATCACTCAACTATGCCTCAGTTTCCTCATCTATAAAATGGGCATAATAATAGTATCTACTCCCCATGTTTGTTGTGAGGATCAAATGAGATATTTGTAAAGGACTTTGCAGGCCTTGAAGAACTATGTAAGTGCATCAGTGCTAGTTATTAGGTTATTAGGTATCAGAAAGGCCCCTAAGGGAGGAATGTGATCTCAGTTTACATTAAGAGAAGCATGATGTCCAGAAAAAAATAAGGCAATGGAGTCATTATATTAAATACTGTTCAGGCTACATCTAGATTATGTATTGAGTTTATGAACTGAATTTTAATATAGGCATTGACCACAACAATAACTGGCACTTAAATAGTGCTTTAAGATTTATGAAGAGGGGCTGCTAGGTGGTGAAGTGGATAGAGCACTGGGCCTGGAGTCAGGAGGACCTGAGTTCAAATCCCGCCTCAGACACTTAACACTTACTAGCTGTGTGACCCTGGGCAAGTCACTTAACCCCAATTGCCTCACCAAAAAAAAAAAAAAAGATTTATAAAGAGCTTTACACATATCATCTCATTTGACAAAGTGGACTGCAGCCCCAGAGACTAAACAGGATCATGTTTCCTGTTGTTTGGTCATTTTTCAGTTATGTCATAATCTTTGTTTCCCCATTTGGAATTTTCTTGGCAAAGATATTGGAGTGGTTTGCCATTTCCTTCTCCAGCTCATTTTATAGAAAAGGAAACTGAGGCAAACAAGGTTAAGTGACTTGCCCAGAGTCACACAGCTTGTAAATAAATGTCTGAGGCCAGATTTGAACTCAGGAAGTTGAATCTCCCTGACTCCAGGTTTAAGACTCTATCTACTGTGACACCTAGTAATAATATATGGAAAGCTCTTAAAGGAAATGGAATTGTGTGTGTGTGTGTGTGTGTGTGTGTGTGTGTGTGTGTGTGTGTGTGGCAATTGGGGTTAAGTGACTTACCTAGGGTCACACAGCTAGTAAGTGTTAAGTGTCTGAGGCTGGATTTGAACTCAGGTCCTCCTGACTCCAGGGCCGGTGCTTTATCTACTGTGCCACCTAGCTGCCCCTGAAACTGGACTTTTTAACCAGGAAAGAAAGGTGGAATTAGGAGAATCATAGCAGTCATTTTTCAATATTTGGAGGGATATTGTTTCCATATGGAATTAGCTTTATTCCATATAACTTCTGAGACAGGTGTGGTATAGCAGCCTGGGGTGTGGAATAGTGATTTAGAGGCAGAGGATCTGGGTTTGAGTCTCAACCCTGCTTCTTAAAGTCACATATGCACTATGATGTTCAGTTTTCTCATCTGTAAAATAATAGTTGCAAAATGATGAAAAAAATACTTCCAAGGTGCCTAAACCCTGTGGTTTATGGTTCCAGTATAAAAAGTATTTGGATATGGAGTGAGAGAACTTAAACTTCAATCCTGGCCCCTGCTAAATGCTAGCTGTGTGACTTTGAGCAAATCACTCTACTTTTGTGAGCCCTCATTTACTCATCTATAAAATGGTGATAACCATAGCTGTACTATCTAGCTCACAAAGATGTTGAGAACTTCAAAAGTATAATGTGTGTAAAACGCTTTGTAAACAAAGATATGAATGTCAGCTATGATTAATTACTTCAAAGTTACAAATAAAACTGACTTTGGATCGATATGAGGAAGACTCTCCTAATAATATAATTAATATTAATATAACAATATAAAGATAATTAATACAACAATAATAAAATTAATTAAAAATAAAATAATAACAATACATAAATAACATATGGAAGCTAAGAGATGTTTTAGATGGAGTGCCAGGCCTAAAGTCAGGAAGACTCATATTCATGGATTCAAATCTGACCTCAGAAACTTACTAGCTTTGTGCTCCTGGACAAGTCACTTAACTCTCTTTGTCTTGGTTTCTTCATCTGTAAAAGGAGCTAGAGAAGGAAATGGCCAGCCACTCTAGTATCTTTGCCAAGAAAACTCCAAATGATATCATGAAGAGTCACATACAACTGAAATTACTGAACAACAACAAAAAGTTAGGATTGAGTTCCCTTGTGTGGAAATGAGCCAAGTCAACAACAATGACAACAAAACCAGAAACATATTGAGCATCTAATATGTGCAAGGCACTGGTCGGATGCTAAAGAGGTTGCAAAGAAATAGTATATGACTGGGAGACAGGTAAGGAAATAAGATGTTTAAAACTATACAGAGTAAGTTATGACGATGAATAGAAGAAAAAAATCTATGTGATTTTAATGGGAAGACTCTCTTCCAGTTGAAACTACCAGAGAATGCTTTATAGAGAAAGTAAAATTTAAGGAGGGTCGTGAAGGATGAATAAGACTTAAATTGATGACAACATAAAGAGGATATGTGTCAGGCTTAGGTGAAAGCTTATCCAAAGTCAAGAAAGCATAGGATACTATCAATAAGTTGTACTCCATTAAATTCAAAATAAGACTGAATGACCACAAAGTGCCCTCCCAACATAAAGATCTCAGGTTAAATAGCCACTAAATGGTGGCAATTATATGTATCAATATTCACTCTCATTTTCAAGATGAAAAATTTATATGTCCAATTCAGCTCCTCATTCTTATACTCATGATCATCTAAATAGGTATTTATGATTGGAAAATGCCATAGGAGTTAGCTAGATGGCCCAGTGGATAGAGCAAAGAACCTAAAGTCAGGAAGACCTGAGCTCAAATCCAGCCTCAGACACTTACTGTGTGACTCTGGTCCAGTCCTTTAACCTCTATCTGCCTCAATTTCCTAATCTGTAAAATCAAGAAAATAATAGTACCTACCTTCCAGAGTGGCTGTATTAAATGAGATAAATTTTGTAAAGTGCTTTATGATCCTTAAAGCTCTCTATAAATGTTAGGTATTATTACTAGTGATAATAATTGCATCAAATTACATTTATTAAGTACCGACTCATAGCAAGACTAGAGGCAACATGCTATAACAGATAGAGGATTTGGTCTAGCATCAGGAAGGCCTATATTCAAGCCCTACCTCTGATATATCAGGGCAAGTCATTTAACTTTTCACTTTCTATAGGAAGGTTTCTAAGACTATAAATTCCAGACAAGTTGATCATTTGTTAGAATAATTGAGTTTCTACATCAGGAATTCCCTACAATGATGAAATCACAAGTTCAGACCAAAAAAACCTGATAATAAATCACTTTCTTCCATGTTCACCCTCAACAAAGGAATCGGGAAATGAGTTTTGAATGAAAAATTTTCATTCATTAAACAAACCTCAAATGCCTCATTTGTAAAACAAACAAACAAACAACCACCCCCCACCCCACGCCACCCCACCCACCCCCCAACTCTGGTAGCCACTGGAGACAATATAATGGACAAAGTTTAGATAGGACATCCTATCCTTAAGGTGGGAGCAGCTAGGTGACAAAGTGAATAACTTCTCAGGCCTAGAGTCAGAAAGATTTATCTTCATAGGTTCAAATCTGGCCTCAGACACTTATAAGCTGTGTGACCCTGGGCATGTCACTTACCCCTATTTGCCTCAATTCCTCATCTGTAAAATGAACTAGAAAAGGAAATGGCAAAGCACTCCAGTATCTTTGCCAAGAAAACCCCAAATGGGGTTACAAAGAATTGGACACAACTGAACCAACTGAACAACAAAAAGTCTTAAGGCTTTTATTATATTCTAGCTGGAGAGATTTAGTAAGACCTATACCTAGATAAATACAATACTAATTAGAATATGATAAAGGTATAAGATTTTAAAGTGCTTTTAGTACGATAAGGGGCAGATCTTGTGAAATAACACTCATATATGGAATCTTCTCAGAAAACCACTATAATCCATTGTGTTTCCAGATATGAAATTCCACTTCAGGATTTTCCAGCTCTCCAAGATCAGTATAACAAACTGCTATCCTTAGGAAATAAGCATTAAGCTATCAGTCTACACTTTATTATCTAATATTTTCTACCTGTGGCAATCACAGGTAAATTCCCCATGACATTTACTGTCTTCCTAAAATGAATTCATTGGATGCATTTTCAAGATTTCTCAAGACCAAGCAAATGAATGCCATCAAACATGAAGCTCTTCATTAGAAGCACAGAATCTGAGCAGTTTGTGCTGCATTTTGAATTTTAGGAAATCCGGCTTTCTGCAGTCGATCCTATTCTTGCCTTCCAACCATTTATAGCATTTCGAAGTCACCTAAAAGATCACTAAGTAGTGGCTTGCAGGCAGGGTGTCTTTGTGAAGAGTAGGTCAAGCTAACTTAATGCTTGCTTTCTATGATAAAGGGGTCAAATAGACAGCAAGAAAGAAGGAAGAGAGTGTGCTTTAACATAACAAAAAAAATCTCAAGTATAAGGATGATCATAATATAGAATGCATCATAGAATGGATTAGTTAAGGCCAAAAGATATTTAAAAATTGTTTTCTTTTTAAATAAAATCATTATCATATATATTGTAATTTAGATATTGGTGTATTCAGAATTCAAACACAGAACTCTTGGAGGTCCTTTCTAGCTTTTTGTTTCTACAATTAAATGAGCACCCATTTGATCTAAAATGCCAAGAAACTTCTCCCAATTAAGCTCCCAGCTAGGTGGTAAAGTGCTCAGGCTAGATTCAGAAAAGACTCATCTTCCTGAGTGCAAATCTAGTCTTAGACACTTAATAGCTGTGAGACTGGACAAGTCACTTAACCCTGCTTGCCTCTGTTTCCTCATCTGTGAAATGAGATGGAGAAGGAAATGGCTCCTTTCAGTAACTTTGCAAAGAAAACCCCAAATGTGATCATGAAGTATCAGACATATCTAAAAGACTACCGAACAACAACAAATTTGTTCACTCATATGTGGAAGACCATATATATATATATATATATATATATATATATATATATATATACATACATACATACATACATATACATATATACATATATACATATACACACAAATATATTCTGAGTTATTCCTAAGGGCAAAGTTAGAGTAAATGGACAGAAATTACAGAAGCTCAAATTTCAGCTTAATTACAAGGAACAACTTTCCAACAATTAGAATTAGTAATCATAGAGACTCAGTTGTAGGAGTACACAATGTAATGAGTGTTTTGACACTATAAGTGTGCAAGAAGGGGCTGGCTAATCATCTGTAAGAGATTCTATAGAAAAGATTTCTGCATTCAGAATGAGGTGGGATTAGATAGTTTCTAAGACCCCTTCCAAATCTGAGTCTATGATTCCATCCAATCAGTACTATATCATTTTCATTTGTTGCATTTCACCATAATTATTGCCATCCTATTTCATGAGTGCTTTGCCTTCCCCAAGATATAAACTATTTACAGTCTAAGAATTGCTCTCCTGTTTTTGTTTGGCTTATTATTGTTTGGTTCCTATTTTGTTTGGTTGTTGTTATTTGTTTTTTCATTCTCCACTGGGACAAATCCCAGCCTCTGCCACAGATGGAGGGTAGGGCAGAGACACTGGGGTTCTAAGTACCTGTTCATTGACAGTAACCACTTTTTAGAATGGGTTTCAAGAAATGAGAAGATCATGGATAGAAGCATTGACCAATTTCATATACATGGCCACAGCCAAGGAATACAGTCTGTAGAGTTGTAGGAAAGCCAAAGGCAAAAGTATCCTTGAGGCAAAGCCAAAGAGCAAATCAAATAGCCAGGAAAGAGTCAATATGTATGAATATCACTAAGTAGAAAAAAACAGTTTGCAGATCTTATAAGTATTCAGATAATTCTTTAAAAATTCACAATGAATTGTGATTCTCTGACTTCACAAGTTCTGCCCTTTATAGCCAGCTGAATCATTAATTAATATTAACTATCATTGATTTTTAGTACAGTGATCCTATACTTGCCACACAAAACAAATCTTCAACTACTCTCAAGCAGAGCTGTAACTAGGTATTTTGGTGCCTGGTGAATCATGAAATGTACCCCAAATCAGTGTTTGAAGTCAATTCATTTAACTAAGAGATTCATGAAGGGAGATGCTAGAACACCTCTGAATGATGAAATGGAGACAGAGAGGTCAGGATACCTTCCACTATGAGCAAAGCCCTGAGGGCTTCTTGAAGTGTCTGTTAGGGGAGTGGTCATCCATGAGGGATTGAGGAAGGAGAAGCATGAAACTGCATCAAGATGTAGTTTACCTGAGGTGCAAGTATGAAGGGGGGAGGTAGAAGAAGTAGCCTTTTAACAATTTCACATTTTAACACAACATTGTTGCTAAACTCTGTTTTTTTTCCAGCCTGTAAAAGTAATATGAGGAGCAGGTAGGTGGCACAGTAGATAGAGCACTGGCCCTGGAGTCAGGAGGACCTGAGTTCAAATTCGGCCTCAGACACTTGACACTTACTATCTGTGTGATCCTGTCACTTAATCCCAATTGCCTCAAAAAAAATTTTTTTTAATTAAAAAAATTTTTTAAAAAGTAATATGAATGCTGTCATTGCCTTCTAAATGTTGGTGCTGTCATACAAAGCCCCAGTGACCCCATTGTAAGTTACTCATTTTCAAGACTTTCTCCACTCTTCTCTTCACCAGAAGAAAATTGAAGCTTCATGATTTCCTTATGGAAAAGAATGATACCACCATCACTGAGGTATACTTCTGGGATATCCTTGCCTTAGTCGATCAAAATATTCTCCCTCATCTCTCCATGTTATCAACCACAGAGAGTTGGCAGATTCTCTGTGGCCATGAATCAGAGGGTGGTACTGCTACTCAACAAATGGGCATTAGTTCAAAGTGAATGCTATGGATGTGGATTCAAGCATTCAACTTGGAAATTACTTTTGAGTAATTTTGAGTGTCAATATCATCACTTGCACTTCTGACCTTTTCTAATCATGCCCTTAAAATGTAGCCTATGCCCCATGTCACAAATCCAACTAATGTGCATGATGAAATAATAACTGAGGTCAAAATATTTGTCTCCAGGATTGTCACCAATCCACGCAAGCTGCCTCTTCGATCCAAAGAAATACAAGACACATAAACATCATGCTAGACCTGCCATAGCCAATTATGCAAATTTATTTATGGAATTTTAAAGCACCCACCAGGAAAACATTTGTGCCCAGAACAGGAACTACAGTATTATATAAAACCATGCAATTAAAATTTGAGGGGAAGAAACAAAATAAGCAAAGTAAAAAAATCTACCCCCCAAGTCCATGGAAAATCAACCTCAACCCAACAGCAAATCTAGAGCATTACAAAGTTCTTACTGATGTGTCCCAGAGAAGCAGTCAATTCAAAAGAGCTCTGATGCTAGCCCCCTCTTCCATTTGGTTTGCTGTAGCCAAAGCATTGCATCCCTCCCTTCTATAGAGGCAATCTATGTCACTTGTTCCACTCTTCTAAATTAAAGCCAACCTAGGGCACAGATTGAGAGCAGGCAAACCTTAAACTTATGATAGAAGTCCCTCAAGGCAGTGAAGCCTCCATTACTCCAGATCTTTCTATTTATGTTTCCCTTTTTTCATTTCTTCTTTATGTTTTCCCTTTCTTCATCTCCTTTCTTTTCATTCTTGAAGTCAAATGTATTGTTTTCTCCCCAAAGATAGGTTATGAAATGTTCTTCCCTTGGTGGGAATTCAAGAATTCTAGGATCATAGAATGTCAAATGTGGAAGAGAATTCAGAGAGTTTCTTGTCCAAGTGCTTCCTAAATTATGAATTCCCTCTTTTATATCCCCAACATATGGTCATCTAGGTTCTGCCTAAGGTCCTTCCATCCACTATTTTTCAAGGCAACCCATTCTATCTTTGAGCAAGCTCCTCATAATAGAGATTTGGAGTTTTGTTTGTTTCATAGACTATTTATTTCTTATGTTGACCCTTTATTGCTGTCTCCTTGTAAACTCCATCTTTGGCTTTTGTTCTTGAACCAAGAAGGACAAATCTTATTTCTCTTCCACATAGAGACCCTTTAGATATTTGAAAATGGCTCTAAGCTAAATAGCTACAATTGCTTCAGTCTAGGGCATTGTGAATCTCTTTATCCTCTTGTGTAGTTGTACAGTTTGCCAATGTCCTTCTTAAAATATGGTGCCCAGAACCAAGTTTAGTACTTCAGATATGTTCTGACAACATAACTACCACCTCCATGATTTTAGGTACTATAGTTCTACTACTGTGGTACAAAATCCCAGCAATTTTGCCAGCCCAAACACACCATTCATTCATATCAAGTTAATATTTCCAGGTTTTTTTCATAAGCATGCAACACTCCAACTACTCTTTCTATATCTTTGATCAAGTAAGATAATATTTGTAAAGCACTTAGCACAGTGCCTGGAACATAAAAGACATTTAATAAATGCTTATTCTCTTCCACTTCCCCATCCATACCTGTCTATAGCTATTCCCCATGCCTGAAATAATGTTCTCCCTCATCACTCCCACTTATAGATTGTCCCAGGTTCCTTCAAAACTCAACTCAACCCCTATCTTCTTCAAGGAGTCTTTCCTGTTCTCCTCCGCATTCCACTTCTATTGTCTTCCCTATGAGGCCACCTCCTGTCTACTCTGGATATATTAATATTTCGCATACCATTTCCCCAGTTCAATTGCAAGCTCCTTTAGAGGAATGAACTGTTTAACAGGTCAAGTCAACAAGAATTTGTAAAATGCCTTTTATGTACTAGGCAATGCAAAGAAGGACAACCTTGTTTTGGAGTAAATTGAATGGGGGTGGCATTGACATGGTCAAGTGTGCTTTTAGAAAGATCAATTTGAGAGCTGAGAGGAGGATAAACTAGAATGCAGAGAGACTTGAGGCAGGAAGGTAACTAGTGAGGTGATGAGGGCCTGCTACAGTGTGGTGACAATATCAGAGGAGGAAAGGAGGCATATAGAAGAGACATTAAAAAGGAAAAGTTAGAAAGGAAAGGCAACAGGTTGGACATGGAGGGGTAAGAGAGTGAGGAGTCAAAAATGACACATAAATTGTGGGGGCAGCTAAGTGGCACAGTGGATAAAGCACCAGCCCTGAATTCAGGAGGACCTCAGTTCAAATCTGACCTCAAACACTTACTAGCTGTGTGACCCTGGGCAAGTCACTTAACCCTCATTGCCCCCCACAAAAACAAACAAAAAACAACGACACATAAGTTGCAAGCCTGAGTGACTGGGAAAATGGTGGTACCCAAAACAATATTAGGAAAATTGAGAAGAGGGGATGTTTTTGGGGAAAGATAATGAGTTCAGTTTGCATTTAAGATGTCTCTGGAACATACAATTTGAAATGTCTGCCAGGTAGCTGAAGATGTGAGGCAAGGTTAGGAGAGAAATTAGAGCTAGATAGATAGATCTGAGAGTCACTTGCATAGTTAGACATCTATGCGACCTGATAAGATGGCAAAGAAAAAAAATATAGCGGAAGAGTTGAAGGTGGCTTATGCAGAGTCTTGAAAGACACCTGAGGTTAGTGGGCATAGAACTGGATGAAGAGTCAACAGAGGAGACTAAGCAGTGGTGAAACATCCAGGAGCAGAATCTAGAGAGGACCAATGCCACAAAAGAAAGAGAGAAAAGAGTACCAAAGAGTAGATAGTGATAGACAGTGTCAAAGACCAGAACAAATATAAAAAAGGTTGAGGATTGAGAAAAGATCATTAGATTTGGCAATTAAGAGGTCACTGATAACTTTTGAGAGAGTAGTTTCAGTTCAATGATTAGGTCAGAAGACAGTCTGTAGAGAGTTAAGAAGAGAAGTGAAAACATCAATTGTAGGCAATATTCTCAAGAAGTTCAGACACAAAAAAGAAGAGGCAAATATAAGATAGTCATTAGGAGGGATGGATGGATCAAGTGACAGTTTTTTTTAAGGATGGTGGAGATTTGGGTATATTTGTAGGCAGTAGAAAATTAACTGGTAGATAAAGAGAAGTGGAAGACTAGTGACAGAAAGGGGAAAATAATGGGAGTGACCTGTTGGAAATGAGAAGATGGAACAGGACCATTTGTGCAAGGAGAAGAGATACCTCTTCTTTTTATACAGGGGTGATGGAGGAGGTAGTGCTAGAATATAGTGGTCAGTAATATTAGATGATTAAGACAGAGGTTAGCCTCAGGGAATTACCCCAGCTTCTTCAGAGAGCAATGTTCTTAGCCAAGTAGCCAAAGGGAGGGTAACTATGTGAGGCTTGAGGATAAATGAAAAGGTTTGGACTAGTTGCTGTGGTAGGTGAGATGGTATGTCAATTAGGGAGATGTAAAAGGTTGCCTTACCACAGTAAGGGCCCAGTTGAGATTTCACATAAATTTCTATTAGACCCAATCAGCATGGTTTGCTGATTTACTCCAGCTTTACTAAGCAGAATATTTGTAGGAGTGAAGGCAGCCTATGGTGTAAGTAATCCAGAACTGAGGTTTTTAGGGGAAGGTATTTGATAGAATCAGGGACAAAGGAACAAGATAACAGGGTAGAGATGAACTGGTTCTCTAAGGGGTCAAGCTGGGGAAGAGAGGAAAATATAGCCAGTATGGGAGTGATAGCCTGGGGAAGACCTGAGGAGTAAAGAATCTGAAGTCACAGTGAGGATGAAGGGTAGGTTTTGTGGTTGTAAAGCATACAGAGGTGAAATGGCCATAAATTGAGAGCAATGAAAGGAATTTCAGAGTTCATGAACACAAAAGTGGTGTATTTGTAAGTAATGACAAAGATCAAAGATATTAGCATCTTTGTGTGTGGTTGAGGTCATGAAAAGTGAGTAAATTGAAGAAATGGAAGGTTGCAGGGTTGGAAGGAGCATCAATATATATGATGAAGTCCCCTAATATAAGGACAGGATTTGAAGAGAAGGAGGAACACTGTGAGTCAGGCCCTGAACTCCTTGAGGAAAGAAGGAGAGTGTTCTGGAGGTAGGTAGACAGTAATAACCAGAATCTTATGATAAATATGGATTGTATTAACCATAAAGGAAGACATTACTGGATGATGGTAATAGAGGGAGCCTATAAATGGGAAATGGGGAACAAAGTGTATTTCAATTCCTCCACCATGATCCACATAACCTTTGGTAAGACACGAGGTTTTAGTTTCCTCATCTATAAAAAGAAGATATTGAACCAGAGTGCACCCCTAAAACTCTAAATCTTTCTTTTTATTACATTCCTATTCAACCCAAATAGGTAGGCATTTTTCCTTCCTTGTTATTTCTATGTTTTGGTGATATCCTGCTTGTCTCAAATACAACTTTAAAAATTCTTTTTTGTCCTCTTTAACATTTATTGAATGCTTCAGTTCACAACGGGCCTTAAGTCTCCTGCTATTACTTGCAATGTGTATTTAGAGAATTGTATACAACAATGCAATAAGATGATATTCAGTCAGCTTCTGCTGTAGGGCACTTAAGCTGATGAATCACACCTAGGAGAGCCAGTGGAGCTGGTAACCTGAGCCAATGAATGTGAACAGAAGAGTAATAGCAATGGTGATAATGATGATAATGATAGCTCACAATTCTATAATGATTTACAATGTAACAAAGTATTTTTCTCATAACAACCCTTTGAGAAAGCTCATAAAAATATTATTTTCCCTATTTGACAGGTGAGGAAACAAAGGCTAAAGAAGTGACTTGCCCAAAGTAACAGAGCTATTTAGTTGTAAAACCAGTTCTTGAACTCAAGTATTTTGAGTAAGTTTAGGACCGCTCTCATTTCCTGAGTTCACAGTACAACAGTTTTCTCTGCTCTGCAAGCAAATTTCCAAGCAAGAAAAGAAAGACTCTTTCTCACACTAAGGAGAAGTAGGAAATAGTGAAGAAAGTTGAAGATTATAACATGTCAAGGTGTGATGGAAATATTATCATCTACAAAGACTATGTGGAGAATAGAATGGAAAGGGAAGAGGCAAGGACATCAAAAAGGAGGCTATTGCAATATTACAAGCATGCAGCCTGCAAAAAGCCTGCAAAAAGATGGTGGCATTGTGGGAGAAGAAAAGGGAGCATATATAGGAGGTACTATAGAGGTAGAAATGACAGAACATGACAATTGATTGCTAATGGGACCTAAGAGTGAAGAATTGAGGATGACAACTAGGTTGCAAGCTTTGATGCCTGGGATGTTGCTGGTACCCTCAACAGTAATGGGAAATTTTGGAATTGAAGAGGTTTGGGGGAAAAGATCATGAGTTCAGTCTTAGATAAATTGAGATTGAGATTTCTTTTCTTTTCTTTTTTTTCGCAGGGCAATGAGGGTTAAATGACTTGCCCAGGATCACACAGCTAGTAAATGTAAAGTGTCTGAGGCTGGATTTGAACTCAAGTCCTCCTGAATCCAGGGCCGGTGCTTTATCCACTGGAGACTGAGATTTCTACAGGACATCTATTCATGATAACTAAATTAGGGAGGTAAGAAATGAGAGGCCAGAGGGAAGGAGAGAAGTGAAGGATTGACAACTAGATCTGAGAAGTTAATCAAGCATAGAGATCAATGGAAGCTAATATTATAGAGAAATGGTATTGAGGAAGAATAGAAGCAGGTATAGGACAGAGGCTTGGGGGGAAGGGGTCACCATGATTAGTGGGCATGACCTGATTTAATATTCAGCAAAGGAGACTGAGAAGGATTAGTCAGACAGGTGGGAGAAGAACCAGGAGAGTGTAATGCCATGAAAACCAGGAGATGTTCAGGAATAAATATGACATAAATACAATGCTCAGGATACTGAGCAGGAGTCCTTCTCCCCCTTGTAGGATTATAATACTAAACACATTTATCCAGTTCTTTAAAGGTTGAAAAGTGCTTTACTCAAAGCAACCCTGTGAGGTAGCCAACGCAAGTATTATTACCTCCATTTTGGAGATGAGGAAATTGAAATTTTAAGAAGTGCAAGGTACTATGTACACAAAATACAAAGGCAAATGAAGAGAGTGGCATGGTGTTTGATAAACACCAAGACCATAACTTCTGGAATAAGGACTTACTATTCAACAAAAATGTCTTGGGAAACTAAAAAGCTATCTGGAAAAAATAGGTTTAAACCAATAATTCCTACCATATATTAAGGAAAATTCCAAAAAGATACATGGCAAATTGAAAAAGTAACATCACAAACAAATCAGAAGAGCAAGGAAGGAAATGTCTTTTGCAATTATGAATAAGGGAAGAGTTCATGATAGAGAAGATAATCGAAGATAAAATGGACAGTTTTTATTACATAGAATAAAAAAAGGTTCTGCACAAATAAAACCAATGCAGCTAAAATTAGAAGGGAAATGGGGAACTGAGGGAGGAAAACTTTGCAAAACATTTCTCTTATAAAGGCATCATATCTAAGATATATAAGAATGATCTTCAATAGATAAGTGGTGAAGGAATCTGTAAAGGAAATTTTCAAAGGAAGAAACCCAAGATATTAACAATAACATAAAAAATGTCCTAAGTGATTAATAATTAAAGAAATAACAATAATTATGGGGTTACACTTGATACCCATCAGATTGAAAAAAAGGTTGAGGGATTTAGATATAAAGATTAATAATTTATAAACACTTATTATATACTGATATTTATGAACAAAAAAAAAAGACAGTCTTTTCCCTCAAAGAGCTTACATTCTTTGGGGGTGGGGGTGGGGCAATTAGGGTTAAGTGACTTGCCCAGGGTCACACAACTAGTAAGTGTCAAGTGTCTGAGGTCGGATTTGAACTCGGTTCTTCCTGAATCCAGGGCTGGTGCTTTATACACTGAGCCACTTAACTGCCCCCAAGGAGCTTACATTCTAATAAGGAAAGACAAAACAGTGAACTAGAAAAGAGGGAGGAACAGGCAATATATGCAAATGCCTAACTCCTAGACAAGATCAAGTGGAAGCTTATCCATCAGAGACCCTTTACTAGGGTCAGACTCCAAGGGTGAAGAGCGGTGTGGGGAGGAAAGAAATCATATGGAAATGGCTAGAAAGTGACATGACTATGGTAACCCTGATAAGTGTCATCCTGAATCAGAGCTCTTCCCATTTTTACCATAGTTCTTTTTTTTTAATCTGGAAGAAACCCAGAAGGTCATCTATTCTAGCCCCCACATAAAGAAATAAGAGATTAAGAAACAATCAAGAGATTAAGTGATTTGACTAAAATCAGATGGTAAGGGACGGAGAAGACCTTCAAACCCAAGTCATCTGACTCTCTGTCCAGTGCTCAGTCTACTACAGCTCCACAACTGTCATCATTGTAGTACGTGAGATGTGCATGTAAACCCAAATATAAAGTGGTTATTCTCCCCCAATTCTCCCATGATTTTTACCTATAACAACCAGATTGCCTCTTTTGGAGGAAAATTAGATTCAGAAAAATAATTATCCTTTATTGGTTACTCTGTCTTTTGAAGGATCAAATTATAATCAAAGTCAATCAAGAAATTATTAGCTGCTATATTTTGGGGAGAAAAGGAAAAGGAAGAAATAGAAATAGGAGAGAGTGGGAAAGAGAGTAGAAAGAAGTACAAAACAGGGAAAAGGGAGAAAGACGGGTGAAGAAGGGGAGAAAAGGAGAAAGATAGAATAAAGAAAGAGAGGCAGGACAGATGTGCAGGATATTCAATTCCTCTTTCCTTAATATATTGTGCCTCTATGACAGGTTTGTAATATATTCTTTTTTTTTTTAAAGTGAGGCAATGGGGGTTAAGTGACTTGCCCAGGGTCACACAGCTAGTAAGTGTCAAGTGTCTGAGGCCGCATTTGAACTCAGGTATTCCTGACTCCAGGGCCGGTGCTCTATCCACTGAGCTACCTAGCTGCCCCTGTAATATATTAAGATCCTTATCTAATTTCTTTGTCCAGATGCTATGTATGTAGCCCCAAAACAATATAAATTCCTTTTCTAATTCTGTTGATCTCCACAATGTTTTACACTATGTTTCCCTCCCTTACTCTTAGTTCTTAGATTTCCTTATAAGACTATATCTTTTTTGTTTTGTTTTGTTTTTTTGCGGGGCAATGGAGGTTAAGTGACTTGCCCAGGGTCACACAGCTAGTAAGTGTCAAGTGTCTGAGGCTGGATTTGAACTCAGGTACTCCTGAATCCAAGGCCGGTGCTTTATCCACTGCGCCACCTAGCTGCCCCAGACTATATCTTTTTAAATATACAATGCTATTCTATTTCACCCAACATATTTCTTTGAAATAACTTAAGGTAAATTTAGAATTATAGAGGTTAGAAGGTAACTAATTTGCACTTCACTAACTAGTTCTCTCTTGCAAATTCATATCAGGCCTGGTCAAACAACCTCCCTCTGAGCTCTGTCTTCTAAAAAAATGAAATTAGCAAGTCAAGAATTTTTAGCTTAAAATGAAAGAATGATGCAGCCCAAGTGACATTTATTTTTCTAAGTAGGGTGAGGTCTTAGGAGGTTGTCTTGTGATTTCTGGTACCTAAGGAATTTCTATTATGGAAAATCCACCCAACAATGTTGTTGCTGTTGTTCAGTTGTTTCAGTCATATCCAACTCCTCATGACCCCATTTGGGGTTTTCACGGCAAGGATATTGGAGTGGTTTGCCATTTCCTTCTCCAGATCATTTTCCACATGAGGAAACTAAGGCAAAAAGGGTTAAGTGACTTGGCCAGGGTCAAACGGCTAATAAGTATAATATAATAAGCCTGAATTTGAACTTAGGTCTTCCTGACTCCAGGCCTGGCACTCCATCCACTTTTCCACCTAGCTTCCCATGAAACAATGCAGGTCAATAATTTATTTGTCATTTATATGCTTAGAGACATATCTATGTGTGACTATATATGTATATATATATATGTATGTGTGTGTGTATATATGTATATACATACACACATATATATATATATATGCACACACATATATTTATATTATTTTTTTCCAGGAGTTAGGAAGAACTGAGTTCAAATTTAGTCTGAGATGCTGGCTAAAAGATCTGGGGTGTCACTTAACCAGTTTTCTTCAAGTATAAATTTGAATTAATAATAGCACCTACCCTGCCAGATTGTTGTGAGAATCTAGTGAAAAGATATTTGTAAAGTGCTTAGCACAGTGTCTGACATATAGTAGATGCTTATTCCCTTCCTCTTTCCCCACACCACTCTAAAGGCAAGCCTTGAACTCAGGCCTTCCCAACTTCAAGATTGTCTTCCTATCTAATATGCCATAGTGCATATAAACCTAATGATCACCTAATTAAATCAGTTGAAAACGTGTATATTACATTTTAGAAATATTATAAAAATGAATTTTGAATTGAAAATTGAAGGTAAGGGAGAGAAATTTTTCCCAAACTATAGAGCAGCATTTATAATATAGGGGAAATAGTGATTGGGAAGGTCAATGATTCACAGAAGAAAATAAGCACGATGAAAAACAAGTGAAACTTATCACCTTAGTTATCAGTAAATAAATGTTCAAAGTAATTAAAAGGGTGAACTAGAAATTCAAATGCAAGGAGATACAATTATTCTCAAAAGTATAACTGGAATTTGGTGGGATGAGACACATAATGGCCATGGTAAGGTATACGTTATTTAGAAGTAGCAGAATAACTAAAAGGGACAATGGTATAGCATGATGCCTAAAGATAATATACTTAGTTGAAGAAATCCAGGAACTGAAAGAGGAAAAACATATTGGATAGAACTGGGGTAAAAGAAAATCAAATAAAAAACCAGAAATTTTATGGTTGTAAGGATGCACTAGATATCACCTGGACCAAAGAAAATAGATAAGAAATTTGAGGACCAGTCCATAAACCTGGAATGGAGTTAAAGATTTATTAATAATGGGGGATTTCAACTTTGCAGACATTTATGGAGTCCCTTTTGACTGTCAAAGGGAATTGTCAAATTTTCTCTTTGGAGGAAATTTTATTTTGATAATTTTATTTTGATAAAATTTTTACTTTTCCTAATGATAATTTAATTCTTCAGAGCATGAATGAAAGACAAGGAAACTGTATTCTGAGCAACAAAAAGGGACTGGGTGTTGGGGTAGAAATGATGGGAACGTTGGGGGTAGCATTGTCTGTTCTACCTTAAAATTTATGAATATGTGCCCAAGATTTTAAGAGAGAAGTCAAGGCATTGAAAAAGAAGGATGCAAAGTTCCACATGGGCATTTGGTCAAAGGGTAATGAGAAACACACAAAAAATGGAATTTGAAGACAAAAACAAGAATTTTTTCATTCAGAAAAAATATTTTAGAAGATTAATTTGGATGCACATCAACCAATTCAGATTCTTTAATGATTTCCTAAATTAAAAATAAAATAAGTTTTAATAAAATGTAAGTATAGGAGATGGAAATGAAAGCAGGTAATGGAGAAATTATAGTAAAGATTAGCATGAGAAAAGTTTAAGGTTAAAGCTAAGTATGAGCTGAGGTTGATGATAATTAGCAACAACAAGAAGAACTTTTTTTGTTAACTATGCTCTTGACAAAAGCACCATCACTGCTGTTGGGGGAAGTTAAACAATGATTATAAGATCAGATACCTTATTCAACAGATGAGGCAAATGAGGCCTAAAGAGGTTAAATGACTTGCCCAACACAAAGATAATAAGTGACAAAATTAAGTGGTATCTGCATATGTGATAACAGATGAGAGAAAGAAAACAACACTTTTCAACTCATAATTTGTTTCTGTTTTCTCTTCCAAGAATAATCTTAATACTGTGAAGGATAAAATAAAAATGGTGAACTGAAAGCTAAAACTCAAGACAAATACAATGACAAGACAGTCCCTAGTTTTCCATCAATGAGCACAACTTACTGAGCCTAGAAAATTACAGTCTATGGTACTTTGAAAGGAGCAGTCATTATTATTAATTTTTCAAAAACTGTGGAAAACAGGAGAGATGTCCCAAAATTGAAGGACACCAAATATCCTAATTCTTAAAAGAAATAAGAACATGGATTATATAACTATATATTTACTGAACCCTGGAAAAAAATTTAGAACTTGTAATTAAAGAGTTTGTGAACATTTAGAAATGAAGTTAGGAAAACATTAGAAACAATTCATACCAGTTTACCTTCACTTCTTTCATTCATTCATTTATTTTTGTGGCAGTTATTAGGCTGATAGATTAAGGAATGCTTTAAAAATATTACAGCCTGTCTGAACTCAGGCCCAAAATGCCCAATAGTAGTAAGAGATTAGGTCCCCATAGAGTGCTTGACTATGTCTCAGGGATAACCATGAGGGACTTAAGTTTCTAGTACTGTTACTCACAAATTCCCACCAATTTGGTTCCCACTGATTGCTAGTTAGACTTAATTAGTTTTTAGAGGGGGTATTTGCTAAGCAAGGACATCAGGGATGGTTCAGAAAAAAAGGTCCCCCACCCAAAAAAAAAGACTGGAACATACTGTCCTACAAATATACATAGTGTCCCAGGGGAAAGTGGGAACAAACTTAAAATGCAATGGTCAATGCAAGAAAGGGGAAACAGGCAGGGGGAAACTCTTCTTCACCCTACTCCCAAGAATGATTCCTTTTTGGGGACCTGGTTTGAATTAGAATATTCAAATCCCAAACTGATATCTTCCAACATTGGATTGGAAGCCTCTGAACTAACCTTACCAATGGACTGACAGCTATTTTATATGTTGACTCAGTGGATTTGATTTATCCCCTTAGGCAGCCAGCTCTTTTTCTTGGCCCAATCAGAGATTCATACCTTATAAAAAGAAGAAAGCAAGGAAGGAAAGAAGGTAGTAAGGGAAGAAACAACCACTTATTAAGCACCTACTATTTGCTAGATGCTGTGCTAAGCACTTTACAAATATTATCTCATTTAATCCTCACAACAATCTTGTGAGGTATGTAGTATTATTAACCTTATTTTAATACATGAGGAAACAGAGGCAGGCAGAAGTTAGTGGTATGCCTGAGTAAACAGCTAGTTTATTATCTGAGGCCAGATTTGAAATCAGATTATTCTGACTACCAGTCCCAGCACCGTATCTCTGTGTCACCTAACTGCCTCTAAAGGAATCATAGAGTATGAAGGATCTTGTTTAAATATACAAAACTTCATCAAGTGCTTCAGTGATTACATTACATTAATTGATGTGGGGATTTAGGACATTTGCCTTTGATATGGTATTACTATATTTCACTAAAACATGTAAAGTCTCATATGATGTCTTTGAGAATAAAATAGAGAGATGTGGACCAGAAGGTAGTGCAGTTAGGTATATTGCTATCTGGACGAATGACCATCCCCCAAAAAGTCATCATTAATAGTCTGACATCAACCTGGAACAAGGTGTCTACTAATATACTCCCAGGACCTCTCCTTGGCCTTGTGTTGTTTAGCATTTTTATCAATGACATGGATAAGACCTGGATGGTATATTTATTTAAAAGTCAGATTCATGAAACTGGAAGAAATAATTAGCATTTTGAAAGTAGGATCCCCAAAAGTTTTAATAGCATAGAAGCTATTTAGCTTATATTTAATAGGGATAAATGTAAATCCTATACTTGGGTTTGAAATTTTAATTTCAAAATGCCAGGACAAACCTAACAAAACTGAAATTCAAGTGAAAAATATCTATGAGTTTTAGTGGAATGTAGTTTCAGAATTAATAACACTGTGACATAGCAAACCAAAAAGTGAATATGATCCCAGGATACATTGAGAGACATTGTCTTCTTGAACCAAGGAAGTGATATTCCTGCTACACTCTGTCATGATCAAATCACATCTGCAGAATTGTTTTCAGATGAGTGGCATATTTTAGGAAAGATATTGACAAGCTGGGACAGCATCCAGAGGTTAGCAGCCAGAATGGTAAGGAGACAGGACTCCATGGCGTATAAGGATCAGTTGAAGGAATGGGAGATGTTTAGCCTGGAAGAGGGGAAATATAATCTCTTGTCTTCAACTATTTGAGATGCTGACAAGTGAAAGAAAGATGAGAGTTGTCTGTTTGGCTCCAGTGGGTAGAACAATACAAAATAGAAAGAAATTGTAGGAATTTTTCCCTAAACAATTAAAACAGTTCAAAAAAATGGAATAGGCTTCCTTTGGAAGAAGTTAGTTCTCTTCACAGGAGGTTTTTAAGTTGAGGGTGGATTAGTACTTTTCAGGGATGTTTTCCATGATATTTTTCTTCAGATATGGATTGGACTTCTAAGCTTCTAAGATGCTTTCCAACTCCTGTATTCTGTGATTCTTGAGCTTTTAACCTACAGCAGTTGTCCGGATACACCACACACACATCACAACTATATCCTTTTTTTTCCTTTTCAAAATTTGTTTATGGAAATCTTTTAGCAACCACATATAACTCTGAGTGGTATAAACTACCTATTTTCCCCTTTTTCACATCTATCCCAACAGTGGAAAGTTGAATTTTGTGGTGGTTTGGTTTTGGATGACTGGTATATGGAAAAAAACCTGATTAGTATTTTCCATTGATATTCTTCCCAAGAAAGAAAGCCAATAGTGCATTGCACAGATTCCAAAATGTCTTGCCAACCTTCTTTGGTAATTAACTGTAGTGTTTCTTTTGCCTCTTTTGATGGATGTCATCTGCATCAATCTCAGATTTTGAATTCTTTCCCTCATACACTATATCTGCATAACTTGGGCAGTTTAGGATTTAACCACAATGCCATGAAATCTGTTTAGTGGCTTCCCCCTGCAGGAAGAGAGTCTCCTTCAGCTCAGGTGCTTATTCTGCAGATGTGATGACAAAATGTAGTCTAGACCTTTTCCTCCAAAGTACAACACTTTGAACTTGAAGTTGAAATCAAAACGTCCTATAATGATAACTTGCATGTATATAAGGTTTTATGGTTAAAAAGTGTTTACATTTAAATCCATTTGATCCACCCAATAACAACCCTGGAAGACAGGGAGAATAAGAATTGTTATTCTCACTTTAAAGATGAGAAACTGAGACTTGATTCAATCAAATTAAGATTGATTCAGCAGATCCTTACTTAGCACAACTAAATCTATGACCCTATTGCACGACTAGGTGCCAGAGATTCAAAGACAGACTCGAAATAAATATCTGTGTTCTCAAGGACTTAAGTTCTACTGTAAGATACAAAAATGTCCACCATTAAATACAGTAGAGAGGCAGCAGGACAAGGGAGAGATCAAAGTGCTCTATGAAAAAATGAAGAGAGAGATAGAACAAACAATTGGCATAAGGAGGGATCAGAGAAGGGTTTATGAAGTTGGTACCTAGGACCTTTGAATCACTAGATTGTGAGCTTCTTGAAGACAGGGACTATCTTTTGTCCCTTTTTTGTTTCTCCAGAGCTTAGCACAGTGTCTGTCACAGAGAAGGTGATTAATAAATGTTTATTGGTTTAGTGATTGAAGGAAGAAAGGGAAGAATTATGCAGTAAGAAATAAGGAGAGAGTCCCATCAGGGAACAGAGTATACCTTGTGCAAAATAGCAGGGTCAGAGGATGGAACATCAAGCTCAGGAAATAGCTAAGTACTCCAGTTTGGCCAGCACATAGAGCATATAAAGTGAGTTAGCTGGAAAAGTAAGTCAAAGCCAGATCATAGAGGGTCTTAAATGTCAGGCTATCAAACTTGTATTTTATCCTAGATGCAACAGGGCATCACTGAAAATTTTTGAGCAGAGAGTAACTAGGTCAGACCCATGGCTCAGCAGGACTTTTTTGGCAGCCATATGAAGAATAGATTGGAAAGACAGAAGGGAAGAAGATCAATTACTAGTATACTACAATATTCCAAAGAAAAGGTGATAAGGGCCAGAACTAGACAATGATGACATGTATCTCACAGGGTCATTGTGAGTACCAAATGAGATAACATGTGAAGCACTTTGCAAACTTCAGGTACCATACAAATGCTAGTTGTTATTATCTGTGGCCATACAAATGGAAATAGGGACAAGGGTGAGAGACATGTTGTGGTAGAATCAGCAGGACTTGGCAACCAATTGGTTAAGGGATCTATAAGAGGAATAATAGTAAAAAAAAAAAAAGACGAGTCTAAGGTAACAGGCCTAAATGACTTGAAAGATGGTGGCTTGCTCTATATAAATAAGGAAGTTTGGAGAAAGAGTAGGTTTAGGGAGGAAAATATTGAATTTGGTTGTGGGCACTTGCCCATGGTATAGTGTTGTGGCTGTTGTTGTTTGTTATGACTTGCACTGAATTGGACTTAAGTGAGGGAGGGCTGTGCAAAGTCACCATCCTCACTCTCTCCTCCACAGCCATCTGAGTCCAGTAGCAAGTTATAGACCAGGACAACTGGAGATGGCCCTGGATGTTTAAGGTAATTGGGGTTGACTTGCCCACGGTCAAACTGCTAGTAAGTGTCTGAGGTGAGATTTGAAGTCCAGTCCTCCCAACTTCAGGGCCAGTGCTCTATCCACTGAGCCACCTAGCTGCCCCACCATGGTATATGCTAATTGGATGAATGACTATACCCATGTTAGAATCAGGACTCAAACTCCAGAGTATCTAATCTGAACTGTTCATTACACTATGCCAAGATATGTCCCCTTCCTGCACCCACCATGAAAGCAAGGTCGAGGTCAAGGAATAGCTACTCACTATATCCCTAATGCCTTGACTTACTCAGCTATCCCCAAATATTTCTTGTAGGGAACTAGAAACTTGAGAATTAAATCAGGAATCAAAAGCCTCAGTCAAAACTTGAGCCAGAACCAGTCAGCTTTTGATCACCAGAAGCACAATCCAGCTTACCTCTGTGCTGGGGGTGTAACATTCTGGAATCCACATGAAAAGCATTCTGTCTGGTGCCACTTTTATCCTGCTCTATGATTTAGACATTGAGAAAGAAAAGGGCGATCATATGGATCTTTTGAAACTAGCTCAATAAATGCTGCAAGTTTAATAGAGCCCTATACTTCCTCAACTCCCTCCAGCTTTTCTTCCAAGGATATTTGAGAACATCTACAATGCAGAACAAAAAGTGCTGACACAGGACCATCCAAGTTTTTTCCATGAAGTCATGGAATATTTGTGGAAGCAAAGTAATTACTCGTATAAGAGATCTTTGCTATTTAATTGCCTAAATAATTTTATGACAGCACCTTGCTTTGACAAAGCCCTTTTCACCTGCTAGCTTCAGGGCCCTTAATTTTCATTGAAGAGAAAAAGAAAACTAAGACAACGAGATGTCTTGACTTGCCCAAAGTCTTAATATGTCTCATTGCAAGTCTAGTTAGCAAAAGAAGTTTGGTCTGCTACTTTTATGCTTTTACTATTTTAATATACTCCATGTGTCTCTCCTATTCACAACTCTGACAAATGCTTGAATCTTCTTAATCTCAGATTTTTTTTTAGTATATCTGTTTAGAAAATCAAGATCAATACAAATGTGGCCCAAATACACCTTTCCAGGTGGTGATATTTCTTATAGTTTACAAATCATTTTTTATCAAATCCATCAGCACGCATTTAATTAAATACTTCCTATGTCCCTGGAAGTTCATCTTGATTTGAGAAAACTCATATTCAAAAACTTAGATAAATGAGGGACTGGGTTTCGGCTTTATAAAATGATTTGCCAGTGTTCTGTGACCACTGGAACAGAACTCAGAAGGTAGTTTCCATTTTGTGACAGTCATAATTGCTTAGCTCTTTGGCATATTCTATAGCTTAGAGCTCAAGTGGGCAGCTACGTGGTGCAGTGGACAGAGTGCTTGGCACTCTGGGAAGAATCATCATGTGAGTTCAAATCTGACTTCAGACACTACTAGCTGTGTGACCCTGGGCAAGTCACTTAACCATGTTTGTCTCAGTTTCCTCTTATGTAAAATGAGCTGGAGAAGGAAGTGGCAAACTATTCCAATAACTTTGCCAAGAAAACCCTAAATGGGGTCATGAAGAGTCAGACACAACTGAAATGACTCAACACAACCACCACCACCACCACCACCACCAACAACAACAACAACAACAACCTAGAGATGGGAGTTGTTCTTGCTTTTATAGGATGCCTTCATATAGCCTCTAAATAACAGAAAGGCTCATGCCTTTATTAGGGTCATTTACAGCAACTGTTGACTTCCTGCTCCCATAGCTGAGCTCCTCTGACTCCCTGATTATGGTAACAAGATTCCCCACAGGGTTGCTCTAAAAAGTGAGTTTCCCTAATTAATTTAAAATGGAACTTGAGTCCAAATAGAAATTAATTTATACCAACCTCTTCTTTTTGTTGTTTTTTATACCAACCATCTTCACTAAATCAATAGATACTAAAGACCTCTTATACTGTAGGAAAAAGTCATCCAACAGAAATAATCATAATACAATATAGAACACAATAAGTTTCTAACAAATGTGCAAAGGTTCATCTAAGGTGATAGCAAGCCAAGGGCTTCAGAACTGAAATGGCAAGTCAGAAACACACCTAGATGAAATCTCCCAGGCTCGAGATGCTTCTGTATATAGTGAAATACATTGCGTGTGCATTTTAGTAAATGGCTTAGAGCTTTAATGTGGCTTTTCCCTTCATCAGTTTTGCAATTATTTTATATCTGTGTCCTCTTGTAAACCCACATGCCTGTCACACCATATATCTCCAAATGTCCTTAATATTTCACTCACAGATACGCTTTATCCATTCCCCAAATACAAATGAATAAAGTAGTTACATGACCTATGGGCAACACAGTCATCATTTAAATACTGTACCATTACACTACACAGCATGCCAGCACAGGAAATGCAGGGAGAATTTGGGATAGGCGTAGGGGGGGGCGGGGATAGGAGAGGGAGGTTAAACCTTTTCCAGCTGAAACTGCAAGGGAATTTAGAGATGAATAACATAATTACCAAAGTTGAGTTTCAGCCCCGACACTTCTGTAATGATAAACCACACTCTGACAAGGTCTTTCCTTCAGATATTTAAGAATATGAGAAACTTAGCTTTAACAGGAATCCTAATATCAATAATCTCATACAAGCACGATCCTGTCTCTTGATCCTTGGACACATGATCAATTGACTCTTACCAGTCTCAAAAAAAGAGGGACTTTCTGAGACACTTCATGCATTGTCTCTGTGTTGTTGTAAAGGAGAGTTCCCTAGAAAATACTGAGCAAGCCTCAGCCTGCTAAACTTGGGCAATCTCTCTTTGAATCTTTCTGTCTGCTAGATTAAGAACTTTAATTCCATAGCCACATTGCAAAGGTGAGGCTGATGAACTATGACAGACTTAACTTGGAGGAGATTTCTGACTTTTTCTAGGATAAAAATGCTAGATGTTTCTTTGGGTTTCTGTGGGTTGTGTCTACACAGGAGGGAGGGAGAGGCAGCATTTTGGTATGGACAACCACCACGAAGACCTCTGAATTGGGGAGTCAGAGGAATCTTGAATATTGGCTTTGCTACTTATTCCCTATGTTAACTTAGGCAAATCACATCGATACCTCAGTTTCCTCACCTGCAAAATCGAAAGCTTGTTGAGAATATTATTAAATTTTTAAAAACATGACCTCTCTACAAAAATATTCTTGCTTTAATTCTCTAAAGATTTGTTAATCGCATGTCCTTTTACAAAATAGTGAATGGTCTTTATGAGTTATTGTTCAGTCATTTCAATTATATCCTGATTGATCGTGGCCCTATTTGGGGGGTTTCTTGGCAGAGATACTGGAGTGTTTTGCTATTTCCTTCTCTAGTTCATTTTATAAATGAAGAAACTGAGGCAAACAGGGTTAAGTGACTTACTGAGGGTCATACATCTAGTAAATGTCTGAGGCAAGATTTGAACTCAGGAAGGTGGGTCTTCTTGACTCCAGGCCCAGCACTCTATGCACTGCACCACCAAGCTGTCCAAAAATTCTTCATCCTATTGCCAACTGGGGGTTGAGCCTCTACAAAGCCTCAGTTGGACTTATCCTGGAATAACTGACCTTCAATCTAACATCAGGAACCTAAAAATATTCATATCAGCTTTGTTCAACAAAACAAAACAAAACAAAAACTGGAAAACATCCCATGTCCACAGAGTAGGAGATAGTTGACCAAATTGGGACACATGAATATAATAGACTATTACTGTGCCATGATAAATAATGACTTTGAGAAAAATAAATATAGAAAAGTGTACATGAAGTGATGCAGAGTAATAACTATTTCCTTTTTGTCTTTGCATCTCAAAACTTAGCACAGTGTATGACATATTTTGCCAACATAGAAAATTTCCATATGAGAAAATACAAAATGCACTTTATTTGCCACTTAGAGCTGCAAAGAGTAGCCTAGAGTACACCATATAGCTCCAAATGTCCTTAAGACATTAAGTGATCTGCCTGGGATCCATAGTTCATATCAGAGACAGTACTTGAACCTGGTTCTGAGGCTAGCTCACTATTTACCACACCACTCTGCCTTTCATATGACACCTGCTGAATGGATTTGAATGGAATTGGAAAAAAATGTAGAATCAGGACAACATAGACAATGACTAGAATGATGTGAAGTAAGAATAATAACAACAAAGAGAAAAATACAGAAGTAAAGTTTAGAAGAGTACTCAGAGGCCAAAAATATATTTTTGTTATTCATTGAAGTTAACATACACATTTAATGATAATTTGTGATCTCATATAAGATTGGAGTGGGGCAAAGGGGATTCATGTATTTCAATGAGAGCTTTTATGGATGGTTACTACTTTTAGAATAAATAATAAAATAGAATAAGGTAGCTGGCCCAGATGATCTCTATGGCTCCTTCCACAGCTCTAAACCCCATGATCCTTGAACTGAGGCAATTATCCTGAGCATACAAGCCAAAACCACAATAACAACAACAAAGCCCTCCCTTAATTATCTAGTTACACCAGGTGAAAGTGGTGTTTTGGCTTGACTGATACAGGTAATGATATCAGTCTGCACTCCTCATGGTGTGAGCACACAATTCCAGTCAGTTCCCTGACATCAACAATAGCTTGCTTACTCATCCTCTCTCCAGATCTATGGGGATCATTTGTAGGGTTCGTCTGCTCCCAATCATGTCTCTATCCCCCACAGCTGCCCCTTTTAGTTCTCCTAAGGACACTTTCTGCACAGAATCTTCCCAGACAAAACACACTTGAGCCCAGCTACTCTCTTCTGTTCAGCTGCTAATCCTGACTGGTCTTTGGTGATATGAAATACAGAAAATTGATTTTTTGCATTTTAATAGCCCTCTACCCATGCTTCATTTTAGCTCTTTCTTCTTACCTCCTCACCTTTTAGACATCTCTCTGTCCTACTCCACAAACTCAGGGCTCTTCTGCAGCCCAGGGCTCACATTTGTGACCCCCCATTTTCCTTCTAAAGAGGGTTTTTGTGTTCTGGATTCTTCCTAACACTTTCTTCCAACCAAAATATATGTTCAGGATCTCATTCTTTCAGAGAGGACTAGATACGTAATAGATAGCTAATCTGATAAACCCACAATAATGTTGGCCCTTGTCCTATATATATATATATATAAATATATATATCTTCAGTTACAATAAAATAGGTACATTTTAAGAATACCTTTAATACTGTATCTCAAAGTCATAGGGATGGTGGATCATAGATTTAGAGTTGAAAAGGACTACAGAACCCATCTAATTCAACTCCTTCAATTTGCAAACAAGGAAACTGAAAGGCATAAATGGATTTTCCCAAGATCACACAGATAGCAAGTCCTAAAGCATATATTTGAACCAAGCCTGTCACTTAAACCCAGGCTGACTAAAAAACTGGTACTCTTTCTACTACAATATGTTGCTTCCAAAACCTTGACTTTGATGGGAAGATATTTCAAGCAGTGTGATAAGCTGCTAAGGAAAATACTTTTGAGCAAAGGCCCTCTGAAAGTAGATCTTATACACTCAAATTAATTAGGAGGGAAAATTTTTAAATTAGCGTAACAATAATAATAATAATTTTTAAAGAAATGTATTCTGATACTTTTGAGGACACTCAGTAACTCAAGTTAACTGCTGACAAAACATTCCCAAAGAGATAACATGCCTAGATCTCCTTTAATAGATTAAATTCCTCTGTAATCAATTTACAAATATCATTAATCGTCAAAGCCCTCACAAATAGGCTTTAGCCCAATTAGCATTCTTTAAATAATTTTTTTGATTTAAAAAGAGGAGGAGAAGGAGAAGCAGAAGAAAGGAGATGGTGCTGGATATGGTAAATACTTTAAATTATAAAAAATTAATTTGACTATGTCTTAAGAAAGAGGAAATAATTAGCTTCTGATGTGGAAGTCACTTCTAAATCAACTAACCATGAACACTCAGATTACCAAATCATTAAAACAAAATTCAAAATCAATGTCAAACTAAAAGAAAGAATAAAAATGAGAAAACATTCTTATAATGTTGCAAGCAAATAGAACACTATACTGTGACCTAGTCAAATGAGTTCTTAATGCAGAAAAATGGGAACTGGATAAGGGAAAAGACATTGATATGAATTGTTACTATTTCCCACAGACAATGAACATAAAGTAATACTAACAAGGAGGAGGCAAAAATTGTCTGAGGCACTTAAACATTTGCTCTCGTAGACAAGCAGAGAGATATGGCAGGTATGAGTAATATCAGTTCAGAATTTAAACTCATTTGTAAAACCTTACAGTGGGGGGCGCAGTGGATAAAGCACCGGCCCTGTATTCAGGAGTACCTGAGTTCAAATCCAGCCTCAGACACTTGACACTTAGTGTGTGGCCCTGGGCAAGTCACTTGGTCCTCATTGCCCAGCAAAAAAAACAAAAAACAAACAAACAAAAAAAAAAACTTACAGTGGGGGGCAGCTAGGTGGCGCAGTGGATAAAGCACCAACCCTAGATTCAGGAGGACCTGGGTTCAAATCTGGCCTCAGACACTTGACACTTACTAGCTGTGTGACCCTGGGCAAGTGTCACTTAACTCTTGTTGCCCCACCAAACAAAACAAAACAAAACAAACAAAAAAACTTTACAGTGGATGATTGTAAAAGAATATGAGCATAATTGATTCAAAAAGTTTCCAAAAGTATTAGAATAGGAAATGACTCTGCAAATAGCTTGGCATGGAACCTCACCAAGCCAATGTACCCCAACATCACTTACAGATGAAATTAGGAGATAACAGACCAAAAAGGGGATAGATCTGCCATAAGTACATAAGTGGCTTTCATTATTGAAGACAATATATCACATATGTGCATTTCCAAGATAATGTGCTAGAAACAAAAATGGCACTTAGAAAAGGTAAAGATGGGAAGACCAGCTAGATCAGACTGAAGACAAAAACTGTACTGGAGCTAACAAAATGTTCAATTCATTGAGGAACCAATTATGTAGAGATCTGGAATGGGTATGATACTGAGTGAGTAGAAAAAATAATGGACTATATTATTACTAAAAAAGTAAGCTAAATATCATCAATATCTACTAGCTACTCTTCCATCTCTTAAGCATTTATAATGATGATTTACACTTATGTGGAAGGTATCCTTAATGAAAATGTGATTAGGGAAAAGGTAGCCTTTCTCAAATAATTTTCTAGCTCCTTTAGGGCAAGGACTAGGGGATTTTTTGCTTCTTTTTTATATCCCAACACAGCACAATGCGTGATGCATAATAAACACTTAATAAATATTGATTGATTGATTGATTCTATAGCAGTCTATGTTTTGGGGTACACAATTAACTGATAGGTATAAATAATACAAGATCTTACTATAGTTTCTGTTAGTTGATTAGATTAAAGCACTTCATATAATTGAACCAAATGTAGATTTAAAGGCTCTCCTCCAACAAGGAGTTTCCAATGCATATAAAATTGCTCCATTGAAAGATATGAAAAATAGATAACTTGATTCTATGACCCTCTGACTATTACTATCAATTGAGGCATAAAACAGGGAGATGTATACTCACCAAAGGCATTTGCCACCATCATGGAGGATGTCCAATGCAGAGTCCAAATGGAAGAGGGATTCCCTATAGATGGTGAGGTCCTCCAGAGGATTCTGTTTTCAGATGACATTGTGCTGATTGCATCAAGCCTCAGAATACTACAGAGCCTCTTCAATGAGAGCCACGACCACTCAAAAGAGATAGGTCTAACAATCCACAAAGGAAAAACAAAATGAATGAAGCATGCCTCTTTTTCCAGGCTAAGAGATGTAGTTGAGTGGGCAGCTTATTGAATTAGTCTCTCAGTACTATGTATTTTGGACAGGCACTACAGGTAAGCAATGAGCTCAGCCCAGAATTGAATGGAAGGAAGAGAGTTGGTTGAATGGCATTGGGGAAAGGGTGTAGTGCTTTCATAAATCCCAGACTGTTCCCTGACCCACAAAAAAAATCCATCTTTTAAGTAATTTCTTCCCAGGGATGCTACATGACTATAATCCATGGCAAACCACAGCCTCAAAGAATAGTTGCAAATGCCCCAAAGGGAAAGGGGAGAAAGGCATGGTGGATATAATAAAGCAACATATCATATCAATTATGGCTTATATGTAAGAAGTAACATTTTAAAAACACCTAGGAAATGTATATTCAGAAAAGGAGAAGTGTCAGTCATGGAAGAAGTGCTACCTTCTATATGAGGTATTTTCTCATCTTCTCAGCTGCTAGCGTTTTCACCTTACAAATTACTTTGTATTTAATTCACATGAATTTTATGTATACTTTTGGTGTGTACACACTGTCTTCACTGATGGAATGTAAGATCCTTAAGGACAGGGACTAATTTATTTTTGTCTTCTTTATCCCTAACATATTGCCTAGAACATAGAGAATGCCTAATCAATGCTTGGTGATTGCTTGGCTGGTTAGATTAAGGGATAGACATTCTGAGTGCTACCTTGGTAGCAACAGAATATTAAGCAAGACAGCAGAAGGCATCCAGCACACTGCATGGATTCTCTCTGAGGACATGGAGAAGCCACGCAGGATGAGAAGGTGTGGACAAGTCACAACCTCCATTTGGGAATATATTACCTACCTAATTGAAAGCATGCATCCATTGAAATGTTGAGGTATATTTGTCTTGCCTCCATTTTACTCTTTGAAAGTAAGACCTGATTCACTATTTACTGTCCATTCCTCCTGTGGCATGCATCCAATGGGTACTTCATAGTGAAGACTTGCAATTTTGACATGGGATGAATGTTTCCTTGTAGGTTATGTTCATGAAAATGGAAAAAGAAATGAAAAGAGTGCTTGAAGTCCAGAGAGACCTAGTTTGGGAATCTCAGAACATTCTAAGTAAATGATAACCTCTCTGAGCCTTAGTTTCCCCTATCTGGAAAACAAACATAATAATTTGTATGCTTCTTTTCTCACAAAGTTATGAAGGAAGCGCTACATAAATCAAAAGTGGTCACAGAAATATGTAATTTTTACTGGGAAATTATATCTCTTGTTTCAATTTGAAGGGTTTTGATTTGATCCCAAGTGTTGGTTTAATAAAGTGATTGTTATTCAACCACCACCTTGAGTCTGTCTTTGTTTTCCATTCCTCATCTCCTACTTTCGAATGAAAGCCACACATTCTTATCTGTGCCTTTGACCTGAAATAGAGTGGTTTTATTCCCTACTGAATAGACAAAGACAATTACCTTTGTCACAGACCTTTACTGTATTTAATCAATGTCATTGCCCAGGGCAATCAGGGAAGGTGTTATAATCATTGTATCATGTTCAAAATTCTTAGCTGCATCTCTTATGACATTTTAAATTTGGTTCTATCTGGCTTATTGAAGATTATTTAAAATGTATTAGAATTTAACCAGTTAGTATTTGCCCAGGTGGTTTCATAATTATAAATCTACTTTAGTCAAATATTACACTTGTATGGGGCAGCTAGGTGGCGCAGTGGATAAAGCATCGGCCTTGGATTCAGGAGTACCTGAGTTCAAATCCAGCCTCAGACACTTGACACTTACTAGCTGTGTGACCCTGGGCAAGTCACTTAACCCCCATTGCCCCGCAAAAAAAAAAAAAAGAAAGAAAAAGAAAAAATATTACACTTGTAACTACTTCCCTCACTATCTTTTACCTTTTCCTAAACATGCTATCCTGAAAAGAAGTAATGTGCTGAGCTAGAATTCATGTTTATTCCTAAGAAAACACTGAATGGATTTTGAAAAACCTATTCAAAAGTTATTTTGCTCATGTTTTTTAACCAGAAAAGACCCATATATTAAGAGCCAATTAAAATATTTCTCTTAAGCTCAAAGAATGAAAAAAATATATAAAGTCTGAAAATTTGGAAAGGTCAGATTTCAAAACAGTGAAAAATGTCTTTTGGACATGGTTATTGAAATTTAATTGGAAAAAGCAGCCCTATGCACATTGGAAAAATTCACATTTCTAGCTAATATGTTCACAATTTAAAGGATGCCAAACCCCATGCTTTATACACAGTAGCTTAGTGCTATTTTTGAAGACTTTTTAAAAAACTACAAACAGGACTGGCCTGAGACAAAATTATATAATAGGTCCCTCATGTCCATGCTCTGTCTGTGACCCTATAGAGATAAATCATTGCTATCATAGGGTAGGGAAACTAACTAGCTGAGGTGAATTCAGAGAAAACTGGAGTTCGAGGTCAGCTGCCTATGGCTGGACATAAAATCACACATATACCCCCAAAATTGAGTGTAGCAAGATGAGAGACCTCTATGTCAAGCTCAATATTGTTATCTACCTTGGTATCAAAGTTAGATAGTCCATACCATGATCGTGTCTCTTGCTAGCTCCATTGGACTTGGTTGCTTCTAGTTTTGGCCCTGTTCCAGATACTACTTTTTTTACTTCTGATTCCTCAACTACACAACTTTCATTTCTTTTGCTAGCTTAGTACCTCCCATGGAAGCAGCTTCCCTCAATGGGACAATTGATTAAGACTGGCTGGATTGGGGGGCAGCTAGGTGGTGCAGTGGATAAAGCATCGGCCCTGGATTCAGGAGGACCTGAGTTCAAAGCCAGCCTCAGACACTTGACACTTACTAGCTGTGTGACCCTGGGCAAGTCACTTAACACGCATTGCCCCACAAAAAAAAGACTGGCTGGATTGGCAGATATAGCCTGAGATGAACATATGAGAATAAAACTAGCATAGACCCTTGAATTGAGAGGTGCCTCAATTAGCTGCCAATTCTGAGGCAGTAAGGTTGTGCAATGCATAAAGTGTTGTATCTGAAGTCAGGAAAACCTGAGTGCAAATCCAGCTTCACACACTTACTACCTCTGTGACCCTGGGCAAGTCAATTAAACTCAGTCTCCCACAGATTCCTTCTCTGTAAAAATTGGGATAATAATACCAGCTTCTTCCCAGGGTTTTTCTGAGGATTGCAGATTCTCAAGCAGTATATAAATGCTAGCTATTAAGTCAACTCCTAAGTGATACCCAGAATTGAACACAGTACTCTCAACAGAGTTTGCTCATGAACTATCATTCCTTTCATTTGAGATGCCATGCCTCTATGAAGAAAGCCCACGTTTGTTGTTATTGCTGTTTTTGGTTTTTGCTTCCATGTCACAAATTGTTTCAGGGTCTGTGGAACTGTAACCAGGAGGTTACTTCAATGACATAGGATCCTGCCCTAGTGTATCATACTGGTTAAAAGTGTCTTCCAATGTGTGCCCCCAAACCATCTGTTCATAAAATTGGGAAAATCTTAATTTCAAATTAAATGTTAATTTTGGAAATAGTTATTTGTAATTTTCATGATTTCGCATGAGTGCCAATATGTTGGCAGTGAGCTTCTCCATACTTAAAGTGGTTTTTGGACAATAGAGACAGTATGTCACCAAGATTCAAACATCTTAATTGAAAAGAAACTCTCTCCTAAGGCATACCATTCTATTTTGAGGTATATCTATCTCTAATTCTTTCCTTACATTTGCTCCAAAAATTCCTCTCATTAATATCCTTCTTTTGCTACTACTTTATCCCCCTGGGGTGAATACATCTATATGACTTCAGATACGTAATTAAGATAGCTTCAAAACCCTAGGGTTTTACTCAGTGTCCACATCACAGGATCACCGAATACTTCAGCATGAAGATTGAATTCTTCAAACCCTTCATCCATTTCTCCAAATATCGCAGCATCACCACCATTCTTTCCTCTTTCCCTCTTGCCCCTATTCATTACTAAAATTAATCCCTGTCAACCTTACCCTCAATCTCAAGAAATCATAGAATCACAGCATTTAAGAGTTGGAAAAGACCTAATGGCCCTCTGGTCCAACCCATATACAAAAGGAACACTGACTATAACATACCCAAGTCAAATTAAATTTATCCTTAGATGTCACCTTCTTAACCAGCTGTTCACTTCCATAACTTATTTTGCTCTAATGCATCTCATGTCTTCAACTAGCAAATATGAAGCACAACCTTTGTCCTTATGGTATTCAATTCGTTACCCTAGACTTCATAATTTCTGTCCAATACTTTTTAGCATCTTCTGAAAATGTCACTTGTGCCCAAGGGGATCAATCAACAGAATTTCACAGTTGTCATCTATTTTCCTAATTCCTGAGATATTCTCTATTACATATAAATATGTGCCCTAAGAAGACAACAGAACTATATTTTCCAAGCTAATAAATAGCTGCCTTCTATTCTCACCTTCTCCAGAACCTTAGTCCAAAAATCATTTTCTCTCTCTCTCTCTCTCTCTCTCTCTCTCTCTCTCTCTCTCTCTCTCTCTCTCTCTCTCTCTCTCTCTCTGTTTCTCCTTATTATGCTTTGTTAGCATAGCCTTTGAGAGACCAGAGGAACCCCCATACTATGATGAAACATTAGGGAAGGACTCTTGCCCTGATCATACCCAGAACAGATATACTTAATAACCTAAACACTTTTTTGTGGATCTAGAACAGGAATGGCTTTTAGGAAAGAAAAATGCCAATTCACCATTGCCATTGAAACAATTTCTTCTTCTTCTTCATCCTCCTCCTCCTCTTCCTCTTCCTCCTCTTCTTCTTCTTCTTCTTCTTCTTCTTCCTCCTCCTCCTCCTCCTCCTCCTCCTCCTCCTCCTCCTCCTCTTCTTCTTCTTCTTCTTCTTCTTCTTCTTCTTCTTCTTCTTCTTCTTCTTCTTCTTCTTCTTCTATTTCTTCTTCTTCTTCTTCTTCTTCTTCTTCTTCTTCTTCTTCTTCTTCTTCTTCTTCTTCCTCTTTTTTGCAGGGCAATGAGGGATAAGTGACTTGCCCAGGGTCACACAGCTATTAAGTGTCAAATGTCTAAGGCCAGATTTGAACTCAGGTCCTCCTGAATCCAGAACCGGTGCTTTATCCACTGTGCCACCTAGCGGCTTCCAAAACATTTTCAATAATATTTTCAAATCATCAGAAGCCATTTGTGATAGATAAAGGCACATTCAATATGGCTCTGTTGCAAGTAAGTCCTTCTCCTGAGGTAACTAGTCTCTGGGTATATTTTTTTCACACATTATAGCAGCATTTAAAAATTTTGGGAAGCAGAACAGCTGCTAGCATTTAAGATAGTGTTTAAGGCTTAGAGAGGTCCATAGCCCAACAGTAGTCTAGCCTCACCATTAAAATCTGGACCATCTCCAACACACACAAAAAGTTAAAGGAGTGATAAATGAGATAGGCACTCTTTTTCAAGTGGTTTAACTCTTTTATTATTTTGTTTGTTCCAGTTTGTCATAATCAAGTCAGAATTTGCCCCATGTCCTACTCCCCCCACTTTGCCTATAGCCAATTGTGTGACCAATACTATGTCCTGAGAATTAGGAAACTGCTCAATCCTGACCATACCGCATAGAGTTGATTTGATATCAACAGGCAAAGGATTCATACACCCAGGCCCAACTGTCTACCATACAAACAGGAATGAATCCCCCTAGAAGAAAGACGTAGGGTGAGATGGCTATTATCTCTTCAAATATGGATATCCATCCTTTCCTTGGTTTGAACATTTTGCTCCTTTTGTTGAAAAAGCACTAGTGGCTCCCTACTGTCACTAGTATGAAATCCAGACTCCTCTACTTGACATTTAAAGCCCCTCAAAACTTGACTCCAATTTATGTTCCAGCTCCACTTATTCTTAAATAATAATTATTATGGATGGCATTTGTATGGTGATCTAACATTTGGAAAGCACTTTTCATATATTACCTCATTTGATCTTTACAACAATCCTGAGAGGAGGTACTTTATTCACCCTTTTACAAACTTTGTTCATGTCAAACTCGCCTCATTCCCAACATACAACATTTTATCACATGCTGTCCCCATGCCTGAAATATAACCACTCCATACCTTTATTTCTCAGAATCTTTTTTTTCCTTCAAAACTTAGAACAATCACTACCTCCTACCTAATAATGTCTTTCCTAATCTCCTTAGAAGCTGACACCTCCACCTAAATTACATTGAATTTTCCTTTATTATAGACATGTTATGTGTATATGCTGTCTCCCCCAATCTCCATAATATAAACTCCTTGAGGTGAGGGATTGTTTCATTTTTGTCTTTGTATATTCAGTCCTGGCACATATCAACCATTTATAAATGCTTGCTGAATAATTGATTGTTTGGTTGATAATGTCTTTAGCAGCTCGTAGAGAGGATCCTGAGAAGAAACCTATAGAATGACAAACCCTGGATTTTTGCAGCCACTACTATACTCTCAGTGACCTTTAATGGCATCATCACAGCACTCTCACCATCATAAAGAGTATGTCCACACTAATGGTTACAGAAACTCTTTTTATAAAAAGACCTGTTATTTTCCCCATTAGTTATTCCGCTGTACCCCAAATAGCTGGGTTATTCCTTAATGATATCTTCTAGCTATACAGCTTCCCATGATGCATCACATCCAATCCGCAGCCTCAGTTTGTGTCATAATTTAGTTTATCCCTGTTTACTATCCACCAGGTTAAAGTTCATTGATTCATGCCTGTCACTTCCAATCAAATTGTCATTCAAAGCATTCTAACTGTATAATGGACTACTACCTTCATTATTAGACCTCTTACCAATGCAACAGTTGATCTACCTTTCAACCTACCATGTCAATACTACTGACTCCTCTGCCTTGAGAATCCTTTTCCATTCAAATGATGGTTCTCAATCTCATTTTTTATCCCATCCTCCCTCTACCCCTTGTATCACCATGCAACTGGTAGACCATGACACAAGGTGATTTGGAAGAAATGTAACTTGATCTGCAAGAGATATTGAAAGTTCCCAAAGAAGCATATGAAAAGAGGATCAGACTCCCACTGAGACAGGGGGTTCTTTCAATTAGGGGATCAGGAATGGTTAAGCATCTTAAATCTCCTTACCGTTAGTCTCTCAAAGTAACTGATAGACTAATCAGAGATGTCAAGACTGCAAAACCAGATTAAAAGGCAACTAAGAGGGGGCGGCTAGGTGGCGCAGTGGATAAAGCACTGGCCCTGGATTCAGGAGTACCTGAGTTCAAATCCGGCCTCAGACACTTGACACTTACTAGCTGTGTGACCCTGGGCAAGTCACTTAACCCCCATTGCCCCACCAAAAAAAAGGCAACTAAGACATGTTTAACAAATTAAATAAAAACACAATATAACAGATAATGTTAAGTTGAGGTTTCTTAATCCCAATATGCATCCCAGGATCATTCTATTTGAGTTTAACACCACTGAATGAAGATATACAGTTCTTTCCCATTCTCCAAATACTAAAGAGAGTTAATGGTATCTACCTGGAATGCCTAAAGATGGTCATTGTTTTGGAACCAATGAAGATGGCAGACACAATCCAAGTACGATAAATTCAGAATATTAGTGGGGTAAAGGTAAGGAAAAGGCATCCATACAAAATTGGCAGAAAAAAGAATGTTCAGATCTACAAAGTATTGAGTATAATAAATTGAGAAAACTGCCAAATTTAAACCATTATTGTATAGTCAGCCCCCAAACCCTCAACCAGATCATGCATGCAACGCATCACATCTGGCCATCCACCATGTTGTCAAATCCAAAAGATAGCCATCTCACAGTCTTGTTATTGCGCGGATGCTCCCTACTTGGAATAGAACCTGCATGCCAGACCCCCAGAAGAAGTCCTGAAGCAAAAGAAATTAATCTAGTCAGCTTTGTAAATTGCTGCCCCCCACCCCCACATAACTAATTTTTTTCCACTGGTGAGGACAAACAACTAATCCATTATATCCAACCTATTATAGCTAGGATAAGGAAGGAAAAGAAGAAGCCCATTTTCTCATCTCATCCCTACTCTTCATCTACCTCCCCTCTCTCAGTGCCCCAATATTTCTGTTGGCCAGAATTTAGAAAATCCCCCAAATCAGCTGTTAGATCATCCAGGAAGGTGGTAAACTGTAGGCCTCCCTCATAGAAAAACTCTGAGGGACTGGGATGCATCTCATACCTCCCCCTTGGACTACTGCAAAGCACCATCTCCTGCCCAGAAAAGTCACTCAATAGATGTTTGCCCAGTATTATAAGAGTTGATATGGTTTCCATCAAACAAACAACTTCTCTCCCCTGCTATAATCTGTCATAGGGTCAGGACCAGCAGAGGCACCGACTCAAAGCTCTAATTAGAAGCTTGAAGCCAATCTATTCTTGGTACTCCCCATGCACTACAGCTGGCAAGTTCCCAATTAGCTCCTCTAATTCCTGTGATTCAGAGCCACCTTCTGTCTAGGTGAAAATCTCTTTCCCCTGATACTTTCCCCCTACACTTTCAATCCATATGCAGTGCAGCCCTAGCTCCCTGGAATCCTTATCTTCCCTTTTCTTCCTTTCTACTATGTTCTCTGGAATATGCCTTTGTTATTAATAAATTCTCCCTTCAGCCTAAGTCTCTTCTTTTCACATTCATTCTATTTTCTTTGTTTCTCCAGAAAGCACATCTTTTGGCGTCCACTTGGAGACTTCATGCACTTTTCTTCTCACTACTGATGAATAGAGTCAGAGGAAGGAGGTGGCATAATCCTTGCTGCCATTGCCACTTTCAGATCCTCCCTGCCACCATTACTCAGCAACTACCTTTAATGCTTTCTCTAGCCCATACTAATGCTTTCTGCTATCACCCATCTTTTTTTTTTTTTTGCAGGGCAATGAGGGTTAAGTGAATTGCTCAGGGACACACAGCTAGTAAATGTCAAGTGTCTGAGACTGTATTTGAACTCAGGTCCTCCTGCATCTAGGGCTGGTACTTTATCTACTGTACCACCTAGCTCCCCTGTTATCATCCATCTCAATGTGAACTATGGGGCAGCTAGGTGGTGCAGTGGATAAAGCACTGGCCCTGGATTCAGAAAGACCTGAGTTCAAATCTGACTTCAGACACTTGACACTTACTAGCTGTGTGACCCTGGGCAAGTCACTTAACCCTCATTGCCCCACCAAAAAAAAAATCAGTTATCAATGAGAACTGTTCCTGACTTGAAGTCTTCTGTATCTCAATCCCTGCTCCTTTCTAATAAATCAATCAACAAACAGTCATTAAGCATTTATTATGTGTCAGGCACTGAATTTACAAATACAAAGTAAAGACAGTCCCTGGTTTCAAAGAGCTTACGTTGTAGCAGTAATTCAGCATATATGCACATACACACACATATACAGTTTATCCATCTAGGTACACATAGATATACAATGATCTATGTGCATACCTATATTTTATGTATATAGATATATGCATATTATGTGTATACACATATATACATATTATATGTATACACAAATATATACAACATATGTATACTTATACACATATATTAATGTGTATACATAAATACATTGCATACATGTACATACATATCTCAATATGTATACATATATATTCACATACATGTGTGTGCACACTTATATAATGGCATATTAATATTTTATACATACATGTATGCATATGTATTTCTCAATATCTATATGTATAGCAATAGAGATATGCAGTCTCAAAGTCTTATGAGATAGTTACCAAATATTGTGCTCACTTCTTCAAAAACTGAAAAATCTGCCCTTTCCCCAGTATCCCACGCTTTGAAATTCAGTTCAGTCCATGACTCTGTGGGAACTTCCTTAAATGGTAGATTTATCCCCAGAACTTCCATTAAGGGAAGTACCCTCAGCAGCCATGTTCACTTCAAATCTGTCTCAGTTCACATCTTCTAAGCAGGTGCCCTCCCCATTCACCCCTACAACAACTGCCTTTTGTTTGTATAACCAGTCCTTGGCCTATTGTCTCCTATGTAACAAGCTCTCATCTCCATGTGTCTACTCCAATATACTTTACCTTCTTCTTTTTACCTAAAAATGTCTTGTACCCTGATAGCCTCAAACTAAAGAGGCTAGGGATTAGCTAGAGATGAGCATGAATTTTAATTGGGGCTACAGAGAGAAACCTCTGCTTAAATGTTAGAAAATATCCTAAGGGAGGGGCTCTGAACTATTATGATTGTACTCCTAATTTTCTTTTTGGAAAAAATACCATAGGAGGATAGGAGGGAACTGTAGGGAAAAAGAAAGAAGGAAGGGGAAAGGAAGGAAGGAAAGAAGGAAGGAAGGAAGGAAGGAAGGAAGGAAGGAAGGAAGGAAGGAAGGAAGGAAGGAAGGAAGGAAGGAAGGAAGGAAGGAAGGAAGGAAGGAAGGAAGGAAGGAAGGAAGGAGCTAATTGTAATGGAATATTGCTGGTTAAATGTCAAGATTATAATGGGAAGAGAGAGTGATGATAAATACCTGCTGTAGTGTGTGTCTGTGTGTATGTGAATGTGAATATTTCACACACACATACACATAGAGAGAGATGTATGTATAGATATAGATATAGATACAGATACAGATACAGATATGTGTGTATGTGTATATATATATATATGTATATTTTTTCTTTGAAGAAATGAGTACAAGGGGTACCTTGGTAGCTTTAGCCCCAGTCTTCTACTTGTAGGCTGGCAATGGGCCCTTCTGGATCTTTCCCTTCTCTGCCACATCTCAGTCTTCCTTTTTCTTTCTCATCTTATCCATTCAGTTTCTCTGCCTCTAATTCTTTCCAGCTCAGGTCATTAAATCTGGACACGACTGAGGAGACTGATTTCCATTGCTGCTACTACTCAGTTTTTAAGGTCTCCACCCCTTCTTATGTCTTTCTCTAATCTCTGTGTGAGTGTCCTCTCTCTGTCCCTCTTTCTCTTTGTCCCTCTCTGTCACTCTGTCCCTCTCTATCTCTCTGTGTCTGTCTCTGTCTGTCTCTGTCTGTCTGTCTGTCTGTCTGTCTGTCTCTCTCTCTCTCTCTCTCTCTCACACACACACACACACACACACACACACACACAGCATGTGTCTTTAAGATCTTTAGGAAAGGGACAACTAGGTGGCACAGTGGATAAAGCACTGGCCCTGGATTCAGGAGGACCTGAGTTCAAATCCAGCCTCAGACACTTGACACTTACTAGCTGTGTGACCCTGGGCAAGTCCCTATTGCCCCACCAAAAAAAAAAAAAGATCTTTAGGAAATGCTCAAGTCCACCTTCACCTCAAAGATCATAGTAGTCCCAAGTAGCTCTTAGTGATAAAAGGAAATGCTTTTCCTTTAGAGCTACAAATCTCAGATTGTCTGTCAGTTCTCAAACTTCTAGTGTGTAGACAAAATAAATACAAAATTAGTTTGATGGAGCATTAACCTCTTGAAGCAGGCAGTCTTTGGGCTGAGCTCTGAAGAGAACTAAAAAAGGAAAAAGACATAGAAGAGAAGAGAAAACATTTCAGGCTTGGGCAATAGCTTATACAGAGGTAGGCAATGTAGCGTTGTATGTAGGGAACAGCAACAGTTCTATTTTGGCTGGAACACAGAGTGCAAGAATTATGTGAAATCAGCTTGGAGAGAAAGACTGGAACCAGATTAGGAAGGGCGTTAAATGCCAAACCGCTGATTATGTCATCTATCCTAAGGACAATGAAGATTAGCAGAAGCTTCCTCAGCCGACTACCTAGGGTGAGTTTAAATAGGAAGCTACCAAATATCCCTCATCTGCTAGAAGGCAGGGAGTAAGCATGGTATCTACCCTTGATAAATTCAAGTTATCTGACCATCATGAACCAAATCCTCAGAAATGTTGGAAAAGATGGAGGATGTGACTACTAAGACATTGTCGGTGATATTTGAAAGATTGTGGAGAATAAGAGAAGTGCCACACCAGTGGAAGAAGGCACACATGCCAATTTAGAAAGGTTCTGTAAATCACAGGTCATTAAGCTTCCCTTGGATTCCTAGGAAAATTCTAAAACATATTAAAGAGGTGGTTAGTGAAACATCTCTTAAAGAAACAGTACTGATTCCTGATTTAGCAAAACTCCATTAAGAAAAGAACATTTCAAACTCACCTTATTTCCTTTTTTTTCTAAACTGGCAGGTTAGGGGAATTCTACCTTAACTTTGGCAAAGCATTTGATAATGCATCTCATCAATGTATCTTGTAGAAAAGTAAGAGAGATATGAACTGAATAATAATCCAGATACTTTGATTCACAACTAGTGGAATGGCCAAAATCAAAAAATGAGGATCAGTCATTCAATGCCATGTTAGTAGGAAATCTCTAGTGGGGTGCCCCAGGAAATGACCTAGTGAACATTTGTATACAAACTTGGATAAAGGTATATATAGTAAGCTTATCAAATTTGCAGGTGACACAAAACTGGGAGGGATTATTGCATCCTGATAATAGAGTCAGTATCTAGAAAAATCTCCGCCAGCTAGAGAGTTGAACTGAATCTAATAAAATCAATAAATTAACATTTATAAGGCACCTGCTGTGTGCCAAACACTTTGCTAAGCACTGGGAAGGCAAAAAGGGGCAAAAGTCAATTCCTCAAGTATCTTACAGTCTAATAGATTAGACAACATGTAAACAAATACAAACAAGTTATCTACAGGATAAATAGGAAATAATTACGAGGGAAGGCCCTAGAATTAATAGGGATTGGGAGAGGCATTCTGTAAAAGATGCAATTTTAGTTGAGACTTTTTTTTTTTGGCGTGGCAATGAGGGTTAAGTGACTTGCCCAGGGTCAAGCATCTAGTTAAGTGCCAAGTGTCTGAGGTTAGTTGAGACTTAAAGGAAACCAAGGATGTCAATAGGTAGAGTTAAAGAGGGAAAGCATTCCAGACATGGGGGATGGCTAGAGAAAAATGCTTTGAGTACAGAAATGGAGAGTCTTCTTCATGGAACATCCAGAAAGCCAGGATCACAGGACCAAAGAGTACATGGTGAGAAATAAGGTATAAGAAAACTACAAAGGTAGGAGGGGGATATGTCATGAAGAGCTTTGAATTCCAAACAGAGCATTTTGTATTTAATCCTGGAGGCAATAGGGAGCCACTAAAGTTTACTGAGTATGGGAGCTGACATGATCAGACATGCACTTGAGGAAAATCACTTTGGTGGCTGAATGGAGGATGGATTAACATGGGAAGAGATTTGAGGCAGTCAGCCCCATCAAGCAGTCTTTTTCAATAATCAAGGCATGAGGTGAAAGGGTCTACACTAGATGGGCAGCAGTGTTGGAGGAAAGAAGGGGATGTATTGGAGATATATTGTAAAGGTGAAATGGACTGACCTCAGCAACAAGATTTTGTTTGCGTGGGAGGTGGGGTGAGAGATAGTGAGGAGTCAAAAATAAACTTTAACGGGGATAAATGTAAAGTTGTGCGTGGGTTTAAAGAATTGTCATCATAAGTGCAAGATGGCAAATGTCCAAAAATAGCTGAGTGTTTAGAAGCTCCATGAGTTAGCAGTGTGATTCCGTAGCCACAAAAGCCTTTGGATACATTAAGAGAGATATAGCTTTGAAGATGAAGGAGGTAATGACTCAGTTATACTCTACCCTGGTTAGATCACATTTCTAGTACTGTGCTCAATTCTGACTACCTTAGTTTAATCATCTTAGGGAGTGTCCAGAGGAGGCCTACTAAAACAATGAAGGGAGTTGAGTCCATGTCATACAAGGTTTAATTGAAGGAAGAAAAGCTGTTTAGTCTGGAAAAGAGAAAGTTCAGGACCACAAAATAGCTGTGTTCAAGTGTTTTAAGAGATGCCAAATCAAAAAGGGATTTGATTTTTCCCTAGAGGGGGCAACCAGAAGCAATAGGCAGTGAGTATAATAAATTTCAAAGAGGTCGATTTAGGCTTAAAGTCTGGATAGCTTCGCCAGCACTTCAAACCCAACAAGTTCAAAACCAAGTTTAAAAATGTTCCCTCCTAAACCTGGTCCTCCTTCTAACTTGGCTATTTCGGTCACCATTAACCCTCTAACCTCTGTTAATGAATTATTTTTTTCTCTCCCCTCATGTCTTATAATGAATCAATGACCACACATTATCTATAACAACTCTTGCATCTATCTTGCCTTTGGGTTTGTATACACACATACATACATTTGGGAAGGGGAGTGTATACACATATACACCAAATGTTTATATGGCCTATTTGTGCCTAACCTATGGTAGAGGCAGACTTCAGAGCTTGTTTTGGTCTAATCAGCCAGTCAGACACACTGTACCTTGACCTTGATAGAATGATGTTATGTTATTTTGGTCCTCTTCCAACATGAAAAACAGCAAGGATAGAGGGAGTGAGGGAGGGAAAGAAGAAAGAGAGAGGGGGGAGGGAAGGGGCAGAGAGAGAGAGAGAGAGAGAGAGAGAGAGAGAGAGAGAGAGAGAGAGAGAGAGAGAGAGAGAGAGATCACTACTTTATAACCTTCAGTGGTTCACTACTGCCCAGTGTGTAAAATTCAGACTCTACTGCCAGGAATTCAAGGCCCTCCAAATCTGATGCCATTCTTTCTTTACAAGATTGTCTCATATTAGTCCTCTCTCTGTGCTCTCTGTTCCAGACAAACCAGACTTCTTTCTTCCCCTAAACACATGATGTGTTTTCTTGTTGTTGTACCTTTGCTTTCACTGTTCCATGAACCTGAATTTTCCCCCTTCTTCATTTTGCTTATTCCTGATCATTCTTTAAATAAAGTTCAGCCTCATGATACCTCAACTAGAAACCTTCTTTTCCCCCATGTTTTTAATGACATCACATGGTATTTTCTAATTCTTTAATATACCTTATCATTTTGTACATTTGGTTACCAGTATTGGGATTGTATTCCCCTAATATAAATTATAGATAGAATTTATATAGTGCTTTAAGGTTTGCAAAGTGCTTTATGTCTATTGCTTCATTTGATCCTCACAAGAACCTTAGTAAGTAAGTACTATAATTATTCCCATTTTACAGAAAAGGAAACTGAGATGAGAAAATTTAAATTACTTGCTCTGGGTCATGCAGCTAAGAGTGTCTGAGGCAGAATTCAAACTTAGGTATTACTGACTCCAATTGCAACACTCTACTGCCCCCACTGTACTGCTTTGTGTTGTGTTGTGTTGTCACTAAACTACAATTTTGAATTTTTCTTACATGAAATGTTGTGGGGTACCCTTATATTCATGAAGAAGTCCTTCAATGGTACCTCTTGACAAAATCAAAATTGACATCAGTAATGGCCAGAGACAAGGTCCCAGACAGTGAGCCTGCATCATTACATAGCAGAGGGAAAAAGGAGCAATTTCTAAAAGCAATTCTGTGTGTAATACACAGGTAGAGAGCCCTTGCTAGCAGGGCCAAGGGATTGCCAGCAATGCAAGTTGCACAATAACTGCAGATCAGTTCACACTGTCAGCCCCTACTCCAAGCTGCCAGAGGTGACCCTGATGCTGTGCTAGCAGATTCAGGTATGTCAAATATAAATTTTGCAAGAGGGGCCACCTCAAGGGAGTTTTTCATTCAAAATTCATCAGAAGGAAATCTGGGAACAGTCAAGGTGATCTTAGTCATTCAACAGGTCAACCTCAGATTTACATCACCAACTGTCTGATAAGCAACTCCATCTAAATGTCTGGCGATTTAAATTTAACATGACCCAAATGGGACTCATTCTTTTCAGTCATAAACCCATAAACTTTCTTCCAAACATCTCTTCTTTCTGTTGAAGGCATTATCTTCTCTGTCTTCCTTCTAATGGTACAGGTTCACAACCTTGTAGATATATATAACCTTGACTTTTCCCTGACATCCCACATCCAGGGCCACAACCAGTGTGGGATAGCTGGGATCTTGTCATCAGATATTAACATATGTTGTAGGTGCTTCCTCCTGGGAGGATACCCTTTCCCCTGACTGTAATCCAGAGGTTTACATCCTCCCACTTTACAATCCCGTACCAGCTCATATACCCATAGGGATTGAGCACTGGGAAAGATAAGACACAGGACATATCTAGGCATCTGGATTGTGGGTTGGCAGAGTTCAGAATAGATGGGGAAGGAATGACACACCTCTTACTGAATCTCCTTCACAAACAATGTTGCATCACCCCAACCCTTGGTCTGTACTCCTAAAGCCCTGCAAAACCACAGGCTGGTCTCTCTGGGAAATGGGAAATGCCTGCTGCACCCCACTGAATTTGCCTTAACTGCCATGATTCCTAATAATAATGACACTCATATCTAACCAGTTTCTAAGACCTATCAATTCTATCTCTATAGCATTTCTTGAATTCATCTCTTTCTCAGCACTCACACTAATATGACCCAAGTTCAGACTCTCACCACTTCTCACCTGAACTATCCCAATAGTCTCTTTTAAATTTTATTTTATTTTTAATTTATGGAATCAAATAAGCATTTTCAGAACATAGTACAATAAAAAGATGATTGTATATGAAAATATGAATCTACTATGTACAACTTGCTATTCCTTTCAAATACACAACAAAATTATCATCTAATTTTTTTACCTCCCTTCCCCTGCCTTAGAGAGGGATATACTATTAGACACAAATACTTGTGTGTGTATACACACATATAGATGTGTATATATGTATGTGTATACATATGTATGTATATATGTATACATACACACATGCACATATAAACATATATTATTCTTACATATAATTTTTCTATATCTACTTCTATTTATCAGTTCATTCTTTGAATGCAGATAGCATCCTTTTGTCATATGTCCTTTATAGTTAATTTGGGTGTTTATAATATACATAATAACTTGTTTGATCAAAGTCATTCTTAAAACACTATTGCTGGATTCTGTCTCCTGGCCATACATTTCTCTCTCCTAATAAATTTATTTTTATTTTTAAAAAACACAGTATTGCAGTTACTGTATAATGTTCTCTTGGTTTTACTCAATTTGCTCTTCATTATTTGGTGTATGTCTTTCCATGTTTCTCTAAAATCATTGAGCTCATCATTTCTTACAGCATAATAGTATTCCATCATAATCATGTAGCACAAATTTTTCAGCCATTCCCCAATTGATGGGGATGCCTGCAGTTTCCAGTTCTTTGCCACCACAAAGAAAATTGCTATAAACATTTTAAAACATATAGAGGGGAAGCTAGGTGGCACAGTGGATAAAACACCAGCCCTGGATTCAGGAGGACCTGAATTCACATCCAGCCTCAGACACCTGACACTTGCTAGCTGTGTGACCTTGGGCAAGTCACTTAACCCTCATTGCCCCACCATGCCAAAAAACCATATAGGTTCTCTTGCTTTTTCCCTAATCACCCTTGGAAATAGACCAAGTAGTGTTAATAATCTCAATAATATACTAGCTAAAGCACAGGGCTTGTGGTCAAGAAGACTTGGGATAGAAACCTGTCTAAAAATTGTTGTTTGACCTTGGCCAAATCCCTTGACCCTTATGAAACTCAGTTTCCTGATCTGCAAAATGGGGATAACCTACCTCAAAGTTTTTTGTAAGGATAAAATCAGATAACATATGTAAAGTGTTTTGTAAAACTTAAAGGACTACATAAATGTGAGCTATCATTAGTATTAATATTGCTTCCATTTTTCTCCTCTGTTCAACCCATCTTCCATGTACTTGACAAATTAATATTTCTAAGACACGTTTGACCATCTCACCTCACCTGCCCAAAATCTTCACCAACTCTGTCACAGTGAGTACCTCTAAGATAAAATACAAACAGCTTAGCCCTTATTTCAAGTCCTTCACTATCTGAGTTGTATCTACCTTTCCAGACCTATTTCATATGACTCCCCTTTAAGAATGCTAGATTCGGGGGCAGCTAGGTAGAGCTATGGATAGAGCACTGGCCCTGGATTCAGGAGGACCTGAGTTCAAATCCGGCCTCAGACACTAGACACTTACTAACTGTGTGACCCTGGGCAAGTCACTTAACCCTCATTGCCTTGCCCTGCCCTGCCAAATAAATAAATAAATAGATAGATAAATGAATAAATTAATGAATGAATGAATAAATGAATGAATGAATGAATGAATAAATTAATGAATGAATGAATAAATTAATGAATGAATGAAGAGAGAGAGAGAAAGAAAGAAAGAAAGAAAGAAAGAAAGAAAGAAAGAAAGAAAGAAAGAAAGAAAGAAAGAAAGCTAGGTTCTAGGCAAACAGGCCAAATGGGGTTATATAACCAGTATCTGTCAGAGACAGAACTTGAAACTGGGTCTTCCTGGTCCCAAGACCAGCTCTCTAACATAATCTGATAACATAAATGAATAATACTGTAGGTGTTATTACCCGCATTTTACAGATAAGTGAAGTGATACTAAAAGAGGTAAAGTAATTCTCCTATGGAAACACAGCCACTAAGTGTCAGAAGCAGGATTTTACTTCAACTCTCCCCTGACTAGAAGTATGGGACTCTTTATATTAGTCCATGATGCTTCTCTGTTAGTTATTATTGTTAGCTCTAATTGTGATAAATCAATAATCAGTGAAGATGTTTTATACGATATTTTCTTACAAGGCCTACTGCCAACATTGCTGGGGCTATCAAGCATATTACATGGATGGGTGGATGGATAGATGGATGGATGGATGGATGGATGGATGGATGGATGGATGGATGGATGGATGGATGGATGGATGGATGGATGGATAGGTAGACAGACAGATACTTTATTAAATGCTTACCATGTGCCAGGGACTGTGCTAAGGAATGGGGATAAAAAAGCAGAGAAAGATGGACATTCTCTCATTCTAATGGGGGAAGGCAAGACATAAAGGGATTCTGGAAAGCAATGGTGGGTTGCTTATTTAAGATTATGACAATTACTTATTGATACTAATGGAGAAAAAAGAAAAAAGGGGGGGGGCAGCTAGGTGACAGAGCAGATAGAGCACCAGCCCTGGAGTCAGGAGGACCTGAGGTCAAATCCAGCCTCAGACACTTGACACTTACTAGCTGTATGACCCTGAGCAAGTCACTTAACCCCAATTGCCTCACCAAAAAAAAATATACTAATGGAGGTTAAGAATGTGTAATATGCTTCCTTCTCCAAGAAATTTTCATCATCCATTGCATGGGATTGAACCAAAAGCTGCCTAGAGTGTTTCACATGGCTACGAATCAGTGCTCCAGGCCCTTACATCATCAGATCACCCTGGCTATAGACCATCATCAATGTGTTGCAAGTAAATGGCTCAAGTCCATGATTGTTGCTCCGAGGTTGAGCTGGAGAAGGGAGGTGGAAGTTTTTATCACATAGAAGAAATGTAATGAGATCAAAACCCTCCAAACAAGAGGGCAAATGACATCCTACCTCTCTCTGCCCTGTCAGCAGCTGAGAACATATCTATAAATAAGGGAAATAATTGGGAATTCTTTAATACATTGGTTGTTTTTAAGCTCAGGGAGCTCACCACTGAATTCATTTTAATCTCTCTCACATTTTGTGTCATCTCAATAAAAAGCTGATTCACAACGGAATGGAAACAATACTCAGTAAAAGTGCATTTATGATTTCTAATCACAAAATGAAGTTATGAGTTATTGGCCAATTTGTCTTATGGCCATAGAAGGACTCATATACACCAATAAATCATTATTCTTGCACTGCTGTTTCATCAGTGGTGATTATCAAATACAGAGACAATCATCCACAGATACTTTTTGAAATGATAAAAATGGAAAAGGAAAAATTAAAATTAAAAAAAAGGAAAAAGGAAAGAAACAAAGCATTTATTAAGTGCCTACTAGGTGTCAGATATTTTATCTCATTCTTATCCTCACAACGACCCTGGGAGGTAGGTGCTATTTTTAGCTCCATTTTACAGTTAAGGAACTGGGGCAGATAGAGGTTAAGTATTATGTGTCCAGGATCACACAGCTATTAAGTTTCTAGAGCTAGATTTGAGCTTAAGTCTTCCTGAGTCTAAGCCTTGTGCTCTATTCATGGTATTACCTAGCAGAGCAGAGTTTCTTCTTTACTCATACATTATCTGTTAAAGTAAAATGTCATAATTAACTTATAATATCCTTTAGTAACTGATGTATATAGTCCTTTGGAATGTTTCCATGCTTATTAATATTTCCAAAGAATGTGACACATAGTTTCTTATTTTATCCATGTAGGGTAGCTGCTATTATTATCCTCATTTCATAAATGAGGAAATTAAAGCATGGAGAGATTGGCTTGTTCAGTATCAGAGTCGAGATATGAACTCAGATTTTCCAGGCTCCAAGGCCAGCCTTCTGACCATTACACCATGTTGCCTATGCAAGTGATTATTTCAGGTCACTCTCATAACAATACTAGAAGGGATACATTGGAAGTATTATCATCTTCAACTTAGAAATGATATAATGACTGGAAGTGATTACGTGACTTGGCCAAGGTCACCTGGCCAATAAGAGTGAGCCAAGCTTTCAAGTGAGATATATCTTGCTCCAGATAAAGTGCTCCTTTCACTCTGCTAAAGGGGTCTCATTAAATCAGTCAGCAAAAACAATCCAATTATTATTGTCCCTTCCATTGAAATCATGTGTCCTATGCTTAATTTAAGGATCCAAGGGTATGGTTTCAGAAATATTGATACACTTCAGGGAAGATAGAAGAGAAAGAAAACTTGGTGGGAGGAAGGTACTAAGAAAGAAGACAAAATGAAAAACTATCATAGATCCTTGTGGTCTGTGAATTTTCCTTCTTAATGAGCCCTGATTTGTTTGTATGGAAAAAGGCCAAAAAAAGCTCTCTCTTCTAAACATGAAAAAATTCCCCTGCCAGGTAATACTTTCCTTGTCTCCAAATCGTTTTTTCATGGTTTGCATTATCGCTTGCTATTTATAGAATGACATGCTAGCTACCTTGATGCAGAACTTACAGGCTTTGTCCTCAGATAGAAAGAACAGAAATAAACTCCTGCTAATGAATTCCCCTCCACAGCAAGCTCAAGCCCACTATTCAGAAAACCATGCAATCTCTAGGAAAATCAATCACTTCCAACTAACATTTAGTCCATGAAACCCAAAACGCCTAGAGAGAGACTGCAGCATCTTTCAGACCCCTGGAATAAGTTAAAAATCCCTGGTGCAGCGATGGACCCAACAAACAGAGCAGGGCTTTGTCGCTTCTCCAGGAGTCAGTCACTCCCGGTGGCCTGGGGTGCTCAACAGTCCCTCAAACCTCTAAAAAGAGCTGTGTTGGAGCTTCTGATTTAGAGGTAAAAGACTCAATATTCCCATTAATAACATCCTGGGGTCATTCCTCTCCACTGAGTACAAGGACATTTTATAAAACAGAAAGAAGAGAAGTGAGTGGTAGAAAACAGCAGGCCAGTCTGGTGCTACTGAAATGCAAAGACTCACAGGTATAAGAGTTAGATGGCAGGCAGCTTGCCACCCAGTGATCACAAGGATTGTCACTTCAAAGAGCCCTTGCTGTCACCTGGGATAGAACAGTAGCCCAGGTTAATTTACAGAGGATGGAGAGCTTTAAAAAAAGTATTAGCCACATGACCAATGTAAAAGGGCTATAAGCCAGAACCTCAGCTCAAAGTAATTAACTGATTGAGAGGATCACAGCATCTGAAGGTTAGAATGGGTCTTCAGTCTTCACTCATACCTGAGCCTCCATATGATGGGTAAGCTTCCACTAGCTCTGGAGACAATCCACTCCAGTTTGGGATTGTCCTAATTGTCATGAAGGTTGTCTTTCCAAAACTGAAATCTACCTCTTGACAACCTCCTCTCAGTTCAGTCATCTTAGGGTAAGCAAGAGGAAGGGAATGGAATAAGTATTTCTATAGCACCTACTAAGTGCCAGGTGCTGTGCTAAGGACTTTACAAATATTATCTCATTTGAACAAATCTTGTACCTCTTCCATGTGACAGTTTTTCAAATAGTTTAAGGAAGTGTTCATGTTTTCCCCATGTTTTTTTTTTCTTCTTCAGATTAAGTACACCAAGTTTCTCCAATTAATCATTATATGGTCAACGTGTTGGAGACTTAGAGCAGAATGTTGTATACTCTGTCCATTTATCATCATTTTATCAGTCAGCTTTCTTTGATTGGTTTTCCTTTTTACAAGGGAATGTTCAATTCAAAGGGGAAGAAGATATCAGGAAATGACTATGTACCAAAAAAAAAAAAAATCAACAAATTTCTGTTTTAGTTAGTCATTCAGCTCTCACTTCACTTGAAGATTTCTAATCAAAGGGAAACCACTACCTACCATTACACCTTCCAATAACTGCAATTGTTAGAATTTTTAACATTAAGGCTAAACCTGATTCTCTGCAGCATTTTAAAAAAATTTAAAACATTTTTATTGCTATCTTCTATTTCTTAGATGACCATAATAACATAACTATCCCAAGTATCCCTTCCCCTCCCTCTCCCAGAGAACCAACCCATGTAACACATAGTATTCATTTTAGAGAAGGAAAATTAAATCAGAACAACTGATCAATACATTGAAAAAGTCCAACCATACATGAAATATGTAACAACTGTCAACCTCCCACCTCTACAAAGGGGGTTTTCCAAAGTAATTTATTTTCTACTATGTCAAACACGGGATTATTGGGTTCTATTGTTGTTGATTAGCCCTTGTTTAGTATATTGTATTGATCTCTCTATTTCTTCACCAATTCCAAATGACGTTGAGAACTGCTGCTTAATAGTGTAGTTTGAGGTCTGTTAGTACTTTGTTGCTCCTTGTCATTATTTCCCTTGTTACTCAAGATACTTTGTTTTCCCAAATTAATTTTGCTCTTATTTTTATCAAGTTCTATAAGTATTCCCTGGGTAATTTGATTGGTATAGAACTAAAAGTATACATTAATTTTGATAGCATTATCATTTTAATTATGTTGGCACAGCCTAGTCATAAGCATTAAATATTCCTCCAGCTACTTAAGATGTTCTTTTCTTTGAGTATTTCATAATTGAATCTATAGGAGTCTATTATTTATTTTGGTAGTTCCATCTCCCTATATGTTATGTATTTTGTAGTTATTTGGAATGGTATTCCCTTTCTATTATTGCTTCTAGTGTTTTGTTATTATTTCACAGATATGCTTTTGATTTTTTGAGGATTTATTTTGTAGCTTGAATCTTTGCTGAAGCTATTAATTATCTCAAAGTATCTTTGCTGGTTCCCAAGTAAACCATCACATCACCAGAAAAGATAAATAGTTTTATCTCCTCTTTACCTATCTTTATGCTATCAGCTTTTTTGTCTTATCTTAATACTATGGCAAGCATACTCAAAACTGTATCAAATAACAAAAAGTGGGGAGAGTGGGCATTCTTGATTCACTCCCATATTTATCAGAAATGTCTCTAGTGAATCCTCATTGCACATGATGCTTGTTTTTAGTTTTATATGGTGGTTTTTGCAATATTAAAAAGGTCCTGCTATGCCTATGCTTTCGAAGGTTTTTAGCATAAAGTCATGTTATTCTTTTGTGTCAAAGGCTTTTTCTGCATCTATTGATATAATCACGTGGTTTGGGGTGTCTAGGCTTTTAATATGACTAATTATATTGATTTCCTAATCTTAAACTGCAATTGCATCTTTGATATAAATCAAATTTGGTCATAATGAATGATTTCTTGAGTAAATAGCTATAGTCTGACTGGATTTTGTTTAACATTTTTGAGTCAATCTTCATTAATAATACTGGTCTATAGTTTTCTTACTGTGGTTTATCTACCTCATTTAGGCATTAAAACAATATTAGCCTCATAAAAGGATTCTAGTATGAAACTTTCTTTTGCAATTTTTGAAGGTAATTTGTGAAGTATGGACACTAACTATCCTATAAAAAGTTTGATAGTATTCTCCTTTATATAGTATTTGATAGTATTCATCAGGGAGAAGAGACTTTTTTCTTTGATAGTTCCTTTAAACCTAGATATATTTCCTTTTCTGAGATTGGGTCATTTAAGATATTCAATTGGTCTTCTAAAAGTTTAAGTATTTTATATTTTTAAGATATTACTACTTTTCTTTTGTATTCTCAGTTTTGCTGGTATATAACTGTACAAAATATGTTCTACTTATTCTTTACATTTCTTTGTTTTGCTGTGATTTTTCCCTTCTTCCTTTGATTTTTTAATTTGATTTTGTACTATCTTATTATAGAGCATTGTGGTCCTGTTGTCTTCTTATATTTGACAGGGTCCTTTCTTGGAATACTTTCCTATGTTTCGTTGTATTTATTCATATGTGACTAAACTCATTGACTAGATCTAAATCTACATTTCTTTTTGTTGTTAATGTTTTCCCTTTGATTTATCTGCTTATGTTCAAGGTCCTTAGGTTTTCATCTTCCTGAAATCTTTTGCAATTTCTATCTTAATTTTTCTTGATTTTCCTCCATTCATTTTCTTATTCTATATCCTCTAATGGTAGTTTCCTTGAAGACTGGATCTCAAAGCATCCCAGCTTCTTCCCACGCTGGGTAATTCACAGTTCATTAGCCTTGGTATCTGCCCCTAAGTGACTTTTGGAGTATCAGAACTGACCCAACCTGGATGCTGTGCTATTTCCCTCTGGTTTACTTGAATGCTGAGCAGCACACACACACACACACACACACACACACACACACACACACACACACACACACACACACACACACACAATGTCCTCTCCTAGTAACCTTTACCACTGTCTCTGGGTAGTTTAGAGAGCTGCCACTCTGGTAGTCCAGAGGTGTCTGTCCTCATGGCAGTAAAGAACTTTGCAGTGGTGGTGCCACAGGGTTGTAGCCCTCAGCAGGCTTTTGCTCCTGAAAAGGCTACTGCCACCTATGACACTGTCTGTTGCTGCCCATGCAATCTTCCAGAATCTGGAGCAAGAGTGTCTATATAGCACTAAAAAGAGAAAGGGGGGTATTAAAGTGTAACATTGAGTTTTGTTGCATTCTCAACCCATGTATCTAATATATTATTACTTTGTAATGTGTGACAACTATGTGTTCATCCAGATCACTGATAAAAGTATTGACTGGACCAGGGCTAAAGAGAGACCCCTAGTTGACATTAAATTCTTTCTGCCAGCTCTGCAGAAAAACAATGAGCAGATTCCAATACATAGCATGGTGCCTAGCACATAGTATTTGCCTGATTAATGCTTGTCAATTTATTGATTGATTAATACATTTACAATTCTGTTTTCAAGAGCCTAAATTTACATCAGCATTTCTATAACTATCCACATTAAAATGGAAGGCAATGATCAAAGTACACAATAGTATGCAGGAGATACATTTCATTGTTCTTTTCTGCAAATATAGTAAGAGTGAGTTATACTTTGTAGGTTAATATTTAGCTTTAATGAAGTAATCAAAATTAAAATGGGTCCATGAGCCCATCTACATGGTCTCCCCCTTCAACATTTTCATGCCTTTTTATCTTGCTCAATTGTTGTCCATGTTCTCCTATAAATCTACCACAGGCACACTCTACTAAATCTGCTGAAAGTCTTTCTCTAGATTTCTCAGCTTTCTTTGGGTTCAGCATATAAGCTATCCACCACTTATCCTTTCCTTTTGCTACATGTGGGGCTCACCTCATTTTTCTGTTGAACATCTTATTTTTTTGACGAGGCAATTGGGTTTTAAGTGACTTGCCCAGGATCACACAGCTAGTAAGTGTTAAGTGTCTGAGGCCGGATTTGAACTCGGGTCCTCCTGACTCCAGGGCTGGTGCTCTATCCGCTGTACCACCTAGCTGCCCCTGACCATCTTTTTGATAAAACCTGTTCTACCAATTCATGCATGGAATTAATAATTGGTAATATGCCACAGCGTATGTATGCCTAAAATGAAAATAGTACAAATTAGGAGGAAGAAAATATTGTGCCAAATACTGCTAAACTGCCCTTGTTCTTCCAGTTAAAATACTTCCTTTTCTTTTCCAGAATTTCTCTTGCAACTGTGACTTATGTGAGTTCAAACTGAGAATGATTGAAAAACCCTTGGCACCATATCTGTTTAGCCACCAATCATATAAATGTATCCCCTAGGTTAATTGCCCTAGAACATTATTCTGTTTTTTTTCTTTCTTTCTTTTTTTTTTTTTAGTGAGGCAATTGGGGTTAAGTGACTTGCCCAAGGTCACACAGCTAGTAAGTGTTAAGTGTCTGAGGCCGGATTGGAACTCAGGTCCTCCTGACTCCAGGGTCAGGGCTCTATCCACTGCGCCACCTAGCTGCCCCTGAACATCATTCTGTTAATAAAAGCTTCAGTTATTTCTTACTACTAGAAAATCCAAATACTTTGAATATTCTATTCAAGTTCCTCCATAATCTAGCCACATCCCACCTTTCCTGACTTGTTTCATATTACTGCCAAAGCTTTAATCTGCTCTATGAGAAGAACTTAAGTGGATGGTCAGAAAGAGTTGAATTTAAATCCTCTCTTCTTAGTGGTGTGATCCTTGTCAAGTCACAGCCTCTGTTTGCCTCACTTTCTTTATCTTCAAAATGAGTATAATAATACTACCTACTTCCCAGAGTTTTTTGTGAGAATAATGTGAAATAATAAGTGCCATATAAATGCTTCTTATAATCATCATCATCAATTTCCCAAACACATCATACCCTCTCCTACATCATATATTTACTCATGCTGTTAACTTTTCCTAAAACTCACTCCCCCTCCTCCCCATCTCTGCCTGCTCAATTTGATTCAATAACATGCAATAGCTATGCTATGTACTGTAATAGTATCTTGATATATAAAGATAAAAAACAAAGATCCTGCCTTCTAAGCCCTTACACAGAAAGAGGAGGATAAGATATATAGAGATATAACTACTATGCAATTTAGAATGGCTAAAGTATGTCGAAGAGCTTCAATAAGGAGTGATGAGAGATTCCTTGTGGAGAGGTCACTTATAGCTTGGGATCTTCTAAGGAAGGACATCCAGTCTAGGTTTTGAATGAAGAGAAGGACTTCAACAATTGGATATATGGAATGGTTCTGCACCTCCATTCAGCAGAATGGGCAAATGCATAGAGATAAGAGAGAGGCATTGGGAAGATGAGTGAGTTTTGGGTGAAAGAGTATGTGAAGGAGGGTATCATGAGCTAAAAACTGGGAAATCCAATAATCGATAAACATTTATTAAAAGCCTACTATGTGCCAGGCACTTTGCCAAGTGGTGGGGATACAAATATGAAAAAAGCAAGGCAATCCTTGCCCTCAAGGAGCTTACAATCTAATGAAGAAATATAATAAACAAAAAGAAACTGAAAATAATGAAGGGAGAGGAGAAGGTACCCTACTAAGGGATATAGTGGAAAAGACAGAGAAATCCCAGAATGGTGCAGTCAGGTATGCTATGAGCTGAACTCCTCCTTTAAGTGGTTTTAGAGTTCATGGCTCCACCCTCCAATCAGTGGGAAAGTGTCTGGTGTACTAAGACTGATGAGATTTTACAGGATGATGAGTTTTTCCCAATAATAACTAAAGTTAATGCCAGGCTAAGTGATGTGAATTTTACTCTGTAAGCAATGGAGAACCACTGAAGGTTTTAGATCAGGTGAATGATAGGATCAAACTTATGTGTTAGAATGAAATATATACTAGCTGTGTGACCCTGGGCAAGTCACTTAACCTTCATTGCTTCATTGAAATATAAACTAGAAAAATGAGAGGCTGGCTATAGCAGGAAGAATGGTTAGGAGACAATTATAATAATCCAGGTGAAAGCTAATGAGGACTTTAAATTGGGGGATGGGAGTAGAAGCACATATATAGGACCTTATTTGAGATAAATTATAGATTTAACATTAATAGAACTTAGCCACTGAAAGGATTTTGAAGGTGAGGAAGTGGGAACAACCAAAGATGACTACAAGGATGCCTGAGTGACTAGGAAGATTTTAGTACCATCTAAAAATATGAAAATGTTAGAAGGAGGGTCCAGAATTAGAATGTGGAATTAAATTAGAAGAGTGATTAAAATTGGGGCAAGTTAAATTTGAGATGTATATACCACAGCAAAATGAACCATCTTTCAAAAAAAAGATACAAAATATGTGTATTTTGGTCTGCTTCATTGCTAACTGTGCACTCCCATCCTGGTCTGTCCCAGGGAAATGCCACATTTAGTAACAGCTCCCAGAAATTCAGCTTTATCCAAACCAGTAGCGTAGGGTATGGCTTTTCCTTTGAGATATACAAAGGGAAGCTGGCAAATAGCCACGAGCACCAACAGAGGCAAATAAATTCCTGGGGCCTGAATGGGCATATCCAATTGCATTCAAATCTTAAAGAAGGAACATCAGGGGGTCCTGTGTGTCTTAACTGTCTGGGCCATGGCCCCTTTCCACAGAGGGAGAGAAGAGTCTTAGACTTCAACTCAACAATTTCACACCCAATTCACCATCCTTTAGGTGTATTTCAATTTTTCTATGTCCCCCCCTAAAATATTGTTCCCAAAAATGCAGAAAAGATTTTAAATGAGGGTCTGTCTGGAGCAGAGTACATCAGGATTACCACTGTCTTCACCACTATAGCCTGACATTGCATTAGCACACTGTCAACTCATAAAGATACAAGATATTTGATAGCACACTACCATACTCAACTTACAGTCCTTTAAACATATACAGTCAGTAAGTCAACATGCATTTATAAAGCATATATAACCTGTCAGGCACTGTGCTAAGATTCTAAGTACTGGGAATATAAAGAAAGAAAAGAGTTCCTGTTCTCAAGGAGCTTACATTCTAACAACAGAGCCAACTTGTACACATGGTTCAAATCCAACCTTAGACACTTACTAGCTGGGTTACTCTGGGCAAGTCACTTAATTTCTGGTCCATATTTGTTTCCTCATCTGTAAAATGGGAATAATGATAGCACATAACTCTCGGGGTAGTTGTGAGGATCAGATGAAATAATATACGCAAAGTGTTTTAAAGTGCTCTGCAAATGTTGGCTATTATTGTAATGTTTGTGATGTTGCTGCAGATGTCACCACCTCTAGGAAGTTTACTATATTTGTTTCTCTCCCTTTGTCATTACTTTTAACCCATTTGCATAAATCCTCAAGTAACAAGCTAATTAACCTGACTGACCACTAGGAAATAAAAAGCCATTGAAACATCTTGGAATGGAAAGTAATTTTTTTTATATGTGGTCTTCTTTTTCTGTTCTATTTTACATATGGAAATGTTCATCAGGAAGGAGAGTATTAATTAAGTCAAAAAGAAATATTTTTTTTAAAAGTAAACACATTTTAGTTGTATTTTTATAATTTCTGCTATATATACTATACTTTAAAGTCTGAAAAAAACCTATTCCCCCTTCACTCCCACTTTTAAAATTATTTCCCAATATATTGTATACTTTTTTGTTACTCCAAATTAATTTAGTTGCTATTTTGCCCAGATCTATAAAATGTACTCTTGAAGTTTAACTGGTCTAGCACTAACTCAGTAAATTAACTTAGATAGTATCATGGTTTTTATTTTGTTGGTGCAAGCCAACCATAAGCAATGACTGTCTTGCTAGTTAAATAATTATTGTTTTAAAGAGTGTTTTATGACTACATTCACATAAGTATTAAGGATGTATGGACTCCCTGATGTTTATATGTTTTATAATTATTTTTAATAAAACTTCTTGTGTAGAAATACTAATTTTTGGATATTTATTTTATATCCTGCTGTTTTGCTTGTACTATTAATTATCTCATTTAATTTCTTTGCTGATGCTCAAAGGTTTTCTAAATTAAATGTCACATTGTTAGAAAAATAGGGATAATTTTGTTTCTTGCTTTTCCTGTATTTGTGTCTTTAATTTCTTTCCCTTATTGCTATTGCTAACATTTCTAACACTATTTCAAATGATAGTAGGGAAAGGGGATATCCTCACTTCATTTCTATATTTACTGGGAAAGGTTTTAAGTGTTTCCCCACTGCAAATAGTGGTAACTTTGGGCTTTTTGATATATACCTTTTTATCATATTAAAAATAGCCCTCTTATGCCTGTGCTCTGTACAGGCTTTTTTTAGCATAAATGAATGTAGCACTTTATCAAAGACCTTTGTTATAAACCCATGATTTAATTGTGGTTTAGTTTATGTTTATTTTTCATATGAGCATGTTAGTGTTTTACTAATGTTGAACCATCCTTGCTGGTTCAAATCCAACTTGGTCCTAGTGAATAATGTTTAATATATTTTGTTGTCTTTTTATTGGGATGCTATTTTAAATATATTGGGATAAATATAATTTTAAAATATTGGGATTCTATTTTAAATAAAATAAATCCATTGATAATATTGGTCTATAGTCTTTCTTTGATTCTTCCCTGCACTTAACTGATTCATTTTTTAAAAAATCTCCCCCTCCAAATTTTTTTTCAAAAATCCTTCACATTTACAATGTAACTTAAGATTTATAAAACACTTTGCTAACAATGACCCTGTAAGGTAGTTAGGTGGTGGTATAAATATCATTATCACTCTATTTTATAGATGAGGACATAATCTCAGAGAAGTTAAGTTGCCAATGTTCATAAATCTAGTCAGTGTCTGACCTGGGATTCAAATCCACAACTATTAGATTTCAAATCTAGCATCCATTCTACTACTTCACACCCACCTCTAAATAGAAAAAAATAATGCAAAGGGCAAAAACCCAAAAGTAGTTTCCATTGCCCTCCAAGCTAATTTGTGAGTTAAACAAAATCAACAATATTTTACCTCAAAGAACAGTGTTTTTATTACTTTTAAATTATCACAACATAGACATACATTGTTACCGTTGATTTTAGTCCCCTTTTGGAGAGTCCATTTTTTAAACCTCCTTCATTGAAATCCTATTGCCTCACACAGAGGGAAGGTAACTGGCCAAACACAAATGATGGGAAGTATGGTCAAGGTGAAAAGGCACACTGATCCATACATTCACACTGGTTGCTCTATGCTTACTGAGGCTCATTACCACCAAAGTTGGCCACCATGTGATTATTATTTCTGACAACTTATAAATTCTCTCCACTAAGACATTTATATCATAGTTTTCATCTCTGTCAATATAAATAGCACACATATCAATAAGATCATAGGTCTCCTAAGTGTTAAACTATTATAAACTACACTTAGGCAACTAGGTGGCACAGTGGATAGAGTACCTGACCTGAAGTCAGGAATAATCAGATATTTATTAGTTGTGTGATCCTGGGCAAGTCACTTAACCCTGTTTGCCATGGTTTCCTCATCTGTAAAATAAGCTGGAGAAGGAAATGGCAAACTACTCTAGCATCTTTGTCAAGAAAACCCCCAAAGTGGGGGCAGCTAGATAGCGCAGTGGTTAAAGCACCGGCCCTGGATTCAGGAGTACCTGAGTTCAAATCCGGCCTCAGACACTTGACACTTACTAGCTGTGTGAACCTGGGCAAGTCACTTAACCCCCATTGCCTGCACAAAAAAAAAAAAAAGAAAAAAAAGAAAACCCCCAAAGGGGTCACAGTGTCAGACAACTGAAAAATGACTAAAAAACAAACAACAAAACTACCTCCATTGATAAAATAAACCAGACACATGTACCTTCTGTCTCGATAAGAAGCGTGTCCCTAAGAATGATACTAAAATCAGAAAATTCAGCCTCTCTAGAAGGAAGAAAACAAAAATTTATCAATTGCCTACTATGTGTCAGACACTATTCTAAGCACTTTACAAATATCTCAATTGATCCTCACAATTCTATGAAGGATGTGCTATTATTATCCTCATTTTATAGTTGAAACTGAAGCAGAGCTAGATTAAGTGACTTGTCAAGGGTGGTACAGATAGTAAGTGTCTAAAACTAGATTTGAAACTTTCAAAGGGACTGAGTGTTCTTTTATAAGGCACTGATTCTACTCAAAAGGTGTGAAAATAGAATTGCTTCCAACTAGCTTTTTCATTTCTGGTAAAATACTATCCAGAATAGTGAAAGTGCTGGATATGCTGCCATTATTTCATCCTTTGTGCAGAAGCAAAGTGCTTTGCAAATATTAGAAGCTTAATTGATGGTCCTGGAGAATGTAACTTTTTGAGAGCAGATCTGTTTTGTTTCATTTTGTTTTCTTTTGTCATTGTATCCCTTATGCTTACACATCGGATTGGACAAATTTGGATAAATGGAAAAACAAAAATTTTCTCACAAATGTACTCTTTTTTTTTTTTTAAGGTCAGGCAATTGGGGTTAAGGTGACTTGCCCAGGGTCACACAGCTAGTAAGTGGTTAAGTGTCTGAAGCCGGATTTGAGCTCAGGTACTCCTGACTCCAGGGCGGGCTTATCCACTGTGTCACCCTAGCTGCCCCCACAAATGTACTCATTCACTCTACTTGTCACCATTCCATTTATTATTTCCATAAAATCAGATGCTATGCTTTTCCTCTAATTATATTCCTAAAATAAAATCATTTTAATACATATGTTCCAACATACATTTCTTCTCAAACCAAAAGGACAATTCCTTAAGCCAAAGTCCTCCTTATCCTGAAGTGATCAGAATTATATATCTGAATGCAGTTTAATAAACTAAAGCTAGATCAATCACTCTTCATTGATGTATTAGATTTTTCTGTGCCCATTTGCTTCAGTCACATGTGTAATCCATACTACTGAGAATACCCATAGAATTATATTTCTCACATTCTGGAGCTGTTTCTATGACATAATGAATGGCTGTGCTTTCAAAATGACAAGTCCTTCAACAACAGCACAATTATTAGAAATGACTGTACCAGTGTTAGCACCAAGGACATAATCATAGCAAATACACTGAAGCTTTTATATATTCTTTGCTTGTGATTCTGGCAAAACAAGGAACAGTAAAATGGAAATTATTGTTTATACACACCTATGCACATACATAATGGAAAGACATGGGCACTCTACCACTGATACCTTAAATAATTATCCAAGGACATATTTTACAGACAATTATCAAGGGCAAAACTGTAGATTATTATGAAAGGACAGGGCTTTCAGATAATATTCAAGGACGGGGTTTTAGAAGTTGTCCATCAAATAAAGTAAAGGTTATAGACACTTTGTGAATTTTTTATATGAATTTTTTGTGAAAATGGCAAGATGAGTACAATTTTACAATCCTTATTCTAAAGTACTACGCCAAAGATCATCTTTTGATGAACACCATCAGGAAATTTCCTTTGAGTTCATGTTCAGATCTCTCATGGCACCTGTAATTCTCTTGAGCACATAGCACATTTGACTTTGCATTATAGTCACTACCCATGCCATCTCCCTACCTACATGGTCAACTATATTTATTCCTCATAGTTTTTCTCTGAAACAGGAGCAGTGTCATACCCACAGAAAGTGCTTAAATTGAGTTAAATTCAGAAAAGGGATAAGGACCATAGTGCTTTAGCAGAAGGGCATAAAAAGTTACACAATGGTGCAGTTTCCTTTTATGAACTTCCTTATTACTGGTAAGGGCACTACCATCCTCTCAGTCATTCAGGTTTGCAACCTTAATGTCATCTACAACCCCCCTCTATATCAAATCAATTTCCAAGTCTTATTTCTAATATATATATATATATATACATATATATACATATATATACATATATATGTATGTATGTATGTATATACATATATGTATATATTTCTAATATGTATGTATATGTGTATATATGTACACGTGTATATATTTATATATACTTACACATATATCTATGTATGTATAGTTATATATATATACATATACTATACACTAAATACACTAAATAGTATTGCATCAATATAATTATAATAATAGAAAGATTACATGTATAAAATTTGTATTGTATTATCTATAATGCACACATGTATGCATGTATGTATGTATGTATGTATAAAACTTTCTAGCTACTCACAGCTGTCTCCCTGATACAGGTCTTCAAAATCTCATGCCTCCTAGTTGGTCTCACTGCCTGAAATGTCTTCCCACTCCAGTGTATCTCCTACTAAGATACCAAAATGATCTTCCTCTGTCACCTTCCTATTCAGTAACTCCAGTATAAAATCCTCTGTTTGGCTTTAAAAGTCCTTCACAACCTGGCGCCTTCCTATTTTTCCATACTTTATATACTTTCCTCTATAACCTCCATAATCAAACCACACTGTTCCACGTCAGGGATTCTCTCTCTCTTCATTTCTGCCTCCTGACTTCCCTAGATTCCTTTAAGATTCAGCTGAAATCTAATCTTGTGCAGAAGCCGTGCCTGGTCTACTCTCCTCCCCTTGCTTCTTAGTGCCTTCCCACTGAGAATATCTCCCATTTACATTTTTCATATAGATAGATACCTATATCTATTATCTATCTATCTTATCTATTTCCCCAGTTCTTAGCACAGTGTCTAGCACATAGTAGCAACTTAAGAACCATTCATTGAATTACTAATGGTAGCCACTGTTTGGTACAGCACAGGAATGGATAAAGTTGTATAACATGAGGCATGGACATAGTTATGTTTTATTGCTCTCTTCAGGCCAAGTTCATTAAATACTGAAGAACTCTGAAATTATTCATGCAATGAGATGTTGGGGGTAAAGGCATTTTAATCTATAATACTACATGCAGAACCCTGGTGTTTGTAGGCCTGTGGAAATACATAGAATTAGGAGGCACCACTCCTGTCCTCAAGAATGTAAAAAAAATCTAATTGAGGATTTTTCTAATTAATATTTTTGTTTGTTTGTTTGTTTGTTTGTTTTTTAGTGAGGCAATTGGGGTTAAGTGACTTGCCCAGGGTCACACAGCTAGTTAAGTATTAAGTGTCTGAGGCCGGATTTGAACTCAGGTACTCCTGACTCCAGGGCTGGTGCTCTATCCACTGCGCCATCTAGCTGCCCCCTCTAATTAATATTTTGAGTATGTCAATTGTAGTTGAGAAATTCAATTCTTCCAATATTTATTAAACATTTACTATTTTCAAGGTACTGGGCCTCCATTGTCTGGAGAGCCCTAAGAAGAAGCTCTGAGTGTCTTGCAGTATTTTGTTAAGGACCATGTGAAGGTGCGTTCAATGGATGTATATTTGCTATTAAGGAGTTTATAATTCCACAGACGATTTTTATTCTTCCTGACATAAACAACTGAAGCAATAAGCAACTGAATCCGTTTCCAACTAAAACCTAAATGGAAGTAAAAAGAATGGAAGCTGAGGATTTAGGAAAAGTGAAGGTGATAAGTTGGAAAATAGAAAGCTTCATTGACTTCCTGACCAAACACTACACAGCACAGTGGATAGAGTGCTTGACATGGACTTGGTAAGACCATGATTCAAATACTCACTGTCTCAAACACTTACTAGCTGTGTGACCTTGGACAAAAATCACTTAATATCTAACTGTCTCTTCTGAAAAAATAGGCATAATAATACCTATCTCCCAAGGTTACTGTAAGGACAAAATGAACTATTATTTGTAAAGTGTTTTGCTACCTTAAAGTGCCATATAAATGCTAGTTACTATTATTACTATTATTATCATGATTTCTGTCAGTGACAATGCTTTTCATACATTTACCCAATCTAAGAATCTTTGCTTCACCTGAGTTTTGCCTGTTTCACCAAGACTCATCTGTAGTCTCTGACAACATTTTTCAAATTTATCCCTTATAATCCTATTCCTTGATTCCTGCAGCTTTTGGCTATTATCAAGTTTTCTCTACTCCATTCTATGCTATACCCAGCTATATCACCAGATTAATCTCCCACAAACAACCTTTTTATAATTGTCATTCCCTTCCTCTACTGATCCAACTCTGCATCTTGGCATTCAAAACTCTCTACAAACTAGGTTCACTCTTTACCTAACTATACATTTAATTATCACTACTTGTCTATTCACATTAATTGTGGTAGCTAAGAGGAGTAACATTAATGTGGATATGTTAATTTATTTAACCCATTTCCTTCTTTGGGGGGGGCAATGAGGGTTAAGTGACTTGCCCAGGGTCACACAGCTAGCAAGTGTCAAGTGTCAAGTGTAGCAGGGCGAAAGTTGATCAGGTGTTGGCCCAAAGTCTGGCATTAATATGGTGTTCCCCCCCAGAGCCTTGGGCCAGCAGGTTGCCTATGGAAGGTACAAATTGACCCACATTGGTGTAGGATATTTCATAAGCTATTAGTTGGTTTTGTTTAACTGGTTTTCTTTGTTATTATAAAAGGAAGTTCTGGGGCAGCTAGGTGGCGCAGTGGATAAAGCACTGGCCCTGGAGTCAGGAGTACCAGAGTTCAAATCTGGCCTCAGACACTTAACACTTACTAGCTGTATGACCCTGAGCAAGTCACTTAACCCCAATTGCCTCACCAAAAAAAATACTTTAAAGACCTACAGAAATAAAAGGAAGTTCTATGAGTAGGTAGTATTGGAAAGTGACTTTGATATTTTATAATAGGTCTCAATAAAACATTTTTTTTCAAAGTTACACTACAGTTAAAGCCTTTCCCAATTCTCCCAGTTCTTCAAGTTCCACATAGTGGTTTCAATTTCTATATGTTCAAATTAAGCATTCTGAAAGTTTGCGAAGTAGTTCACCTTTAAATTATTTCTCAATTTTAATACCAATTTTTAGACAATTAAGTATTCCTAATTTGGATTATAAAGGAAGCAAAACAAAAAAAATATTTGAACATTTCTTTTGAGAAAATGAGTGAGAAAGGAAAAAGGGAAGGGAAGGGAAGGGAAGGGAAGGGAAGGGAAGGGAAGGGAAGGGAAGGGAAGGGAAGGGAAGGGAAGGGAAGGGAAGGGAAGGGAAGGGAAGGGAAGGGAAGGGAAGGGAAGGGAAGGGAAGGGAAGGGAAGGGAAGGGAAGGGAAGGGAAGGGAAGGGAAGGGAAGGGAAGGGAAGGGAAGGGAAGGGAAGGGAAGGGAAGGGAAGGGAAGGGAAGGGAAGGGAAGGGAAGGGAAGGGAAGGGAAGGGAAGGGAAGGGAAGGGAAGGGAAGGGAAGGGAAGGGAAGGGAAGGGAAGGGAAGGGAAGGGAAGGGAAGGGAAGGGAAGGGAAGGGAAGGGAAGGGAAGGGAAGGGAAGGGAAGGGAAGGGAAGGGAAGGGAAGGGAAGGGAAGGGAAGGGAAGGGAAGGGAAGGGAAGGGAAGGGAAGGGAAGGGAAGGGAAGGGAAGGGAAGGGAAGGGAAGGGAAGGGAAGGGAAGGGAAGGGAAGGGAAGGGAAGGGAAGGGAAGGGAAGGGAAGGGAAGGGAAGGGAAGGGAAGGGAAGGGAAGGGAAGGGAAGGAGCTCAAGCAAAGACTCCACATACGTCAAGGCAATTACAATGCAACTCAATGACTTCTGTGATGAACAACGCATCAGGCACTCTTCCTTCATCTTTCACAATCATTTCCTTTGTTGGATGAGCAGTTTTATTAACAGATGGCCCTGTTCTTGCTGTGCTGGAAGACTTAAGATCTAAATTATGGGCTAGGCTTGTTCAAAAATAAGCAGTTTCTTCCTTTTAGGGCAATTGTTTTTATGGAGTGTAAAGAGCTTGTTTAACACATAAAATAGTGGAGTTAACTGGTCTGATGCAGCTGACAAACATGGAAGACCAGCTAGTGTATATAATTGTTCCATTCCCTCTCAGTATCATGTGGGCAAACTTCCATGTGTGGTTCTAAGACCTAATCTCTAAGATTAAATTTCTCATCTTAGGTTATATGTTTAAAATGGATATTTAGAAATAATTGAATGTACATTGTTTTCCTTCAGGTAAGATTCAGTTGGTGGCTTGCTTACATTGTCTACCTCTCTTCTACCCATGATTCCACAGCAAAAATCTTAGGTCTCTACTTTGGATACCATGACTGTTTCCATAGCAACCACTAAGGGGTCACAGAACATCTCTGTTGCAGGTGAAAATCATCATAACATATTGATAAGCCATTCCAAGATGCCATTTTCATGCAAATGACCATTTGACATCGAAAATGGAAGGAAGATAAATAGAGGAAAATGAAGTGGTATGCAGAAAAGAAAACTGTTGTTTCTGGGGGAGGGAAGGTTTTTCAGATGCTTCTTTGAAACATGAAATAAACATCATTGAGACATCAGTTCACATTACAAAAAGGGTCAAATGGAGAGAAAATTTTAATGAAAAACATCCCTTTTGAGTAGCTATTTCAATAAAGAAAATTTCTCTAATGTATACTGAAGAGACAAGGAAGAGAAAAACCCCTCATGTTTCTATAGTGGATATACAAGAATGCAAAATCCCATCTTATATGCAGTTTCTATAGCTCTTTTCAAATTCTCTTAGGAGGACATGGTACACAGGATAGCAGAAAGACTAAAGCATGATTCTGAGGGTGATCTCACTGAAAAATGCAGTATAGCTCTTTATCTGGGATGACCCTGTTAATGTTCCATTACTAGAGTTAGAAGCCTGAAGATGAAGATCAAAGAGGTTGACACAAACCTATACATATTCTAGCCTGTTCTTGTAACTGAAAATTTTATAGAATATACATATCTAAAATATTTATAAAGTTTGTTTTAAAGTTTACAAAGTTCTTTCTTCACAATTCTGTGTGACAAGGTACTAAAAATAAAGCTATGGCCCCCATTTTATAGATTCAGTTCAACAAATCAATCCAAAATATTCATTAACAACCTACTACTTGCAGAAAACTATGTATATGATGAGATAACTGAAGTTCAGTGACACTGAAGAATTTTCCCACAGGCCCACAGTTATTGAGTATGTGAGATGTGAATCCGGATCTTCAGGCTAAATGTTCAGTGATCTTTCATTGTATCAGGCAATTAATCAAAAATGTTTATGTTCCAGACAATGTTCTAAGTAGTAGGGATACTGTAATATAAGGTGGGTATCAATTGAGTTGACCAATCACTCCAGCCCATTTAGATTAACTAACAAAAGACTCCTACCCTGATACTTTTATCAGGGTGGATATCTCTATTAGAAAAATAAATCAAAAAACCATATCAAACTAATATTCACACTGTCATGTTTTGTGGGTCTTCTATTACGAAGAAGCAAGTTCAAACCCTGTTTTCTCTAGGCATCATAGAGGAGAGAGCTGTTCAGGGGCATGAGGAAAGAGAGAGCCTCTGTCTTCTCCTCCCACTTCCAAATAAAGCCTGACATTTTGAACTTCAGAGTGGAGAGAGAATTTAACTTCTCTTTGTTGTTCTAAATAAGTCCCTAGAACAGCATAAATTGGCAGCAATATCTGCACTGGGAGTTGAGTGAAAGTAAACCCACTAAGGAAGGCATCTTCAAGACCCTTAAGAAGCCTAGCATACTATACCTAAAGGGAAGATTTTGAGGACTGAGTTACTCACTTTTCCCACACATGTCCCACGGTTATGTCCATTTCCCTGGGTGCTATATACTTATAGGACAATGCACCATTGATTTGGGAGGGAATGTTTTGTAGTAACTATTCTTACTATACCACTTTACCCCTAACTGAAAGCTTAGTTAGATCTCGTTATCCAACTGAAAAAAAAAATTAATCATCAAAGGGAAGCACAATGAGGGGGATAGAGGCAGGTTGTGAGGTATAGAATTCAACAGAACCTCCCCCACCTTCTGAGGGTCCCCTAGAACATAGAGGAGGCAATTAGCAACCACTCTCTGGAAAATGACTATACCTACCATTAACAATAAGGATTGGGAGAGTAAGTTCAGAGCTGGCACTAAACAAATAAAAGCAAAAAACAGCCCTGCCTTCAAAGAACATAATTCCTATGGTTGAAAAAAACATTTAAATAATTAGATAAATACAAAATAGAGAGAAAATAGATAAAAGATAATCTGAGAAGAATATAGCATTCTGGGCCTGGGGCAGAGCCCATGCAAAGGCACAGGGATGGAAAATAGAGGTTAGTGTTCAAGAAACATCAAGTAGGCCAGTGTAACTGGATTGTAGTGTATAGTTGGGAGTAAAGCGATAGAGACTGGAAAGACAGAAGGAGCTAGGTTTTGAAGAACTTCAAAAGTCAAACAGATGATTTTATATCTCATCCTTGAGATGGCCAGTCCTGGAGCTCAAAGGAAGAAGGGATGGGATGGCTAAAGGGTGAAATCATCAAATTGAAACCTTATATATTCACCTTGGCAATAAAGTAGGAGGATAAATGGGAGCAGATACAGATCTGAGACAGTAAGATCAGTTAGAAAGATATTGCATTAGTCTAGGTAACAGGAAATCAGGACTTAGAGATGTGGCTTTCTATATGACCATTGGTTCATCCTCAGAATGCCCTCTCCCTAAAACAAAGGTCCCTATTTTCTCCCTTTCATAACACTAACTTCCTTTTCTAACCATCCCCCTGACATTCACATAGTTACATTTTATTTATTTGTTTGTTTGCTTGCTTACTTACTTATTCATTCATTCATTTATTTGTTTATTTATGTGTTGTTTTTTTTTACAGGGTAATGAGGGATAAGTGATTTGCCCAGAGTCGCACAGCCAGTGTCAAGTGTCTGAGGCCAGATTTAAACTCAGGTCCTCCTGAATCCAGAGCCAGTGCTTTATCCTAGCTGCCCTTCACATGGTTACATTATTAAACAATCCTAAGCACTGGGATTTATCATCTTCATCATGACATTCTGTAAGATGGTACCTTCAGCTTTGACATTCATTCATTAACTCAACATCTATTAGGCTCACCATTATACAATCTTAATAAATAATCTCAAATTCCACATTTCCAAAATGCAGCTCTTAACTTTCTCCCCTGAAAAAAAATCCATTTATTTTCCTAACTCTCCTGTTTCTATTGGGGGTGCCATCTTACTCTGAGACAACCAAACTTGCAATCTGAGTCTTCCTTGACTCCTTACTCTTCCTCAACCCATGTAATAATAATTGTCAGGTATTATCATTTCTATGAACATTACATCTCCTTCAACCATCTATTTCTCTCTACATACAGGCCACCACCCTAGTGCAAGAACTCCAAACCTCTTACCTGTACTATTGAAATACTTTTCTAATTTGTGCTCCCTCCCCAAGTCTCTTCCTTCTCTAATACATCCTCTCCACAGCTGCCTAATCATATTCCTAATACTCAAGTATGACCCAGTCACTCTTGCTCAATAAAGCCCAGTGGCTCTCTATATGGGACCTTTTCTGATTGCCCCCCCCCACTATTAGTGTCTCATTCTCCCCCCAAAATTACCTTATATTTATTCTGAGAAGCAATGTGGTATACTTGATAGAGAGGTGGCCTCTAAACCAGGAAAACCTGGGTTCAAGTCCCACCTATGACACATACAGGCAATGTGACTCTGGATGAGTTATTTAACCTCTCAGTGCTCTACACTCTAAAAATATGAGTTATAGAGAGGATGCCAACCTGCATTGGTAGAGAGACTTTCCTTACCTTGGGGTTCTCTATGACCATTGAAATCACAGTTCCAGCCTCTATTCCTATATATTTTATGTATTATCTCCCCTGAATAGATAGGTGGTACAATGGATGGAGCACCAGTTCCTGAGTTCAAATATGGCCTCAGTCACTTACTAGTTGTGTGACCCTGGGCAAGTCATTTGACCCTATATGCCTCAATTGCTTATCTGTAAAATGAACTGGAGAGGGAAAATGACAAATCATTCCAATATCTTTGCCAAGAAAACCCTAAATGGGGTCATGGAGAGCCAGACATGACTGAAAAATGACCAAACAACAACATGCTCCCCCCACCCCCGAAGAAAATATAAACTTTTTAAAGCAGAATCTTATTGTTCCAATTTGGAACAATAAGTGCCTACAGTGGTATGTATTACTTAATAAATGCTTGCTGATTTATCACCAAACCAAATAATTCATTTACATTTTGGCCAGAACAATAAATGAGTATCATCTACTCAAGCACAGCAGGGTTGATATCTACTTCAAAAAAAAAGAGCATAATCTCAGAAAAATGAATCCCAGATCTACTAAAGTATATGTGCAAGTCACCCTTAGGTATCAAGGGAGACACGAATAAATAAGACATGGTCTCTGCCTTCAAGAAGTTTATGAATGTGGTGTTTGACTTCTCTGTATTTACATGGATTCATCCCTCTTCTTTTCACTTGTCAAACATGCTTTTTACATGACCACAAGCCCATTCAATGGTCTTTTTTTAAATTGGGTTGATCAACACCTTTTCTATATTGGATTCAAACCCATCCTATTCCAGTACATATGGGCTGTATGATGCTGAACAAGTCACAGCCATACCTTTCCATGCTCTAGGTGAATCTCTAAGACTTAGGTAATAGAGAAAGCATCAATTTATGATAGTATGAGATCTTTCCTGAAAGCTCCAAATACCAATGAAATCACAGGTTCAGTCTCTAATCCTATCTCTTACACATTTATTTTTAAATCAGTCTTGGGAAATATGTCACAAATAGTTCTGGTCTGTTGCACCATGTCAGGAAACTCTGGGAAATTAAGTGCCTGGGACATTTTACTCACCTCCGAAAAAGGGCTCTCACCACCACTCCTAGAAGAATTAGAGGATTTAGTAACCAATCACTAAGTGTCCCCCTTTTCCAATTACATATTGAAAACCTAAAAAGTCTCTGTGGCTTTGGGCAGCAACTATAATTCTTAATTATATACAGTACAGTGGGGGAGAGGAAGAAACTTTGTATAAGTGTGCATATAATCCCCAAAGACCAGCTTTAATTCATGCTCTCAATTCCCTCTGCTTCCAAACTGTTCTAAAAGAGCTCCTAATTAATAATAATGACATTTGAATTTGTCCTTCATTCCCTTCCATTTCCTCTATTCCCCAACCTGGAATGGAAAAAGATATGTACATACATAACTATAATACAGGGCAATATAAGATAAGTACTGTAAGGGCTAAAATTCTAGCTAAACTATCTAAAATCTAATGAGTGGTTGCCAATAAATTATAAGCTTTAGCAAGAGTATTTAAATGTTTAAGTATCTATTAAAGAGCATTAGGATCAGAGAGAAAGGTAAAAATCTAACTATTTCTAAGAGATCCTATCATCCGACCCACCATGGCAAGGTCAGGAACCAGAAAGAGACAGAACCCCGACTCCAGCATCCACTTCCTACTTCGTGTCCCCCTCCCAGAAATGGGAAGCTCCTCAAGTTGATTGAGCAAACATAAGCAAACATCACTTCCTGACACTAAGGACCTTGACCACATGGCTTGCCCTCAGAGGCCTTCACCTCATGGTGGCGCTTTGCTACCTTAAGTCTCCAGTCTCCGGGGCAAAGTATGATGAGATTATTGCCTCCCTATTCCTGGAAGCTATGATCCTTTCCATTCAACCCAAGATTACATTTGCTTTTTTAGCTAATACATCATCACTATGTAATCATATATAGGCCCCTAAAAACCCCAGATCTTTTTCAAAAACAACTGCTATCTTACAATGCCTTCTCCATTTTGTAGTTGTGAAATGGGCTTTTTTTGATACTGAAGTACAAGAATTTATATTCTTGTTAATTCTTGTCTAATGCTCTGGGTGGCAGTGACAGGGAAAGGAATTGATTGAAGGCTCTCCTTCAAAAGGAAGATTAGGCTTGTTTTGCTTGGTACTAGAGAAGAGACCTAAGAGCAGTGAATGTACAATGTCAGGAGGCTAATTGAGGTTCTACATGAAGAAAAACTTCCTAACAGAGCTCACCAAGAGAGGAAAAGGTTGTTGTACAAGGGTCATAGTTCTTAATAACAGCTCAGAGGCATGGGGGGTGTTTCACACAAACACAAAAATTCAGATAGACCATCAACACAGAAAACTTTAGGCATTTTATTGTACTATCTTTAACCAATATAAGGGGAAGCCTAAGGTCTAAAACAAAATCTCCAAGGACAGGAACATGTGTGAGGAGGGACAGTAAGGGTATTTAAGGTATTTAAGTCAGTTAGCCAATAAGTATTTATTACATACTTACTAAGTGCTAGGCACTGTGCTAAGCAGTAGGGATATAATAATAGCGGTAAAAGTATTTATATAGGGGGGCAGCTATGTGGTACAGTGGATAAAGCACCAGCCCTGGATTCAGGAGAACTTGAGTTCAAATGTGACCTCAGACACTTGACACTTACTAACTGTGTGACCCTGGGCAAGTCACTTAACCCTCATTGCCCTGCAAAAATAAAAAAAATTAATAAAGTTAAAATTTTTTTTAAAAAGCATTTATATAGCATTGTAAGACCATGAAAGGCTCTGGCAGAAGGTGGGAGATGAGCTGAGACTTGAAGGAGGAAAGGAAAGCCAAAGAATCCATCTGGGCTCCATCCTTTCATAACCTGGCCCCTCCTACCTTTCCAGTCTTCTTACACCTCACTCCCCAGCACATAGTCTTCAACCCAATGACACTAGCCTCCTGGCTTTTCCACAAACAAAATATTCTGTCTCTCCACCCCAGGCATTTTCTCTGGCTTTTCCCCATGCCTGGAATGCTCTCCCTCCTCTTGTTTCAACTTACTGACCCTGCTGGTTTCCTTTTTTGTGAGTCAATGAGGGTTAAGTGACCTGCCCAGGGTTATACAGCTAATAAGTGTCAAGTGTCTGAGGTCAGACTTGAACTCAGGTCCTCCTAAATCCAGGGCTGGGACTTTATTCACTGTGCCACCTAGCTGCCCCATAGCTTCCTTTTAAGTCCTAACTAAGATCCCACCTTCTACAAGAAGTTTTCCCTATCCCCTCTTAATACCAATGCTTTCCCTCTTTTAATTATTTCCTATTTATTCTGTAGATAGCTTGTTTTGAATATATTTGTTTGCATATTGCTTCTCCCATTAGATTGTCAGCTCCTTGAAGGGACTGTCTTTTGCCCCTTTTTTATTTCTATCACTTAGCCTAGCACATAGTAAGGGTTTAAATAAGTGTTTATTAAATTGAAATAAGTGGGCCTTAATGACCAGAGGGATCATTCTGTGAAGTCTCTGATGTAATGATCATTTGATCCCAGAAGGAAAAAGGAGGTTTGCAGAGTGCAGGTTCTCAGATTTGGCAAAACCACACACCCATAGCTATCAATTCTAGTAGAGTTGGGGTGTCAAGAGACCACAGGAGAGAGCAGGACACTGGCCCACAATGGAGACAGAGAACCACAGAGAAGAATGTTGGTTGCCCTGAATGGAAACTCTAGGGCAAAGAGAGGCAGAAATGGAGAAAGTAGGTTGGGGCCAAAGAAAATATTTCCATCTGGTAGCTTCCTATTTTAAATAATTATTCTTGCTAAGGAGTTAAGAAAACTCAATTGTAATTAAACAACCCTTCAATTGACCCTTAATTTATCAATTCAATTCCACACTAGTTTCTTCGGTCCTATTGTTGCCCACACTTGGCCAAAGCATGGATCATTGCCATCCCCAAGGTATGCTTCCTCCACTCCTACTTATGTGCTGTTTAGCTAAGCTGGAAGAAGTCACACCATGATGTGTGGGATAGCCAGAAATTTGTGCTGTCAAATGGGCCTTCTCTCTGTAACAGAAAAAAAAAAATAACCATGACTCTTCCCTAGTTGATTCTCTATCCCACTTCCCACAGAGGCTATTTCAAATCTTCTTTTCCCTCCTCTAGCCTACTGTAGATTAGGCCTAGGTCAGACCAGTCCACTGACTCAGGCTCAGGATTACATTGTAGTGAGACAAACACTCATGGAGCAAAAAATGCAATAAAAAAATAATTTTATTTAAGATAAGATTTAAAAGGATAAAATTCAAATAAAATGTTGTTCCTCTCTGCCTTTTCATCATATCACCACTATATTAGAAAGATGATTGCATGGGGCATTGACAGTTCCACTAAAACCTTCAGCATCAACTTCCCATTGTCTGAATCTTTTATGCCTCTGGAGGTCTCCCTGGGAAGCCAAACCAATGAAAATCCGGAGTCTCTTCCCTCCTCCCCTCCCCTTAAAGGGAAAGTATCTCAGTCTAAACAAACAATTGTCATTCCTACTTCCTTTAAGTCTCAACTAAAATCTCATCTTCCATAGGAATTCATTCCCAACCCCTCTTAATTCTAGAGCCTTCCCTCTATTATTTAACCCCTATTTATCCTCAGTGTATGGAATGTTTTTCTACATATGTCTGTGCTTATTGTCTCCCCCATTATATTATGAACTCCAGGCACATTGTAGGTGCTTAATAAATGTTTATTGCCTGACTTACTCACTGACCTCCCACAATACCTCTTCCTCTACCCTCAGAGAACATTGCCCCAAAATTTCCTTTAAAAAAAAAAAAAAGAATCGGGGGCAGCTCGGTGGCGCAGCGGATAAAGCACCAGCCCTGGATTCAGGAGTACCTGAGTTCAAATCCGGCCTCAGACACTTGACACATACTAGCTGTGTGACCCTGGGCAAGTCACTTAACCCCCATTGTCCCGCAAAAAAAAAAAAAAAAAAGAATCAAGGCAATTAGTCATGGCCTCTATCTTCTCTGTTCTCCTCATCTCACAACTCCTTGACACCATCCTCCCTTCTCTACCTTACTCCAGTCTCTGATGAAGGGGAGATATTTCTCCTTACCAAGGCCAACCCTCTACAGGTACCCTCGTTCCAACCCCCTCCCTTCTTCCCAGTAGATTGCCACCAGAATCATCCCTTCCCTTTCTCTAATCTTCAATATCTCCCTATCTACTGGCTCATTCCCTGCTGCCTACAAATATACTCAAGCTACTCCCATCTCCACAAAACTCTCACTAGACCCTCAGGCTGTCATCCTATAGATATCCTCCCTTTATCATCCAAACTATTAGAAAATGTTGTCTATAGTCAGAGCCTCTACACTGTTTTCCTTTCACTCACTTTTGCAACTTGAGTTCTGACCGGATCACTCTATTGGTTGCACTCTCCAAAATTAAATACCAAATACAATGGCCTTTCCTGAATCCTTATCTTTCCTGACATCTCTGAAGTATTAGATACCATAGACTACTGTGTACACACTTCCTGTGTACTGTCTTGATTTTTCATGATATTACTCCTACCTATCTGACCCTTTCTTCTCAGTCTTTTTTGATGGATCATCATCCATATCATTTCCCCCTAATTGTGGGTGTACCTCAAGGCTCTGTTGTAGGCCCTCTTTTCTTTTCTCTCCATACCTTCTCTCTCATGATGACCTCATCAGCTTTCATGAGTTTAATCATCATCTCTATGTCAGTGCCTCAAAGAGAAAGAAAGAGAGAGAGAAAAAGATATGTAGGTAGATATCTAGAGATTATTATAATATGTAATATACATATATTATCATTTTATTTATATGTGTATGTTTATGTATATATATATACATACATACATATATGCATGCATGTCTCTATTTATGTGTGTATATTGAGCCCCAATGTTTCTCTTGGTCTCTAGTCCCACATCACTAACTTCCCATTGTATATTTCAAACTGGCCCTCTCAAAAAGACATTTCAAATTCTAATAAATTCAAAGTTAATTATTCAAAAATAATGAGTTCAAAACAGCACTCATCATTCTAACCCCTAAAATCAACCCGTCTTCTGATCTTTTTTATTTCTGTCAGGGGTACCACCATCCTTAGGGTCAAGCAGTTTGGCAATCTCAATGTCATCCTCGATTCCTCATTCTCATTCATTCCCCTATAGGCAATCAGTTGTCATATTTTGTCCTCTCTCTCCATAAAATCTCATAGATACATACTCTCCCCTCCACCCACACAGCCACCACCCTAGTTCAGACACTCAACACCTCTATGTTTATTTTCTTCTCACTCCATGAGGACATTAATTTTTCACATAGCAACAAAAGTGATTTTCTTAAAAAATACGGTTTTTCCTACATCACTACTTACTTCTTAAACTCCTATGGCTCCCTATTATCTCCAAGATTTTTCCATTAGTCATTGAAAGATCTTGCCAATGTACTTTTGTAGTTTAATTATGTTATTTCCTTTCATAGACACTAGCTTCAAACAGGCCTTTTCGCTCTTCCTCACAATCAGAATTTCATCTCTATGCCTTTTCTTAACCTCCAACTCTTAGAATCCCTTAGAATATCATGCAAAACTTTGCTTCCATGCCCCATGTGGTACCTTTAGTTCTCTTTTATGTGATTTCTGTCATTCAAATGTAAATATCATGAGGACAGAAAATGTCTCTTTTTGCCATCGTTAGTTTCCTCAACACTTAGCATATATTGGCACGTAGTCAATACTTAAAAAATGTTGCCTGCCTTCCTAGTTTTCTTCAGAGCTCAAGCTCAAATGCCACATTAAGCCTTTCCCAATTCCAGCTGCTAATGCCTTACCTCCCAAACTACCTTGTACCCATTTGATACCTATTGGCTACATATCTTCCCAAGCAAAATGTGAAGCTCTTTGAGGGCCAGGATTATTAGATTTTTGTCTTGTATACCTAGCACCTGAACCAATGCCTGGCATTTTTGAAATGGTTTGTGATTGATTGGTTGTTTCTATTTGAAGGAGGCATATCAATGCTAACAGTGCCTTCTAAGTTGTAGCCTCCTGAGGGAAAGTACCAATCAACCCATTCTAGCTATAGTTCTGCCCACTTGACTTTGCCGTATTGTCTATAACTCCCCCTAGTCAGCATGAGATGCCTGGGTTGTGATGGCTTTTAAGCCATGACACCTCATTGAAATTCAGTCAGTGAACTACCATTTATTAAGCACCTACTATGTGCCAGGCATTGTGATGGAGATACAAAGAAAGGCCAAAGATAGTCTCCTTTCTCTCAGGGAGCTTATGGTCTATTAGAGAAGACAACATACAAACATCTTAGGTACAAACAAGACCTATACAGGACAAATTGGAGATTATCAAAAGGGGGGAGTCGCCAGCACCAAGGAGACTTTGGAAAGGTTTCTTGCAAATGGTATTTTAGCTGAGACTTGAAGGTAGATAGGGAATAGTAAAAGTTATGGATTTTATAGTAAGGAAGCAGGATTTTCTCAAGAGCATATGATTACATACAATATGAAACATACGACCTTCCCCAAAAATGACAGAGCAAGCATCATACTGTAAAGAATTAATTGTTATTTGAGGTTTTTATGACCCCATCTGTTGGCTAGAATTTTTAAAACCCTGGCACGTGCATTGGCCTGGGGCTCAGTCGAAGCACCTCCACAAATGGCACAGTGCTCCACCCACTGGTTGTAGCCATTGCCATGGTACTGGCACCTCACGTCATCACCACTCACCAATGCCTTCATGGGCCTGGCAAAATTATAATAATTGGAAGCCCAATGAGGGGAGTCATGTGACAGTCAGTCAGGGCTGCCAGCCAATTGGCTTGGGGTTGTGTGTGGTCAGCCTGAGGTCTGCTGGGAAGAAGGGAGGAGATTTGCCATTCTAGGTTGAAGCTGGAAGGCGACAGAACGCAGCCGTGTGTTCTCATCTGATTCCTGGGCGGTGGTGTTATTCAGGTTGTATCATTTTCCCTTCTCCCATTTTATTTCCTTTCCCTTAATTCTACTGATTTTGCTTGTGTTTTTAAGTTCGTTCTTGTTAATAAACCCTGTTCTGTTTTGAGGGAGGCCGTCGGTCTCCTTACTTGCCCCAATATTGTGGCAAGCCACATAGCTAACTCTCCCCAATTAAAAATTGGTCCCTACAATACCAATTGGATATGATTTTATCTAGTTTAATGCCCTACTTTTACAGATGAGGAAATTGAAGCCCAAGAAGATTGAATGCCTTGTCCAAGATTACTCATGTACTAATGTGCCCCATGATATCTATGATATCATGAGTGCTCATGTACTAAGTGAGAATCAAAACGTTCATCCAGAAGAAAGGGGTATTCTCAGTATCTAGAGCAGATGAGTTTTATAGGACTCTAAGGGAGCCATAAACTCCAGATATTCCAGAAAAATCATGAAAGGGTAAATGTATTCTCCTTTAACTTTTTAAATATATAGAGGGGGAGTTTCTGTTCAGGCATAGTCAAATACATGACTTCTAATGTGCCTCCCAACTTTGATAGCCGGTGATTCTACAGTTCTTTCACCTTAGAATTCTCTCATTCTTTTCTTAATTTCCCTTACATTTTTCTCCTGCACAAAATTAGAATAATGATAATACTAACTCTCCTGCCATCTTATAGGCTTGTTGCAAGCATCAAATGCAAAAATGTATGGAACATATGAAAAGAACTATAGGAAGTGAGCTGTTTTGATTATAAGATGTGAGTCATAATATCCATTATTTGAAAAACTATGTGTATCATATCACCATGCTGCTCATGAGGGCCTATAATTATTATTGGATAATGATTGTGGTCATATTAATTAAAGTACAATGCAATGATCTCAGTTCATTCTCTAAATGTTTCCCCATAAACCACCAGAGTAAGTTATCATGAAATAGAGAGATATTGTAAATGACACACTTAATGGGCCATGGAAAAAAGTCATGTGATTTTTTTTAAGAATAAATTTACTGGCCTGGACCATTTTAATGCATAGCTAAATAAGAAGAGATGAGTCTTCTATGTCCTGCTGGTTCTTCCAAGGAAGATTGGTATAGAACAGATGGATATCATGGGGCTCAAAAAATTGATGCATGGTCAATAACGAGTTCCTTTTCTTACCCTAGTATAGAGGAAGAGCATAAAGGAAAGACTAAACCTGAGAAGAAGTTTCCAGAAAGAAAGACTGGAAATTTATACAGCTGTTTTATAGTGATAAAAAATCCTATTCCAGTCATGGATTTGTATTTCAGGATGTTTGTTCTCTAGTCAGGATGGCTGGGCTACCTCCTTCAGGTTTTCATCGTTATATTCTAGAAATCCATATTTTCTCTCAAGCCTAATCATTTTTGCTGCCAAAGAGGAGCTATTTTTCCCAAAGGTAACAAAAATGCTCTCTCTCACTGTACTCAACAGCAGTCCATCATTAAAAATGCACAGTCTGTGGTTGAAGGGGTCCACCAAAAGCAAACAACATGATGGAATATTGCTTAAGAGGAATGTCAGAATGAAGTCAATTCCTGGCACTGTAGCAACATGTCAGTTCATAACAATGGGTTTGGGCAGAATGGAAGGTTTGAAAATTATTCCCCTAGTCATTAGTACTAAAGAACCTCCCCCCAAAAAATATTTTTGTTCATTTTGTGAACATTTATACAAATTTCCTTTCTATTTCCATATTTTCTGCCGACTCTACTATCACAAACAGAAAGTCAGCGGCCCAGATGCAGCTAGGTGGCACAATGGATGGAGAGCTATACCTGGAATCAGGAACACCTCATTTCCTATCTGGCCTCAGACACTTACTAGTTGTGTGACCCTGGGCAAGACACAACCTCTGTTTCTTTATCTGGAATATCGAGAGAATATCACCTACTTCTCTGGGTTGTTGTGAAGATAAATGTGACGTTTGTAAATCACTTTGCAAACCTTTGAGTACTATCTAAATATCATTATCATTGTTATTATTACAGTAGGAATAGGAGTAGGGATAGTTTCATTTTTGCTTTTATATCCTCAGTGGCTAATACAGTACCTAGGACATTGTAACTGTTCAAAAAAATTCCTTATTTGAATGAAATTGAGACTGAGCAGTTATATCCCCATATAACATAGTAAAATACAGTTCTATAATTCTAACATATGCTAATGATTGTATAGGAGGTACAAAGTACAAAATTACACAAAATCTTTTTTTTTAATTTATAGAAACTAGCAGAACATGTGCATTCAAGTGGGCTTTGACAAGATTTACTCTAATTCTAATTAGAAAGGTATATTCAGGATGGAGGAAACATGGACATAATTGTAGGGAGTAGAGAAGCAACCTGTAAGGACAGATTGAAGATAAGTGAAAGAGTAGGTCTGGTAACAGGGGCAATGTGCTGTGGAAGATGGGATGAAATGGAATCACTTGTGTATAAAAAGAGGTTTGCCTTGGCAAGGAAGAGGATCATCTCTTTCTGTGATTCCAGGGTGAAGGAGGAGATCATGGAAGAAGGCATCTGGGCATCTGGGTGAGGAGGACAGGAGCAGGAGGAGCTCTTAAAGGATGTGGAAAGACAGACCGAAATGGACTCATGATTTTTGATATAGGCAACTCCCAATAAAGAAACTCCATCCACAAATACAGATGAGCAACTGCTTAGCAACTTAGAGTCTTAAGAACTTGCCCAGGTCATGGTAATAAGTAATAAGTAATAAGAGTAATGTAAGTAATGAGATTAAACTACTTTTCCCTGAACCCCATATTATGTGTAGAAGCTAAACTTGAACCCAGGTCTCCCTGATTCTCAAGGAAGCTTTCTATCCACTTTACCATGCCACTTCTCACATTTATTTATAGTGTCCCAAAAGTCTTACTGCAGTGGTCTCTTATTAAAAACTTAAACCTAAGCCAACTTCTGAGATGGCTTGTATTTATATTACTTATATTTATTTATGTTATTTACATTCATTTTTTAGCCACTAAATCTAGGATGAACTAAATTTCCACAGATTCATCTTTTCTATTTTTCCTAAGTCAACCCTCTCTGAGAAGATTGTTGTGTCTCTGTTTCAAAGACTAGAATGTGATGAAAAAAGAAAGAAAAGTGTAGCAGAATGTGAGGCAGCTGGAGTGTGAATGGCGCAAAGTGCTGATTTATGCAGGATTCCAGAAGTGGCCTCCTATAACACATCCAGACATGGTCCCATGATCAGTCCCTCCTACATGGGAAAAGGGGGATGAGATGTTTGGGAATGTAATTGATTCCTACAGCCAATCTTTGGTCAAACCCATGGTTAGTGGAGACTAATTGAAATTTGTTCTGATTTTGAAGGGGAAATTGGAAATATAACTCAAGCACTTATGGAAGTTTCACAGAAAATAAATTGATTTCCATATAATTCAGCTCATTTATGCTCATAGCATTTGTGCTTTCCTTGGTGATCAAGAAAAATCACATTGAACAAAGACTTCTCCAAATAGAATTCAATTTATTTTCAAGTGATATCTGCTTCAGTAAAGGTCAAGTAAAGGTCACAAAAGATAATTTCATCTGGCTAGATGATCTCAGAAGCAAAAGTAATTTCTTCAAGATGGAAATTATTCCAAATGAAAGGGTCCAAAATTTGTGGGTAGGGGTGTAAGGGTGAAAATGACACTGAATTTCTGTAGGCCGCTAGAACAATATTCATCAGTTCAGTAGATACCTAGTGATCCACAGGAGAAAATACATGGAGAATCATGAAAAGTACCTAAGTACTCAAATATCAATATAGTATCACTCAGAGTATGAGGAATAAAGTAACTTGAGATTTTAGTTTCAGAAAGTAAATACGGTATCATAATATTATCGAGTCAAAAGGTTATCACAGCTAGAATATGGTAATGGAAAAATATGTCTTGTTCAAAAGGAGGGAAAGAGGGAGGGAAGGAGGAAGGCAAGGAGGGAGGGAAGAAGGGAGGGAAGGAGGGAAGGAAGAAAGGGAAGAAGGAAAGAAATAAGGGAGGAAGGAAGGAAAGAAGGGAGGAAGGTTTATTAAGTACTTACTATGTGTCAGGCACTGTGGTAAGAACTTTAAAATCTTATCTCATTTTAGAAATAAAATTGTATAACCTCAAGAAATAAAGCTGATTAAAAGAGCAGGACAGTAACACCTTAAGTCATAAGTCAATATCATATACATCTATAGAGATATATTTGAAACTGAGAAGCATGGTTTAAAAAAAATGTTATTGAGTTAAAAGGGGAGAGTATGTACATAGGATTCCTACTCTGGTCTCCCATCATGACAAGGAGAAGTTCTTGAAAGGTAAGAGGGCAGAGACTATAGGAGACTATGTTGCACAGTGGAAAGCACATGTTTTTTGAGCTCATAGAACCTCGGTTCAAATTCTGACTGTCACTTACTAGCTGTGTGACCTTGGGCAAGTCACGTAACCACTAACGCTTAGAAGCAGTTCTCCATTTGTAAAATGAAATTGTTGGACTCCATACATGAATTCAAAGGTTCTATACAAATCCAAATCTATGATCCTGTTCATTTTAGTGCCCCTATTTGCCTCATCTATAAACCAATCTACATTGGTCTAGAGACTCAAAAAAGTGAATTCCATATGCTGATGAAATGATATATCTGGATCAAAACACTTATTTAATTTTCAGTGCTCATGTTGCAAAAAGATCATCTTGAAGATAACCACAACATGTAAACTAACAACTATTTCAGAGTATGTAGAAAAAGGCTACAAATATTTATAATATTCTCCCAACCATGTCCATGTATACTTTGATACTTAGTGGCTTAAATGTGATGGCAATGGGAGGTTGACAAAAAGTATGTCTTTTTTAAAAGTTAAGATGTAAGAAATAAAATTAGTCAAAGGCAATACATAGAAGCTTTACAACTATATACTAGCAATATTTTCCTCTAAAAGAGTCAGAACACAATGGACATGGCAAACACCAAGAATTTAACTATATTTTAACCAATAGGAGACAACTCATTACAAATTTAGGAGATAGAGCAAAATAATCTCTCTGTGTACACTCAGACTATCAGTTTATTAGATTAAATGTCAAAATTAATTAGAATTGGGAGAATCCTAAGGAAAAAATGAGAAGAAATTAGAAGAAATGATAAGTATGAATTTTACAGCAGACTTTATATAGTCTCACAATCCAGTTCTGATAGAAAACTATCAAGGATGACCATCAATTGTGGAATGGCTGAACAAGTTTTGGTATAAGATTGTGATGTAATACTATTGTGCTAAAAGAAATCTTCAGTAGGAAGGTTTCAGAAAAAAATTGGGAGGACTTATATGAACTAATGCAAAATGCACTGAGCAGAACCAGGAGAAATTTGTACATTTTACAAATTTGTACATTTGTACATTATTTGTACAAATTTGTACATTAAAGTAACAGCAATAGTGTAAGGATGATCAACTATGAAAGACTTAGCTATTCTGATCAAGACAATGATCCAAGACAATTCCAAAGTACCCATGATAAAAAAAAATTGTATCTTCCTTCAGAAAGAGAGAAAACTGATAGACTCTGAGTGCAGATTGAAGCATACTTTTTTAAAATTTTCTATATTTTTCTTGTTTCATGGGTGTGTTTTCTTTCCCAACATGGCTTAATATGGAAATATTTTGCATGACTTCACATGTTTAATCAATATCATATTACTTGCCTTCTCAAGGAGTTGGGGAGTTTTAAGAGGGAGGAATGGCATTTAGAACTCAAAGTTTAAAAAAAGAATGTTAAAATTTAATTTAATTTGGAAATGTTTAACAAAAAAGGATTTTTTTAAAAAAAACCCTCATTTTTACTTTTATTAAAGTATATCCTCTCCTTCTTACAGCCACCAGGCTTCTCTTCTAATCTAAACCCCTGAACAGCCACTCTTGCTTAAAAATTTAAGAGTAGAGGGAGCAGCTAGGTGGTACAGTGGATAGAGCAAGGACCCTGGAGTCAGGAGGACCTGAGTTCAAATCCGGCCTCAGACACTTAACAATTACTAGCTGTGTGACCCTGGGCAAGTCACTTAACCCCCAAATGCCTCGCCAAAAAAAATGAATAACAATAATTTAAGAGTAGAATTAAATCACTGAAAGATAAGAGATGATTTGGGCTATTCCCCCTATTTGCCAGCACTCCTTTCTACCCTTGCTCCGTGTCATACAGTACTGAGCCAAGAAGAGCAGTCCATTCAGTAGAGTGGTTCTGCCCTATGGTGCTCTTTCTTCCCATCTTCTGAGTGTGTGCAGACTTTCCATTTAGAGGAGGGGGTTCCTGTTTCCCTGTCAATTATTGCAGCTATGATGTCAAGCACATGTACTACCAGGATAAATAAGCCTAATACTGAATCTATGTGCATCTTTAAGTGTTTTGTTTTGCCTTATTTTTTGTTATATTTTAAGTTCCAAACTGTTTCCCTCCGTTCTTTCCCACCCTACTCTAGAGAAAGTCACCTTTTAACAGAGATTGATACTGGATCTTAAAGCCTTCGTGGTGTTTTCTACTTTATGTTTCTTTTCCTTAGTATAGGAGACTGAATAACGAACTTGAGAAATGGATTTTTTTAAGCCCAGTGGCCATCTTGGGAGTTTAGGAGTTCTTAACATTTCTCAAATCCATCCTCAGACATTTAGAGTCTATATGACTGGGCAAGTCACTTAACCCCCTTTGCTGGAGATGGAAATGTCAAACCTCTCCAGGATCTTTGCCAAGAAAATCCCAAATGGGGTCACAAAGAGTTGGACATGACTGAAACAAACCCAAAACAACAACGTCTCAGAGGTAATTAGCAACAGAAGGGGTTTTCTAGAACTATACCCTTTGAAAAATGAATGATCAATGCCAAGGAGATGAACCTAACCCATACCATTGACAGTGTGGAATCAAAATGAAGGGGAAACGGCTGTTCAGCAGTCCTGTTAAAGGTTTTGGAGTATGATATTTTAAATATAAATTTCTCAGAAGTTGGTGATTACTGTGTCATGTTTTGCATCTTTGTCATTTTCTGCTTTGCGTCTTTAAGCATTTTTTGCAAGGAAAAAATAAATAGCTGTCCTAAATCTGATAAACATTGTACAGTGTGTACCTTTCTACTCCCTTTTGGGGAAAAACTAAGATAAGAGCTAAACCTAAACTTTATTATTATTTTTTTTAGATTCATGAAAACAAGAATATTAACTTTTCTGTGGTCAAAAAAGTAAATAAAAGTGGCAGAGATAAGACCAGAATCCATGTCTCCTAATGTCTAACACCCCTTAAGTAAGTGGAGTGGTATTAATAAATAACTCTACCTAAATAAGTAAATATATATATGAGTTAATAAATAAATTAAATCCTTCGCAATTTTAAAAGTCTGAATCCTATATGTATTTTTTCATAACTTTTCAAACATATTTTTAACCTTCCACTGGACCTTCAATTTTAGGGTCCCAAACATTGAAAAGTGTGTCTCTGCATTACTTTTTCTTTAATTTTTTTTCTGTTTAGAATTTTATTTTCCAAATTACACATAAAAACAAATTTTGCCCCAATTTGATACTAAACTAGAGATCCTGAAAATTAAAGGAGAAATTAATAAGATTGAAAGCAAAAAAACTATAGAATTAATCAATAAAACTAAGAGCTGGTTTTATGAAAAAAACCAATAAAATAGATAAAATATTGGTTAATTAGATTTTAAAAAAGAAAGAAGAAAACCAAATTACTAGTATCAAAAATGAAAAGGGTGATATTACCACCAATGAAGTGGAAATTAAATCAATTATTAGGAATTATTTTGCCCAACTGTATGCCAATAAATTTGACAATCTAAATGAAATGGATGAATATTTACAAAAATACAAACTGCCCAGGTTAACTGAAGAGGAAATAAAATCCTTAAATAAGCCCATATTAGAAAAAGAAATTGAAGAAGCTATTAATGAACTCCCTAAGAAAAAATACCCAGGGTCAGATGGGTTTACAGGTGAATTTTACCAAACATTTAAAGAACAATTAATTCCAATATTATACAAATTATTTGGAAAAATAGGTGAAGAAGGAGTTCTACCAAATTCATTTTATGATACAAATATGATGGTGATACCAAAACCAGGCAAAGCAAAAACAGAGAAAGAAAATTATAGACAATTTCCCTAATGAATATTGATGCTAAAATCTTAAATGAGATATTAGCAAGGAGATTATAGCAAGTGATCACCAGGATAATACACTATGGGGCGGCAGCTAGGTGGCGCAGTGGTTAAAGCACCGGCCCTGGATTCAGGAGGACCTGAGTTCAAATCCGGCTTCAGACACTTGACACTTACTAGCTATGTGACCCTGGGCAAGTCACTTAACCCCCATTGCCCCACAAAAAAAAAAGTTAATAATGATAATACACTATGACCAGGTGGGATTTATACCAGGAATGGAGGGCTGGTTCAACATTAGGAAAAGTATTAACATAATCAACCACATCAATAAGAAAACTAACCAAAATCATATGATTATCTCAATAGATGCAGAGAAAGCTTTTGACAAAATACAGCACCCATTCCTAATAAAAACACTAGAGACCTTAGGAATAGGTGGAGCTTTCCTTAAAATAGTAAACAGTATCTACCTAAAACCATCTGCAAGCATTATATACAATGAAGATAAGTTAGAGGCCTTCCCAATAAGATCAGGGGTGAAACAAGGATGTCCATTATTGCCCCAATTATTTAATATTGTACTAGAAATGTTAGCTTTAGCAATCAGAGAAGAAAAAGGAATTAAAGGAATTAGAATAGGCAAGGAGGAAACAAAACTATCACTCTTTGCAGATGATATGATGGTATACTTAAAGAATCCTAGAGAATCAACTCAAAAATTACTTGAAACAATTAACAACTTTAGCAAAGTAGCAGGATATAAAATAAATCCATATAAATTATAAGCATTTCTATACATGACCAACAAAGTCCAGCAGCAAGAGATAGAAAGACAAATTCCATTTAAAGTAACAGTAGATAATATAAAATACTTGGGAATCTACTTGCGAAGACAAACCCAGGAACTCTATGAACACAATTACCAAACACTCTTCACACAAATCAAATCAGATCTGAATAATTGGAAAGATATCAATTGCTCATGGATAGGCAGAGTTAATATAGTAAAAATGACAATTCTACCTAAATTAATTTACTTATTCAGTGCCATACCAATCAGACTACCTAAAAATTATTTTATACAGCTAGAAAAAATAATAACAAAATTCATTTGGAAAAACAAAAAGTCAAGAATATCAAGGGAAATAATGAAAAAAAATGCACAGGAAGGTGGGTTAGCTGTACCAAACCTGGAGCTTTCTATAAAGCAGCAGTCATCAAAACTATCTGGTACTGGCTAAAAAATAGAGTGGAGGATCAATGGAATAGGCTAAGCACAGGAAACACAGTAGTAAATGACACTAGTAATGTAGTGTTTGATAAACCCAAAGACTCCAGCTTCTGGGATAGGAACTCAGTATTTGACAAAAACTGCTGGGAAAACTGGAAGATAGTATGGCAGAAATTAGGCATAGACCAACATCTTACACCTTATACTAAAATAAGGTCAAAATGGATACATGATTTAGACATAAGAGGTGATACCATAGGTAAATTAGGAGAGAAAGGAATAGTCCACCTTTCAGATCTTTGGAAAGGAGAACAGTTTATGACCAAACAAGAGATAGAGAATATTATAAAATGCAAAATGGATGATTTTGATTATATTAAATTAAACATTTTTTGCACAAACAGAAGCAATGCTTCCAAAATTAGAAAGGAGGCAGAAAGCTGGGAAACAATTTTTATGGCCAATACTTCTGATAAAGGCCTCATTTCTAAACTATATAGGGAACTAAATCAAATTGATAAGAATCCAAATCATTACCCAATTGAGAAATGGTCAAAGGATATGAACAAGCAGTTTCCTGATGAAGAAATCAAAGCTATTCCCATATGAAAAAATGCTCTAAATCACTATTGATTAGAGAGATGCAAATTAAAACAACTCTGAGGTACTACCTGACACCAATCAGATTGGCTAAAATGACAAAAAAGGAAAATAATAAATGTTGGAGAAACTGTGGGAAAATTGGAACACTAATGTATTGTTGGTAGAGCTGTGAACTGATCCAACCATTCTGGAGAGCAATTTGGAATTATGCCCAAAGGGCAATAAAGCTGTGCATACCCTTTGACCCAGCAATACCACTTTTGGATCTCTTTTCCCAAAGAGATCATGGAAAAGAGAAAAGCACCCACATGTACAAAACTATTTATAGCTGTGGTGGCAAGGAATTGGAAGTTGAGAAGATGCCCATCAATTGGGGAATGGCTGGACAAGTTGTGGTATATGAATGTAATGGAATACTATTGTGCTGTAAGAAAAATGATGAGCAGGAAGAGTTCAGAGAAACCTGGAGGGTCTTGCGTGGGCTGACAATAAGTGAGATGAGCAGTACCAGAAGAACATTGTGCACAGTATCATCAACTTTGTGTGTTGATATCCTGTGATGGACTGTATTCTTCTCACCAATGCAATGGTACAGAAGAGTTTCCAGGGGACTCATGATGGAAGAGGATCTCCAAATCCAGGGGAAAAAAAAAGAACTGTGGAGTATAGATGCTGATTGAACCATACTATTTCTTTTGTTTTTCGTGCTATTGTTTTTCTATTTTGAAGTTTTTCCTCATTGCTCTGATTTTTCTCTTATGACATGACTAATGCAGAAATATGTTTAATGTTTTTATATATATATAATATATATGTGTATATATATATATATATGTGTGTGTGTGTGTGTATATATAACCTATATCAGATTACCTGCTGTCTAGGGGAGGGGAGAGGGAGGGGAGGGAGGGAGAAAAATCTGAAATTAGAAAGCTTGTATAAACAAAACTTGAGAACTATCTTTACATGTAACTGGAAAAAATAAAATACTTTATTATCATTTAAAAAAAACAAATTTTGACATCATTTTGGGGGGGGGGGCGAGATAATGAAGGTTAAGTGACTTGGCCAGGGTCACACAGCTAGTGTCAAGTATCTGAGGCTGGATTTGAACTCAGGTCCTCCTGAATCCAGGGCTGCTGCTTTATCCACTGTGCCACCTAGCTGCCCCCGACATCAATTTTTTAAAACTTTGGTTTTTAACTGTCTTTCTCCCTCCCTTCCCGCCCCCACCCCCAAGAACTCAAGCAATTCAATATAAGTTATACATGAGTAGTCATGCAAAACATCTCTACATTAGCTATGCTGTGAGAGAAAACTGATAAAAACAAAACTTCAGATTAAGGAACTGTCAAAAAAATTATGCTGCAATCTGTTTTCAGATACATGAGTTCTTTCTCTGTAGATGGATTGCAATTTTCATAAGTCCTTCAGAGTTATATTGGATCATTGCACTGCTGAAAATAACCATGTGCTTCCCAGCAGATCATCTTACACTATTGCTGTTATTTTGTATGCCGTGAATTTCACTCTGCTTCAGTTCATGTAGGTCTTTCCAGGTTTTTCTGATAGCACCCTGTTCATCATAACTTTTATATAGTACCTTAAACTTGAAAAAGAATTTTCTTCACAATAGCCCAGCAAAGTATGTACCATACATTTTACTATCATAATCAATCATCATAGCTATTTCCCTCCATCCTATGCCCTTCCCATGATATTTATTCTATTTTCTATCTTCTTTTACCTTATTCCTCCTCAAAAGTGTTTTACTTCTGACTGCCCCCTCCCCTACTCTGCCTTACCTTCTTTCACCCTTACCTCCTTATCCTCATCCCCTCCTACTTTCCTGTAGGGTGAGATAGATTACTCCTCCCTCTTGAGCACATTCTGATGAGATTAAGGTCTTTGAGCTAATTCTGTGTTCTAAATTTTTCTTCCTCCCTCCCTCTTCAACCCTCCCTATAAAATCAAGAAATTCAATATAAGTCATACATGTGCAGTTATGCAGAACATCTTCACCTTCCTCAAAAGTGTTTTGCTTTTTACTGCTCCCTCCCCCAATATACCCTTCCTTCCTTCTCCTCTTCTCCCCCCCCCACCCCTTATCTCCTTCACCTCCCATTTTCCCTCAAGGCAAAATATATTATTATACCCACTTGAGTATGTATGTTATTCCCTCTTTGAGCCAATTCTGATGTTAGTAAGGTTCACTCATTCCTCCACTCCTTCTTCCTCTTCCCCTCCCCTCCATAAGCTTTTTTCTTGTTTCCTTCATGTGAGCTACCTCTCCCCAGTCCACCTCTCTCCTTGCCCCTCCCCTGGTGCATTCCTCCTACCCCTCAACCCTATTTTAAAGATTTCATCATGTGTTAGCTAGGTGGCACAGTGGACAAAGCACCAAACCTGGACCCAGGAGGCCCAGAGCCCAAATCTGGCCCCAGACATAAGCCACCCCACCTGCCTGCCCCACAAAAAACAAGGATAAACTAAAAATAAATGCTTTTCCAGATATCATCCCTTCATATTCAATTCAGACCTGCATCCTCTGTTTAAGTGTATCCCTTTCAGCTACTCTAATACTGAGAAAGTTCTTAAGAGTTAGCAGTATTATCTTCTCATGAAGGAATGTAAACAGTTTAATCTTTCAATATCCCTCATAATTTCTTTTTCCTATTTGCCTTTTTATGCTTCTCTAGGGTCTTGTATTTGAAAGTCAAATTTTCTATTCAGTTCAGATCTTTTTATCACGAATGCATGAAAGCCCTCTTTTTTCATTGAAGTCCCATTTATACTCAGTTTTGCTGGGTACATGATTCTTGGCTGTAGTCCCAGTTCCTTTACCCTCTGGAATATCATATTCCATGCCCTCTGGTCCTTTAATGTAGATGCTGCTAGATCTTGTTTTATCCTTATTATAGCTTCACAATATTTTAATTCCTTTTTTCTAGCTGCTTGCAATATTTTCTCCTTGACCTGAGAGCTCTGGAATTTGGTTATAATATTCCTGGAGTTTTCCTCTTGGGATCTCTTTCAGGAGGTGCTCAGTGGATTTTATCAATTTCTATTTCATATTCTGCTTCTAGGATATCAGGGCAATTTTCCCTAACAATTTCTTGGAAGATGCTGTCGAAATTCTTATTTTGGTCATGGTTTTCAGGTAGTCCAAAGATTTTTCAAATTATCTCCACTGTCACTATTTTCTAGGTTAGCTGTTTTTCCAAGGAGATATTTCATATTGCCCTCTATTTTTTACTCATTTGGATTTGCTTTACTGTGTTTTAGTTTCTCATAAATCCATTGACTTTCATTTGTTTGATCCTAATTCTTAGGCAATTATTTTCTTCAGAGAGCTTTTGTATCTCCTTTTCTATTTGGCTTTTCAAGCTGTTGACTTTTTTCTCATGACTCTCCTGTATCGCTCCCATTTCTCTTTCCATTCTTCTGTCCACCTCTCTAAATCTTCCTTCTATCTCTCCTACTTTCTCTTCAAAGTCCCTTTTGAGCACTTCCATAGCCTGAGACCAATTCATATTTTTCTTGGAAACTTTGGATGTAGGGGCCCTGAGGTTGTTATCCTCTTCTGAGGGTGCACCTCAATTTTCCTTGTCACTAAAGAAACTTTCTATAGTTCTCAACTTTCTTTGCTTGCTCATCTTGCTGTTTTTTACTTGACTTATAACTCCCTCTTAGAGTGGGGCCCTACTTCCAAGCTACACTGCCCCAAGCTTCAGAGGGTTCCAAGTGTTTTGGTTTGAGGGAGGGCAGGTTTTTCTCTTGCCTGGCCTATTCTCTGGTCCAGAGATAACCTCAAGCCAACTTGATAATTAAACAGCAGAACTTTCTGTGCTGTGGTAGTTCTTAGCTACGATGAGCCTGCACCCCTCCCCAACCTGGGCCTCCCACCGCTCAAGATTTCTTCCTGGTTTCTCACTTGGGTAGGATAGCTAAATTACTCCTTAGGTCCCACAGACTCCCCTGTTTTTTCACGCCCAACTAGCTGTTCAGCCCTCTCACCTGACTATAAGCTTAGTTCCAGAAGACACAAGTGGTGCAGCTGATTTGGTGGCTCAGGGGTAAGTTCTTCTGGTGTAGCGTGCCTGGGGTCTGTGTTGGCACAATTGTGGGGTTGGACTCTTCTTGCAGCCCATCACGGCTCCCTATAATCTGTCTTTGGCTGGAAAATAATCTCAGCCCACCTTTTGTGGGTTTTGCTGCTTGAGGGAGTTGCTTTATTGTTGTTTTGGGGGTAAACTTTAAGTCATTTATTTACTTCAGGACTTTGGGGTGAGGACATTCAAAACAGATACAAAGAAGAAGAACTTGGCCCCTCTTGTTAAAAGTCATTCTCCCTCAGGACAGAAGTGGTCTACCTGAAACCAGAAATGTGATTCCCTTTGTATATCAACAGCCTCACTGGGCCAGTGCCCATTTGTTATTATACATAAATAAGCATATATAAAATATATAAAAAGTAGAATGTGAGTGAGGGGGAGATAGTGTTGGATCAAGAAATGTCTCTTGGGGGTAGCTAGGTGTCACAGTGCATAAAAGCACTGGCCCTGGATTCAGGAGGACTTGAGTTCAAATCCAGCTTTAGACACAACACTTACTAGCTGTGTGACCCTGGGCAACTCACTTAACCCTCATTGTCCCACAAACACACAAAAATGCCTCTTAGAGAAGGTAATTGAGTTATGTTTGGAATAAAATTGGGGATTTTAAAAAGTGGAGGTAAAGAAAGACAACATTGCTGGCATGGGAGAAAGATAGCCTGTGCAAAGAAATGGAGGCTGGAGATGGCATTTTATATAAAGAGAATAGAGTATAAGCCACCTTAGCTGGAATATAATGTGTATGAAAATATTCTATGGAATAAACTAACTGACTATAAGCAGTACCAAAATAGATTATGGGTAATTGTACCAAAAATGGGGACAGTTGGAAGAATTTTATATCATAAATATCATTATCATATTAGGTGGGTGGGGAGTAGAGAAAACAGTAGGAAAAAAATCACAGTGTGATCAAACTGCACTACAATCCACTTTTTTGTTTTTTTGGGTTTTTTTTTTTGAGGGGCAATTGGGGTTAAGCAACTTGCCCAGGGTCACACAGCTAGTAAGTGTTAAGTGTCTGAGGCCAGATTTGAACTCAGGTACTCCTGAATCCAGGGCCGGTGCTCTATCCACTGCGCCATCTAGCTGCCCCTACAATCCACTTTTAAAAATTCTAAATGACATATCAAAATGCTAAATATCCTCTGTATAAGGCAGTGAGATTGACTTACATTGAGTAGTCTGTTGGCCAAAGCCATTTAGAGTCATTTTAGGTCATAGGTCATAGGTCATATGATCATAATTATTTAGAATTGGAATCTCAGAGATTCAAGCATCTAGCCCTTCATTTTGCAAGGACTTAGATTAAATGACCTGCCCAAAGTCACACAAGCAGTAGTACCAGAGCCAGATTCTGAATCTGGGTCCTACCCAACTATATTTGCTTTTTTTTTTTTGGTGGGGCAATGAGCATTAAGTGACTTGCCTAGGGTCACACAGATAGTAAATGTCAAGTGTCTGAGGCCAGATTTGAACTCAGGTCCTCCTGAATCCAGGGCCAGTGCTTTAACTACTGCACCACCTAGCTGCCCCCCATATATGCTTTAAACATACATACAATGCATAATTCATTTTTTTAAATTCAGAACTAAAATGATGGTCTTAATTACTGCTCATCATAGACAATGTTTTCAGAAGGATCAGGAAAATGCAGAATTAAGACTGACAAAAGTTAGAGAAGATAATTGGGCTTTCTATCACCCCTGGAAAATTCAATTCTGTATGCACCATACCCATGGTGCTTCTAGGGATGAAAGAGGAAACACCAAAGGGCACAGGCTTATCACTTGATGCAAAAGAGAGCAGATGTGCTACTATGTAAACATGACATCAGACAGAAAGGTGAAAATGACCCCTCCTTTTACAGTTTTGGATAAATTGGTAAAAGAGTACAATTTCTAAAAAAAATGTTAATAGTAGTTTCTAAGATATATATGTATATGTGTGTATGTGTGTATAAAATCATCCCTTGGTTTGTATTTATTATACAAATCAAAATAATTGCTCAGTTAAAGTAGACTATGTTGGGGCAGCTAGGTGGCACAGTGGATAAAGCACCGGCCTTGGATTCAGGAGGACCTGAGTTCAAATCCAGCCTCAGACACTTGACACTTACTAGCTGTGTGACCCTGGGCAAGTCACTTAACCCTCATTGCCCCACAAAAAATAAAAATAAAAAATAAAGTAGACTATGATGACTGCTCTCTGTATGCAATGATATGGCATGGTCAGCTATTACTTTCTCTCTGTCAATTAAAAAATATATTTTCCTTACACTCAACACATGTGGAGAGTCTTGAAAAAGAGTTCCTGGCAAAAAAAAAGGAAAAAAAGATACAGAATACAATCTCCACTTTTCCCTGGGGTTTTTCCATTTATGCTCACTTCATATCAACAAAAGCAGAATGGATTATTCTAGTAGAATGATATATATTTTCCTTTTTTCAGAAATGTTACTCTTTTTCATGTCATATGAAAATAATTCATAGAGTACTCTTTTACTTGTTTACTCTATTATCTTCTAAATTGCCAAGTAGTATGGGATGCACCAGTCTGCTAATAGCAGCTTCAAATGGGTTTGTTTCACAGTGTCCTTCCTTCAACTTTCGCCAAGCCATCAAGAAGGAAAAGATAAATCTTGCAGTGGAGGAATGCCAGAGAGGAAATCCGTCTTCCCATTACTCTGTGGCTTACCACATCTTAGAATTTAAATAATAAAGAAGCCCATATGTACTTACCCCGTCACCATGTTATGACCAGGGTGGCTTTCTCATTCCAGGTCAGAAAGTGTTATACCTAAAAAGGACCTAGGTCCATTAGTCATGTTGGCAAAATAATGTCTCTCATGATCCAAAAGAAAATGTTCCTCTTTTATTAAACCAGTTTCTTTCTAACAGAAGAAGTTAGTCAAGATAAAGATACACCCATATTTAACATGTGTGAAGCAATCTCATCTAGTTATAGCGAGATTTTTGTGACATCAGTTGACTGACAGTTTAGTCAATATCTAGATGGTAAACTTCAACAAATTGAGTCAATGCCTGACACCTTGTTAGAAATTAAAGAAGTGGCCAGCACTGGCTGTCTGACTGATGGATTTCTCTCTCTTCTAAACAAATGATCTCCCAAGGGGAAGTTTTGAATAAGATGCACCATTCCATTATCAGTGAACTGATAGCAATGATATGTGACTATTAGAAAACCAAAATAAATTCAAGGTAGCTAGATGATACCGTGCATAGAACACTGGGCTTAGACTCAAGGAAACCTGAGTTCAAATCCTACTTTAGACACAATAGTTCCGTAACCCCAAGTAAGTTATTTAACCTCTTTGTGCCTCAGTTTCTCCATTTGTCAAATAAGGATAATAGTTGTTAGGACTGAATGAGATAAAAAATATAAAGAATTTTACAAATTTTAAAGTGCTATATAAATGTGAGTTATTTTGTTTCTGAAAATTCTGTTCTCCAAATCAACTTTCATAGCTTCAGGATAAGATTCAACTAGTAAAGAAAGTTTTTCTTTGTCATTGTCTTGTCCATTTGTTCCTGGGGAGAATATAGAGAAGAGAGGGTGTCTCATACTAAAGCATGAAACACTAAAATCTGTGTAATAAAAGAAGAAATTTCACTCTTTGGAAATAAGAGTTCCTGATTTCCTTTACACCACCCACCCACCCCACCAACAACAACAACAATAAAGAAAATTTTACCATATAAGGCAAAAGGGGGCAAGCTTTGTTGTTGTTGTTGATGATGGTGGTGGTAGTGGTGGTAGAGATTTTAGTAATCCCCAGACGCTTTGAAAAACACACAAGTAAGAAAAACCAGTATGGTTGCTTTTACCTATTATTTTTCTGTGCACCTTGCCCTTTTTTCTCTAGTTTTAAAAGCACAAAAAGTCTAAATGGAAAAAAAATTGCCACTTGCCACCATCATATTTAATACCCTGTAACATTATCCTGTTAACCCTGGCATTTTTATCCTGACCTTACATTCTGTTTATTTCCCAATAGCAAAGGTATAATGGTGAGAATACAGCATGAGTAACATCAAGGTAAAACAAGGTCTTCTGTAAGATTGTTTTCTATTTTAGGGAAAAATATGCTCATTCCTACTGTCTCAATGCTTTTCTCTCAGGCTTCGAATGAGTGAAGTCATTCTTAAACCAACATTTATATAAGGAAACCAAAAACAAGAAATCCTTTTTTAAAAAAAAGGTGGAGCTACATTAAGTTCATGAAGAGAAGAAAGTTATCCATTGTGCCACCCACAAAACATTCTGATCTAAAGAAGCATACAGATATTTTATTCAGAAATGAGTTAGTCAGCCAATAAACATTTATTAAACACTTACCATGGGCAAGGAACTGTGCTATAAGCACTGGGGACACAAATGGAGTATAAGAAAACCTCTCTCTTCAAAGACCTTACAATCTAATGGAAGAAAACAATAAACAAAAGGATGCTGAAAAGGGTGGAAGGTTGGAGGGAGGAGAATATCTGGCTCTGGGAGCATGATGAAGAAATTGAAAGGACTTTAGCTGGCTAGAAAATGAAGAGTTAGTTGGCCTGAGTCCCCTCATTAAATGCTAGTTTTAGAAGGAGCTTTTTGCTCAACCCCTCCCCCCAATCAGGGAGGCTGATGAGGTGTGAGTACCAAGGATAATTTGATTTTGCAGGATAATGAGGCTCCTAGTGATGAGGTTCCTGGAGGCACGATGGAGAAATTCAAAGGGGTGCAGTTGGATAAGAAATGAAACTAGGCAGTCCCTTGAGGGTAGAGATCTAAAACTTGTGTTCACCACACTTGCATCTTCTTATTGACATTCATAAAGACAACCTGTCTTGGGAATGAGATTGAAAGATAAACTGATTTAGCCCTAAATCTCACTCTATACTTAATATGCCTCTTTCAAGCAAAGAGATTAATTTTATACACTACCATTTTAAATCTGCAGAATAATAATGCCCAATATGCATACCCTTTAGTGTTTGTGTAGGGTTCAAAATGGATTTGGGAGTAGGGGGGAGAATAGGAAGAGTAAGAGAACCCTGGTGGATATTTATCCTGTCACAAGCAGAGCACCAGGGCAGCTAGGTGGCACAGTGGATAGAGCACTGGCCCTGGAATCAGGAGGACCTAAGTTTAAACTCAGGCTCAGACACTTGACACTAGGTGTATGACCCTGGGCAAGTCATTTAACCCCAATTGCCTCAAACATCCAGGGCCATCTCCAGTCCTCCTGATGTATACCTTGCCAGTGGACACAGATGGCTCTAGAGGAGAGAATGAAGTGACTGTACACAGCCTTTCATCACTTAAATACAATTCACCGCAAATCAAGACATCACCCCAGTGCCATTTTCTCTTCAAGAATGAAGGACAGGGGCAGCTAGGTGGCATAGTGGATAGAGCACCAGCCTTGGAGTCAGGAGGACCTGAGTTCAAATCTGGCCTCAGACACTTAACACTTACTAGCTGTGTGACCCTGGGCAAGTCACTTAACCCCAATTGCCTCACCAAAAAAAAAAAAAAAAAGAATGAAGGACAAACAATACCAACAAGACAGAGCACCAGGGACTTAATGGCAACAAGAACTACACAGATGAGTTATGCCTTTGTGCATGGAATAGTATGTACAGATATTCATTTTAAAAGGTAGCAAATAAAATATGAAGAGGGTAGATCATACAGAGATTTAGGAAGAGAATACTTGGTATTCTCAGAATATTGATTGTAAATTAATTAGAATCATTTAAAAAACTAACATAAAAGTATTTCTCATAATTGTAGTCATGAATTTCTCTAGTGCTTTGCAAAGAGCATGTAGCTGGTACAGTGGATAGGGTGCTGGGCCTGAATTAAGGAAGACTCGTCTTCATGAGTTCAAGTCCAGCCTCAGATACTTACTATCTGCATGACCCTGGGCAAGTCACTTAACCCTGTTTGTCTCAGTTTCCTCGTCTGTAAAATGAGCTGGAGAAGGAAATGGCAAAACCATTCTAGTACCTTTGCCAAGAGAACCCCAAATGGGGTCACAATGAGTCAAACACAACTGAAAAATAACTGAACAACAAAAATTATAAATAAATATACATATATATATATACATATATATATATAATATCTCACTTTATCCTCACAAAAGCCCTAGAAGAAAAGTATTAGTTAATACCTTCAGTTTACAGATAAGGAAATAGAGGCTGACAGAGGTTGTGACTTACCCACTATATCATAGCTAGTAAACTACTGAGGCAGGATTTAAATGCAGATTTTCCTGACTCCAAACCCATCCTTCTCCATTATGTGTTACTGCCCGTCAGATGGCCCAGGTTAGTTTTTCTGTTCTTGTTCCCTTATCTATAAAAAATAGTACCCTAACTTTCCTATAGACATGTTATACCACATAGCACAATAAGCTCAAGCTGAAAGTGGAGTCTAAATATAAAAGATCACACCATTAAAAAGAAGTCAGAAGAGAACAAGATCATATAATTTTAATAGCTGTGGATAGGGGATCATTTCTTATTAAATAAGAGATAGAGAAACATAAAAGGCATATTTTTAAAATATTTAATTTATCTGCAACAGAAAAAAATTTTCCACAAACACAATCCATGTAGCTAGAATAAAAAGGGAAACCATCAATTGGAAAAACATATATATTTGTTCTTTTTTTTTTTTTTTGCCGGGCAATTGGGGTTAAGTGACTTGCCCAGGGTCACACAGCTAGTAAGTGTTAAGTGTCTGAGGTCAGATTTGAACTCAGGTCTTCCTGACTCCAGGGCTGGTGCTTTATCCACTGCACCATCTAGCTGCCCCAGAAAAACATATATATTTGTAGAAAATATTTCTAATAAGGACTTGATAGGGAATGGGAAAGGAACAAGCATTTGTTAAGTCCCTATTATATGCCAGCACCATGCTAAATGCTTACCAAGTATTATCTCACTTGATAGCCAAGAAATATAGATATATATGGAATAATTAAAGAAATATCTAAAAAGGGGTCATTCCCCATTGGATAAGTGGTCAAAAGATAAAAACAAATAATTTTCGAAAGTTGACTTGAAAACTATTAATAGTGAGACAGCTAGGTGGAGCAGTGGATAGAGCACCGGCCCTGGATTCAGGAGTACCTGAGTTCAAATGTGGCATCAGACACTTAACAATTACTAGCTGTGTGACCGTAGGCAAGTCACTTAACTCCAATTGCCTCACCAAAAAAAAAAAAAAAAGAAGAAAAAAAGAAAGAAAACTATTAATAGTGTTAAAAAAAATCCTGTTCCAAATAACTAGTAACATTATGGTGTTCAGTTGTTTCAGTCATGTCCAGCTCTTCATGACTACATTTGGAGGTTTTCTTTATACAGATATTGGAGTGGTTTGCCATTTCCTTCTCCAGTTCATTTTAGAAATGAGGAAACTGAGGATTAAGTGTCTTGGCCAAAGTCACATGACTAGTAAGTATCTGAGGCCAGATTTGATCCCAAGAAGATGAGTCTTCTTGATTCCAGGCCTAGAGCTGCCCCAGTTATGATGAAATGTGAGTTAAAACCTCTCAAAGGTTTTACTTCATAAGCCAGAAAGTAGAAAAAGATGACAAAAGATGGGAATAGGCAAAGTTAGTGGGTGTGTAGAAAGACAGGGAGACTAATACATTGGTGGCAAAGTAATTGTCCAGTAATTTTAGAAAACAACTTGGCATTAGTGTTTAGGAAGTGGTCAAAATGCCATACTCTTAGACTCAGTTGCTACTACAAGACATATACCCTCAAAAGGTCAGACAGAAAGGTTCCATTTAGATTAAATTATTAGTTGCAGTCCTTTCGTGATTGTAAAGAACTAGAAACAAAATGTGTTCATCAACTGGGGAGTGGTTTAACAAGTTTTGATGCATAAATGTAATAATATGCAAGTGTACTGAAAGAAACAATATGAAGAAATCAGAGAATTACAAGAAGATTGATATGAATTGGTACAGAGAAAAAGAAGTAGAATCAGGCTAACTCTACACAGTGCTTAACAAGAACAATAAAGTAAAACCCCACTCAGTATAACTATAATGATCAAATGTGGGCCCAGAGAAGAATTGAAAAAGAACATGCCTCTCTCCTTTCCTTGGAGAGGTAGTAGACTATGAGTGTGGACAATCACACATACTATTGATCTTTTTATGAGAAGGAAATAAGCATATATTAAGTGCCCACTATGTGGCAGGCAATGTGCTTAGCCTAAGCACTTTATAAATACTATAGTATCTTATCCTCAAAACAACCTGGGAGGTAGGTGCTATTATAATCCTCATTTTATAGGCATGGTATTTTATTACCTAGCTGCTGAGCAAGAATGGGATGATAGGAATATGTATGTGTGTATGTATGTTTGTATATCTGTATGTATGTATGTTTGTATCTTTATGTGTGCATATATAGGGATATGTTTTATTGTTGTTCAGTCCTTTCAGTTGGGTCTGACTCTTCCTGACCCTATTTGGGGTTTTCTTGTCAAAAATCCTGGAATATTTTCCCATTTCTTTCTCCCAGCTTATTTCACAGGTAAGGAAACTGAGACAAACAGCGATTAAGTAACTTGCCCAGTGTTGCACAGCTAGTAAGTGTCTGAGACTGGATTTGAATTCCTGATTCCAGGCCCAGTATTCTATCTGCTTAACCACCTAGCTGCTCCTATATAGAAATGAGCCTGATGTAACGATTGGAATAACGCCACCTGCTGGAGACTTACTGTAGAAGAGTTCCACCCATGAAGCGAAGGTCTTTGAGGACAAGACCAGGAGTCTTTTCTTTGGGGTCAGGAAGTGGCGCGGGCGAGTGGGAGGAGGAAGGAAGAGACTGGCGCTCGGGTCACGCGCTCTTTCCTCTGGACTCTGGTGGAGAGTGGAGCTAGAAATGCGTTCTCCCTTTAATAGATAGGAATCTAGGCCTTTTTCTCTCTCTTTACCAAATTCTTATTCTACTTAATAAATGCTTAAAAATCTAACTCTTGCTAAAGCTTATACTTTATTGGCGACCACCCATTAGATATTTTAGACAGTTTAGCTAGAATTTTAGCCCTTAACACTGATGTAAAAACGAAAGCCCTAAAACACAAGTGTTGATAACAAACAATAAAAGTATACAAAGCAAAGAATACTCTGCAAATGTTCTTTCCTTCATATTATTTTTATTAAAGTGAATCACAAAGCCATCCACAGCTTCAATCATTATGCCTTTTCACTGGGACAAAAATTCTTCCCAGCTCAATCCTGCCCTAAATGGGAATTACAGGTAAAGCCTCAGATATGTACAGACCATGATGCAGTTTAGCAGAACCTTGTGCAGACATCACCACAGAATACTTTCTTCTGAGATGTCAGAAGACCAAGTCATGCCCCTTTTATGCTTCCATTGCTCAGACAGGCAAGACAAACAGGGTCTTATACTAAGATCTTGCTTTTCCTGAAACACAGAGTGACACAGTTCCTCATCCTATAAGAAGAGATCCCAGTAAATTATATCAACTTACACATGAGAATGCATAAGGAGAGAACCCAGAGTCATGACTAAAGGTGCCTGGGTCAAGTAGCATCATTTAAGGGGTCCATAAATGTATTTTAAGGCAAATTCTTAGGGGGTGAGGTAAAGCTTAGGAAGAGATCTCAGACATCAAGACAGAAGACTCCCAGCCCTTTTAGCCCTGTACTGAGGAGACAGACACAAGAAACAATAGACATACATCAGGTAAGACCAAAAGACTTTGGAAGGCCACTTCTAGGGGGCTTACTGGGAAAGGAAGTAGAAAGACAGAGGAGATATATAATATTATATATATATACATAGATACACACATATAATGTTGCATAATCAACATTATTCATTATGCTAACTGGGTACTAAACTCAGCTGTTTCTACAGACTACGAAGTACAAGTTCAATTAACATTGTTTAAATATTACACAATAGAGTAAAGGATTTGGGGTCAGAAAAGTCCTCCATTCAAGTCCTGCCTCAGATACTAGCTATGTGACCTTAAGGAAGTCACTTAAACTCCCTTAGCCTCAGTTTCCTCATCTGTAAAATGGGGATATTTATTAATATCCTACTTCACAGAGTTGTTATGAGAATGCAATGTGATAATCTGTGTTATCTCATAAGGCTTGCTTAACAAACCTGAAATCACCATATAAATGTTACCTATCATATTAGTATTAGTACTAGGAAGCAACATGTTTAGTCTAGATTCCCTAGAACTAATTGAATTTGCATCCGGATCATCAATATCAATCATCTCATGCTCTGACACTATTATATGTAATCTTTACCCCAATAAATGATATTGGAAATTACATGAAAGCATCTTTTCCTGGAGGTTGGCTGAGTAGTTATTATGTTTACACCTATGCATTATTATGGTGTCCAGATTCTCAAGATTCTCAAGTGACCAAAGAGTTGGGGAGGGACTGACCACCTGTGCTGGTCACCATTAAGGGAATTCTCTTCACCATTATACTTAGTAAAGAAACATTCTCCCCCTCCTCTCTAAGTGTACTTTCCTTTGGCAACTTTTTTTTTTAACCACACAGAAAATTCAGTACTCAGCAACACTTCTTATCTGTCATTTGCTTCATTTTCCAAGGGCATGTTTCTTCCTCTGACATGATTGTTTCTGGTAACCATGTCAACCTCCTATAGACATTCTACCCATCAACACAGGAAGCCCCATGGCTGAAATATTCAATACAACAACAGGATACTCTAATTTCTTCCCCTATGATATACAACACGTAGTTAAGCAATTTTAAGTAGCAATGTTTAAGGCCAAGACTATTGCCTTATGGAACAATCCAGTATGTTTTGTTCTGTACAAGGGAGTTCACAGAAGTAAATCAACCCACTATAAGCCCACATTCTTCACATGGCCTTGACTTTTTCAACATCAACCAGCAGGTACAAGGAAGGCCATAAGAAGGATAAAAATGAGCTATTTCGACCTCAAAATACTTCCCCCTTTTATTTCTTCCAAGAGATCCTAGGCATAATAAATAAAGTTACCTAATGCAGCTGGAAAAGTTCTATAAATACATGGGGAAAAGAGTTGGATTAACAATGGCCAATCCACTTTTCTGAGCTATTTTAGTGCCTAAATTAAATTATACCATGGCAGATCCAGTTGACCAAGTCATGTAAGATATCTAAAAAAGTGAAAATCATCTCTAAAGCAACTGATAATATGGCTGTCAGAAGACATGAATTCATATACCACTATACTCTATAAGTTTTAAGACATATCCCTTGATGGTTCTGCTCATCATTTCCCCATGAGATTTTATATTCTTTATATTTAATCCCTCTACTTGGAGAGTCTCTACTGCTTATTCATTACCTGGTATAATATCAACATGAGAAAACTTTAAATAAGTTTAAATAATGAGGATAAATTTAATTCGTATTTAAATAATGAGGATGAATAAATTTAAATAATGATGGTCAATGATAGCATTTCATCAATAATTTAATTCATTGTGTATTTATTGGGTACAATACACTTTGCACCATACTGAGCCCACTGAGCACTAGCTTTAAGCCTATGTGTTCCTTTTCAATCAAATCCTCTAAAAATCAAATTTTCACACTGTACAATAGGTCTATGCTCATCTTCCATTCAAACATCCTTCTCTTGTTTCAACCAGAGCTATGGATCTTGGATAATTTGCTTGAAAATGAAGATCTGCATCCTATACCATAGAAGAGATCCCTTTCATCTCTAATATCATTAGCACAAGGTCACCAGTTCCTCACTTTACCTGTACAGGATCTCAATATGTTCCTGCTGAAGGTCTAATTTTCAAGTGGAAATTAATCAGATGGAGACCCAAGGTGAATCAGTGGCACTCCCAAGAGGAAAAGGCACAATGATGGAATTATTAAAGATGATTCCCTGTAATGTTATAAAGCATCCAGCAACTACAACAGAGTAGTTGTGCTGCCACTGAAACAAGATACAATCCTTCTAACAGTTCCTATGAACTACTTCTTAAGCTACTCTATTCAGAAGCAGTAAAAGTATGCAATGATCTTTTAAAAAAGTTTGTATGGACCCAGCCCCATTTAACACCATTTAAATTTAGAGTTTCATCTAACATGAAACTTCCCTTACCTGCAGAGTTCTCCACTGTCTGCTTTTTCCTCTAGAACATTTTTCTTTTTCTCTTCTTTCCCTGCTATTCCTCCACTTGGGCACATATTCAGTCTAATACCATGACCTTTCCCCCAGTCCTATTGTTGCTAGTTTTCCCTGCCCCCTTAAACTTGAAAATAGGCTCCTCCATCTTTATACAGAGCTAAACTAACCTTCAAATCACAGTCAATGCTCTGAACTTGATCGTTTCTGTTTACCTAGTCATTTGTCCATGTTACTTGTTCATGACAGCCATTGGAGAGTATGTATTGCCTGGACATGGTACTGACCATTAATGTTTAATGTCAGTGAGGCACTTGGAAGAGCACCACTATTGAAAGAATGCTAAGTTTTATACTTTTCAAATGAAAAACAATGAGATAATTTGCTATTGTTGAAGAAAAATTCAGAGTGAGCAATCTAGTAAAATCTCATATTATTCAGTTCAATTTTAACCCATCTAATTTTGTACCCCCTTCCTAGGAAAGATCTATTAGCATAACAGGATTAGCCCTTAACACAGGTATTAGCCAAAAGGTGCCCATTCTGTCCCCAAAAACTGTGTCATAAAGATTCTACTGTTTTTATATTTTAATAGCACTATGCTTCTGAGGAGCTCAAATCACGTTTCCAAAATCACTATATTTATTCCTCAATATTCCCAAAACCTTGGCAAAGGTAGGCAAAGAGTGTATTACTTTCTCTGATTTGTTTATGGATAAATGAAGGTACAGAACATCTAATGCCTTTCATAAATAACCTAGCAATCCCACTTGGATGGGTCTTGGGGGGGGGGTTGAACAATCTTAATTATTGACCCTGAGTGGAAATTCTTGCATCTTCTCTAATCCTTTTCAAAGTGTTTTAAGCCATGCTCATCCCCAATCATACAAATACAATTCTGAAACTGCTTGATAAAAATCTTTCTCTAGAAATTCTAAATGATACATGAACCTTATCTGACAAAGAAATTCATTTCTCCTTTATGCAGAAGGTCCAGGCCACAACAAGGAGACAAGGTGGATAAAGCATAAATCATTATCCCACATCTACACTGAAAGTCACAAATCGCCCTAAAATAATTTTATTATATTTATATTAAAGTGCAAGTCTGATAGAAAATACCTGTTATAAACATCAAACATGGCCTGCATTGATGTGCAACTTATTTTAAAATTACAGTAACAAGGAAACAAACCCTGTATTTTGGAGTGACCTCAAACTTATCATAGAACAGTTTGTAATAAGGACTTCCATAAAAAAGTTAGTTTTCAGCTAGATTCACCATGATCCAAAAATTTGGAAAGGAAATTTTCAAAATTTCCCATAAAATAAGGTGCTCAGAAGATTGCAAAAGATACTTACAGAAGAAGGTCTTTTTTGCTCGTGGGTTCATCATTTGGTGATGTTTTCATCAGGAGTCATCATGCTTTTGATCCTTAATATTATTCTTCCTTGAAGGTTTCTTCTCTGTAATTCTCTGAACAAGGTCACATCCACTCCCAAGCCATCGTCCCATACTGTTTTCTTGCTTTCATGAACGCTGCTCCCATAGATGGATTTCCTGTCCAAAAGACTCAAAAGTGAACGTGCGTTGCTGAATGCTAGTGAACTATGCTACCAAAATACTCACTGTCTTAGCAATTTGGCTCAGGAGCATATTCCCTGATTAGGGATGATGAAGAACTGCAACCCAACTGTTCCAGAGGACTTTAAAAGACAGATGCTTCTTCCTTACTATGAATGAGCAGATCAAAATCATTAGTGCCATTTATTCTCACTAGTTCTCTGGGGCTCATGTACTATTTACACACAAAGCATCCATGTACTTACTGCATGCCATATAATGACCCTACCAATTGCTAGAGGATTAATATCCCAAGTATATTTTAGAGTCAGCCTTAGTATGCTTTGAAGTACATAATGTTTTCCATTCTTGAAAGGACAAAGAGATCTACGTTGTCAAAGTTTATTTTTAAGCTCGTGTGCTTGCTAAGTGCAGTGGCGAACAGGCTTTCCGTGCCTGTAGTACCATTGCTGGAACCTATTAATGCAAACAGATGAATTCTTGGCTTCAGTCCACATAGGCTTTTATTTCTTTTTCCTTACCTTATCTAACTTTGCATTGATTACAGCATTTTTTCAATTCAGAAATACTATCAATTTGGTTAGGTTCCTAATTTTAATTCTGTCAATGTTGACTCATTGTGGAAAAGAAAAATGAGATGCAAGATCCAATAGGCTTGGCTGGACTGAGAAAGTTATTCATCTGAGGTAGATTCCATTACTGAAAAAGTTTTGGGGACCTTAGAGAGAATGAGTAGAAGAAAGAGAGAGGGAAAAAGAGAAAACACCATGCTGTGATTATTAGCTTTGCCTCTTCACATGTTCTCCCATTGTTTGGAAAGCAAATTGCTCTGGTTTGCATAACCCCCTACTGGTATGCTCAGCCCACCAAAATTAGCCCACATGTCATCTAATACCAGTCTAAAACTTGTGGAAACACATTATTGCTCTTATTAAAGCCATAACAAAATACAGCTGAGCAGTGTGTGTTAGGTGGTAGGGTGACCCAGAGGTAATACAATCTGTGTTGTGGAATTTCTAACCCTAATTTTAAACATCTGGCTTTGATAGGACAATAAATGTGATAATGTACATTAAAATGCCAGCGTCCAAGTAACGTGACCCTTCTACCTAACTAAAGCAGCACTTGTGCTTCAAATCACATAAATGATACATATAGAAATGACTACTGACCCACCTTCAATAGGACATGAATATTCAACTGTGTTGTGCTGTGTGTGTGTGTGTGTTTTTCCAGAAGTGGGAATAAGTTTTCAATGAACCATTTACACCCTCTTGTCTGGTCTCCCTCGTGACCAGCTGCATGAGTTTATGAGGCAGCTGGGTAAGATTAAGAAGGTAGGTCTGTGTTTGTGGAAAAGACCAAAGCTAACTGGACCAGAGAGAAGACTGAACCCCTGACCTGGGTCTTATTGATACCATGCCATGTTCCATTCAACTGGACTAACCAGCCAAAGGCAAAAGAACAGGTTAAAATCAATCCTATAATTTCTATGGTGCCTTGCAAACACTATGCCCCAGAGTGCTTCTTAAAAGAGGCATTGATATCCCAATATAGGTAAATAGAGGCACAGTGTCCTCAGATGACCATGACTTAAAAACATAAAGTGATTCAATCATGGAAGTGGTCCTAGAATCTTGAAGTTAAGAATGAAAACTCTTTATGATTAGTCACTTGGAGTCAGGTTTGGCTCTAAGCAAAGTGCTACCCAATCCAAAACAATGTGCCCAGATTCCACATGCACACCCTCTTGGAGCTATGCTTAAGGAGGGAGGGGGAGACCACTGACAGAGCAATCAATAGTAAGGGGGTATTTTGAAGAATAAAAGGAAAAATGTCAGATGGGGCAGGTAAAACCTGGATGAAGAACTGGATTATAACCACATTTTGAAATGGAAGGAGGAGTTGTCATCCCCTATGGAAGTGCCTGGGATCTGTCTAGAAATTCCTGAGAACCCAATTATTTCTTTGTGAACGTATACTATCATTATTTCTGAGACGCACATACCCCCAAAAAACTTTTTAAAAAATTTCTCCCTATGGCCTGGGATTAGAAAACTTTCTGCTAGTCTATGTCAGACAGGGACAAATTATTGGGGAGATGTAGTTTGTCTTCCATTTCCAGATGCCATTATTGGCCTCACTTTGCCCAACCCCCAGGCGAGTTAACATCTTGCACCAATGTTACTCAGGACCTCAACCCTTTGTCAAAAAGAAGAATGTATTCAAAGCAGGTCCAAAATATCAGGAATCTTGAAAAATGACCCACACCCCTGTTTCCTCCTGACATGCAAAGCTTCATGAGTCAGGTGAAAGGTATTTGAGGGAGCTGGCCTGGGGGGAGGGGGATCAGAGAGGGGGGAATGAAGGAAAAAAAAAAACCATTCTGTCTCAGTATGAGCCAAACCCAAACCTTTTCAAAGGCGCGAAAACATTCAGGCCACTTCAATTTGTTTTATTTTTTGTCTTTCTTTCTTTCTTTTTTTTTTTCCGGGGCCTCTCTCCTTCCTGGTTCTGGCTAGCCCCACACAGAAGTCTTGCGACATGAGCCATTTCCACGGAATTTCAGATCCTGCCAAAAACAGGAGGGATCGGAAATTTCGTGAGAATGGTTATTCTTAGGAGATTTCCATCCCAGATTTTAACCAGTGTGGCTCAGATAAGCATCCAAAAGCCATTGCCAAACCTCCCCAGATCCCCAGTGCACTTCTTTTCATTCAATTCAGCATACAAAGGCTTTAAAGGAACAGGGAATTCAGTGTCTGGTGGAAATTTTGTTTTCTCCATGCCTGTCCCAGAGCCCACCATCTATTGAGAGAGTTTTGGGATTTGGTTTGGGACACAAAACATCAGGTTTGAGTCCTCGACAACATGTTCATTTTTGTCAGCAAGGACATGTTTATAGCCCCTGAATCAAAACAACCTGGCCACAAAACTTTCCTTTTCAAAAATATTTTGGTTGCTCTGTTGCTTTTCAGCAAATATCCAGCATGAAAGTGGTATCCTGTTGACATATTGTATCCGTGTGTAACTGCTTCAAGACCTCCAATGAAATTTAATGTTCTCTTTGCTTTTGGGAGAAGACATGGACTATATACCTCAATAAGGGTTGGTTGGTTTGGTTTTTTAATTCTTAATTGTTTTCCATGCATCTTAAGCCACCCCACTCTCCAACCCCCTCTTCACACAGGTGCAAAATTGTTAATATTTCTAAAGCACAGTTCTGCCCGTGTAATAGCCCTGTTCAAGACATTTCTGTGATTCCCTGCTGCTTTTTGAATTAAATACCAACTCCTCTTGTCATTTAAAGCCTTTCACAATCCGTCTTCAACCTATATTTTAGTTGGATTATACATGACTCCTTCTCAGACATGTTACAGTGAAATTGGCCCATTTGGAATCTCATCTACATTTCATTTAGTCTCAGGTGTCCAGGCCTTTTCACAGCATTTCTTCCAAGCTAGAATGTTCTCCCTCCTTACCTCTGGCTCCTGAAACCCCTGCCTCCCTATGTGGCTCAAAACAAGAATTCCCTCTTACACCAAGTTTTCTGGGATTCTCCCAGGTCTTAATGACCCCACTCAAAACTACCTTGTACTTAGGTTGAATCTATTTTGTAGTTACTTACATGAGTATATATTCTTTCTTTTAAGTAAATTACTCCTAACTCCTTGAGGGCAAGGACTGTTTAATTTTTATTTGTTTGTATGTATGTATGTACATATGTGTGTACACATGCACATTTGTGTGTATATAGAGATCTAGATGTGGATGTGTGTATATATATATATATATGTATATATGTGTGTGTGTATATACATATATATGGAGAGAGAGAGAGAGAGATTGCCTACCACCGTGCCTATCATGCAGTAAGGGATTAATAAATATTTGTTGAGTTGGATTGAATTGATCTGAATTGCAGGGTGAAAAGTCAGTCTGAATTAATGAAAAGTCTGAGAGTAACATTTTCCGAAAGATAAGCACTTTTTATTACTATCAAGTATGTATAGTAAAGTATTGGATAGAATGCTAAGCCTGGAGTCAGGATGAACTCATCTTCCTGAGTTCAAATCTGGCTTTAGACATATATTGGTCATATGACCCCAGACAAGTAGTCACTTAAATCTGTTTGCCTCAGTTTCCTCATCTGTAAAATGAGATGGAAAAGGAAATGGCAATCCCCTCCAGTATTTTTTTGTAGGGCAATGAGGGTTAAGTGACTTGCCCGGGGTCACACTGCTAGTAAGTGTCAAGTATCTGAGGCCAGATTTGAACTCAGGTCCTCCTGAATCCAGGGCTGGTGCTTTATACTCTTCACCACCTAGCTGCCCCTCCCCTCCAGTATTTTTGCCAAGAAAACCCCAAATGGGGTCGTGGAGAGTTGGACATGACTTTAAACAAATGAAACGACATGTACAGTAACTCAAACTAGGCTAATAAATACTTGTAAGTATAGTTTACCTAGGACTTGAATTAATAAACAAAACGCATTTTATTATTATTCTATCAATTATTTAATGCAAATGTATTCTAGAAGCACACTTTTTTAAGGTTTTGATATCATTGATATAGGTATTCCCTCTAGCAGATCACAATTCATCCATTTTCTCATTCCCTGGGATATTTTGTTTAATCAATTGTTATGTACAAAGAACCCATCACCAAGTAAAAAGCCTATTGGAAATTAAGTGTCTCCATACTTCACTAGACTGATCTTTGGAAAGCAAAGCTAATCTATTACCCAATCTATCCTTGAAGGATTTCCATCATGGTAGAACCAACCATAGTTTATGAATCAAGAAATACATTTAACTTCTTAAAGTCCATTGCTACTATGAAGCTCACTTTGACTAATCAAAGAACTTGTTGATTCTCTTCCTCTGTCTCCACTGACACTAGTAACACAAAAAATTTTCATTCTTTCTCTCCAATCATCATCCCAATTATACTCTTCTCTCCATCCCTAGATTCCCATACAAGCATTTATTAATCGTCACTATGTGCCAGGCACTTCTCTAAATGCAAATGCAATGTGATGCTTTGCTGTTCCAGTAAGTTTGCTTAATGTTTTTATTCTTTTTTTCTAGAGAAACACTATGTCTACACAGGTCTGTATATGGCACCTAGAAGCACACTACTATAAACAATTAGGTATTGAATATAGTCAGTTCTTGATTATCTGCAAGTGGATTATCCATTGAAAGAAGCTGCTCAAGCTCCTTTGAAAGAAACAGTGGAAAAGAGATCTATGTTCAGAAGATAGAGGGCCTGGGTTCAAGTCTCTTTGACTGTTTTTCCTAGCATTCTTTCATCTATAAAGTAAGGAGTTTATACTGAATAACCTCTAGATTTCCTCCATTTCTAAATCTATGAAACCATCGCTTAACATGCAAATTACTTGCTGTGTTGTTGTTCATCCTTCATTCAAAAAGGACCAATGACACCTGAAGGTGATGACTTTACTTGGCTGTGAATTGGATTTAAGCAAGGCAAAGTTGCTCAAAGTCCTCTGACTCACTCTTTCCTCAAGTCATCAAAGCCCAGTCAGTGGTGAGAGAAAGGTCAAGATGATTTGTGATGACCCCACTTGCTTTATTTACATCTTAGTTCCATCTCTTCTTTGTGTGTACCCAACAGGGAACATTTTTGAAATACAAACATTTACCTCCTCTACTCAGAAAGGATAACTCTTGACTTATGTTTTGGAATCTGTTTGAGAGGTATTCTATCTCTATACTAAGCAGTTTTCCAGAAGATATTGAATTATAGGCAAAAACAGGGAAACCACACAACTTTCCAGAACCTACTGAGATAGGTTTTTGAGGTACAAGTACATATGTGGATTACATAATAATGTTCCCAATTTAAATATGGATTCATTGCAAAATCAAGAATGATCCCTTATTTCATCCCTATTTGAGGACCTTTCTTATTTCTACCATCTTATTAATGCAGAAGTTGAGAGTTGATTATCAGTGTTTGGCAATAATAGATGCAATGGTGGAGGAGATATGAGGCTTGATGACCTAGTAGAGCCCTGGACTTAGAGTCAGCTTAGAGCTGAGATCAAATCCTACCTCAGGCACAAACCTCTCTCAGCCTGTTTCCTCACCTGTAAAATAGAGATATTAGCACCTACATCATAGGGCTTTCATGAGAATCAAGTAAAATAAAATAAGTGGAGTGTTTTTGTCAGCCTTCGAGTGCAATCTAAATCTTAGCTATCATTATAATGTTGATGATGCTATCACAGATGTCGTTGCCTCTAGGAAGTTTACCATATTTGTTTCTCCCTCTTTGCTATTACTTCTAACTTTTCAGAACACATGACATGCTTAACTATTTGTGAGGTGACATGTGAAATAAATAATAAATGCTTTCTCAAGTACCTTCTAGCTCTTCTGCCTGATGAATTCATAGTTTATAAAACATAGTTCTCAAGGTTTTATTTTTTCCATAGTGTTGACAAGCTTTATTTAAGCTGATTAGAATGTACTTTGGAAAATATAAGCCATAAAACTTGGTAATTGATTACTGTAGAAGTAAACATCCTTTAGAAAATAACGTTTTCATTATCTAAGCTCTCAAAATAAATGTCAACAAACTGACTGCTTTGAAGAAGTACCTTTCAGTATAACTATGAAAGATTTTCCCTTTCCTATGAACATTATGTGGTTTAAGATTAAAGTACAAGTTACTGATGGAAGAGGCATCTTTAAAAAAACAAACATTTAATAACAACAACACCTCCCCATGAATGCTATGGGGTACATTCTGGTGCTATCATTATTATGCCCCCTGCTGTTGTCAGCAAAACAGAATGAATTATTTTTTGCTGAATTAACTCTGTTGAATTTTATTTAAAGGTATGCATATCAAATGATGGAAAAATAATTCAGTGTTCTGAATTTGTCTGTTGTCTATTCATATGTGTGCACAAATTGAGAGACTCCAACCCAAATGTTCACATGGATTATTTGTGCCTGACCTGTGGTAGGTCAATACAAGTTCATATTGGTCTGATCAGCCACAGCTGGACACACTGTGACATGACCCCAACATAGTGATGTCATTTTGGTCCTCTTCAAGAATGAAGACAAAAATAATGAAGGACAACAACCAACTCATAAAATCTGCCAATTTGAATTGATGTAGACCCTTCCCAAGTGTAAAGAAACATTATACATATGTATATATACATACATATTTACACACACACACACACACACACATATATACATGATAGATTATTGTTCAAAATTCACTAAAATAGCAAGTTTTAAGATAAGGTTGATAGAAATACACTCTAAAGTTACTTCTGACCTGACTTAAGGAGAATAAACAGTGATGAACTCATCAGAAAGGGTTTATGAGACATTAAAAATTTTAAAACTCTCTTTCCAATTGTTGACTGAAGGTCAAAAAAAGCAATTAAATTGGTTTTTATTTGAATAGGGATCTCTTGGTTTTCCTTAAATCAAATCAGAGCTAATGAGCCTAATGATTTAGGATAGTCTTAAATATTTCTCTGTGCTGAATAGGGCCTAGCTGGCCATTTCTGATAGATAATGCATATCTATATCAATAAATCAATCTACAAGTATATATAGGGTGGGCCATAGTATCATATACAGTATATCTAGGAAATAAATTTATATTATGTATGAAAAATCAAATCTCATAAACGGTGAAAAATAAAGAAAAAATCATTTTCAAAAAGGTGTTAAAACATCTTGGCTTTTGGCCCACCATGTATTATGTACCAGAAACCTTAACATAAAAACTAAAGAACTGCCTTCAGAGTCAGGAAGATCCAGATTCATTTCCCGCCTCTATATCGGCTATATGGGAAGGTTGCTTAACCTCTGAATGGGCAACTAAGTTTATAAGTTTTAGAGGTGCAATTTATATATATATTTTTAATTTTTATGGGGCAATGAGGGTTAAGTGACTTGCCCAAGGTCACACCACTAGTAAGTGTCAAGTGTCTGAGGCCAGATTTGAACTCAGGTCTTCCTGACTCCAGAGAAGGTGCTTTATTCACTGTGCCACCTAGCTTCCCCGAGGTGCAATTTATATTGTTAGAGAACATTCCTTGCCAGGAAATGCCTACACTGATGAAGTCACAAGACGTTGAAAAAAGAATTGTTCGGGGGTGAGGAGGAGGGAAGCTACAGAAAAAATGGTGTCCCCACCATTAGAAGTCTAACATCATAGATCTATTTAGCCACATGATACCCTACAATTGTTTCAAAGGGATATTTATTTTATAAATGAACAAGAACTTACAAACATTTCTCCTAAGAACTCAAAGCATCTCAATTCCTATTTAACATTGGTCCTACCAAGTTCACATACAAAGTATGCTTCTCTCTTTTGACTCTGTGTTGAATGAACTCTTGACTCAATTACTGATGATCTAAAGTGTGAAAGGTTGATTCTTAGATTATTGATTCTGTGCTAGCCCTGACTTCCAGATTCACAATAGCTCATTCTCCCAACCTTTTGGAACTTCCAGAGTTAGAGACTTCAATCCCAAAATGGAAAAGAACAAACAAAAAGTCCAAGGACCAAGTCTTTTTATTAGGGGTCACATGACTTCAGAGAGAAGAACCTAAAGTCTCTCTATTTATAGCATGATATCTCACCAGATTCCATGAGTAAAAGTGTCACCAAGGTCTCCCAAGAGCAAATAAGGCAAAAAATGGAATAGTCGCTAACAGACCTTTTTTAATTCCTCTAAAGCCAACCTGAGGTATCTTAGTGGTACAACTGATAGAGCCCTGAACCTAGAGTCAGGAAGACCTAAGCTCAAATCTAGCCTCAGACATTTAGTAGATAGGAGACCATGGACAAATCACTTAGCTTGTTTGCCTCAGTTTCCTCAAATATAAAATGAGAGGTATTAATAGTACTTACCTCTCAGAGTTGTTGTGAGGATTAAATAAGATAATTTTTGTGAAGCATTTAGCACAGTGCCTGGCACATAGTATGTGCTAAATAAATGCCTTTTATCCTTCCTTCATTCCTTCCAATCAAAGAGTCTTCTCTTTGCCAGGTGATTAGCTAACCAGTATTAATTGCAGGATGTCTATACATGTTCTAGTCTCTCTAAGACCCTTTCCTTGCATGACATCATTATTTTTCCCAGAAGCAAGCTCCCTGGCATTCTCCACATAAAGAGGATGTGTCAACCAAGAAGGCTGACAGAGTCCATGCAAATACCAGACCCACCCCCATCCCCTTTGCACTAAGATGAAATTTAATACAGAGAAATATTTTTAAAATTTTAGACTTGAGTTCAAAATATCAAATTCTTGAGCACAAGATGGAGGAATAGAGATTAATTAAAGGAACGGGGGATTCTTAGCAAAGAAAGGGTTTAGGGAAGAAGCAACAATGTACCTTTTATGACAGTAAAGAACTGGAAATAAAATGGGTACCACTGAGCTGGTCATAACTGCACAAACCATAGTGTACTTGTGTAATGTCATTTTATTGTGGAAGAATTCAAACTTGGGAAGACATGTATCAACAGATGCAGAGTAAAGGAAAACAATGTTGAAACACCACAGAACAATGATTAACTCGATACCCAACCTTGACTTCAGAAGTCTGATTGTCTTCTTCTCTCCTCCTAGCTGAGAAGTGGTAGACTACAGGTGTGAAATGAGACATGTTTTATTAGGCATAATCAATGCATTGACTCCTGCTTAACTGTTCTTTATTGTAAGAAAGTATAGAGTTGAGTTGAGGGGGTCAGTGAAAAGTAATAGTGCTTTTAAAAAAAATAATCAATAAGGGCAACTAGGTGGCTCAGTGGATAAAGCACCGGCTCTAGATTCAGGAGGAGCTGAGTTCAAATTCAGCCTCAGACACTTGACACTTACTAGCTGTGTGACCCTGGGCAAGTCACCTAACCTTCATTGCCCCACAAAAAAATAATTAAATAAATAATTGACAGATAGATAGATAAGTAAATAAATGAATGAATAATTGTATGAATGGAGAGATAGATAAATTAATGAATAGATAAATAAATAATCAATAAAGTATTCATTTTTTTAAATGATAGTTAATTTTCAATTTTTGAAATGTTTTCATAGGAAAGAGGTATTATATTGGTTCTGTTTGAGACAATAGAGGAGAGAACTAAGAGAAATAGATGAGAGTTAAATGATGTAAAGGAACATTTCTTAAAAATTACAGTTATCTAACAGTAGAATTGGCTCCAGTGGAAAGTAGAAGATTCTGCTTCAAGCGAAATCTTAAAGAAAAGGCTGACCAATCATTAGGCATGGATAGGGATTGGACTGGGCAATCTCTAAAATCTCTTCTGACACTGAGATTTTATGATTCTGTATGATTTTGTTTTTCAGTTGTTTCAATCATGTCTGACTCTAAATGACCCCATTTTGCTTTTCTTAGCAGAGATACTGGAATGGTTTGCCATTTCCTTCTCCAACTCATTTTACAGATGAAGAAATTGAGGCAAACAGAATTAAGTGACTTGCCCAGATTTACACAGCTAGTGTCTGAGACAGAATTTGAACTCAGGAAGATGAGTTTTCCTGACTCCAGGTGCAGCACTCAAAGCACTCCGCCAAATTATCTCTAAAACAAGGTACTCCACATCCTCCCTTAAGGGCATAGCTCTCAATATAAAATGAAACAATTATCAGAATGTTTGTCAGGTGGCAAAGAAAATACAAACATATTAGGTGGCACAATGAATAGAGTGCCAGGCTTTGAGTCAGAAAGACCCAAGTTCAAGTCTTGTCATAGATAATTCTTAGTTAACTGGTGTAGTAGATAGAGCACAGGGCCTGAACTCAGGAAGACATGAGTTCAAATCTACCCACAGCTACTTACTAGCTGTGTGACCCTGGGCACATCATTTAACCTTTGTCTGTTCCTTATCTGTACAATGAAGAAATTGCACCTGCCTCGCAGAGTTGTTGTGAGGATTAAATGAGGCAATATTTGTAAGAGTTTACTGCCTGGCACATAGCACTATAGAGACATTAGATATTATTATCAGATAATAAATTTATTAATAATATTGTTATAACTTATTATAATAATACTACTAATAAATTCATGATAACGTTATTATTGGCATTATTAGGACATGTTATAATAATATTATTAATCACTTTATTAAGGATCCACTTTGTGCCAATCACTCTGCTTTATTATTGTTCAACACAGAGCAAGTCATTGAATATGTCTTGGTTTCAGTTTCTTCATCTTTAAAAAGAGGGGGTTGAACTCAGAGCTCTCTGAGGTCTCTTTTAGCTCCAAATCTTGGATGCTACTGCCAGTTTTTGTTTACAAAATCATCTAGTCTTAAAGGTGGAGGCAACCTTAGGGGTCATCCAATCCAATCCCCCCCTGATTAAGAATACTCTCTATAAGGGGCAGCTAGGTGGCGCAGTGGATAGAGCACTGGCCCTGGAGTCAGGAGTACCTGAGTTCAAATCTGGCCTCAGACACTTAACACTTACTGGCTGTGTGACCCTGGGCAAGTCACTTAACCCCAATTGCCTCACTAAAAAAAAAAAAATTAGAATAATGTTCAACATACTCAAATAAAATCCTTTAAAAAAAAAAAAAGAATACTCTCTATAACTAATCTTAGAAGTGCTCATCTATTTGGTCTCCCATTGATGGCTTGCAGAAACAATTGGCTATCTCCTGGGGTGGCACATTGTTGGATGTTTTGGGTAAGTTTTTCCTTCTATCAAACTTAAATCAGTGTTTCTGCAAAGTAAGGATGTTACATGGTTCAGATCTGTGTTTGGTTTTTTCCAACAAGCAAGAGATTAGTCAGTGTGACTTCTAAAATTTGTCATTAACCCCACACAAAGTCTATAACTTTATGCTGCAAGTGAATATGGATATTGCTACAAAAAACCAAACAAGCTTGAGCCCAGTTACCCCTCTGCAAAGACACAGACTAAGCCCAAAAGAGAGCCAAACTTCCTAAAAATGCACTAGCTTCTAGGCCTCACATTTCTGACAGCAATGACTAAGAATCATTGCTTTCTCCCACTTCTATTTTCCAATTGAGAGGTATACCACTAGGTTTGCTTTTTCCCCTGTTGGAAAATGGCCTCACATGTCTCCATTTCCTTTTTTTTAAAATGGCTATTATAAAAAGCTTCAGTGATGTGAGCTGAAACCATTAGTGACCAAGGGCACACATCATGCCAATGCACACCCTAAACCCAACAAGAGCTGAGTTTCCATTTCCTAAGAGAACATGGAACAAGATGGTGCCAGTGGAAAAGCACTCACAGGGACTTATAAAACTAGCTAAGCAGGCCTGTCATCTCTCTCTAGGGCTTCAAAGGGCCCCTGAAAACCACGTAAAAGCCAAAGCAGGGTAGGGGAAATTCTGGTCTCGTTTTAATACATCTCAAAGGAAGTAAAAACAGAGTGCAAATTTCCACTCGTAGCACTGGGATAGTACATTTATTTATAGTTGTTGTTGTTGTTGTCGTTGTTGTTGGGGTTTTTTTAATAGTTAAAAATATAGATCTTGCAGTTGACCAAGCAGGCCTTATAATACTTGAGGACAAGGAAAGGAAGGAAACCCAGGAGGGTGTTTCTCATGATGATGGGCATAGGAGAAGAAAACTGCAATATTTTGCCTCTGGGTCTAGAATTCAAATTAATGTTTTTATAAATGTTTCTGATTTTTAAGCTAGTTTCTATACTATAATACTATGTCATTTTTTTAGTGAGGCAATTGGGGTTAAGTGACTTGCCCAGGGTCACATAGCTAGTAAATGTTAAGTGTCTGAGGCCAGATTTGAACTCAGGTACTCCTGACTCCAGGGCCAGTGCTCCATCCACTGTGCCACCTAGCTGCCCCAATACCATGTCATTTTTATAAGGAACTACTTTTTTTTTAGAATTTTCACATATATTTTCTCCAATGTTGACAAAATACAGTAAAGCCTCTCACTAGCTCTATCACAGAATCACAGGAGCTCAAAGTTGGAAGGGACCTCAGTGATCAACTTGTCATCTTACCTCAGTGGGGAATTGCTCTACAGCATTACTAATAAGCACTCAATTCCCCACACTTAAAAATCCTCACTAATAAAACAAGACCATGATGCTTTTGTCCCAAAAGAGTATAATCATTGGATCATAAGATGTAGGGATAAAAGGGATGTTTAGTCCAGTTTCTTCATTTCAGAGGTGAGGCCAAGCAATGTTAAGTGACTTGACCAAAGAACTAGGGAAGCTAGGTGGTAGAGTAGATAGAGCACTGGGCCTGGAGTCAGGAAGAATTGAGTTGAAATCCAACCTCAGACACTAGCTGTGTGACCCTGAGCAAGTCATTTAACCTACCTGTTTCACTTTCCTCATCTATAAAATTATGCTGGAGAAGGAAATGGCAAACCATTCCAGTATCTTTGCCAAGAAAAAGTTGGACACAACTGAAAAGACTGCATGACAACACTGCCTAAATCCAAACCTAACACTCTAACCAATATACCATATTGAAATAGGGCGATGTGAAACAGTGGAAAGAGCTTTAAATATGGAGTCAAATCCCATCTCTGCCACCTAAATGTCTTTAGGCAAATCTTCCCATCTCTGGGTCTAATCTTTGTTTAGTGACCCATGTGTCATAAGTAAAGCAAAGTCCCCTCTCAAAAGAAATTCACAATGAGGGGGACTCCAATTAATGAAACTTTGCTGTGACTAGATTGTGAACCCAGGAGAAACCTTCACCTGTGCCATCATCCTTTAATAAAAGTCACAGAATCTCAGAGTTAGAAGGAAGGGACCTCAAATACTCTCTAGTCCAACACATACTCGAACAAAAATCCCTCTACAACCTAACCAACAAAGGGTCACCAAGCTCCTACTTAAAGATCTCCAGAAAAAGGAGACTACTGGCTTCCAATTCCTTTAGAGTTTTATTAGATGTTGTTTTTCAAAGATTTGTCTGAAACCTCAAGAGGAAAAGACTAAGAACAAGTTAAAGACCAAAAGAATAAGAACACTAACTGAGTCATCTTCCTTTGGTTTCTGCTTCTCCTCATCAGTATTACTTTCCTCTCTGTCTTGCTAGCCTCTCTTCTATGCTAACTTGACTAGCCAGCCCCTGGAGCGAATGGTACTTTATTTTTTTTTTCTTTTTACTATAATGGCCTTGTTTCATAACTTGTTCCATATGTTTGTCATCCTTTATGAAATAGCTCCACGTTAGTTTCTCCAGCCTAATGTTTGAATCGTGACATCTGTTTTTTCCTATTCTTTTGTGATTTATTTTGGTGTCTGCATGAACTTGCTCTATAATGGTAAAAGGAATTTGCTTCGATTCATTTTTCCCGTAAGCTCTCCTGGTGCCTCTCAGTATAATCCAACGACTCCTACACAGCCAAGTGGGCAAATACACATGGTGCCAGGCCACAAGAGTTTCCAGGGTTGCAGGCCACTACTATCCTAATGCCATTCCTCTCTACCCCACCCCCATCCCCACCCCAACTTTATTCCCCAAAGGGGGAAGGGAATCCAGATTTCTCCACAGGCCCTTAGGAAAATTTTGGAATATCTTCTATGCATAGTACAGCCTGTTATTTTGATAAGACCACCTCAGATCTATGCAGATTTAACACATATCATCTCATTGTATCCTCACAATAAAGATATTGCCAGAGTTCAGAGTGAAGTGTGTGAGACATAATAATGGTTCATCCATCCTAGTATTCTATATTTGACTGTGGTAGTTGAGATATGTTTCCTTAGAAAACTTACATAAGTTTTCTTTAAACATTTATCAAGTCAAGTGCCAGGCACTTGTGCTAAACACTGGATAAATCTCTCTAAAAGTTGGATATCTTACTTCCAGCACTACCCTCTCAAAAATAAAAAATAAAAACCTAATTTCTTTAATAACCCATTTTGGGTGAGTTCTCTGTGATTTCATTTTATTGTTTTTGATTCTATAACTGTCTGCCTTATGCCACCCCTTTAGACTACTGTAAGTTTAATGTATAAAGCAGCATTTATTTTATTTATTCTAAAACTCACCCCTTTCCAAATCTTTCTTTCCAGTATCTTGATCTTTGACTAATAATTTCATGTTTACCATCTCTAAACTGCTTCATAATTTTGTTGATTTTTTATATATGACACCATTTTCCCTTAACTTTGGATTTCAGGACAGAAGAATCTTTTCTTTTATCCTATGCTTATATGGAAGCTACTTTTTGATAAGCTTAGTTGCCCTTCTCTTAACCTTGTCCAATTCTATCTTTCATGAAAGGGTGGCAACTTGAATTATGTACCTTTGAATTATATATACCTATTCTATAGGTAGACAGTCTGCAGTTATAAAAAAGGAAGAGATGCTTTCTCCTTTTTTCCCATTAGTACTGTGAGAAAATAAAGGGATTTGGCAGATACTCAAAGGCTCACCTGGAGATTAATCTAAACAGATTGAATTAAGTGAGAGTGATTGACTTTGCTGATTAGCCTACTTCAAGTTAATTAGATTGTAACCACACCTGGCTAGCCCATAAGAAGGTATTGTTTGGGGCAGCTAGATGGCACAGTGGATAGAGCACCAACCCTGGATTCAGGAGGACCTGAGTTCAAGTCCACCCTCAGACACTTGACACTTACTAGCTGTGTGACCCTGGGCAAGTCACTTAACCCCAATTGCCTCACTGAAAAAAAATTTAATTAAAAAAAAAAGAAGGTAGTGTTCTCAGAAGCTAAGGACTTTGAACTCAACTAGAGACCACCTTTAAGTCCAGTGAACCAATGGATTTGGATGGTGCCTACCAATCAACTTGAAGCAGTGTGTAAGGACTGCCTCTGCTCCAGACCTATAAAAAGCTTCCACACTCAGTTTGAGAGCAAGTTCGTGGTTGAAGCAGGCTCGTGGCAGAGGACTTGAGGAAGAACCAGACCAGGCTGGAACTCTAGGCTAGATAGGCCTTTTCTTAACTGTACGTGTTCTCTTTTTTCTAATACCTAGTATGCTTGAATAAATGCTTAATGCCCAAACACTGTTGCTAAAGCTTCTAATTTAAGGCGACCCACGTTATATTTTTTAGATATCACATTTAGATTTTAAACATCACAGTACCCTACCCAAAAACATCTACCATTTTTTCCTTCAATCTCAAAGAACATAAAATGATTCCTAGACTCCATTCCTGGGTCATAAGTGAAAGCGTAAAAGCCATGGACTTGTAATATGATTTGCATTATTTTTTGTTAACCTCAAAATTGCCAATGTTGTGACATGTTCTATTATTTTATTCTTTTAACATAAGGGTGGGGTGATTCATTTACACAATCCCACCTAAAGTAAGTTATAAGATGTCTAATCAATCTATTCATTCACAGGTCTGACTAAGTATAAAAAGGCCTTCAAATTGGAATGACTTCCACAAAAAACTCCAGTTTAGATAGGCCAAGTAGTATGGGCCATGCCTCAAGGAGTGTCTATAAATTATTATGAATGAATAAAGCATTCCATTCCAGAAATTATAGCAAATATGCCACTCCCGCACACCCCTTAAGGAACAAATGTCAGAATGAACTGAAGCAGAAAAGAGAAATACTGAAGAAGGTAATTGACTCTAAAGACATCTAGAAGCAGAAAACTGAGGCTGAAGGAAGTCCAAAGAAAAGGTCAGCTCTTTGTTCAATTTTCCAAAAAAAAATGTATCATAGATTTTAAAATGTAATCTGCCATTTTGTTACCCATTTCCCATAAACTGAATTTTTCCTCAACCACAAAGGGGCCAGAGGTTAATGAATAATAAGTTTATATGGCACTTTAAGGTTTGTGAAGTGGTTTACAAACAGTATCTCATTTTACCCTCAACAACCCTGAAATGCAAATGCTACTATTAGCCTTAATTTACAGATAAGGGTATAGATGTTAAGTGATTTACCCAAGGTCACACAACTAGTAAGTTGTATGAGGTCAGATTTTAATTCAGATCTTCCTGACTCCAGGTTCAGTGCCACCTAGCTGCCTCAGAATCAAGGTTGATATAAATGTAAACGTAACCAGGTTGCCCAACCTATACTTAGATTTTAGGAATTTTCCTAACTGGGGCTTACAGTTGTTGTGACTAGAATTCCTAACCTTTCATCTAAAATAAAATCCTTAAAGATCAAGAGGGAATCAGCCATACCTTGGGAACCATTATATTGTCCCAGGCTTAAAACAAGCTAATTATTGTAGCGGGATGTTGCAATGATAAGGGAATAAGTCAACAGGCATTTTTTAAACTCATGCTATGCACCAAGCACTGTGCTGGATGCTAAGGATATAGAAAATAAAGTGAGATCGTTCTTTCCCTCAGTGAGATAACATTCTATTGGGAGAAATACTGACACCTCAACCACATATCGAATAAGCTGAACCCAGGAACAGTTATTGTCAGAGGCTGATTGCCAACCTGACAGGCTGGGCAAGAGTCCTGGCTCACTTGTCTTACACAGAGACAAACAGCTTTCCTAGGAGAAACCCCTGTTTTCTCAAAGCAATCATGGACTGCACCAATCTCCTGGGGTCTGAATCAAAAGAAAGAAAACTCTAAGGACTTAACTTACCCACTCGCTCCAAAGTGCCAACATGGAAACCCAAGAACATCAGGAGGGTAGGCATTTCCTTGGCTCCATGATCCCATCTAAATAATCACCACAGTGGTGCTGGATTTGCTCTGATTACTCCAGAACAAAATGAAAAAAAATGCAAGATGATTAATACCAATAATATGTAGAGTGTAAAGGTACTAGGTATTAAACCAGAACTAAATTCAAATCCCAGGTCTATGACTTTCTACCACTACACCCTTATGACTGCAGTCAAATGATTTGACATCCTGGCTCAATTTCTTCAACTATAAAACAAGGGAGTTAAACTAAGGTCTCTCCTAACCCCAAACTCCTTTGGAAAACTCTTAATCTATTTTCTGTGGGCCTGTGTTCAATCATTGTCACCAAGAAGTGATTGAAGAAAATTGGGTGTAGGCCCAGGTTCTGATATACCTGCTTACCGGCTTCACAGTATGGACGTTCCTTGTCCTCCAGTGACACTCTGCTCCTACTGCCAAGGCAAATGTGAAAACAGGACTGCCTCTTCCTCCAACAGCTGGGTTATTGCTGCTAAATAATCATAGAATCTTAGAATGAGAAGGTACTGAGGCCATCTAGACTAAGCCAAGAATCTCTTCTACAATATGTATCATTTTTTGAAGATCTCCAGTGAAGGGAAACCCACAATTCCTTTAGGCAACCCATTCTGCTTTGGGATAGCTGTAATCTCTTAAAAGAAGCTTTTTTCTTTATAATAACAGATAACAGATAACATACTACCTACTACATGCCAGGCACTATGCTAAGCATTTTAGAAATACTATTTCATTGTATCCTCAAAGCAACCCTTTGAACTATTATTTTACAATTGAGCAAACTGAGGCAAAGGGAGGTTGTCAAATTTGCCTCTTTGCAGCTATTTCCTTTTTATTCAGCTTCTATTTCCAATTGCTCCTAGTTCTGACTTCACAGATGAAGTAGAGCAAGTCTATTACCTCCTCTATGTAAAAGCACTTCGAATATATAAAGATGGCTGTTCAGTCCCCATCAAGTTTTCTCTTCTCCAGGCTAAGTATTTAATTATTTCCAGTCCCCAAAACTGATCCTCTTATAGGGCTTACTACCTTAACCAGGGCAGAGTACAGTGACATTGACACCTCCTTAGTCCTGGAGACCATGGCAATTAAAAAAAAAAAAAGATTGCATTAACTCTCTTGACTGCAACATTGAACTTCCAGTTTTAAAATGCTCTATCTTTTTTGAATGAACAACTTCAAACTTTTTCCGCATAAAAAAATTCTGGCAATTCTCTCCCATCTTTTGCTTGAGATGTTGATTTTTTTTAACTGGGGGATACATTTCATTTTATTCATTCAACTCAGTTTTCTAGCCTGATAAGATGTTATTGAATCCTGGTTCGTTACTACCTAGAATGTTAGCTATTCTAATGTCTTCAGAGTTGGTTGACAAGAACTCATCAAGGGCAACTAGGTATTCTCTTACTATCTCCCTGATAATCTTGAACATTGTCTCCCCATTTGTCAATTTCATTCTGTCCTTCATAATCCCAAATTCACTCTCCTTGGAAGAGAAAATAGAAGCAAAATAGGAATTCCTTATTTCATCTTACCCTGATTCTCGATATCTATTTTTTAAAAACTTTTATTGTTATTCCAGATTTCCTAATCAGCCATTCATTCTAAGCTTTAGTACTATAGATATGTTCCTTTCAGGACAATGCCACACTTTTTGATTCATCTTCTGCTACTTACCCTTGCTCCCACTTTGTGTATGCATGCATCTTTTAGAAATCTCAAGTTCCTTATGAATTCCCTGTGCATCCACATTCATCTATTTAGCAACACTCTTTTTTTCTTCTGTTTGGATTTGTTCTTTTGTGCTGCTGCATCCAAAGTGTACTTACCACCTATGACCAAGCCCCAGTTATTAATGCTTCAAATATGTACTCCTGGTGGCCACTAACCACCCCAGGTGTCTTAGGTAACCTACTGAAAGCTTGTAATAAAGCTCTTATTTGGGGCAGCTAGGTGGCGTAGTGAATAGAGCACCAGACGTGGATTCAGGAGGACCTGAGTTCAAATCCAGCCTCAGACACTTGACACTTACTAGCTGTGTGACGCTGGGTAAGTCACTTAACCCCAATTGCCTCACCCAAATAAATAAATAAAGCTCTTGTTTTACTGTGTAGGCATTTATATATGCTTGTGGAATCTTCATGCAGCTAAATCCATTTGTTTTCCTATTTTATTACTCAAAAAAATTCCCTATCATATGAAAACATGGAGTACTGAAGTCTAATTCTTCAAATCACTTCCATGTAACCATTGCATAAGAGACTCCAATAGCATCAATATCCTAAATATGCATTAGGGACAGCTTTTTCTTCTCTTATTCTATATCACCCCACCCAGGAAACCTGGTAAAATATGAGCATAGCACTTCCAATAAGCCAAGATTGAATACCCACTTTGTTATCATAAGGTTCCCAACATTAAAACATAAAGTTTTAGTAAAAGGAAGGAAATGAAACAGAATCCTTTAAACAAGTGTGCATTAGTCCCAACAACCTACATAAATCTTCAGATAGTTTTTGAGTCCAGATCTGAACTCAGGAAGATGAGTCTTCTTGGATCCAAGCCCAGTGCTCTATTCACTGTACCATCTAGCTGCTCTCTGGTCTGTTGCATTCTATTAGAATAGAAGCTCCTCATATAGGCAGGAATAATTTTGCCTCTTTTGCACTTATATCCCCAGTTCTTAGCTGAGTAACTGGCAATTAGTAACAGTGTTTGATGAATGATTGAACCTAGGACTTTGTGACTCTAGATCTAGCTCTCCACCCACAATGACATCTAATAAGCAGAAGGGTATGAGGGAACAGGGGAACCCTTCTAGAGATTCTCTAAACAGTGCTTTAAAGTTTTAGTAACCTAGTTTACTGGATATTAGAAAAATGAGGGGAGAAGAGATTTTAAGGTTTGATTCTACAATCAGTTTTCTAGTGCGTGTTCCCTGTCTAATCAGTTCTACTCAAGATAACTTTGCAAACTTTTTTTGATTTGTTGACCTGTAACCCTTAGGACAGAATTTTTCATGTGATATAAGGCCTCAATTATTCTTTGGGGGATTCTTCAGCTTTCTGGTTCACTATTTTCACCCAGAAAATGAAGGGACAGCATCATAGGACATCACCCCATGTGTCATCAACTTTCTTCCAAGAACACAGTTTACAAAATTCAAAAAAATTAAGTGTCTACTTATAGACTGAAGAAAAAAAAAATAACTCTCAACAAAATGGTGCTAACATTGCTCACTTTCATCTCTTTTCTTCCATCTCTTTGCAATTCCCAGAAGGTGATATATTTCCCCCAGAGAAAACATGTCTCCATTCTAGGCCCCACCTTGATGCAGAGAGAAAGTTCCCAAGTTTGTCTCAGTAATAGTCACAGTTCAAAAGAAATGTCAAGCAAAGGTACTCTAATCCAAAGACCCTCTGGGGTATGCTGATCACCAGCACCATCAAATTTTGACTTCATAAAAGTCTTCCCGAGATTAAAGAACACATCCCATCCCTTTTTATCTCCTAGGAGACCTCCACAATAGATTCCATATCTACACATATTTAGCAGCAAACATTAATATCTTCTTTTCTCTAGGCAGTGTCCCTTCTACTTAAGAAAGCATAGAGACTACTAATTTTGTTTTTGAAGGAAGAGTGATAGGAACATTAGGTGAAGATGAATATATTGTTCTTGAATTTGTGACTGACAAGATCACCAAGGATCATGATTTATGTACTTGAGATTTTAGGAAAGAAGATTTTCAAAAATTCGGAGAAAACATTTATGGTCCTATTCACCAGAGACTCTGAAATGGAAGGTGGTACAAGAAGGATAAAAGGATCTCACAAACAAAATTTGAAGATGGAATCGTAATTGCAATGAGGAAGAAAAATGATAGTTACCTAGAGAGAATAATGAAGCCATTAATCCTTGCAGGAGTTCCTTGATAAAATAAACAAATATAATATGATAAACATTTATTAAAGACCTGCTATTTACACAAGACTGTGCTAGGCACTACGGAAGATATAAGTTTAGATAAGACACAATCCCTGCTCTGAAAAACCTTATGGTATCACAGGTTACTTTTCCTCCTTTCTCAAGGAATTTTCTATTTGATCCAATTTTCCTTTCCACCCAGACTTCTGTCCTTAGACTTGGGGACTGCAGTGGGCAAGTGGATGAAAAAGGAGAACAATTGTCACCAACCAGAGGGATCAGAGAAGATTTCTTTAAAGTGGTATTCCAAGTTTAGAGTAACTAGGAAGCATTTTTATCAGCTCTTCCTTCCTTCCCTCCAGTCATATAAAATATCCTTACCACTTCCCTATCCCTTAATCTTATTTCCTCTTGTCTTTGGCAAAGTCTTGTTTTATTTCATTTATCTGCAACCTTCTACCCAAACATACATATACAGCACTTGCTTCTTCTCATTATCCTACACATAAATTTATTTCTCCCCTATTCCAAAAAGCCTTTCCTTTCCCCTCCTAAAGTTTTAGAATATTGCCTAGGGCCTTGAGATGTTAAGGGGCATGCTCAGGGTCACAAAGCCAATATGTGTCATAGGCAAGATTTTATCCCAGCTACTATCAATGTTTCAATTCCATACTTCCCACTCCCTTCTCAACTCTCCTTGAAACCAGAATTCCACCCCTGCCACTGTTGAAGCTTCTCTAAATAAAGTCAACAATGGCCCAATCAATGGCCTTTTTTGTTTCCATTCTTTTTTTTTAACTCCTTGAAGCTTTAGACACTCTTAACCACTTCCTCCTCCTGTATCTCTCTCCTCTCTTGGCTGCAGAGATAGCACCTTTTCCTGGTTTTCCCACATCATTAATCAATCAATGAGCAATTTATTAAATTCTTACAATATTCCAGGCATTGTTGTATGCACTGAGGACACAAATACAAATGCAGTGAGGGACCAGCCATATAGGAGTGTTGTCGTCAAAGCACACTAAGAATCTTCTGCCTGATCACAAAGCACATGAGGACACTTTATGAGCTTGCTTCTAGAAGTTTATGAAGGTATGTAATGGAAAACTCCCTGCTTGCCACAGGTACACTATGCCTTTTAGGTTACTGCACTGGACCTGACATGTATGACTTAAATTGAATTGCTGGCTTTCATAGGGAGGGATTAGGAGGGAGGGAAGAAGAAAATTTAGATCACAAAGGTTTTTTTTTAAAAAATCAAAGTGAAAAGTAATAAAGAGCAAGAGGAGTTCAGAGAAACCTGGAAGGACTTACATGAACTGATGCTGACTGAGAGGAGCAGAACCAGGAGAACATTGTATACAGTAACAGCAACATTGTGTGATGAACAATGGTTCTAGACTTGGCTCTTTTTAGCAATGCAATGCTCCAAAACAATTTCAAAGAACTTTATAATAGAAAATGTTCTCAATATCCAGAAAAAAGAACTGTGGTTTATGAAGGCAGATTGAACCATGCTATTTCTACTTTGGGGCTGGTGTTTTTTTCCTTCTTTTTTGAGGTTTTTCCCTTGTGCTCTGATTATTCTTTCACAGTATGATTAATGCAGAAATATATTTAATGTGATTGCACATATATATAACCTATATTAGATTTCTTTCTGTCTTGGGGAGGAGGGAGGGAAGGGAGTGTGGGAGGAAAATTTGGAACTGAAAATCCTATGAAAACAAATGTTGAAAACTATCCTTATATGTAACTGGAAAATAATAAAATACTGAAAAAAAAATGAGACTTGGGTACTACTGATTATATTAAGGAAATATTAACCAGGCACTGGTTAGGTGATAGTAAAGAGACAATTGGTAGTTGATATTGGAGGAACACATTGGAAGGGTACTTGAGCCTATAGCATTAGAAAAATACCCCCAGTCCTTCAAAGGTACCCCTAGGACCTTGAAGGGAGATAAAGCCAACTTTGCTCTGGGGAACCAACTTATCAATGGTCATGGGAATTGGGATAAGGAGACTAAGAGTTTATAAAAGACTATTCATAGAATTAAATAGCTGGTTATTTTTGTTTGTGCCTCATTCTTTTATTCCCTTTTTTTTGTGGGGCAATGGGGGTTAAGTGACTTGCCCAGGGTCACACAGCTAGTAAGTGTCAAGTGTCAGGGGCCAAATTTGAACTCAGGTACTCCTGAATCCAAAGACAGTGTTTTATCCACTGTGCCACCTAGCTGTCCCCTTGTCCCTCATTCTTGAAGAAGACCATGATATCAAGATGATGTCATGATTTGTAGTGAATTGGATTTTTAAGTAAGGGAGGGCTGTGCAAAGTCACCAACCTCACTCTCTCCTCCAGAGCCATCTGGGTCCAGGGGCAAGATACATATTAGGACAACTAGAGATAGCCCCAGATGTTTTAAGGCAATTGGGCTTAAGTGACATGCCCAGGGTCACACAACTAGTACCTGTCTGCAGGTGGATTTGAACTCAGGTCCTCCCAACTTCAGGGTCAACATTCTATCCACTGCACCACCTAGCTCCCCCTATGAAATGAAATAACCCTTATTCTAAAGGAGCATATATTTTATTTGAGAGAAATCAAGTGTGTGTCTCTGGATTCCCTTACAACCCCTTCATGGGGGAGTTCTCCAAAGGTATGTTCCTAACTCTCTTCTCTTCCCTACTGCATCCCTCAATAATCTCATTCCCTTCCATGCTTTCAACAACCATCTCTGTATAAATGACTACTACAGCTCTCATTTTAATTCCATTCTCTTTTCTGAGCTCCAAACCTACAGACACAAGGGCCAGCATAAAATCTCCCACCTAGATGTTCCCTTGACACCTCAAACTCAACATGTCCAACACCAAGCTTTTGATCTTTCTTTCCTAAGCCTGATTCCTTGATTTGACTGTCTCTTCCTTCTCTTCATTTCCATCACCAAGTCCATAAACTCGGAGCTACTACTCTTTAACTTTCACCTCTTCCCCACCCTTCATATCCAACCCATTGTTAGGTGCTGTAGATTCCATCTCCACAATTGCTATCCAATCTACCTTTTTCTTCTGTCTTCCCAGTATCACTATAGGTTTTCATTAGTGGACTGCATCAGTGCAATCCATTAGTGGATTGCAACATTCTCCTAGCAGGATTTGATGCCTCTACTCTTTCTTCTCTCTGATTCATCCTTCAGACCACTGATTGAATAATATTTCTTAGGCATAGATCTCAGTATGATACCCTTGGCTCTAAACATTCTAAGTTGGCTCTCTTCCAAATAAAGTTTAAACTCTGACTGACTTTCAAGGACCCTCACAGGCTAGTGTCTCATTGCCTTTTCTAGTCATTTCAAACTACTCTCCTTGATATATTCCATGCATGGGTCCAAAAAAGCCAGTTCTTTCCTCATCACCAAGAAACATGGAGTCTCCAAAGCTTTGTTCATGCTGTTCTTGCATTAAAATGCTACTTCCTCCAGAGAGCCTTCCCCAATATCCTTGGTCAAGAATAACTACACTAGGGCAGCTAGGTGGCTCTGTAGATAAAGCACTAGCCCTGAATTTCAGGAGTACCTGAGTTCAAATCCGGACTCAGACATTTGACACTTAATAGCTGTGTGACCATGGACAAGTCACTTAACCCTCGTTTCCCGGCCCCCCCAAAATAAAAAAGATAACTACACTACCCCTTCACCTTGTACCTCAAATTTCCTTTGATGACTTTCAAATATAATGATTGTATCACATCATTTATTGTAATTACTGAATAGTTATTATAACATATTAATTTCTTATTCAGAGAAGCCTGTATTTGGAATCAGGAATACTCCTCTTTATGAGTTCAAATCTGGCCTCAGGCACTTACTAGCTGTGTGACCCTGAGCAAGTCACTTAACCTTGTTTACCTCAGTTTTTTCATCTGTAAAATGAACTGGAAAAGGAAATGACAAACCACTCCAGTATCTTTGCCAAGAAGACTCCAAATGGGATCACAAAGAGTCAGAAACAACTGAAATGACTGAACAACAACAGCAACATTATTAATTACAATTATTTCTGTGGTGTCTCCTCCATTAGATCATAAATTCCAGTAAGGCTGAGATCAGACATGTTCTGAAGCCTGCTCCTATAGGCTGAAGAGAGCTGATTATAACATTTTTAGTCTGAGCATTTATGACTTAGAAATGGGCAAATGATGCAAACCAGGACTTAATACATTGTTTTGACTATCTAGATTTTCAAAAGTGGTGCAGAAAATGTTAATAATATAGATTGAACTAAAAAAGCCAGTTGTTAAACATTTATCAGCACACCCTTTGTTGAGCCCATGCTTTACTTAAGCTTTGTACTGTACTGCCCTAATCTTCTAATAAGTGTTCAGCAATATTGTGTTGTTTGTTTAGTAACATTCCTACCTTTGTTTAGGAAATCTCAAATTAATAAGTCTGGTATTCTTGCAAAGTACTGTTGATGTTGTTATTATCTAAAGGGATGGGTGCTTTAAGAATCTAGGGCTTGTTACTACACTTAAAGAAGCCATTTTCCTCAAGTTTCTAATGAAAAATTTCTAAAATTCCTACTATTTTTTTAAAATATTTTTTTCATTTTTTTTCTCATTAATTTCAGCATTTTGTTGTAGCTCCTTCCATAAAACTGATTAATGATTCATTGTATGTTGTTTTTCCTCTCCCCCTGCAAGACTTAAATCAACTTGTGCTCAGTAAATTTTTAAAATTCATAACATTTTAACTGGAATAGGTCTTACAATTGATCTAACTCAACATCTTGATTTTATAGATGACAGAGGTGAAGACCAAAGAGATTAGGTGACTTATCTAAGGTCACATAATTATTTAGTAAAAGCATAGGGACTAAATCCTGTGTCTTTTAGACTCTGTAGTCCAAACTGTTCATTATTTGTTGGACTTCTCTTTCATTGTCATCATCATCAATGGAAAGAGTGATGCATTTGGAATCAGAGGAACAGTATACCAACCATACTGGAATTATCTATATGATGTTGGGCAAATTCATTAAACTTTTCTGTGCCTCAGCTGCCTTTCCTATAAAATGACAGGTTTGGATACAATGACCACACAGGTCTCTTCTAGCTCTAAATCTATGGGCTTGGTTTTTAATTGGACCTTTGATCCCAGTTGTATAGAAAAGTTCCGATATGGAAATTCCCTCAATTTAATGCAAATTGGCAGATCCTTCATAGCTTATAGTCTTGGAAAACTATTAGGAACAAAGCAAGATTAGATGAGATTTCCACAGTCACAAAGCTAGTATGTGAGAGACAGTATTTGAATTCAGGTCTTCCTAAATCCTAGGCCTCCTATTTACTACACCATGCATAGGAAAAGGGATAGAATTTGGACCTTCAATTTTCCTGGTGTAAGGAACTCCCAGTAAGGCATTTTCTTTACCAGTAAGTACAGGTCAGTAGGATCTTCACAGTCTTATAGCCTAAGAGAATTGCCTAATGCACTGAAAGTTTAATTGATGGTGGCACAAGTAAACATCAAAATGGGACTTGAACCAGGTCTTCTTGGCTCTGAGGCCAATTCTTTATCCACTAACTCATTCTGCTTTTTGTCTTACTATTATGTACATATAAATATACCAACCTTCCTATATCCTGCTGACAAAAAACTGCATCACCTCAACAGACTAAGTAAGCAGTACTGCATTCTTGACCATGAAAGAAATTAGAAATCTCAGAAATTTACCTTTCCAGCAAGGTGGGGAAATTAAATTATTTTCAGGGCCAACCATAATGAAGGGAAGGAAGAGGGTTACATGACCAACAAGATGGAAAAAGTGTCCCTAACTCTAACCCTCAAAAACAATGAATTAGGAAGAGAGACACAATTTATTATGGATGTGAGTAGCAGCAGCATCAAGTTTCCCTGAGGCCTGTTCTTCTTGTTCTAGTCAGATAGACAGCTGTCAGGTATAGGCTTAATATTAAAAGGATAAGAAAACCAGGGTTTTCTCTTTGTGACTAATCAAGCAAAGCACAGATTGTTAGTATGTCAATTGTCATCACAACAGTACCAGATACATTTCTTTTTTCTTTTTCTTTTTTTTCCACTAAGAAAGAGTACTTTGCTTCAGCCAGAGAACCCTCCTGGGAATTGGGTCCTGCCACCTGTGGGTGTTTTGTTTTGTTTTTTCCTTATAACATGTCAATGCTATACATAATGCATTTCTTCCATTGAAGTGGCAGCTTCATAGAATCACAGACCTAGACCTGAAAGAGGGCTCAGAGGCCATCAACTTCAACTCCCTCATTTTAGAGATGTGGGAACTGGGATCCAGAGTGGATGAGTGTCTTGCCCAAAGTCGCAAGTGGCAGGGATAGGATTCAAACAAATGACCTCTGTCTCTAAATCCCATACTTCTGCCACGTGACCACATTGTTTCTAAAAGAGCAAGTGGGAAAATACACTGGAATCCAGTTAGCCGAGCCAAATGTAGCTCAGGTATTTGAAATGTGCCTTAGCCTTCATTTCATAATGAATTCCTCATGTCTTAGCCTTCATTTCACAAAGGGCAAGGTTCAATGGAACAAGCGTGTCGGGGCCCCAGAATCATAGAATGTCAAAGCTGAAACATAGAACAGTAGAAAGAGAACTGATTCTGGAGTCAAAGGATCCAAATTCAATTTCTGCCTTGGAAATCGTCTGACCCAGACAAGTCTCTTAAACTCCTTTTGATCTTCATTTCTTCATTTAGAAAATGAGTTGGACTAGAGGGCCTCTTCTGGCTCAATGTCTATGATTATGTAGTCTAACCAGTTCAGCTCATACAGGAACAAAAAAATCTGCAACACAACTAAAAAGTGGTCATCATCCAGGAGCCCATTCCACTATTGCATAGCTCCAGTGACTAGGAAGTTTTCTTAACACGAAGTCTAAATTTGCTTCTTTGTAAAAGAAGGAAATGGCAAACTACTCCAGTCTATTTATCAAGAAAACCCCCAAATGGGGTCAAAAGAGGAAGACACTACTGAAACGACTGAACAGCAACAAAAACCTCTCCTCCTTACTCCCAGTTCTGCTCTGGAAAGGAGGCAGAACCAGTCGTATCCCTCCTCCATATAATAGTCCAATTACTTGAAAATAGCTATCGTACTTTCTCCTACATCATCTCTTCCTCTTACTAAATATTCCCAATTCCTTTAGCAGCTCTTCATAAGGCATTTTCTTAAGGCACTTCACAATCCTGTTCCTCTCCTCTGGATGTTCTCCAACTTATCAATGGTCTTCCCAAACTATGGCATCAAGAACTAAATACAATAGTCCAGATAGGGTCTGACCATGGCAAAGTTGAGAGAGATTGCCAAATCTTGGACATGATGCCACTTCAAAAGTTGCCTAAGGTTGCATTTGCTTATTTTTTTTTGACTGACAAATCATGCTGATGAGTCATATGGAGATAGCAGTCCACTAAAACTGCCAGATCTTTTAACAGATGAAGTACTATCTATCTATGACTCCCCCATCTTGTACTTGTGAAATCAGCTTGACTTTTTTTAAAAAATTAGAACCAAAGTATGAGAATTTATACTTATCTCTATTAAATTTCGTCTTATTGACTACTGGGTTACATGATCAGAAAGATGGCAAAAGAGTCTCTGACTCTCTAAACTCTCAAAAATAATGAATTTTACATCTGATACAGAGGAAGCATAGCTGAATATATGGGCAAAGAAGTGAGAACTCTCACAGAGTAAAATCCTTATGAATTAACATTGAGGACCTCTAATCTTTAAGTTTTTATTTAACTCGGTATCCATATTTCACCAAAACCAATGCTACATAACAGGAATACAAGCAAATTTACAAGTTCATAACCACAGTGTATCAAGTGATGCTTCCCTGACCAGTGCACCCAGTGCAGAGAATCTGTCAATGCATCTCACCCCAACCCAGATATTGACTCTGTTCAGCCACATGAAAAGTAATAATGGGGCTGAAGATATGATGGTTTCTGACTGAGAGTGGTCCTAGTTTAGGGACCTCCAAGGCTTCAGAAACTCTTCATAAAATGCCTTCCCCACACTATCTTACCCTGCAAAGAGTAAATACTGGTTTAGGCTACCTACAAGAAATAACTTTTTTGTCTGTTTGTTTGTTTTTGCAGGGCAATGAGGGTTAACTGACTTGCCCAGGGTCACACAGCTAATAAGTGTCAAGTTTCCAAGGCTGAATTTGAACTTAGTTTCTCCTAAATCCAGGGCCAGTGCTTGATCCACTGTGCCACCTAATTGCCCCTCACCTCTGCCTCTTAATTTTTCTTCCTATAAGAAATAACTTAAGAATATTTAGTCCTGGCCTCTCAGAGGATAATCATGGAAGAGACCTAAGCCAATGAACCCCATATAATCCCATATGCTAGGAGACTGAGGTAGCCTTGTAGCCCAGAAATTCTTGTCAAATAGAGGATCCTTCCCTGTTAAATACCTGTTTTGTTTTTAAACTGGGTTATTGAGTTCAATTACCTTTGATTCTTACTTGTCTAATCTATTCCATTGATCTATGATTCTATCACTTTGTAACATTATTTGAGGTCTGCAAATGCTATTCCTCCTTTATTTATTTCCACTTTCCCCATTTCCTTTAATATTATAGTTTATTTTTTGTCCTCCAAATTTTACCTATTTTGTCATGTTCTATAAATGTTTCCCTTGGTATAGCACCAAATTTGTGAAGTAATGTATGTAGGATTGTTGTTTCCATTATATTGGCATGGCCCAGCCATGCACATAGAATATCCCTCCAGTTATTAAAGTCATTATTTCTTTAAGGTTCATTTTGTAAGTGTACTTATAAAGCTATGAGGTTTATTTTGTATCCTGCCACTTTACTGGAGTTATTGTCCCAATTTCTGTGCTAATTCTCTAGGATTTCCTGAGCAAACTATCATGTTATCATCAAACAGAAATAGTTTTGTATCTTGTTTGCCTAAATTTATGGCTTGAAATTTTTTCTCTTGTCTTATTGCTATAGCTAGCATTTCTAGAACTATGGCAAAGAGCATCCAGGAAAGAGGGTGTGTTTGCTTTGTTTTATTTGTAGAGAAAGCTTTTTCTGCTGCCTGTAATTCCAGCTCTTGGTTTTAGATTGACACTTCTTATATTAAAAAAAAAGTTCTTCTATGCCAGGGCTTCTTAACCTGAGGTCCATGAATTTGCTTTAAACCCTGTGGATAAATTTATTTCAATATAATTTGTTTCCTTTGTAATCTTATGAATTTTATTTTGTGAATTTTAAATAAGTGATCCATAAGTTTCACCAAATTGTGAAAGGAGTCCTTGACACTAAAAATAACTAAAAATCTTTACCCTATATTACTGCTATGTAGACTTTTTAAAAGTATAAATGAAAGTTTTCCTTTTTCAAAATCTTTTCTTTTATCTATTGATACCAATATATGGTCATAGATCATTTTGTTTTTAATGCGATTTATTACAGTACTTATTTCCCTAAAATCAAACCATTCTTACACTTCAGGTATAAATCCAATTTAGTTAAAGTGAATAATAGTTTGATAAATTGCTTTAGTCTTTTTGTAAGATTTTCATTAAATGTTTAAATTGATATTCCTTAATGATAATGGTTTATTGTTCTCTTTCTTTGTTTCATACTTCCTAGTTCTAAGTATCAAGACTATGAGTGAATCATCAAAGGAGTTTGGAAGTATGCTTTCTTTCTCAATTTTTGAGAAACATTTTTTGTAGTATAGGTATTAATTGTTCTTCCGAATCTGTTAGAATTCTCTTGTAAATTCATCAGGACTGTGGATTTTCCCTCTATGTAGTCCCTTATTAATGACCCCTATTTCATGTTTTCTTAATTTTTATTTTTTAAGACAGTACCCTTTTACTTTTGAATTTTTAGTTTTTCTGGTATACAACTCTATAGAGTAAGTTCTGATAATTTTTTTAAATTCCTCCTTTGTTCTAATTTCCCCTTGTTCATTTTTTATTTTGTTCATTTGACTTTTCCTTCTCTACTCTAATGAATTTGGCTAAAGTTTATAGAATCTATTGATCTTTCCAAAGAACCAGTTTTTAGTTTTGTTTATTAATTTTATATTCTTTGTTTTCCAATTTATCTATGACTACTCTATTTTTCAAGGTTTTCTCTTCTGCACTTATTTTGTGTTATGGGAGGATTATGGGCCTCTGTTACTCCAGAAGTTGTCTGGGAAGGTCAAGGAACTTTTTCCTTGAAACCCCAAGAGTTTTCCCCTGAGATCAAGGAGGCCTCTCCTTGGGCTCAACCAAAGACTGACACACTCAAAAGAGATAAGCAGCACCAGATCTAACTGAGCAAGCTCCAGGACCACCACCCCACCTTCCAGTCCTCCTTACCACCTGGATGAGGTAATCCTGTTAGGCGTGGCTACACCAGGAGAGGACAGGACACAGGAACCACCCAACAGCAGACTGCTCAGACCCACCAGGATGGAGTTAATGCCCATCACCAGATTGCTCACAATCCATCATCAAACTACCCCAACCTACCACCAGACGACTTCCAACCCATCGCCCAATAAGGGACATTTTACCCACACAATCTTGACCCTATAAAAGAGTGCTCCCCAAGCTAGTTGAGGGGGGAAAGTATTTTTTAAAATTTTCTTCTGGCCAGTTTCTCTTGTACCCCAATAAACCTATTATTTTATTCCTAAATAGGACTTGCATGAGCATGTAATTCTTTACAGAGGAATTCTAAGAACCCATGTGCTTTCTCCTCATATCATTTTGGATTTGTTGATTTTTTTTTTAATTTTCTAATTTTTAAATTGTATATTCAGCTCATTAACACCTTCCTTTTTTAATACTTTAAAAATGTATAATTCTAGAGATACACTTTTTTCCTTCAATGACTGATTTTAGATACATCCCAGAAATTTTGGTACATTGTTGTTGCCATTTTATCATTATTATTGACTTTTACTTTCTCAAAAGCTGTTCCTTCTCACTTTTGGATCTGTCTCCCCACAACTCTTAGAGCCAATCTGCCTCCTCTACAGCCACTCCCAGGTTTTCCCTTTATCTCTATCACTCAGTAACCTCTCCTTTGAAATTCACACAATCTGTACCTACCACTCAATCAAAATCCTGGTAGCTGTTGTCCAGGACCTCCAGGTCACTCCCTTTTCTTCCTCAACTAGTGACTCACAACATGACTCACAATTTCTCTCTCCTCCTCAACTTCTGACTTCATACTAGGGGACTTCAACATATGTTTTGACTCTCTCTCAAAGACTCTAACCAGACAGTTTTTCAGTCTACTCACTTCATGCTACCTACTCTATTACCTCACCTTAGCCTCAAACAAAGATGGTCACACCCTTGATCTTGTCATCACTCACAAATGTACCGTGCATATTTAAGAATCCCAAAATTCCTTTTTCTGAGCATAATCTGTTGGCTTTCCCCTCCCCCTTTTGCGCTACCTTACCAAACCCTACTCTTTTTCCACAGCATCATTTCCAATATCTTGACCTCTCATTTTTCTCCCAGACCATAACTCCCATATTAATTATTCTCTTATTGTCGTCTTGATGACTTAGTGAAAAAATTTACCTCTACACTATTCTCTTAAATTCCTGGCCCCCTTATAATATCATCAATTGCACCCTGCTGAGCCTCAGCCTTAGACCCAACATCTGCCTCCTTTTCTCCTATACAGGTGCTGTTGAAGGAAGGTGGAGAAAGCCATACCTTCATTCTGACTGGTCCACTATAAATCTATGTTACACAATTTCAACTGCATCCTTACTGCTGATAGGTAATGTTTCTACACTTCCCTTATAATAATTTCTAAGTTGACTTGGTAAGTCAGCTCACTATCCCAGACTCCACAGTGCCCTTTCCAAACTTTTTCATCCCTTCTCAAACCTCCTATGATTCTCTTTTCCCTTTCCTCTTAGCTGAGGAATTTGCCCCATATTTTACAGAAAAAAAAAAGTGAGATTTTTGGCTTTAAGTTCCCATTTCTTTACTCTTCCTCATCTCATATCACTCAGATGCCTTCTGCCACTCTCTCTTCCTTCACCCTTCTCACACAAAGAGGTAGCCTTACTCCTTACCAAGGCAAACCCCTCTACATGCACAAGTGATCCCATTTAATCCTGTCTCCTCCAAAGATTTCCCCTTGTATTATCACCACTCTATTACTATATTGAATGTCTGCCTATCTACGGCTCCTTCCCTACTGCCTCTAAACATCCCCATATCTCTTTGGATCATCAAAAAGCCATCATTTTGTTATGGGGGAAAATGGGGTATGGGGTTAGGGGTATGGGGTTAGGGGTTATTAGGAATTCCTCTTTAAAGAATTACACCCTCTTGAACAGAAAAGCAGTTAGAATAAGATGGTAGTTTATTTAGGGGCAAGGGAAGGGAGTGGGGAGGGAAGGGAAACCATGAAAGAAATCCTTGGACTTCTCATGGGGAGAAAGGTATGGAACAAAGCACATGGCTCTGAGGTACCAATCTCCTCGAGCAGGAAGCTGGCAGGTACTTTTATAGAGGACTGATGGGGGTGACCATTTGACTGTGGAAAGTTCCTTTAGTGAGGGAGGATCATCCCCCACTGGTGGTGACTTGGGTGAATTGGGTGAGGGGTGGCTATGGATCTCTCAAACCATCTCTCTCTTCAGAACACAAAGGCCACAGCCACACCCAAAGTTATCTCCCCAGGGGTAAGGGAGATCAGAATGAAGGGTGGGAGTCCTGAAGCTAGCTCAGTCTGATCTGGTTCTGCTTATCTCTCTAGGCATATCTGTCCTCTGGTTTAGTTTCTCAAGGAGAAGATTCCTTGATGTGCCCCAGAGAACTTCTGGGGTACTTTGGGTCCAAAACAATTTGATCCTTTCATCCCTGCTAAGCATCGTACTATAGCTCTCCTGCTCTTTGTGCCTAAACTCCTTGAGAAGGCTTTCTACAATTGGTACCTACACTTTCTTCTCACTCGCTTCTTAACCCCTAACAATCTAGCTTCTGACCTCATCATTCACCAAAACTGCTGTCTTCAAAGTTTCCAATGATTTCTTAATGGCCAAATCCAATGGCCTTTTTTTAATCCTCTTTCCTCTTGACCTCTCTGCAGCTTTTAACACTATTGATGATCCTTTTCTCCTTCATACTTTCTAGGTTCTGGGAGCTTGTTCACCTGAAAATTAAGGAAACAATCAGCATAGGAGAAATAAGGTCTTTAATTGGAGCAGAGGAACTATAGCTGGTGGTAAGGCAAAGCTAGAAGCTAGGAATACCCAAAGATGGAAACTAAGGACAGGGTTTTTATGGGGTAGTAGGTAGTAGGCTTCCACCAGTCTCAGACGACCATGGATCAGCACCTTGAAGAGCCACAGGCCACAGTGTGGCTGTGCAGTCCCATACGGGAGCCGCAGCTCCTTCCACAATGAAAATATCAGAAAACTGAGCTCTCTGTTGCCTGTTGGTTCCTGCATCTCATTCATTTTTCTTACTCCTGAGCTTGAAGGCCCATCTCAGCTGCGCGCAAGCTTCTCCTGAGTACTGAACTCCATACGGCCGCAGTCCTTGGCCATCTCCTCCCAGCTGCTGATGTCTATTCCCAGAGCCCTCAAGTCTTGCTTGTATACATCTCTGTAGCGAAGCTGGGGCCATCCAGCAGGTCTTTGGCCTGAGGCTAACTAGCCATAGAGTAGGTCTTTAGGAATGTGCCCATCTTGCATGCGGTGCACATGACTGAGCCAGCGCAGCCATCTTTGTTTCAGTAGCGTGTAGATTCTCGGAAGTTGCACATTGGAGGACTTCTGTGTTGGTGATCCTATCTGGCGAAGATATGCCAAGGATGTACTGAAGGCAGTGCATGTGGAAGCTGTTAAGCTTCTTCTCTTGTCTAGTATACCTAGTCCATGTTTCATTGCCATACAGTAAGGTTCTCAGATAGACAGCAAATTTGGTTCATCTTGTCAGTTTACTGTTTGCCCAGACACACTTGGCAACATTAGCCATAGTTGAAGTAGCTTTCCCAATCCTCTGATTGATCTCAGAATCAAGTAACAAATTGTCACTGACAATAGAGCCAAGATACGAGAATTAGCTTACAACATCCAACTGATAGCTACCGATGTGTATCAATGGAGGCGACATAGCACTCTGACACATGACTTTCGTCTTTTTAAGATTTATGGTTAGGCCAAAGTCCGTGCAAGCTTGGGAGAAGCAATCCATCAAGGTCTGCAATTCATGCTCTGAGTGACAGGCAAGTGCAGCATCATCAGCGAAAAGCAGGTCTCTAAGGGTGCTACCTCTCACTCTGGTTTTGGATCTCAGACATGACACGTTGAACAGTCTTCCGTCCAACTGGGAATACAGATAGATGCCATCAGTTGATGAACCAAAAGCATGACGCAACAGCATGGAGAAGAAAATTCCAAACAGCGTGGGAGGAAGCAGGCATCCTTGCTTGACTCCGCTGTTTATGCTGAATGCTTCAGAGGTATTGCCTTCGAACTGTACAATAGCCTGCATGTTGCAGTGGAAGGAGCACCACCAGATTCTCAGTTCCCCAGGCTTACAACTTAGATATCATCTTTGACTCTTCACTAACTCTCACTCTTCATATCCAATCTATTGCCACAGCCTGTTCATCTCACCTTTGCAACATCTCTCAAATATGTCTCTTTCTTTCTTTCCTCTGATACTGCTACCACTGTAATGCAGGCCCTTATCACTTCATACTCAGACTATTGCAATATCATGATGGTGAGTCTTTCTGCCTCAAATCTCTCCCCATTCCAATCTATCTTCCATTTAGCCACAAAAAGGATTTTCCTAAAGCACAGGTCTATGTCACGTACTATATCCCCACCTGAAGCTCAATAAACTTCAGTGGCTCCCTATTCTCTCTGGAACCAAATACAAAATCCTTTATTTGTCATCCACAGTCCTCATAAGCTAGCCTTGCCTCCTACTTTTCTAGGCTTCTTATACCTTATTCTTCTCATACTCTTTGATTGAGTGGCACTGGCTTCTGCTGTTCCACAAACAAGATACTCCATCTCCCAGCTCTGTGAATTTTCTCTGGCTACCCTTCATGCATGGTATGTTCTCCCTCTTCATCTTCACATCCTGGCTTCCCCACCTTCCTTCAAGTCCTGACTACAATTCTATTTTCTATAAAAAGCCAATCCCAATTGCAATTCTAGTTCATTCTCTCCTTTAATTATTTCCTATTTATACTATATGTAGTTAGTTCTTCATATCTGTTGACTTGTTGCAAGCTCCCAGAGGGCAGGGACTTTCTTCTCCCTCTTTTTGAATCCCCTTTGCTTAGTACAGTGCCTGGGACATAGTACTCACTCAAAAATGCTTATTTAATGACTGACTAACAAATTGGCAAAGAGGACAAGAAATGAGAAGAGTCAATGATGGAGGGATTGTGGAAAGATGGGCACACTAATGTGTGTCGCTGAAGCTACAAATTGGTACAAACATTCTAGAAAGCAATTTGATAGTACACAAAGAAAGTGGCTAAAATGGAGCTCTACCCAGAGATTCCACTGCAAAAGATGACCAAGGAAGTCATTGACAAAAAGAATGGTTCCTAGGGGCAGCTAGGTGGCGCAGTGGATAAAGCACCAGCCCTAGATTCAGGAGGACTTGAGTTCAAATCTGACCTCATACACGTGACACTTACTAGCTGTGTGACCCTGGGCAAGTCACTTAACCCCAATTGCCTCACAAAAAAAAAAAAAAAAAAAAGAATGGCTCCAAATAAACCCAAAGCATTTTGGTATATCAGCATTTTGGTGTTTTGGCAGCAAAGAACTGGAAACAAAGTAAATACCCATTGATTAGGGAGTGACTGAACAGACTGTGGTACATGAATGTATGTAATAATATTTTGCTATGAAAAAATGATGAGCATGATGAATACATAAAGGCATGGAAAGACTTATATGAACTGATGCAAAGTGAAGTAAGGAGAGCCAGGAAAACAATATACACAGTGATGACAGGGATGTAAAAGGAGAGTAATAACCACAATGCAAATGAAAATTGTAAAAAAATTAATTTTTAATAACTATCTAACCTAGGAAAAATATATAATTTTGGACTTATGAAAAATTATAAGTATATGAAAAATGATAAGCTTAGGAAAAATATAATTGGGCTGTAAGTCCTGCCACGGTCGCCATTCAAATGTGGAAATATTTTAACTGACTAGGGCTAATTTGGGGGCTAAGGCTAATCTGAATGGGGTACTAATCTGGGACTTTTGACTGTTTGGCTATCTCTTTGCTATTAATTTAATGTGGGCCATTTATATAGTTCCACCACACTGCTCCACTCCCAAATTGATAAGCAAAATATTCAGAAGCCTCTTAACCAAATAATCAAAGCAGAATTTATGAGATACTATTTCAAATTAAGAATACAGGGAAATAAAATGTACAACCTGACTGCATTGCCGTGGGTCTCTTTCCACTCTTTCCCACCTGCTGTGCCTGGAACTTTTTTAATACAATAAGGGCCTGAACCTTCTCTTGCCTCAGGGCACTCACTTGCTCAGCTACTTTCACTAACTCTGCCTGTACCCTTTCACTTTGTAAATCCCCCTGCTTCTAACTTTCCTCTCCTTACTGCCACCGCTGAACCCCTGTGTTTCTCTCTCACCAACCTTCTGTCTGTCTGCTCCATCAGTCTGCCCTCTACCGCCTTTCCTCCTTGCTCCTAGTCCTGCGTTACTGTTCCTCTTGTCCCTCAGAACCTCTTCTCAGCCTCCCTTGTCTGTCCTTGTCCGCCCCCCCCCCTTCAATCTTGTCTCTCTATCTAGTCGATCCTCCCCCCTGTCTCACTCCCAGGTCTATATATACCTTTTCTTCTCTCCACTCAAATCTCGGGGCTTCCTGCGCCCCCACAGACCAAGCTAATCCACTAGCCAGGGCTGCGGCTGGGGAGGGCGGTGCTCCAGCTTCACGTCCCTCAGCACAGGCTACGCCAGAGCCCAGCATCTCTCAGATACCTCCCCTCAGGACAGAGGGAGCTGGGGGCTTTTTCCCCTCACCTGTTTGACCTGGCACGGGGCTTTTTGACTTGGCTGAAGCTGAGGAGGAGGGGCACTAGCACCTCCCACACAGAACAGACCCTGAGGGCTTAAGGCTTTCTAATCTCAGCCTAAAGGTAGGGTCCCCAAATCAAAATAAATTTCCACAAAATGAAAGTTGCAAAATTACAAAGGGCAAATTTGAGTCCAAATAAAAGATATGACCCCTCCCCTCCTTTGCAAAAGTTGGGATTCACCCAACTTCTGTCCAAATAAAGGCAAATTATACATATGAGAAACATGTGAGGAACAAAATCCTGGATGATGCAATAATAATAATAACAATACTACTACTAATAATAATAATAATAAATAATGCAATATTACTGGTCACCTCAGCTTTACTCATAAGTAGAAAATTCAAGAAAAAGGTGCATGGCACATAGTAGGCACTTAATAAATGCTTTTTGATTAACTGACACAGGACTGGAATTAAGTCCTTTGAATTCCTCATCCTATATCCTCTTTCCTCTCTCCTCTGCTTAAAGGACTGGAAGGTGGAATACTAACCACCTCCCAAGGTTTCCTTTATAGAAAGCAGAAATTGAACTTTCCAGCTCACTCCACTTACCATCTGTGGCTCTCCTTGATTTCAACTCCACAGAACAAGATCACCAGGTAGTGCCTGGCCTGGTGTCCATCCCCCTTCTTTCCAGCTTCCTTTTGTGTTTTGTCTTTCCCCCTTAGGGTATAAGGAATTGTCTTTCTTTTTGTTATTTGCAAACCAAGTACTGTCTGGCATATATTTAGGTGCTTAGTAAATGTTTATTGAATTGAATTGAATATATACTCAATAACCTAGGTTACATTCCTCCAATCAATTTGGTTACTCAAGTCTGTGATCAATTTTGGTTTTCTTAATTCTTAACTGTTCCTCTTCCCTCCTTATTTTTGCCCCTTAGGTTATTAAAAAGAGTTATTACTTTCTTGGGACAGCTACATGGCACAGTGGATAGAGTGCCAGGCCTGGAGTCAGTTCATCTTCTTCAGTTCAAATCTGTCCTCAGACCCTAGGCAAGTAACAACCCTATTTGCCTCAGTTTTCTCATCTGTAAAATGAGCTGGAGAAGGAAATGGCAAACCACTACAGTATCTTTACCAAGGAAACCCCAAATAAGGTTGCAGAGTCTGAAACAACTAAACAACCACAATATATCAGTTTAGTCCCTTATCTTCACTTGCACAATACTAATTAGGTCCTTCCTTTTACAGCTTTTAAAGCCTCCTTCCATTAATTGTGCCAGCACTTTCCTCTCCTTGCAATTTTCTATAACCTCAACTCTTCATTGCTAAAAGGCACCCCAAACTGAGCAGGGACAGAGACCTGTTATTTCAATCCCACTGAGTTTACCTTTCGGTGGCTATGTTAGCTCCTTGTGAGATTTCAGGAAACACATCTTTTTTAAGCCCCATATAAGAGGAATACAAAAAAAAAAAAAATCAAAGGTTGCTTTTTTTCCCCCTTCCTTGCAGAACAGAACAGAGTGGCATCTTCACACAAAGCAGCAGTTTGCACAGCATTTAAAATGATTTTGAGTTTCCATTGATTAGTAGTAATTTGTGTGGAGAAAAAAGCCAACAAATAGTCTCTTGTGCTGAGCAAGTCAAATAGATCAATAAAGTCTGGTTTGCCCCCACAAAAAAGTAAGGTAAAGAAACTGATGAATGAAGTTATTTAGAAACTGTTGCCTTATGATCATACTGTTAATTAGGAGTTGGAGGGGAGCAGGAAAGATCAAAATACAAATGCTGGATCTGCAGAACAGTTTAAATTCTAAAACATTCTATCTGATATTCTAGTAGATAAATCAGATGGTGAGAGTGGTACTACTTTTCAGCAGGTATGGCCTCCCAAGGAGAAATAATGTAGCATAGTGGGTAAAGAGGTCAGCCTTGAAATGAAGAAGACACTAGTCCATAACCAACCTCGGACAGGGAAAAGTCATTTAAACTCTCAGTCTCTGGGACCCTGAGTCAGAGACAAGTCAATAACCTGCATCAGAAGAGGAAGTTTCTGTGCTAGGCTTTCCTTCTGCTGATGAAATTATAGGTCCAAACCCTTTTTTTCTTTTTCTTTTTTTAAATGACAGCAAACAGAAATACAAGTAAATATGCCCTAGAAACCTTGCAAAAATGTACATCTGGAAGTGAATTAAACCTTCTGACCTTCAGATTAAAACTGAGCATGTTGTGAGGGGAGAATGCATGTCTCAAGCAATATAAGTATGCAGTCTCTTTTCCTTGACCTTGTTATAAAATTTTTTTGTCATGTATGAAAACTCTTCAATATATCCTTATTTCATCTCAGATAAAATAATCCTCAACTCAGGATTAAAAGGATGCTGACAAAATAGCTCTTACCTACCTTTCCTGTCTTGTTTCAAACCAAGCCCTTCCACAAATTTTCACTAATTGGACTGGTCAGATATCTTTCTCCATGTACAGCATGATATCTCATGCCTCTATGCCTTTGCAAAGGTGGCTCCCCGAGTCTGAAAAGCATTCTCTCCTCATCTCTACCACATAAAATCCTTGGCTTCCTGATTCTGAAAGGCCTAACATGGCCTTTCCTGATCACCATGGTTGTTCAGGTTGTGTCTGTCTCTCTTAAAAGTCCCTTTATTACTTTGAGTATACTTTGCATTTACTTACCGTTATACATCTTTTATTAACCCATAGAATGTAAGAACCTTGAGGGGAAAGACATATTTTTTTTGTTTCTAGCCTTAGCACCTAGAACAATGCCTTGCATATAGAAGGCATTCAGGCAATGGTATGTGTTTTGTTATATTTTGTTGTAAACACTGAAGAGTCAGGAAGACCTGGATTCCAATTCTGTCTCAGTCACTTATTAGGTGCCTGACCTTCAGCAAATCATTTCTCTCAGTCTCGTCATCTATAAAATAAGAGGTTTGGACTCAATGGTCTTCTAAGGTCCTTTCCAGCTCTGAATCTATGATCCTATACTAATTTATTCCTTTCAGATTTAAATAGGCACATATCAATAGCCAGTCCCAGTTCCATGATGTGACATATTGATGTTGCATATTGAACCTTTAGAGTTTACATTGATTTACTGTTTTACCCACAGTTAACCTATATGAGTTGTCTTAAAAAATAAACACTTTTCAGGTCTCATAAAATAATTGAAAGTTGATATTAAAAATTTCAAAGCTGCTAGTTAAATATTTCTTTTTTTTTTAACTAGACTGCTGAAACATAAGATGTTCTGTGTATGATGAAGAAATAAAAAAGATTTGCTCATCAAAGTCTAGTAATGAAGGATCCTAAAGCTTGAAGAAGGTGACTTTAGGACAAATCAAAGGGTCTGTACAGGCTCCCTGAATCTTTAAGTCCTATGAGGAAAGTAGTATAGTAGATAAGACACTTGAACTAGGAGTCAGGATACCTGGGTCCTAACACTAGCTAATAGCTAATTGTGTAACCTTGAGAAAACCATATCAACTCTTGGGGACCAACTTTCCACTTGTGTAAAGCATTAACTAGCACTTAGACATTATTTGGAGATTTGCAAAGTGCTTTACAAACATAGTCTCATTTTATCTTCACAACAAGCCCCATTTTACAGATAAGGAAACAGGCTGAGAAGTGAAGTGAAATCGGTGTCTGAGACTGGATGTGAACTTGGCTCTTCCTGATTCTAGAGTCTAACACTATATCAACTGTGCCACCTAGATGCCTAGGCAAAAATGTAAAGTTTGCACAAGATATTCTCTAAAGTTCCTGGAAATTACATCACTCATTCCCCATACCTTTAGTTTCTCCCTATGCCTCTTTACTTCTGCTTCTTAGAATCTCTACTTTCCTGGGGCAGCTAGGTAGTACAGTGGATAAAGCACTGGACCTGGATTCAGTTCAAATCCAGCCTCAGACACTTGACACTTACTAGCTGTGTGACCCTGGGCAAGTCACTTAACCCCAATTGCCTCACCAAAAAAAAAAAAAAAAAAAAGCATCTCTACTTTCTCTTAGAGCTCCCAACTCAAATGCCTTCTGCTTCATGGAGCTTTTCCTCCATTCCAAAAAAGATTGCCTGGTGTTAATTTGGTTTTCATTGTTTTATTGTTTTTATATGTGTATAAGTTGTCTCCCTTGTTTGAATGTTAGCCCCATGAGGGAAGAGGGTACTTCATTTTTGTCTGTATCCTGAGCAACTGTATTAGTGCCTGGAACATGGTGGGCCCTGAAATGCTTTTTGATTGCCGGAAGGGTCTTTATGTAAATTCTAGGTATTAACTATTGGTCTCTCATTTCATTTATGCACCCGAATGCCCACTTTTCTGTACATTTAAATATATGATCATATATTCACCAATCAGTGATCCAGCCAGAAACTCTTCTCGTTTTTGAGAGGGCTTATACACAGTACACATTCTGTTGCCCTGGGAGAAAGGCACTTTGAAGAATCCAGTGTCAAGCACACCAGCCAAAAACAACCCAAAGACATTACCCTCAGACATCACTAAACCACAAAGAGGGCTCAACCTTCTCCAAAAGAAAATAGAGGAAATATGAAAACAATCTGGTCACTGCAGGGACCCACTTGTCATTGAAGAGAATGTCAAATGCACCTAAAGCAACAAGAAACTAGAGGCCTGATTGTGCTCTGAGCTTCCCTAAAGGAGGCTAACTTCTCCACTAGATTAGCAGCCCCTGAAGAAGACTGGTGGAATCAGACACAAAGCTGAGGGGAGGCAAGGATGGGGGTCTTAGTGATCTTAGCTATCAGGCTTGCTGAGAAAGATCTTGGATCTTGGGATGGGGCATGCAACTTGGACCAGGGGGTTGATGGTAAAGATGTAGATGAAAGACTTTGTCTTGACCATGGGGGAGGGACTGTGTTGAGAATGGACAGGAAATAGCAACTCCAAACTCCCTAGCATCCCCTCCTTGGAGTGCCCTCCTCATTGCCTCTATCACAGATGTTAATTACTCCCTTCAAAGTCAGGATTAAGACCTTCCAAAAAGTCTTCTACACCCAGCCCTGGCAGATCACTCCTTGCTTTCAGGACTAGTAAATACAGGATACACAATGTTATCACTTCTTAATTTTTTCATGAAACTTTGTAATTCCTTTCCAAGTTGTTTCCAGGGAACACATTTTGTCTCCCCAGCTAGAGAAGTCATGGATCATGTCTTTTACTTTGTTCCTACCCCCTACCAGTGTTGGGTGGGTACACAGGCAGTGTTCAGTCGGTATTGAATGAATGAATTAGGTTCTGTAACACGAAGCTGGGAGCCAAAAGCAAGTGAATCTTGGGCAGAAAGCCAGGGCTGTTCTGGATAGAAATAATGAGCATGTGTCAATTGCATTATAATAAATGCCAACCTCACCAACTTTTTCTACACCAACACATTCTCACATGACTGATGATCGTACACTTATTTCAATTATTTCTACCTTTTGAAAAAAAATTTTAACTACAGTTATCGAGTCACTAGCATATGGAATTGAAGAGAACTTTCCTCTACCAATAGAGATTAACATCTTCTCGGCAATTGATAATCTTAGAGGGTCCTAGGAGGAGTGAGAGGTGGAGTAACTTGCCTAGGACTCTCTCTATATGCACCTATCAGAGGTGGAACTTGAAGGCAAATCTTCCTGACTCGCAGATCAACTCTTTCTCCTGTATTCCACATCACGTCTCAGTTGTAACTCAGTCATAATAATTTTATTAATAAATATGTAAGAAAATATTTAATATATAAAATACATAAGAAAAAAACTTGAAAAGGTCCCAGAGTTTAATGAAATAGTATTTCCCAAGAATGAATAGAAGTTATTTGTATTATTATTCATTATTTTCACATTGAAAGTAGTGCAGTAAAGCATAATAAGCTCTGGATTTGAATTCAGAAGATGCAGTTTCAAATTCTGGCTCTATAATTTGCCATATGAGTGACCTGAAGTAAATCACTTCATCACTTTAGGCCTCAGGCTTCTCATTTGTAAAATGAAGACATTAGATGACACCTTAAGTGCCATAGTTATTCTAATGTTGTAGTTGTTCACTTGTTTTAAGTCATGTCTAACTCTCAGTGGCCCCATTGGGGATTTTCTTGGCAAAGATTCTGGAGTGGTTTGCCATTCCTTCTGGAGTCACTTTACAGATGAGGAAACTGAGGCAAACAGGGTTAAGTGACTTATCCAGGGTCACTCAGTGTCTGAAGTCAGATTTAAACTCATGAAAATGAGTCTTCCTGACTCCAGTACCAACACTCTATCCACTGCATGCCCTAGTTGCCTTTATTCTAATGTCTTTTTTTTTATACAATAACAAGCATTGAAGATCAGCATCTCCAAGATGGAACTGTAGATGATAAATTATTTCTTAACTTTGAATTCTCAAAATCTACTTTATCCAATCTGGGCTTTAGGTGACTCAGGAACTGCTGTTGAGCATGTTAATTTCATAACTTACATAATTATTCTTTTATATCATTTTCCCTTAAATGTCAGTGTTCCCAGAGTAGTAACATGGCTGCCATGTCACTGTAAATTAAGTAGCTTTTGCTGCAATCATAAAGAACAAGGTGCTTAGGACAATTTTTCAATGCCAGTAACTTCCTCCAGATATTCTTCTGAATCCTTGGAAACCCCTCCAAAAGAACAACATTTACTAAAGTGTACTTAAGAGCTTCCCCCATTCCCCACCCTCACTTCCTACATTCCCTTTGACTGTTCAAGAGATTGCTAACAAAGCAGGATAAGAAAGCAGATACAAAGGAATCTTGGCTAAGCCAAAAAGGCAATTTACCAATGACATAACTATAAGTTGAGCATTCTCTTTATAAAAGTATAGATCCCAGGTTTCCCATAAACAAGACCTCTTTGCCTCTATACTGTCTCATTCTCTAGTGGTACGTTACTATTGATTGCTGAGAAAGCTACCTATCCTTTGCTAGGACCCTATGACAAATGAACTTTACAGAGGGACTGCCCTGGCCTGCACCAGGTAGAGGTGCCCAATCATAGCCTAATGGATTTTTTAAAGCACTTAGCTATGTCTCTTAGTTTATCTGCATCTAAGAGTATTCCTTGCTTCAGCCTCTGAGCCTGAACCAAAATACTTCCTTACAAACTCCTCTTTTTGGTATTTTAATTAAGCCCTTCACAATCTGGCTTCAACCCATCTTTCTAGGCTAACTGTACATTTTGGTTTGGTTTCCACCAACTCTCCTCAGCTCATGATATCTAGTGGACCCAGACTATCTTGCCATGCACCAGGACTTACACAAGCATCTTACCATCTTACCTGCCACCAATTTCTGCTCTTTACCTCTTGCTCTGGGAATATTAATCAAATCAGTTCTACAATCGCCACTGGAAAGGGCTTGACAACAGACTGTTCTGTGGTGTCATTCACAATCCCTGATTCCCCAGTCCAAAATTCCTTTCTCTAACCACCACTCCGCAATATGTTATATCACCATACAAGACTCTAACTTCTTTGAGAGAAAGAACTGTCCTCACTTTTATGTTGATATCCACAGAGTAATCATTAAATAATAAATGCTTTTTAAAATTCCTTCATATATATTCTGTGTTCCAGCTCAAGTGACCTATTTGCTATTTTTCATAAACATCACACCACATGTCTCCATGACTTTAATACATATTTGTTCTATTGGTCTGCCACCTTGGAGCTTTGGAACCCCCTAGTTCCTCCAAGACATAGATCAAGTGCCACCTACCTAAAGATGTTTTGTTAGTGTCCACACTCCCCAAAATTACAGTATCTATCTATCTATCTATCTATCTATCTATCTATCTATCTATCTATCTATCTATCTATCTATCTCTCTCTCTATGTGTGTGTATATATACATATATATGCATGCTTATACACATATACATGCATGTATTGTATATGTTATATTTACTTATCCATTTACATTTCCCCAGCTTCTTCAAAGCAGGGACAATTTCATTTGTGTCTTTGTATCTCTTACATCTTGCAAAGTAATGAGGATATAGCAGATTTTTGCAGAACTGAATGCTATGGGAATGGATGAGATGGGAAGGGAATGGATAGGAGGGGGTGAGAAGGAATTCACTCAGACTCCCAATATTCTTGACATAGCTTAACAATCTGATTCTGACATTTTTCTTTCTTAACCCTTACTTCCTAGATTCTGCATCTAAATCACTATCTCTGTCTTTCTAACCCCACATGATAACTCGGCCCTAGCTCTTTATTTCTCCGTTTGCTCCACAATTTGGTGTGACTTTCTTGACAACATATCTGTCACCCTTCCTCTACTCTGCATATATTTTGCATATGTACACTATAGTGTTTAGATATTGTCCCCTCCTATTAAAATTTAAGCTCGTTGAGGGCATGGACAGTGTTTTTTAGGCCTTAACACAGTACCCGGCATATAGTAAGTACTTAATAAACATTTGTTGACTTGACTAGCCTCTTCTCTCTACCCAAACCACCAGCATCCTGGTTCAGACCCTCATCACATCTCATCTGGAATGTTGCAGAGGCCTACTAATTAGTCACAAGAGAAGTGATACTCCTAAAGCACAGGTGTGACCATGTCACTCCTTTGATTGAGAAACTTCAATAGCTCCCCATTGCTTGTAAAAAATAAGACAAATTCCCCTGGCACTTTAAGCCTTTAACAATATGGTTGCTGGGGCAAGGGAGAAAAGGGATGTGGGAGACATTTAGGAAAGAAGCCAAGGAAGAGGCTAGAAAGAAACAAGTGAAGTGAAGTACAGAATATCTGGGTCTTTCCTGAAATTGTGTTCCTTGTGAGACATTCACTAATCAAGAAACTTGAGCCCCAGACCAAAAGTTTCCTCGGGGCATTGTTCTGCCAGAGAAAAGAAAGAGTATAAAGTAGGCACTTAATAAAAGCTCACTGACTTCCCTAGATCCCTTCAAGACTCAGATCAAGTACCACCTACAATAACAGGCTATTTATTAGCATCAACTCCCAAAACCTGGTCCAAGGATTATATGCTACTTATAAATTAATCCTACTTTACTGCTTTAACAAGGGGGCCCAAGCTCCTGCACCCAATATCCCAGCCTCGTCTAGCATTTCTGAAGACCATCTATTAAAAAGGTAGAATCTGGGTATTTTTAAGTGTATTTTATTGACAACCTAACGATGCAAAACCTATACAGGGTTTGGTAGAGGACAGTAAAAGAAACGAAGAAAATGATTTAGACAATGTTACTAGTAACATTTGATTTTAAGAGCTTTAGATGTCAAGACTATAAAAAATAACAAAGACAGAAAATAGTCATGCCATGAAATGGTTTTAAATAAAGATTATGCCAGTTTAGATGCATAGGACAGATTAATTGGGGGCAAGTCAGAAATTAAAGATTGGAAAGAGAGTTCAAAGGATAGTATAACAATGCAAAAGTGATGGTAGAGGTCCTAGCCTAGGGTGGTGACTATAACATTCAATATTGTAGGCAAGTATGAATAAAGACACAAAAGAACTGAATAGTAAGGAAAAAATAAGAAAGCCAAATGTGTTTTCAAGTACTTTCCCTTTTTTTTTACTTAACACTGCTTTGTTGGCAATCATAGACAACCCCCCCCCCCCGCAACTACATAGGGGGTATTGGGCCAATCTAGATATTCCAGTACCCTAAGACACTCTCCCCAGAGTCTGGTATACAAACCATTATAATCAAAATACAAATGAGTTGCAGCTGTTCATTAATTAAGGCAGGCCAGGTGGTACTTCTACTTGATAATACTTTGTTAAGAAATAGTTAGCATGACCTTGGAGTCAGAAGACAAGTTCAAGCTTCAGTTGTGCCAATTAATTATTATGCCACCAATGGCATATCATTCACCTTTCCAAAATCTGTTTCCTCATCTGCAAAATGGGAATAGTAATTCTTATGCTGCCCAACTCACAAGGTTGTTGTGAGGCCATTTTAGAAACATGAAATCACTCTCTGCATAGATGTTTCACATCCCAAAATGGAATGGGCTACCTGGGAAAAGAGTGGATGCCTCCTCATTGGGGGGTTTTCATTAGCAAGGCCAAATGACCCCTTGTTGTGTGTGGTATTACAAGGCCTTTTTTCATACATATTTTGAACTCGATGTTGCCCCAAATCCCTTTTGATTTTGAAAAATTCTGTGTCAATTCATAGGATGTCTCTGTTAAATGTCACAAATTATGAGCTCCTAGAAAACTGCACTTGTTGCAGTTTGGTGTTAGTATTTCTAACTAGGAACCCCCAAATGAGGTCACACAACTGAAATGAGTGAACAACAATTCCTAGCACTTAGCATAGTGCCTTTCATAGGACACTATAAATAAATATTAAATAAGTATGTGTTGAATTGAATTTAGTTAAGTGAGATAATGTATACAAGGGACTTAAGATGCTGAATGTGAACTATTACCAGTATTAGAAATAATAAGAGTGAACTAAAAATAATGGGGAAGTTTAGCAGGAGTGAAAAGAATACTAGACCTGTTCTTAGCAGCTATACAACCTTGAAGAAGTCATTAACTCTCTTCAGTTGTCTGTAAGGTGCTCGGTTCTTCTTCGGAAGCTAAGGCCACATTGGGGTGAACCCTCACTTCAGCCAGCAGCTAGCACCACTACAAACAAGGTCTCCTCCTCATCCATTTCCCGAAATGGCCATCTGTGAGCTCACTTGCATCTACTCTGCTCTCATCCTTCAGGACAATGAGGGTTACGGTCACGGAGGATAAAAATTAATGCCCTCATTAAAGCAGCAGGTGTAAATGTTGAAACCGTTCTGGGCTGGATTATTTGCAAGGCCCTGAACAATGTAAACGTTGCAAGTCTCATCTGCAATGTAGGAGTTGGTGGACCTGCCCCGGCAGCTATTGGTGCTGCCCCTGCTGGAGATGCTGCTCCTGCTAGCACAGCTGCCCCAGCTGAGGAGAAGAAGAAAGAGGAAGCAAAAAAAGAAGTGTCCGAGGAGTCTGATGGTGACATGGGCTTTGGTCTGTTTGACTAAATATATTTTTTGAATCATTAAATAAAAAGCTTAACTAAAAAAAAAAAAGAAGTCATTAACTTCCCTGACCTTATTTTCCTCCATTTTTTGCCACTCCTCCATTGCAAATAGCCCAACCCCAAGCCCTCCCTTGCAACAAGCCAGAGGTCACAGAAGTGGTTGGTATTCCACAAGCTGGATCCACTATTAGAGGGCAAGTTCTGAACTCAAGGTCCAAGTGAATTGTATTTCCCCTTTTCCATAGTGGCCCCCTCATAACCTCAGCATGGTCATGTTCTCCCTTTTAATGAGTCTGCTCCTTTTATTATTACTCTACCAGAATCCTGGGAGATCTGAATAAAACCAGATGTCCTATAAAGAGCAATTATGTGATTTCAAGCCTTACTGAGTGTGTTGCCTACCAAGGCATAGAAACTACCTTGAAAAATGATAGGATCATAGATCTTGACTTGGAAATGACCTCTGAGACCATCTAGTTCAATTCCCTCACTGTAAAGATAGGTGACATAAGTAAAGTCATAAAGATTTGAGTTCAAACATAGCCTCAGACACTTACTAGAGATATAACCTGTCTGTCTCAGTTATATCAACTGTAAAATGGGGATAGTAATAACACCTACCTCCCAGGATTAATAACATATTGTAATGCATTTTCACTAGTTATTATTGTCATCATCATATTATTATGGAACCTGCCCAAAGAAGTGAAAGGATTTCCCCAAGTCACCCAGGTGGTAAACATCAAGGATGGGATTTGAACCCAGGTCTTCTGACTGCATAGTTACTTCTCATTCTACAGTACCAAACAGCAGATGGTTCTACTCATTTGTCCCACTAATATCTGAAGTTTCTTATATTATCTTTCTGAACTTGTCAACTTAATTTCAAAACCTGTTCTATTTCTCTAAAAGTTACTTCCATCCTCCTTATCATTTTTCTTGGGTGAGGCAATTGGGGTCACACAACTAGTAAGTGTCAAGTGTCTGAGGCTGGGTTTGAACTCAGGTCCTCCTGAATTGAGGGCCAGTGCTCTATCCACTGCACCACCTAGCTACCTCCCATCCTCCTTATCATTAAAAATCAAACTGAGAATCAGACTTTACTTCTCCCTCTCCTCTACCCTGTGAATTTAATCATTTGTTAAGACCTGCCTAGTGTACATCCAAAATATTTCTCCTATCTTTCCTCTTCCCCCCATTCCAATAGTCACTACCTTAGGCCATGCTCTCTAATATTAACTTTGCATTGTTATGATATCTTCACCTCTCTCCCCAAGCTCAAATCTCTGATCTATACCCAATTAATCTGTCCTATGCATCAAAGTCACCATAATCTTTATTTAAAACCATTCTATGAAAAATAAAGGAATATATAGGTTTTCCTTCACTACCACATTATGACATAGAAGGTACTCTAGGGTTCAGATTGGTGGCACAGTGGATAAAGCACCAGCCCTGAATTAAGGAGGACCTGAGTTCAAATCTGACCTCAGACACTTGACATTTACTAGCTGTGTAATTCTGGGCAAGTCACTTAATGCTCATTGCCCACCAAAAAAGAAAAAAGTGACTCTAGATTTTCAAATCAGTCCATAAATATTTGTTGAACACCTACTATATGCTAGGCCTGGTTTTAGGAGAAAGATAATGAGTTATATTTTGGGCATATAGAGTTTGAGATGATTCTGAGACATCTGATTTGAAAAGTCCAGTGGAGGATGTAGGTGGAGCCAAGATGGTGAAGGAAAGGAAGCAATTCACCTGAGCTCTCCCCCAAACCCCTCTAAATACCTTTAAATGATGCCATAAGACAATTCCTGGAGCATCAGAACCCATAAAAGAAAAGGGTGAAATAATTTTCCAGACAAAGACAACTTAGAAGGTCAGCAGGAAAGATCTATTGCATGTGGGTAAGAGTGGAGTGCAGTCCAGCACAGGCTGCTGCAAAACAGACCAAGCCCCATCAAACCAGGAGTTGATTTTGGGAGCCACTGAATCAGGAGCAACAGCAGCTGCTTCTGGAGCTCTCGGCCCACAGATGGTAAGGGGGTTGAACTGATCAGGAGATTACAGGGATCCCATTGCTAGCACTGAGGAAGGACTGTGTTGCTTTTCCCATACTTGGTTCCAGGTTGCAGTCCTAGGGAGGAGTCCCAGGATGAGAAAAAGTGCTAGCACACCAGAGTTTATGGCCACAGTGGAGCAGGGACCCTCATTACAGTTCTAGGGCAAAAAGGGATGCTTGTGGTTTCTCACAGACCAAAAGAGAAGTAAACACACTACTTAGATCATACCACTTTGGAAGAACTGAAAACTTACAGGTCCCTATAAGTATGTCTGAAAACAGCTGCACAAAACCCCCAAAGCTTGGAACTGTGCACCCTCCACCCTGGATGTAGAGCCCTAGTTTAACAAAGAGTTAAAAGTCAAGAAATAGGCTGGGAAAATGAGCAAACAGAAAACAATTCTGACCATAGAAAGTTACTATGGTAACAGGGAAGATCAAAGCACACCCTCAGAAGAAGATAAAAAAAAAATCAAAGCTCCTACATCCAAAGCCTCCAAGAAAAATACAAATTGGTCTCAAGACATGGAAAAGAACTCAAAAAGGTTTTAAAAATCAAATAAGAGAAGTAGAGGAAAAATTGGGAAGAGAAATGAGAGTGATGCAAGAAAATCATGAAAAAAGAGTCAATAACTTGGTAACACACACACACACACACACACACACACACACTCACTCACTGAAGAAAAAAACTCCTTAAAAAGTAAAATTGGCCAAATGGAAAAGGGGTTCAAAAGCTCATTGAATAAATAGATTAGGATTAACCAAATGGAAGCCAATGACTTTATGAGAAATCAAGAAACAATAAAACAAAACCAAAAGAATGAAAAAAATAGAAGACAATGTGTAATATCTCATTGGAAAAACAACCGACCTAGAAAATAGATCCAGGAGAGATCATTTTAAAATCATTGGACTACCTGAAAGCCATGATCAAAAAAAGAGCCTAGACATCATCTTTCAAGAAATTATCAAGGAAAGTAGTCCTGATATTCTAGAACCAAAGGGCAAAGTAGAAATTGAAAGAATCCACTGATCACCTCCTGAAAGAGATCCCAAAATGAAAACATCCAGTAATATTATAGCCAAATTACAGAACTCCCAGGTCAAAGAAAAAATATTGCAAGTAGTCAGAAAGAAACAATTCAAGTATCATGGAGTCGAAGTCAGGATGACACAAGATTTAGCAGCTTCTATCTTAAATGATATGGGCTTGGAATATGATATTCTAGAGGGCAAAGGAGTTAGGATTGAAAAATTAAAACAAATCTATGGTACTATCTCATACATATTGAATTGGCTAATAGAAAAGAAGAAGAAAATGACAAAACTTTTATCAAATTGCTTGCCTTCTCAATGGGAGAGATAAGGGAGAGAATTTGTAACTCAAAGTTTTAAAAATGAATGTTAAAAATTGTTTATACATGTAAATGGAGGAAAATTAAATACTAAATTAAAAAAAAATAAAATGTCCCATGGTTATAAAGACTTTAGAAGGCAGATTGGGCCCAAATATATTGATCTCTGAGTCATCTGCATAGAGATCATAATTAACCCATTGGAACTCACCAGATGAAACAGAGACCAAGAAAAACAGAGACAGAGATAGAAAACATAGAAAAAGTATTCTGCCTATGGAGATGCATGAGGATGGGGGTGGGAATACCTGTAATGATGAGTTATTTAACATTTATTGATTTATTCATTCAACAAACATTTATTAAGTCCTTGATTAATTGCAAAAACACTATGTAGGGGTGTAAGGAGATACAAGGTTTAGATAAAACATAGTCTCATGTTGTAAGTAGCAAGAACACTGGAGGTTGATTCAAAAGCCTTGGGTCAAAATATTGGCTATGCTACTTAACTACCTAAGCTTATGATTTCATATATACAGGGTATACCAATATTAGTGCATTTTTAAACTTTAATAGCTGCGCTAAGATTTTTGGGACAGGAGAAGAAAGAGAGAAAGAGCAGATGAGAGAGCATGAGGGAGAAAGGAGTCGAGAAAGGAAGACAAAAGTCAATTCCCATGGCAGGAGTCAGCTAGATGGTGCAATGGATAGAGCTCTAGGCTTGATTTCTTTCTTTTTTTTTCTGCTGAGGCAATTGGAGTTGTGACTTGCTCAGGGTCACACAGCTAGTAAGTGTCAAGTGTCTGAGGCTGGATTTGAACTCAGGTCCTCCTGACTTCAAGGCTGGTGCTCTATCCACTGCACCACCTAGCTGCCCCTAGGCTTAGTTTCAAATATAGCTTCAAACACTTACTAACAGTGCTACCCAGAGCAAGTCACCTAGCTTCTCTATGCCTCCATTTCCTCAGTTGTAAAATTAGGATAACAATAGTACCTACCCTTCAACATTATTTTGAGGATCAAAAAGTTCTTACCACAGTATCCAGCACATAGTAGGAACTATATGAATGCTTATTCTCTTTCCACATGGATATTATTGTATTTCAGGTATTGTGCTAAGCACTTGGCATATAAAGCAAAAGCAAAAAACCGTATTAGAGGCAAGATTGGAACCCAGGTCTTTTGACCTCAGAGCAAATGATCTTTCTTCTGTAGTATGCTAAAGTCAATATTGACCTAGAGAATAAAGAAATTCAATTCAGCAAGCATTTATTAAATGTCTTTCCAGTGGAGACAATTAAGGGTGGATTCATGGAATAAGAAGCATCTAAGTTGGATTTGAAAGAAGGGAAATCTATTCCAAGTATGGAGGAGTGGCATGAGCAAATGTATAGAAATGGGAGAAGCAAAACAAAATCATAATCTCCTTGGACTAGATGATGAAATGTGTGAGATAATGTTTGATTATTAGATTAGAATCAAACTGTTGAGAGCTCTGAATGTCAAGGTCAGAAGTTTAAAACTTTATGCAGTCAGCAATGTAGAAATTATTGAAGTTTTCTGAGTAGAGTAACATAGGAATTTAATTTGGCAACTTGTGGCAAGATAAACTAGAGTCAAAAGGACCAAGTGGGACACAACAACAGTAGTCTAGGGAAAAAGGACTGGCTAACTATTTGAATATAGGAACTGAGAGGAAAGAGTCAAAGATGCCTCTGAGCTTTGGAATTTGTTTCCCTGAGAAGTACAGGTCATGCCATTAACAGAGATATAGAAATTAAGGGAAGGGCAGGGTTTTTTTCCAGTAGATACTCCTTTATTTCAAGTTTTGAGGTCCAAATTTTTCCCTCCTTTACTTCCTCCCTCCCCCCTCAAGCAGTAAGCAACTAAGATATAGATTAGACCTGTGCATTATGTAAAATATTGCCCTATTAGTATATTTGGTATAAGAAAGCTTAAATAAAAGGAAAAAAATGAAAGGAAATGAAAAATAGCATGCTTCAGTCTGCAATTCAACCACTATCAGTTCTTTCTTTGGAGGTGAATAGTATGCTTCATCTTTAGTCTTTGGGGATTGTCTTGGATCACTGTATTGCTGAGAATAGTCAAGTCATTCACAGTTCTTCATCAAACAATATTTCTGTCCACTGTGCACAATGTTCTCTTGGTTCTGCTCACTTCACTATACATCAGTTTATACAAGTCTTTCCAGGCTTTTCTTAAATCATACTGCTTGTCATTTCTTATAGCACAATAATATTCCATTACAATCATATACTACAATTTGTTGAGCTATTCCCCAATTGCTGGGCATTCCTTGATTTCCAATTCTTAGCCACCACAAAAAGAGCTGCTATAAATCTTTTTGTACAATAGGTCTTTTGCTCCTTTTGGTATGTCTTTGGGATATAAAACCTAGCAGTGATATTGCTGGATCAAAGGGTATACACAGTTCTATAATTTGGGCATAGTCCCAAATTGCTCTCCAGAATGGTTCTATCTTTTCACAACTGCACCAACAGTGGATTAGCATCCCAGTTTTCCCACATCCCCTTCACCATCCAATATTTTCCTTTTTGTTTTATTTGAGGGTAGGTTTTGAGGAAACATCGTGACCTATGGTTAAAGTTCCCTACATGAGATAGCATTTGAGTTACACTGTAAAGGATGAAGAAGAATTCAGTCAACAAAGAGTCATTCAGTCAACAAGAAATCTATTAAGTGCTTACTATATGCTAGGCACTGTTTGAAGCCCTATGAAAAAAATGAGGGCATTCCAGGAATAGAAAATAGCTAACAACAATAGCTAGGATTTATATAATGCTTTAACGGTTTGCAAATACTTTTCAAATAGCTCATTTTATCATATTTATTTCTCTATATGTATTTTTTGTTTAATGCAGTATTATATTACTTACTTATTTATATTTTATTATAATCCTGGGAGGTAGATGCTATTATGATCTCATTTTTATAAGATGAGGTAACTGAAGTTGAGAGAATTTTAGTGATTTGTCCAGGGTCACAAAGCTAATAAATATCTGAGAGAGGATTTGAACTCAGATCTTTGGACTCCAAGGCCAACTATATAACCATGTCACCTAGCTGCTTCACACAAAGTAAACTGAGGAAACTACAAAATGTGTTTGGGAGTGACAGGAAATAGTTCTATCTGTCTGGAGTATAGAAAGCATAAATATAGGTGAATTAAAATGAGATAAGGACAGGAAGATAAGATGGGGGATATTTTATAGAATACCTTGAAGTCACCTTGAAGAACTATTGAAGTATTAGTTATTATTATCACTTCCTTGATTAAAAATCTTCAATTCCTGCATTGTCTTTAGAATAAAGTCCAGTCTCTTTAACCTGGCCATTCAAAGCCCTCCACTATTTATGAATAATTCACTTTTCTAGCCTAATTTCCATTATTGCTTTCAGGAATCTATACTTTTGGCACCAATCCCTTAACTTACCTATATTTTGCCACCTCTCTGCCTTTTAAAAAAATAAATAATTTTATTGTTTTAATATGAGCTTGAAAAATATCAGCAAACACAAACATTTCCTTATATGAACAGAACAAAAATATTATTTATGACACTATGAATCTCTATGATGTACAACCTGGTTTTTAAAAAGTACTCACTAAATTTTATAGGGTAGTTGAAATTCTGGACTATTTATCTGTGCCCCATCTGAAATTCCTTCTTTCTTCGTGCTTAATTTTCATTGATGCTCTTTTGTTTTTTCTTCTTTTTTTTCATTTTTGATGTCACTATATCACTACTCTCCCCATTACCACATAACTATCCACCCAAAATAAAAAACCCTCTTGTTATAATACACAATCAAAATAAATACAAATTCCTAGAATGCTTTCTTCTTGCCACCTTCTATTTGGCCCATCTATTGAAGATTATCCATTGTTCCTTGCTGGTGATTTTCAATATATTTTTAGGCTCTGCCTTAACTGAGTTGAACTCTGACTAGAAGATCACAGAGTTATTGATTAATAGCTACCCATTCTTGAACAACATATGCACCAAGGAACAATCAGTAAGGTTAGAGGTTACAAAGGAGAAAAAAACAACCTTAACTGTCCTGCCTTCCCCACACCCACCAGCCTCAAATTTAGAAATTTTGTGAGGTAAGAACAGCAAAATTTGCAAACTACTAAGACTTTTCCATTTTATATTCAGTTCAAGTTTTCCCTTTTCTTGATTTGATTTTATTTTTCTCTTTTTAACCCCCACCTTACTGATTTTTCCTTGGTGCTTGTGTCCTTCAAGAAGGTAATAGCTATCAATCAATAACCCTGTGATCTTCTTTTAGTCAAACTGCATTCAACTCTTTTCATCTTCCCTCATAAATTATTCTGCCTACATCGTCCATCATCTTTCATTGCTCATCTCTTAGCTCTTCATGATTCATCCAACATGGATAAAAACTCAATTCCTGTATTCTCAATGTTGTCTCTGTAAAGACAAATGAAGGGTTACATCACTTCTTGGCTCCATGACATGATATCATGGATCTTTAATTGAAGCTGAATTGGCATTGACCTTTTTTCATTTCGGTGCATTCTGGAGCCCTAGTTACCATTTCCAACTCAGATTTAATTATTGCCCACTATTATCACATCCACCTTTCAAGATGGCATCGTTCCAGGTTTCTCCTTCTCATTAAACATCTCTGTTTCTTATTATTTACTGTCCATATTAGGATGCAAAGGGTCTTCATTTTTGTTCTATCAACACCATAGAAAAGGGGGTATGGGTTTGTTTAAAATATGTGCTGGTTCTCCCAATAGATAAATAGCTAAAGGGGTAAGAGAATTATCACAAACAAGAATTACAAACTAATAATCATGAGAGAATGGTCCAAATTACTAATAATAAGAGAAAGGCAAATTGAAACCTCTGAGATTTAATCTTAAATACTTCAAATGACAGAAATGAAAAAAGTGGGAAATAGTCAAAGGTAGAAGGGCTATGACAGGGGAGGGATAAAATTAGGGAGGGGTAAAATTAGCTCCTGGAAACAATTTGGAATTATGCTGGAAATGTAACTAAGTTGTACATGCTCTTTGATCAAGAAATACACACATACCCTAAGAAAAAGAAAGAAACAAAAAGTCTCATGATATATCAAAATATTCATAGCAGTGCTTTTTATGGTAACAAATGACAAACTAAGTGGGCACCACATTAGTTGTGTGGTACAAAGGTCAGAGCACTGACTCCAAAGTCAGAACTCTATGATGTTTCTTCCTTGAATCACATTAAGCAAGTCCCTTAAGCCCAGATATCCATCCCCAAAAGATAAAAGATGAAAGGACATGGAAATAAAATCAATCAAGGTATTTATTAAGTATCTACTATGTTCTTGAGTACTTGGAGAACTAATCCATAATTTTATCTTTTAATAATTCGGGTTAAATAATTTGATAGGAGAAATTATAATGAGACTTCAGCCTAAGTACAGTACTTTGAATGTATTATGTTTCATAAATATTACGTTTGTAATCGGGATTGAGAATGTTTTTTAGTGAGGCAATTGGGGTTAAGTGATTTGCCCAGGGTCACACAGCTAGTAAGTGTTAAGTGTCTGAGGCCAGATTTGAACTCAGGTACTCCTAACTCCAGGGCCGGTGCTCTATCCACTGCGCCACCATAGCTGCCCCCGGATTGAGATTTTAATCAGTTTCAGCTTTTAAAAAATTGTTAAACACCTATTTACAGGGCTTGAAATGTCATCCACAAGCAGAAGCATGTATGGGACTTTTCAACCTTGTCATGTATAGGGGAATTCTTCTACCTTTGGACTCACTTAAAGTAGAACCACTATAATAGCAAGATTATTATGATGCTTTTCCCACCTTTTTCCACTGTTTAATTGATCTAGAGATCCGCCCCCCCCCCAACAATCCACAGAGGAACAAACAAATTGATTTTTCATTCCTATTTCCTAGCTTATTCTGGATGAGTAATGCCTTGAATTAGTTCAATTTGAAAGGATGCTATAGATAGACAAAGGTCTTGACCCAGAATTGAACAGTCTAAAGAGAAAGGGTTGGATTATATCTGAGAAATGGTGGTTTTCAAAATCTTGAATTATTCTTTGTCATAAAATCTTGTCTTCATTATTAGTATTTATTTAACATGATAGTAGCTAGCTCTGAATCATGAAACTCCATACTCTCCTAATTAATATATAAGCCTTGATTAAGGGCCTACTGCAGGCCAGGCCCCGTACTAACAACTGGGAATATAAAGATGAAAATGAAAAGAAGCCATTAAAAGAGTTTAGTTTCTATCATAGAGACAACATATGCACATATTAATTATATTAAAAATGTATAAAATAAGTACAAGGTAATGGAGGAAGACACTAGTATCTGAGAGGTAAGGAAAGGGTTCATATAGAAGGTGATACCTGAATTGAGCTTCAAAAGAAACCAGGGATTCTCAGAAGCAGAGATGACTGAGTACATTCCAGGCATGAGGAACAACATGTGCAAGAGAAAAGAAATGGGAAATGGATTGTTGTGTGAGGAACAGAGAAAAGGCAATTTGGCTGGACCACAGAATATGTGATGGGGGGAAGAATGTTTAATTTGCCTGGAAAGATAGGATGGACCCAGACTTTGAAAAGGTTTAAATATCAAAGAAAGGGGGAGGGAAGCACTGGAGGTTTTTGAGCAGTGAAATGACATATTAGGACCTGTAGTTTAGAAAAAAATTATTATTTTGGTAGCTATGTGGAGAATGAATTGGAAAAGGAAGCAATTTAGGGAGAGAGACCAACTAAGGGAGTCTAGGAAGAGGTAATAAGGGCCTAAACAAGGATGGTCTATATATATAGTAGAGAGAAAAGCATGGGAGTGAGAGATTGCTGTGAAAGTAGAACTCAACAAGTCCAGGCAGATTGGATATATGGGATGAGGGAGAGAATATAAATTTTGAGTTACTCAGGGGGAATAAAAAAAAATCATAGCAGAAGAAAGTAGGATGCAGCATTTTGTCAATGATTACTTGAATACAAGGAACGACATAAGAAATATAATAACAGTGGCGATGATGATGATATTAGGCATATTCATATTGCACCTGAAGGGTTTTTTTTCAGTTTTTACATATAAGGTATTTATTTTTTCTGTTACATGTAAAGATAGTTCTCAACTTTTGTTTATACAAGCTTTACAATTCAGATTTTTCTCCCTCCCCTCCCTCCCCCCCTCCCTAGACAGCAGGTAATCTGATATATGTTATATCTATATATCTATATACATATACATATATATACACACATATATATATACACATAATAACATTAATCCTATTTCTGCATTAATCCTGTTATAAGAGAAAAAATCAGAGCAGTAATGCAAAACCTCAAAATAGAAAAAAAAATAGCACCCAAACCAAAAGAAATAGTATGGTTCAATCAGCATCTATACTCCACAGTTCTTTTTTTTTTTTCTTGGATTTGGAGATCCTCTTCTATCATGAGTTCCCTGGAACTCTTCTGTACCATTGCATTGGTGAGAAGAATATAGTCCATCACAGTAGGTCAGCACTCAATGTTGATGATACTGTGTACAATGTTCTTCTGTTCTGATCATCTCACTCATCATCAGCTCACATAAGACCCTCCAGGTTTCTCTGAACTCCTCCTGCTCATCATTTCTTACAGCACAATAGTATTCCATTGTATTCATATACCACAACTTGTCCAGCCATTCCCCAATTGATGGGCACCCCCTCAACTTCCAATTCCTTGCTACCACGGTAAAGAGCAGCTATAAATATTTTTGTACATGTGGGTCCCTTTCCCCCTTCCATGATCTCTTTGAGAAAAAGACACAAAAGTGGTATTGCTGGGTCAAAGGGTATGCACAGCTTTATCGCCCTTTGAGCATAATTCCAAATTGCTCTCCAGAATGGTTGGATCAGTTCACAGCTCCAACAACAATGAATTATGTGTTCCAATTTTCCCACAGCTTCTCCAACATTTATTATCTTCTTTTTTTGTCATTTTAGCCAATCTGATAGGTGTCAGGTGGTACCTCAGAGTTGTTTTAATTTGCATCTCTCTAATCATTAGAGATTTAGAGCATTTTTTCATATGGGAATAGATAGCTTTGGATTCTTCATCAGAAAATTTCCTGTTCATATCCTCTGACCATTTCTCAATTGGGGGATGAATTGGATTCTTATAAATTTGATTTAGTTCCCTATATATTTTAGAGATGAGGCCTTTATCAGAAGTACTGGCCTCAAAATTGTTTCCCAACTTTCTGCCTCCCTTCTAATTTTGGATGCATTGCTTCTGTTTTGTACAGAAATTTTTAATTTAATATAATCAGAAATACCCATTTTGCAATTTTATAATATACTCTATCTCTTGTTGGGTCCAAAAACTGTTTTCCTTCCAAAGATCTGATAGGTAGACTATTCCTTTCTCTCCTAATTTACTTATGGTATCACCTCTTATGTCTAAATCATGTATCCATTTTGACCTTATTTTAGTATAATGAGTGTAAGATGTTGGTCTATGCCTAATTTCTGCCATTACTATCTTCCAGTTTTCCCAGCAGTTTTGTCAAATACTGAGTTCCTATCCAGAAGCTGGAGTCTTTGGGTTTATCAAAACACTACATTACTAGTGTCATTTACTACTGCATTTCCTGAGCCTAGCTATTCCATTGATCTACCACTCTATTTTTTAGCCAGTACCAGATAGTTTTGATGACTGCCGCTTTATAGTAAAGCTCCAGATTTGGTACCGCTAACCCACCTTCCTGTGAATTTTTTTTCCTTATCTCCCTGGATATTCTTGATTTTTTGTTTTTCCAGATGAATTTTGTTATTATTTTTTCTAGCTGTATAAAATAATTTTTAGGTAGTCTGATTGGTATGGCACTGAATAAGTAAATTAATTTAGGCAGTATTGTCATTTTTACTATATTAGCTCTGCCTATCCATGAGCAATTGATATCTTTCCAATTATTTAGATCTGATTTGATTTGTGTGAAGAGTGTTTGGTAGTTGTGTTCATAGAGTTCCTGGGTTTGTCTTGGCAAGTAGACTCCCAAGTATTTTATATTATCTACTGTTACTTTAAATGGAATTTCTCTTTCTATCTCTTGCTGCTGGACTTTGTTGGTCATGTATAGAAATGCCTGATGATTTATGTGGATTTATTTTATATCCTGCTACTTTGCTAAAGTTGTTTAATTGTTTCAAGTAATTTTTGAGTTGATTCTCTAGGATTCTTTAAGTATACCATCATATCATCTGCAAAGAGTGATAGTTTTGTTTCCTCCTTGCCTATCTAATTCCTTTAATTCCTTTCTCTTCTCTGAATGCTAAAGCTAACATTTCTAGGACAATATTAAATAATAGGGGTGATAATGGATATCCCTGTTTCACCCCTGATCTTATTGGGAAGGCCTCTAATTTATCTCCATTGCATATAATACTTGCTGATGGCTTTAGGTAGATACTGTTTATTATTCTAAGGAAAGCTCACCTATTCCTAAACTCTCTAGTGTTTTTATTAGGAATGGGTGTTGTACTTTGTCAAAAGCTTCTCTGCATCTATTGAGATAATCATATGATTTTGGTTGGTTTTCTTATTGATATGGTTGATTATGTTAATAGTTTTTCTAATGTTGAACCAGCCCTGCATTCCTGGTATAAATCCCGCCTGGTCATAGTGTATTATCCTGGTGATCACTTGCTGTAATCTCCTTGCTAATATCTTATTTAAGCTTTTAGCATCAATATTCATTAGGGAAATTGGTCTATAATTTTCTTTCTCTGTTTTGCTTTGCCTGGTTTTGGTATCACCACCATATTTGTGTCATAAAACGAATTTGGTAGAACTCCCTTCTTCACCTATTTTTCCAAATAATATGTGTAATATTGGAATTAATTGTTCTTTAAATGTTTGGTGAAAATTCACCCATGAACCCATCTGGCCCTGGGGATTTTTTCTTAGGGAGTTCATTAATAGCTTCTTCAATTTCTTTTCTAATATGGGTTTATTTAGGGATTTTATTTCTTCTTCAGTTAACCTGGGCAGTTGTATTTTTGTAAATATTCATCCATTTCATTTGATTGTCCAAATTTATTGGCATACAGTTGGGCAAAATAATTCCTAATTATGATTTAATTTCCACTTCATTGGTGATAACATCACCCTGCACCTGAAGGTTTTAAGTATTTGACACATATTATCTCAGTTGATCTATACAACTCAGTGATATAGTTTCTCATTATTGCTATTTATAGACAAGGAAACTGAGGCTTTCAAAGGATAAGTAGCTTGCCCAGGATCACACAGCAAGTCAGTTTCAGAGAGCGGATTTTAATCCAGGTCTTTCTGACTCCAAGTCCGGAATTCTATCCCCTCTTTACCCCACTACTTTCTCCCACATTATGACATCACAAAGCTATCAAAAGTGTCAAAGTTTTGAAGTATATGAGAAAAGCATTATTTAGGCACTATGAGATTACAAACATAACTAAAACATGGTCCTTTCCCTCAAAGAAGTTATAGTCTGGGGGAAGGGAGATCATTTACAAATTCTATTTACTGAGACTAGCCCGGTAATCTGTGACTCTATAATCAAGACACAATTGTTAGTTCTGAAGACTTTCTAATATCAAGGAGAAGAGACAGGGAGAAAGAAAAGAAAGTAAATACAGTAGAATCCTAATATGATCTTTATTTTTAGATAAAATACAGATTGTCGCATTTCTCAAACCATAATTTTAGGTGAATCTTAATTTTTCATAGGGACTATGTTCCTGTATTAAAACTGTGACTACATGTTTCCATTACTGCAGTTGAATAAATAGAATCCATAGTTTCTACACTGTCAAGTTGGCAATAGTCTAGAATGGTGGACTTGGAGCTCAGAAATATCCGAGTTCAGAGGCAGCTAGGTGGCACAGTGGATAAAGATTGGTCCTGGATTCAGGAGGACCTGAGTTCAACATTCGGTCTCAGACACTTGACACAAGCTCTGTGACCTTGGGCAAGTCACTTAACCCTCACTGCCCCACTCCACCCCTCAAAAAAAGGAAAGAAAGAAATATCTGAGCTCAAAACCTACCTCAAACCCCCAGGTAAGTGACAAACCTCTCTGTGTCTGTGCCCTCATCTGAAAACAGGTATAATAAGAGTACCTACTTTACAGTGTTGTGAGGATCAAATGAGATAATGTATATAGAAGCATTTTCAAACCTTAAAGTGCCATATAAAATTCAGCATTGATATCAGTGGTATATTTCTGGAATAAAGTATTTTGATGATATGCTTAATACTGTACATTTTGGTTATTAACTTACCATATGCAGCCAGTAAAATAGATATAATGAAATTAATAATAATATATTAAATAAATATAGAATTATACAAATAATTAAAATCTATATTTTAAGGTCTCCCACTTCTTTGTCTTTACATGGGTTGTATGCATGTCTGGAATTCGCTCCTTCCTCACCACTGCTTCCTGGAATTCCTGCTTACTTTCCTTCAAGATGCAGCTCAAGTACCCACCTTCTATGTGAAGCTTTTCCTGATTATTCTTCACTCTAAATCGCCAGCTATTCAGATGTTCCCTCACATGCTGTTTTCTCCATTGGAATTCAAGCTACTTAAGAACAGGAATTGGTTTTGCTATTCTTTCTCTGCAGAAAATGCCTGGCAGATAGAAGATACTTATTAATGCTTGTTGATCAATTGAGCACCACATTATGCAAATACGAAAGTGATCCTGAGGAACTCCTGATGTGAGGTTTCCTTCCACCAATGCAGCTCTATTACCCTTCCAAGACTTAGTAGATGAAACCCCAGGGAGGTTCCTGGGGCATATAAAGTTTAAGCTTTAATAATAATGTTTTATCCACTTTAAAAGAGATTTTGTTCTTTGATCTACAGCATATACTAAAAGGACAAGAACATAAAAGTGACTCAGACTATCTAAGCTCACATAGCTACTTAGTTTCAGAGGTAGGATTTGAATTTAGTCTCTCTGCCTCCAAGCTCTCTGCCTCCTCCACACTAAGTTGCCTTCATCATTATCTAATAATATCAGTTCTATAAAGGGAATTTGCACCAATAACTACTGTCCAAAACCCCTTTTGAAGTACTGTGTCCCTAGAGATGTTAAACTATGAAAAAGGATGTGTTTCTTATGACTGTGACAAATCACTTGAAAATATTGTATGCACATCTTTGATGAAATCCCCAAATCCAATAAAATATCCGGTTTTTGGTTATAATTTATGAATAAAAATGAAGAAGGTTGACTCAGAAATTAAATAGTATATTAATGAATCTATGAAAATCTAATGCATACATCCTGATGATACAGATATGGTCTGGTTAATTCTTAATTAACTTCTTTTCTCCACCTTAATTTTTAAAGCAAAATTACTCTTATTACCAAGTATTTACTGTTTTATCCAAACCTTAAAGAAAAGTGGTTTAACACTTAATAAGGTTAAATATTGTGTAAGACTCTTAAATATAATTAGTTAGATCTCTCTGATTAGCAGTTTCCAAATGTCTTATGAGTTGACCCCAAAATAAGCCATTTCAAGTGAGATAATTTTGACATTGAACACTGAATTATTTGAACAAAGTGTCTTGGTGTCCTCTGCTGGCAACTGTTCTTCATAGTTTTCTAAATGAAATAATGCTTATCCCAGTTTATATTATACTCCCAAACCCTAAAGCACATGGCCTACAGAAAGGAAGTAATCCCAAACAATTGTCAGGATTGAAGCTATGGGAATACTTGATAGAGCTACCTTCTCCATTCATTCAATATTTATTAAGTACCAACTGTAAGCAAGTTAACAAGTTTATTTTTTTTAACCTTTTTAAAGTTGTTATTCATGTTTGTTGCTTTCATACTACTCCTTTTTCCCCTTCTATAAAAGGATGTCAACAGTTTAGAGAATTTTCTTCCATAATTCCAAATTGTCTTCCAAAACGTTTGGAATTTATAGCTTCACCAGTCCATGTTTTTCCACCACCCCTCCAACACTGATTGTTTCAATATTTTTATCATCTTTGCCACTTTGATGAAAAGGAAGTGAAATTTGAGTTGCTTTAATATCTTTTCGGTTTTGTGATTTATGACAATTAGCAATACAATTATTGATTGCTTACAATTCTTTTAAATTTTATTTCCTTTGAATATATATCCACTGTGGAACGACATGGTCATATATTTACATCAATTTCCTGATATCTTGGATATCAGACTTTTAGCCAAGATATTTGGTACAATGATTCCCCCGCTCAACTATTTCTCCTCTTGTTTTATTTATATTGCTTTTAGGGTTTTTTTATTTAATCAAAATTGTCTACTTTATTTATTATGATTCCATACATACATCATTTGTTTAAGAATTTTCCTCAGCTACAGTTGTCAAAATTATTCCTTTCAATTCTTTTCTAACTTTTGATGTGATCTTTTATTTTTAGATCTAACCTTCATTTACAGTTTATTTTGTGATATGGTAGAAGATGCTTATCTAAACCTAGTTTTCTGTCAAATTTGTTGAATAGTTTGTGTTATTAGATTTAGTGAATATTGAACTACTAGATTAATTCTGGATCTTGATTTATTTTCTCTATTTTTTCACTGGTAACAAATGGTTTTGATATTTATTGTCTTCTGATATAGTTTGAAATCTGGTCCAGAATGTTTTGTAGCTGTAATTATCTCTATTGTTGGTAGGTCCCTTTTTAAAATATTTTACATTTTCAGTTTTACTGATATATAATTGTACAGAATATTTTCTGATGATTTTTATTTTCTTTCCATAAGTTCACTTTTATTGTTTTTGACTGTGATCAATTATAATCATCCATTTGCTTTTCTCTCCCTTTTTAGTCAAGCTAACTAATGGTTTATCGATTTTGTTATTCTTAAAAAACAACTTTTCAATTTGTTTATTGTTTAAATAACCTTTTTGTTATTTTGTTTCCTTTTCTAATATTCAAAATTCTTTTGTACATATTTAGGGTCTAATAACTTGTTGGTTTTCTAGGGTTTTTAAATTTTTCTTCCCTAATTCATCAATCCTCTTTTTCTATTCTCTTGCTATATGCTTTCAGAGATGTGATTTTTTTTCTCTTATGATTGTGTTAGATTCATCCTTATTTTTTTGATATGTTGTCTACTGTTATTGTTCTATTTCATATAATTGTTCCTTGTTTCTGTGATTTTTTTTTCTTTTGCCCAGTCATTGTTCAGAATATAACTACTTAGTCATCCTCTTAATTCGGTATCTTTGTTTATGTTCCTGGTAGTTATTTCTGTTTTATTACATAACACTATGTAAAGAATGTATATAACATATAATATCTAATGCATACAAAAAGAATACATAAAATATAAAGAATATAATTATATATCCCATCACACATACATAAAGAATGTGTTTGATATTTCTGTACTTTTCGATTTCTTTATTTCTCTGTGCCCTAAAACAATCATTTTTGTTAAGGTACCTTGGAATGCTGAGAAACATGTTTAGTTTTAATTTTATTATTCAGAAGGTATTAAATGTTTTTCAGATCTAAATTCTTACTATCTTCATGGAACTTTAGTCCAGTCATGGGAAAGGTACAAGTACAGGAAAATATAACACACATAGTACATGAAAAGAAAATCAGAGTTGCAAAGGTAAAGGTGAATCAGAGAAGCTCTCTTAAACTTTAGACTTGTGGAAATTTATTTTGATTTGGGGACCCTACCGTTAGGCTGAGATTAGAAAGCCTTAGGCCCTCAGGGTCTCTTCCCCTCCCCCTCTGCTTCAGCTGAGTCACAAAGCCCTGTGGGCTATACAAGATGCCAGGTCAGACAGTTGGGGGGGGGGGGGGAAAAGCCCCCAGCTCCCTCCAACCTGAGTGCTGAGACACGTGAAGCTGAGGCACCACCCACCCACCAGCCGCAGCCCTGACTCGTGGATTAGTTTGGTCTGTGGGGGCGCAGGAAGCCCCAAGATTTGAGTGGAGAGAAGAAAAGGTATATATAGACCTGGGGGGTTAGACTCAGGAAGGCTGACAAGGTACGGGGACTGAGGAGGTTATAGAAGTTCGGTTGGACAAGGACGGACGAGAGAGGCTGAGAAGGGGATCGGACAAGGAGCCAGGGGTTTGAGAAGAGGTCAAGGCAGGACTAGGAGCAAAGGCAGCAGAAGACAGACTGAACAGGAGGAAGTGGAGAGCACAGAAGCGGGCAGCACAGGGTATAGGTTGGAGAAAGTGAAGATTAAGAGGAGTTAGAAGAAAATAGCTGAGCAGGGAGAGTGTAAAGTGCCCTGAGGCTGGAGGTGGCTAACGTCCTTATTGTATTAAAAAAGTTCACGCACAGCAGGTGGGAAAGAGACAAGTGGAAAGAGACCGCAGGAAAACAGTCAGGTTGTACATTTTATTTCCCTGTATTCTTAATTTTAAATAGTATCTCATAAATAAACTCTGCTTTGATTATTTAGTTAAGAAGGTTCTTAATATTTTGCTTATCAATTTGGGAGTGGAGCAGTGTGGTGGAACTTTATAAATGGCCCACATTAAATTAATAGCAAACAGATAGCCAGTTAGTCAAAAGTCTCCAGATTAGTCCTCCAGTCAGGTTAGCCCCCCAAATTAGGCCTAGTCATCAAAAATATTTTCACGTTTGAATGGCAACCCAGATGGGACACACGGCCCAATTATAATTTTTCTAAACCTATAATTTTTCATTTAGTTATAATTTTTCATAAATCCAATTATATATAATTTTCCAAATTAGATATAGTGAATAATTAATTTTTTTACAGACTGTAGGTAATAGGGAGTCACTGAAAATTTTTTAAGAAAGTAATATTCCTAATAATAGCTACTATTTGTATACTGCATTTATGGTCTACAAATCATTTTACATATATTACCTCATTTCATTCTCACAACAACCCTGGAATGTAAATGCTACTATTATGCCCATTTTACAAATGAGGAAACTGAGGCTTAGAGAGACAAAGTAACTTGCCCAGGATCATACAGCTATTTGGTTTCTGAGGCAGGTTTCAAATTTAGGTTTTCTCCATCAGTTTTGACACTGTCTGCTGCAATATCAGCTGCCAAAATAGTGACATGATTAGATTTCTGCTCTAGAAATATTATCCAAGCAGTAATATGAAGTTTAGATTGAGAGGAAAAAAGGTAAAGATGAAAAATCCTTTAGGGAGATGGTTGTAATGGTCTAGACTGGTAGTAATGGGGGCTTTTAAAGATATACTGGCAAAAGAATAGGGAGGAGACAATGGATGTAGAATATGTTGTGCAGATGGAACTGATAAAACTTAGTAAACTTGATTATGGGACATGATCAAAAGGTAAAGTTAAAAAAACACCCAAGATTTTGAATACTAAATAATGAGTGAATGATGGTGGTGCCACAGCAAAAATTAGCAAAATTAGAAAGAGAAGCAGACTTAAGGGGGAAAGATAATATTTGGTTCCAGACATGTTATACTTGATGTACAGGTGAAATAGCCAGGGAGTAAAAGCTCATGTGCAGATAGGGGTGGTCAGGTATGTAGGTCTAGATTTTGAAATCATTTACACAGAGCTAACAGTTGAAGCCATGAGAGCCAAAGCTTTCCAAGGGGAAAAAAGCTTACAAAGAAATAGTAGAACGTATAGAAAGAAAAGTAAAGGGATCAAGAACAGACTCTTTAGAAATGCCCACCTTAAGGGGCTAAGAAAAGGATTCACAGCCACTGCAGGAGAGAAAAAGAGAAGTTATGGTGGTTGAAGAAAGAAATAATATAAAGAGGTGGTGTCCCTAAGGCCAAGGAAAAGGGGACTCTTTAATTGGAGGAGATAGTCCTTAGACTTAAGGGAACTTAAGATTGAAAAGTCCAATGCATTTGCTCATAAGAAAGTCATCAGCAGAGGCAGCTAGGTGGTACAGTGGATAAAGCACCGGCCCTGGATTCAGGAGGACCTGAGTTCAAATCCAGCCTCAGACACTTGACACTTATTAGCCATGTGACCCTGGGCAAGTAACTTAACCCTCATTGCCCTGCCCCTGCAAAAAAAAAAAAAAAAGTCATCAGCAGATTTTGAAAGAGAAATTTCACAAAATCACAGAATTGTGGATTTTTAGAGATGTAAAGAACCTCGACAGGTAAATGGGTGGCCTTCCTCAAGTGTATTATCCAGAAATGAACATAATACTTCAGATATAGTCTGGCCATGGCAAGTGTGTAACCTTTTCTATTGTTCTAACAGCCTATTAAATAATTGTAAAATAAAATTTAAATAGCCTATTTGTAGGATGGGACATTCAGTTTAATTTTCTGTTTCTAATAATTTAGAAATAACAAGAATAAACTTTTTTCTCCTTTCTTTTTTTTCTTCTTTTCTTTTTGTTGGGTTCTCTCATTTCATCAGTATAGGGAACTTCTATTAAGGTACTACCCTCTGATAATGCAAATCATCACTTGCTCTCACCACTTTTAGGCTTAGAGACTCGTCTACGTTTAAAGAACTTGCCTTGAGTCACACAATTAATGTGTGAAGGGGGCAGGGCTTGAACTAAGGTCTTTATGACATTTAAAGGATTTCTATACTTTTGTCTTTATATTCCCAGCACTTAGTAAAGTTTCTGGCACACATAAGCACTTAGTAAATGGTTGTTGATTAATGCTATACCACCTCTGAGTTAAGAGTTTACAGAGTATAATTTAATCTTTTTTTAGTGGCTTAGAATATTGTGGTGCCAGAATCATTCTTCTAAACACCAGTGTTCACTGTAGACTGATATAGACATGTAAGGGGTAGGAGGTTGGGTTGAATGTTTACTAACCCCCAGAAAACAACCTGGAAGTTGCGTGTTTCTTTCAAATCATAGGATACAATCTTGTTTTCTGCTCATCAGCTTCTTTTTTCCTAAAAGCATAATGGAAAACAGTTCTAGTTAATTAGGAGTTCTGATTAACCAAAAATTCAACTGTATGTTACTGTTGAGTTATCCTGGATACAACCTAAAAACAATTCTCCTGGACCAGATAGGATGTGTGGAATCAAAATAACAAGAGGCAGAACCTTTCCCAGGGCATAATGAAGTGAGGTGATTGTCAAAGGCCTGCCCTATTGGAGAGAGCAGATATCTCCCAAGGCATCTTCAGGAGAAAGAGAAAGAGAAAGCTGAAATCTAAAATATAATTAGTGTCAGGGTGTTCATGATACCTCCTTCCTGCACTTCCACCAACTTCCTGTTACTCCTGATGGCTCTGCCTTCTGTTCTATTGATCATCTTCTTTAGGTGTTCATTCCACTACATTTCACTTATACAGAATTATTCTTTAGGCAAAGAGGGTCTCAGTACTATCTCCATTGACTGGGTATGTAGAAGACATCAGAGAAAAGGACATCATTGAGAGGGTTATATTCATTGTCCAGTAGAGAGAGGTGATGAGAATCTGAAGTAGGGGTTGTAGCTTGTATGAGTAAAGATTATATAGTGCAAAAAGAGAATGGAGGCCAGGTGGTTAGTGGGCATGATGTGGATAAAGAAATTGAGAAGGTGTCAGATATACAGGAAGAGAAACAGAAGAGAACAGTGTCACAAAGACCTAGAGAAGAGAGAGTTCTAGGAGAAAGAAACTAGTTTCAAATAGTATTGAGAAATTGGGGAGGATCCAAATTGAAAAGGAGAACATTAGATTTGACAATTAAGAGATTTGGTGGGGGCAGCTAGGTGGTACAGTGGATAACTTAACACTTAACACTTACTTGCTGTGTGACCCTGGGCAAGTCACTTAACCTCCATTGCCTCACTAAAAAAAAAGAGAGAGAGATTTGGGGCAGCTAGGTGGCACAGTGGATAAAGCACTGGCACTAGATTCAGGAAGACCTGAGTTCAAATCTGACCTCAGACACTTGACACTTACTAGCTGTGAGACCCTGGGCAAGTCACTTAACCCCCATTACCTCACCAAAAGAGAGAGAAAGAGAGAGAGAGAGAGAGAGAGATTATTGGTAACTTTGGAGAGGGTATTTCACTCAAATAACAAAGTCAGAAACCAAATTATAGAGGATTAAGAACACAATGAGAGGAGAGAAAGTAAAGGCAATAACTTTGGACTGCTTTCTTGAGGTGTTTAGACATGAAAGGGAAGAGAGATATCACATGATAGTTATCAGGATTGGTCAGATCACGTGAGATTTTTTGAGAATGGTGGAGACATGAGCATGTTTTTAGGTAACAGGGAAGGAGCCAGTAGAAAGGGAGAAATTGAGGATAAGAGAAAGAGTGGGGATGATAATGGAAACAAATTTTATGAAGAAGTCTGGAGGGGAGGGCATTGAGGGCTTATGTAGAGGGTTTTGCCTTGGTGAGGAGAAAGGCCACTTCTTCATCTGAGACCCGAGTGAAGGAGGAGATAATGGAATGAGAAATATAATTGATGGGAGATGGGGAGGAGAAAAAAAGGGGAGCTTTCTCTGAATAGTCTCAATTTTTTTGGTGAAATATGAATCAAGGTCTTTGGCTGAGAGAGTGAAAGGAAGGAGTATCTTTATTGAGGAGAGATGAGAAGGTTTGGAACAACCTCTGAGAAAAGTAGAATTATAAATCAATTAGAAAGGAAAGGAATTCCTTGGTGCCTTGTGGGCTGCAAGGTTAGTTGAGGTTAGATAACATCAATTTGTAGTGGGTTCATTCAGCACAGTTTCATGATTTCTTCTAGTGCCATTTAGCAGTTATATGAATAGGAGTGAAGAAAGAGGGTGGGGTTGGGAGAGGGATAATCTAGGGTTGGGGATTGGCAAAGATAGATCAGATAAGGCAGGGAGAGGAAAGAGGGCAGAAGATAGTTAATTTGGTTCATCAAGATAAAGACAGGAAGAGAGAGTAGGCAATGCAGAGGTGGTGGCCTGGTAAAGAACTGAGGAGTGAATGGAATAGAGATCACAATAAGAACAAAAAACATGGTTAATAGTCCTAAGGGATAGGGGGAAATGTAATGATAACATGTATTGTCAGATAAAGGAATTTTAGAATTTTTGAATAGGGAAATGGAATGGTTGTGGGGGATAAAAGGTTAAGAATGTGGCCTTTGTTTTATGTAGCTGAGATGGAGTAGAAGGATGAGTTATAATAATGCAGTAGATTGAGGAATTAAGTTAGAGCATTTAGGGGATACCAGTATGTCCACTAGTGTGAGGACAAGAAATGGGAACTTTGAGTCTGTCACTGAACTCATTGAGGAAAAAAAAGGAAAATGTCTTGGGGATAGATAGAAAAGAACCACTAGGATCTATATTAGGTGATGCATTTGGCTATTGTGAACTTTAAGGAGAAGAGAATTCTTAGTGAAGATGATCAAGTAAGAGCCTGGAAGTAGTAGTAGAGAGCAAAGAATATTGCAATCTCCCCACAATGACCAATGAGTTAAAGTATATAAGAGAAATTGTAGCCAGTAGTAGAAAGGGAATAGTGTCCTCAGGAGGAGGTTATGCCTCAATGAGGCACCCTTCTTTGGATAAGTTCCTTAGGGACAAGAGATTAAAGTGACCCCAGGACCAACAGAACATTATTAACAGGTATTGGCCACATGATCCTAGCAAGGAGCAATACCAAAAATACATAACATACCCACATACCTGGCAGAAACTACATATCAACTACATGTCTGGCAGAAATTACATAGCCATAAGAGACTGCACATGGGACTAGAAAGGGACAGTGGCAGTGGGAACAGTATAAAGATGTAGCATCAGAATCATGCATTGCCCTTCAACATATGCACCCTCCCCATATGTGGTTTCACTTAGCACAATGCCTGGCATAGGGCAGGTGCTTGATTATTGATTTGTGTGCCTTATTCAGACATATTCCCTAAATGGATCACTTAGCCCCATTGCTTTGAGAGAGAGTATACCTCAAATTAAAGTGGAAATGTTTTTATACTACTTTTATTACTGTGTTATTATTAAATGGCTGTTTGTGTCCTCTGACTTTCTAGAAAAGGAAAACATGTGGGTGGGTGGTGTTAAGGGGAATTGTGAACCATGTGCTTGAATGGACACATACCCACAGAGTACTTTGAACTTGGGGTAACCTTGTTGAGGAGATTCACTGTGTTAGTTGAGGGGGGCAAGAGACTCTAAGTGCTACATGTGCAATGCACTGTTGTACTATATGTTTAAGGCCACAGACTTGATACTTTTGGGTGACTTTCTTCTACCATACCCTATCTTGTTTTTGTTGTTTAGTTTTGTAGTCATGTCCAACTCTTCATCACCCCATTTGGGGTTTTCTTGGCAAAGATACTGGAATGTTTTGCCTTCCTTCTCCAACTCATTTTACATATGAGGAAACTGAAACAAACCGAATTAAGTGACTCACCCTAGATTACATAGCTAGTAAGTGTCTGAGGCCAGATTTGAACTAAGGAAGATGAATCTTCCTGACTTCAGGCCCAGCACCCTATCCACTGTGACACTTAACTGACCTAAAACCTTATGTAAACCTGGTAAAATAGACTCCAAATGCTAAACCAAAGTGACTTTACATGTAATTAATAAGAATATTCCTAAGAAAATGTTCCCTTAAAGAAGACAGTGTGATTTAATAATAAGGAACATTCCTAGAATTCAGTTTGGAATAACCTTTCTAAACCTTAGGACTTTTCCTAAGGCAGACAGACAATCAATAGTCAGTCAACAAGCATTTACTAAGAGATATGTATGGCACTATGGTAAATACTGGGAACCCCCCCCCCCTAAAAAAAGCAAAAATAGTCCGTGTCCATGAGCTCACAGTCTAATGGGGAAACAACTTGAAAGTGGCAAGATTTTGTAATGCGTATTTGAAAATTAAACAGTAGTCTTCAGTCAAGGTGTTACTTTGGCTCTTTGGAAAGAACCTGAGTGAGTGAACATAAAGATGAACTAGAAGATTATAACAGAAGAGCTGATTCAAGGTCATGATATATAGGGGAGTCAAGCACTAGAATAATAGAGAAGTTGAGTTGGAGCTATGATCCCTTCATGAAAGAAGGTAGTTTGGAAAGAACTAAGAGGAGATGGGAGGTGGGAACTAAAGCCAGGGTTAGGAGGATTACAAAAAATGCATAGTCAGTGAGCTGAGTCAGGATCAATTAGTAGCAAGGCACAAGCCAGGCCAACGTTGGAAGCAAGAACCACGATACATCCCCCAAAAGTAAGTTTTGCCAGCAGAGGTTTTCCATTAAGTACTGCTTTTTAATGGACAGCTCAGAACTTTCCAAACAACCTTGCCTTGAGAGTCAGTCTGCAGGGACCTTAAATAACCCCAATGAAATTCCATGGAAGTGGTTCTCCAATTTAATTCAACAAAACTGTATTAAATTCCTGTGATATAGAATGTGTTGTGCTAGCCACTGAGATATAAAAACAAACAAATAAAAACAAGAAAAAAACAGTGCTTATGTTTGAGTTTTCCTTCTATTTGGGGATATAATATGTATATAGGATAGTAAATATGATAAAAATTTAAGATCAAGAGAGAATTATATAAGCAAGAGAAATCAGAAAGACTTCCCATAGGAGGTGAAACACAAGAGGCTGAGTCTCAAAAAAGGAAGAAAAGTCTAAAAAATCTGAGATAAGGAGGGAGTGCAACCCAAGCATGATAGCCTGGGCAAAGGCACAAAGGTAAGAAGATGCAGTGGTTATTTATCTCATAGTCTTGTCTCAGCTCAGGAATTCTCCAGTCATTCAGCAGAGGGAGTGTGAATCCTGTGGTTGGACAGGGGTTTCCACCATATTCAACAAGGGGCAAATTCCTGAAATTCCTTGGAATAACTCTAGTTGAGTTGCTTCTTGGGGTAAGGGGAAAAGGGATGCTAAAGAAGTTGAACGGAAGTCTTGGCCAATACTAAGTTGTTACAGAAAAAGTATAGTATAGAACATTTGAGCCCCAACAAAGAATGATGCTTTGTTTTGTTGGGGGTAAGGAAAAGGCCAACTTTATTGGATTGCCAGGATCATAGGGTTATAGATTTAGAGCTAGAAAGAACTTGAGAAGTCATCTAGTCCAACCACCATGTCTTATAGAAAAGGAAACAAAGACCCAGTGAGTTTAAATGGCTTGTCCAAAGGTAGTGAGCATCAGAGGTGAGATGTAAATCTGATGCCAAATCCAGTACTCTTTCCACTAACCCACTGACTCTGGCTGGATGCATCTCAGCAAAGACTTATAGGAAGCACAAATTTGAATTGGGGGAGTGAACAAGGAAGAGTATTTTAGGATGGGGAAACAGACATGGCACTAAAATCAGCTGAACACATGCAGAGATGGGGAAGAAGACTAGTTTGATTGAAGAGAATTTAAGGGATCATTAGATTATGTGGGAGGGAGGAAGGGGAGATGTTACCTCTTTTCATGAGTTTATGATCTGCAGACTCCATAGCTAAATCACTTTTTTTCCATGGAAAATTGTGAACAGTCAGACCACCTAGTCAGGAAAGTGGTGTGTCAGATTGAGCTTTAAATCTGGAGTCAGGAATATCTGAGTTCTAATTTTGCCTTCAGGACTTATTAGCTGTATGACCCTAGTCAAGTCACTTCACCTCTTAGTGCTTGCTTGTTTCCTTGCCTATAAAATGAGAGTTCAACTTAATGGCCTCTAAAGTCTTTTCCAGCTCTTAATGCTATAAATCCTCTGAATTTGCCCAGCAAGTTACTCACATTCTGCAATCTTTTAGAGCCTTTGGGCAAATTGGATAGCAGCAGAAGACCTCTATGGCAATTTTTTTTCCAAATTAATTCGCATATGATCGAAAACTTTCTAATTGTCAGGTCCGACAGTCACTTTAGCCTGTTTGCAATATCTTCAGTTTCATCTTTCTAAAGGTTGTGACAACTCAGGGATAATGGGGAAGCCAAGTCCATTAGACATTTCTAAAATAAGATCCCATTTCCAATTCGAGGGCATGATTCTTGCCATGTCCATATCAAGTACCATCATACATTCTGCAATACTGCCAACAAATATGTGAGAAGCCAGAGCAGTAAAACAAAGGTGACAGTCTATAGTTCTAGACACTCCTCACAAGTCACAGCTGCTGCAGTCACTGACAAATGGAATTCATATGTCAATCCAAGGAAACATGCCCAATGCTAACTACTTGAAACACAAGTGGCAGATTTAGGGTAGTGGGAGGAGCTTATTTTTTTTTAAAGTCATCAACATTGTTCTACTAGTCAAGGGGAAAGGTGCTATAAAGTCTGATTCAAAATGGCCTATTTACAGTTCAAAGTTTTCCATGATCTCTTAGGGAAAAGCCTGCTTTCCCTACACACACATACACACACACACACACACACACACACACACACACGATTTGTTCCTTTCATTTACATAAGCATGCCACAAAGGAACAAGTACAAAGTTATACCTTCCATCTGAAAAGAACTAAACATTTCAGAGCCAAGGTTCTTGTTCGGTTTTGTGAATGGAATGTCAAATTGTGGAGAGACCTGGTTATAAAAAATGGGCCAAGCCAACATCTAGACAGGGTAGGCAGAAACCTGTGTGATGTATGTGACAGACTTGCTGTCTTGGGGGAGGGTAGATTTTGCCCTTCTACTAAGAGACCCCTGCTCTGAACTCAGGTTGACTGGTTTCAGTGTTGGGAGAGCCCAAACTCCAAAAAGAGGGGTATTACTTTTTCTTATTGTAGATGAAGCATTATACCCTTATTCAGGAGCTTTGGGATAGAATCTCTTTAATAAAGTATATGTTTGGTTCATGACCATCCCCACAGAGGTTAACAGTGTCCCTTCTAGAAAGGTACTCCATATAAAAGGTACTCAAGTAGTTGAGTATAGGGAAACCTATTTATTTCCTCACTAACAAAATACATGATTACATTGTACACAAAATATTCATAAGTGCACACTGACAAATGTTTAAACTATGAAATAATCTCAGGCTCATGTAGATGTGTGCATATTCATCAAATGTCATAACTACTTAGAAGAGAGGAAGAAATCCCATTCCCTATCCAGTAGTAAGTCAAAGGAAAAACTATTGCAGTCCCAACACACAAATTCAGGAGAGGAAGGGAGGGAAGAGAGCAATAGTAGAAGGCTACTTGGAAAGCAACTCTTTCTTCTCAAGTGAGCAATCTAGTTATAAGTGGAACCCAGTTATAACCTAGTTATAAGAACTAAAGTTCTTAGATTTATATCTAAGTGGAAGGTGAAACACACAGGGGAATCAGCTAGAAGCTGGTGGTCATGCATGCCCTATAAAAAGGTACCATCCACCAGAAAGGGAAAGGGTAAATTCTCAGCTCTAGGGGGATAGTGGGGCAGGGCTTTCAATTACCATTCACTTTGTCGTTGTTACCATTTCTTCTAAAATGATCAAATCATGGATTTATCTCACGGAATTTTTAGCCTCCCAGTAATTCATTTATAAAACCATGGATTCCAATTTATGTCAGGTGGTCCATCAGTTGTTCATCATCCTTGCAGCATAACCAACCCAGTATATCCATGAGTAAAAAAGGATCTTAAGCACATCTGCCATTTTACCCTTTCCCCCAACTTCTGTACTCTTCTTCATTCACTAAGTAATCACACAGGAAATTTTCATGCATCATCATGTTGTTTGTTTTGTTTTGCTTTGCAGTATATGCTAGATGCCTGCCAGCCACTCTTCATTGTGAATCAACATTTGAATGTATTAGTGTAGGGGTAAAGTTTTTCTACTCTGTTCCTTACATATACCCTATCACTATCCAGAATTGTAAAAACACAGAAGATACTTCTGGTCCATTCTCCACCCAAACTCCACTTCTAAAGCTCCTTAATCAAAAAATCACTCTTTCTAAAATCAAGGGAACATAAGCCAGGGAGAGAGAAAACTCAAGATGTCCTGGGTTCCAGCCTCATAGCAGGTCTACAGCTAAACCCATAGCACCACTAACTAACAACTGGGACAGCTGTCAGTAGTGCCCTCCCACTCCCCACCATAAGAAAACCTCTAGAGCTCAAATGCCAGGTCCTCCATAAAGAAAGCCTAGAACTCTATTCCTGATGCCATACTGCTGCCATGACAATAATGCTAGACATAATAGAGGCAACATGATAGTGTTTTGGCTTAAAGAAGACACGTTCAAATCCCATCTTTTGCATGTGACCCCCTACGGTTACAAGCTGGATGACCCTGGACTTAACCTCTTGGTGTAAAAGAGACTTGGGTTCAAATCCCAGCTCTGACATTTATTAGCTAAGAAATTATTGACAAGTCACTTAAACTCATTGCTTCATGGTTACCTCACATCTAAATAGAAAGGATAACTCATCAACATTTACTTACCATGTGCTAGGCACCAAGGATACAAAGACAAATACATAACAAATAATCATGAGAGGGGCTCTAAATACATTAAGATTTTTGAAGAGCCAAAACAAGGAATGTGATGAATAACATTTTTCATCTTTACTGAGGGTGAAACAAGTAGAAATGTATCTAAACCACCACAGAATGACTTTTGATCAGGTATAAGGGGAGCCAACAATAAAGGTTGTGAACAAAAAAAAAAAAAAGGTTACCGACTCCAAAACTTTAACCTCTTCCTATCATTCTAATAATTTTTATTGACTTTTATTAACTCATTTATGACTTTTATTCATTCACTCCTTCAACCACCACCATTCATTAAGTGCCTGTGGTGTATAATAGATCTTGCTAGTTGCTAAGTGCTGGAAGGGACATAAAGATAATTAACTCATGGTCTTAGCCTAAAGACTTTGCCATCTAGTACATATCAAACTCCACAGATCAAAGTCCTCATAATAAAGTTCCACATTCTCACTTCACCTACTTGACATTGGAGGAATTACTTCAATCCATAGTTTTACAGTCTCCATATGCTTTTCTGATAGCCTCAGGATTTAGTAAATAGCACATTCCAACCCCTCATTTGAAATTAAATTATTAATAACAAAGTAATAAAATCAGAAATTGACTACAATACTACTAAAAAAACTGAAGTCATGTATGTAGTCGGACTAGGAAGATGCTTTATTTCATATTTCAAGAACAACCTATTTGCTTATAAATAGAACCTGTAAAAGTAGCCTGCCAGAAATAATGACAAACAGGCCTAATTACCTTCTTGATTTATTCCATTTGAATGAGATTGCATAGCTCATTTCTCACAGTGAAGATCAAACTGGGGAAGGGGAGGGGAGAGAATCTGTTTTAAATGAAAATAGAGGTATTGTCCAAAGCAGGCTCCATGTAATCATTTCTACTACTTCATATAGTTATCATCATCAGAAATTATTAGACTGTTCATTCCTCTTCTCCAACAATAAAACCTAGAGAATCCTTATATGTGAAAGACAAAAGCCCTTTATATCTTTTCCTCCATACCAGAAGATTGTGTTCCTACTAAGGCCATTATTTTCTACACTGTTAAAAAAAAAATAGCCAGAGCAGGAATTGTAGCATGCATATTCAAGCTAATTCTCTGTTCTTGCTGACGTTAGTAGAGGTTAGAAGGTATGAGATCCTGACTGCTTCATCTGGTGTTCAGCTACATGATATAATGAAATAAGCATTGGACTTGGGGTCAGATGACTTGGTTTCAAATCATGGCTTTGAAATTTACTATATGTATGACCTGAAGGAAGTGGACCTCTCTGGGCTTCAGTTTCTTCATCTATAGAACGGGGATTAGAGACTATTCTCCAAAACCTCTTGTAGCTCTAAGGCCTATGATAGTCTTGTTCATCTCTTCTCATATAGAAACCCCACAAAGGGATACTCTATGACTTTCTGCAAACCTCACCTTATACCTGGAGGTCAGATAAGTGAGCTCATTAACTCCATTCCTGGCAACATGTCAAGCAAATAAATTTGAGTAATGTCTAAAATAAATGGATGATGAGCTTTCAACAAAGGTTGTGTGGAAATTTATTTTGATTTGGGGACCCTACCTTTACCCTGAGATTAGAAAGCCTTAGGTCCTCAGGATTTTCTTCTCTGTGTGGGAGGGGCTGGTGCCCCTCCCCCTCTGCTTCAGCTGAGCCAAAAAAGCCCCATGGGCTGTGCAAGATGCCAGGTCAGAGGGCTGGGGGAAAAATCCCCAGCTCCCTCCACCCTGAGCAGATCTATCCGAGAGATACCGGGCTCTCCCAGGCCGGCCTCTGGCATAGTCCGTGTAGAGGTCCCTGGGCACACAGCAAGGGGCATGGGCCCCTGGAGTCCTGGGTGTGGTATGCACAGGACACTTGAGTGTCCCCCCCAGCCACAGTCCTAGTGCAGCTGGCAGATTAGCTTGGTGTGTGGGGGGGCACAGGGAGCCCTGAGGTTTGAGTGGAGAGAAGGTCGATATATATACTGTAGAGTTAGACACTGAGGGAGGCGGCGGAGAAGCGGTCAGCACGGGGTACAGGTTGGAGAAAATAAAGATTAAGAGAACAAAAAGGCTAGAGCACTAAGAGATGGGGGATGGAGAAAAAGCTAAGAACAAGACGGGACGGAGGCCGATATGGAGCAGGGGGGCTTTTCAGTGAGGGGAACACTAGAAAAAAGGTCAATTAGTACGCAGGAGGAGGCTAAAAGAGTTCCAGGCGCAGCAGGTGGAAAGAGATGTGCTGGAACACAGTCAGGTTGTACATTTTATTTCTCTGTATTCTTAATTTTAAATTGTATCTCATAAATAAACCCTCTGCTTTCAAAATGGAAGCGGTCTCTTAATCTTTTGCTTATCAATTTTGGGAGTGGAACAGTGTGGTGGAACTTTATAAACGGCCCATATTAAATTAATAGCAGTCAGATAACCAAACAGTCAACAGTCCCAGATTAAGTACCCCAGTCAGATTAGGCCCCCCCAAATTAGGCCAGTAAATCAAAATATTTCTACAGTTGGATGGCCATTCTTTAACATTCTTGTTGAGGGGACTTTTTTTCAGGTGTATGTTGGGCTACATGGACACTGAGGTCCCTTCCAGCACTGAAATATTGATTCCATGATAGAATCATAACTGGTACTGATATGAATTTTATGGGTTTTTTACATATTTCAAATATATTATCTTTTTTTCAAATCTTACAATACCCCTGTGACATAGACACTAAAGTAACATATATCAATTTCAAAGAATCCCACCAATTTCCACCAGCCAGAGACCTTTACACAGATACTGAAGGATATTCGGGGACAGCCTACCTCTGAATTAATAGCTAATCCCAGAAAGTTGCTTGAAGTGAACATAATTTAAGTCTTACTCTGTATCACATAAATAGTATGTGTTGGAGATAGAATTTGAACCCAGGTATTACTAATTCTAAGCACTATCTTATTTGCCATGCTATCTCTGAGGGACCAGTAGTCATATAACAATGCTTTTAAACATTGTTAACTATTTGTAATCACAAAGGCTAATCTCTACTAAAAATTAGCCAATTTGGCATCTAAGTACATACACAATCACATTGATATCAACTCTGCTCCTCTGTATTCTCTGAGGCTCCCCTTAAATTTAATCTAAAGATTTCCTTTGGTCAAGAATGACACAGAATTCTCTGAATAGGCAAGAATCAAATTCCTATTATACATGAATGTACAGGGTGGCAGACAATTTGATTAATTAAAAGTTCCAGGAGAAGGTAAAAGTTCACTTGAAGACTGAAAAGAATTCCTAAAGAATAATTTGTAAAAACAAAACAAAACAAATAACAACAAAAACAACTACAACAAGATAGGCCTTGCTTGATAAACATTTAGAAAAATTCTCTAGAAAGTGGGTGTCCATGAAAACATGTAAGAAGTAAGATACTTCTGGTAAAAAAAAAATGAGTGAAAGAATTAGGAGTAGATAACAAAGATATACAATTTCTAGAAATGCTAAAGCCACTGAGAAGCAAAAAACATCCTTTTTTCCCATTGACTAAAATTTTAAATCCACTTAATAATTTTGTAGTTGTCAGTACCCTCCTTGATATAAAGTCCTTTTGTTAGTTTGGAAACATACTTTTTACTAGTTATTTTACTAGTTTGCTTATTAGATCATGAACCAGAAGCTCTCAGTTTTGGTTCTGGCTCTACCACTGGCTTTTTGTCTGCAGCATCTGATGGTATTTTTTTCTTCTTTCTAAACATTTTTGACATTTTATTGGTACTTTTTATTTTTACATAATGGTCATTTCCAGGTATATCTTCTACCTCCACACCTTACCTCCAGTGAGTCTTCCTTCACAACAAAGAAAAATGGTTGAACAAAACCAACCACTCACTAACCACATCTAGCACTGTATGAATAATGACACACCACAATCCTCCACCTCTCAAAAAAGAAGGAAATATATTTCCCCATCTCCTTTCTGTGATCAATATTGGTTATTACAACTGCTTCATATTTCACATACCCAACGTGTAAACATCATGCCTTGCACACAGTATGTTTCTGACATTTATTTAAGTGGATTGACACATTGAATTGAAATGGACTAGAAGTCATCAGTAAAATAATGGCTTGGAATTCTCATTATGTTCCCTTCCACCTCTAAAGTATTATAATTTATTTTAAAAACATAGTCTATTCAAATAAAAATCACAAATATATTTAATTGAATTTGCTTCTAAATATTTTATTACCACTTCTCATGGGCCAAGCTTAGTAATTATAATTATGCAATGTTCAGTTTTATTTTTCGTTCTCTCTGTTGATATTATTGTGCTCATCATGTATGTTTTTTTCCTATTCTGCTTATGTCACTGGATCATTCCATCTTCCCATGCTTCTCTGAATTCCTCATACATCCCTTCTTATGACACAGCAATATTCCATTACATGCATGTACCATAATATGTTTAATTATTCTTCAATCTGTGAACATCTACTTTGTTTCCATTTCTTCACTGCCTCAAAAAATACTGGCATCATGATAGTGTGGCTACTGCTGCTGCAGCTACTGAGGATGATGGTGGTGGTGGTGGTGGTGATGATAATAATAATAATGTTGGTGGTGGTAAGGATGAGGACGATGATAATGATAGCATTTATTAAGCACCTACAGTACCAGGCACTTTACTAAGTGCTTTACTTAGCATTTCATTTGATCCCTAAAACAACCCTGTGAAGTAGGTGCTCTTATTATCTCCATCTTATACTTCAGTAAATTGAGACAGAGATTAGTGACTTTCCCAAGGTCATAGACATAGTGTTAAAGCTAAAATTCTAGCTATAATGTCTAAAATATCTAATGACTGGTCGCCAATAAATTATAAGCTTTAGCAAGAGTTAGACTTTTAAGCATTTATTAAGGAGAATAAGAATGTTGTAAAGAGAGGGAGAAAGGCCTAGATTCCTCTATCTCTTAAAGGGAGAGAGCATTCCTAGCTCTGCTCTCCGCCAGAGTCCACAGGAAAGAGAGTCAGAGAGCCAGGCTCCCCCTTCTTCCTCCCACAAGAAAACGTCCCTTCCTGACACCAAAGAAAAGAAACATGTTCTTGCCCTCAGAGACCTTCACCTCATGGTGGAGCTTTTCTACAGTAAGTCTCCAGCAGGTGGCATCATTCCAATTGTTACAATAGTAAGTGTCTGAAGCTGGATTTTAACTCAAAACTCCCTGAATCCCAAACCAGTGTTCTATCCACTGTGACACCCAACTGCTTTGTAGTAAATAAATTATTGCCATCCTTTGTTCAACACACTCTATCCACGACTAGAAACCTATCATACCTATATGTAAAAAAAAAAAAAAAAAGCCAAACTATTGACTCAACAGACGTTCCTTGGTTTCCAACTCTAAGAAAAGCCATACCCAGAATAGGACAAGGATGACTTCACCCCATATCACTAACTTAGAAGCCAGTGAGAGCATGTACAGTCCATTTCTAGCATAAAAGCATTAGAACTTAGCTAGAATTAACATAGAAAGCTAAAAAATGAAAGGCTAGAATGAAGTACTTCCTTTCATCCTATACATCAGCCTTGTGCTGGAGGACCTAGATTCTCCTCTTCTTGCCATCAGACAGAGTGCCACTTCTTTTTTTTTTTTCCCCCGCCGGGCAATGAGGGTTAAGTGACTTGCCCAGGGTCACACAGCTAGTAAGTGTCAAGTGTCTGAGGCCAAATTTGAACTCAGGTCCTCCTGAATCCAGGGTCGGTGCTTTATCCACTGTGCCATCTAGCTGCCTCCAGAGTCCTACTTCCTGACAAATACAATCGGTGCTCTCCACAGGCACAAAAATTCCTAGTTACAGACAAACTTCTAAGAAAATTACCAACCACTGATTTTGTATGGGAATAAACTACTTAAGATTCTGGGCCTCAGGTGTGTGAGAAGAATCAGGAAGGAAGCCCCAGAGCTCCAGCCCCAGAGGTAGCATAATAAGATTGCCTCAACAACAAGTTGGTGTGACTAGAATTGGAGGCATGTGGAGCTGAGTGTCAACTCCCAGACATGTTTCATGTTTTATTATCCCTAATGGAAACCAAAGAAGATTTCTATTCAAAATCAAAGTAGGAATATCAATGCATCTTTCTTTGAGACTTGTAGTTGTTACCCAGGGATTATGGCCACTTTATTTATTATCAAAGGGCTTCTCTTTAAGTAACACCCTCTTTCATCTTCTCCAGTATTATTCATTGCATTCCTTTTTGCTCCCCCTGGCATTCTTATTTAATCAAGTCCTGACCTAGAGAGTTAAGCTGTCCATATGACAAATGAGAATGCAGAATTAAAATATAATAGCAATTACAAAAAAAGACAAGATAATAGCCATTTCGTACAGACTGAGAGTATCATCAGTGAGCATCTCTTCTAAGTGTGAAAAATCTGAATTCATGTAAAGGGGCTTCTTAACGATCCAGCTCAGTTTCCACCATCTATGAAAGAAGAACATAACGCTAGAGGATTCCCACAGTCCCTGCCTGCTCTACAATTCTATGATCAAATCATTTCTTTAGAATATTTGACATCAATCATTGTCTTATCCTAAGATTTTACCCCCAGAGCTAGTTGTATCATTTTCAAAGAATATTATATGGATGTTTCTTTGAAGTGAACACAATATATGGAATTTTGAATTCATAAAATTTCTAAGTTAGATAACCAACTCATTTTACAAAATTGGAAGTCTCAAAAGCAGGAATTTCTCAGGCTTGAAATGGTTGATGATGGAGCACATATTTAGTAGGGAGACAAGTGAAAAGGAGTCATACATTGGGAGAATCAGGAAGGATCAATAACCTAGAGGTCAAGATAAAGATCAGGTTATTGTGGGATAGATAGAGGGATTGTAAACTGAGGTGAGATTATAAAATTTCAGATTTCTAAAACCATCTGAATAAATACTGTACTGCCAGGAAGATCACTTGCTTTTGTTTAATAACATGCTAAAGGTTGCCCCTTATTTCTTTCCCCCAATTTCCCCTAAACCAAGTTTTTCAATTAGGAAATAAGCTGTCTCCAGGTGTTCTCTCTATTGTATAAATCCCACTAGAAAGAGAAAGGGATATTACCAGACTCTTGGATGAATTTAACTAAGCTCTTTGGATGGATTTTTGGTTTATAAAACTAAATTGGCCATCTGGCAAAGACACCAAAAGTCCCTATGAGTGCAAGGGGATGGCAGCCCAGGGACTCTCATTTATACCTGGGTTTATGATATCGAATGCACTTTGCAAAAGCAGGAATAGATGGCTATTAAGATAAGGTAAACATGGAAGTGTGTTTTCATATATGGATTTTGAAAAGGCCAAGGCACAGTTTAGCGTGGTGTCAAGGTCTGTGCTAGTACACCATCAAGAAAAACAATTAGGTTGTATCCCTAATTAGAGAAGCAAGAAAAATAATGTTTACTAATAGATATTGGGTTTTTTTTTCCTTTTCTTCAGTGGAATTTCCCCAAAAGAAGTAAAAATTACTCACACATACATAGCACCTTTAAGATTGCATAGTATGTTACTGATTGCACAGCACTTTCCTCACAACAATACTGAGAATTAGGTAGTACAAATACTGTTATTTTCATTTTAGAGAGGAGGAAACTGAAATAGCTTTAAGTAACTTACCCATAGTAACACAGCAGTAAACATCACAGGTAGGATTTGAACCTGAAGTAAGCTTCCTTATATTCTTAATCCTATTTCAGTGCCCCCACTCTGATTTATCTTTAGCATCTTCCCTAGATTCAGTTAGGTAACCATTGGTCAATGCAGAACAGCAGGGCAAAATATTTGAAAATGATGCTCCTTTTATTCCATATAAAAGTCTTAGGGGGCGGCTAGGTGGCGCAGTGGATAAAGCACCGGCCCTGGATTCAGGAGGACCTGAGTTCAAATCCGGCCTCAGACACTTGACACTTACTAGCTGTGTGACCTTGGGCAAGTCACTTAACCCCCATTGCCCCACAAAAAAAACAAAAATAAAAACAAAAACAAAAAGTCTTATCATAACAACCAAAGTAGATTATAGAAAGTGAATGAATTATGTAAGTCATTTCAACATGTATCAATATTCTGACTAATTCAAGGAATCATGGATTTCAAACTGCAAGGTACCTTACCAATCATGTGGTCAAAGATGAGGAGGAGTATGTGAAGTACAAGGAAAATAAATGACTTATCTGGAATTACATAGGTAACAATTAGCAGAGCCAAGATTTCATCTCTGTCACTAAATCCAGTGCTCTTTCCACTATATCTCTATTAAACTGATGGACCTTTACTGACTTCAGTCACCAAAAATAATATTATCTCCTTCTAAATGGCCTATATAGACTACTTATTACTAAGTAGAACATTGAATTTTTTTTTTTTGCACAAGGCAATGAGGGTTAAGTGACTTGCCCAGGGTCACACAGCTAGTAAGTGTCAAGTGTCTAAGGCCAGATTTGAACTCAGGTACTCCTGAATCCAGGGCCAGTGCTTTATCCACTGTGCCACCTAGATGCCCCCAGAACATTTAATTTTTAAAGCCTATTCCACTCTGGAGTATACATTACTCTAAGAAAAATAATTTGGAAAATAAATACATCATATGAAGAAAGTTTGTCCAAAACTTGCTTCTATCTGAATCTGAATCAAGCATGATTTTCTTCACATAGATAGATGGACAGATGGATGTAAGGATGAACAGAAGGATGAATGGATCAATGGATCGATGGATTGATAAATTGATGGATCAATGGATCAGTGGGTAGCAAAGCTATATCATGGCTGTCATGGCTCTATCATTTACTACTTATATAATCTTGGATAAATTGCTTAACATTTCTCATTATCTCCTCTGTAAAATGAGAAGTTGGAATAATTCACCTCTAAATTACCTTCCAGACCTTCAGTTGTCACCTTCTTAATTAAAAGTATACCATCTCTATAAGGGAAATAGGAAGAAGATAGTTATTGTTATTTTTTAAGTGGGAAAAGCTTAGGGATGATCTTTCCAGACTCTGCTACTAGGGGCGAGTACAGTGGAAAACTGAGAAAATCATTCATATTATTTAGAGGGAAATAGCTATCTAGCTATCTATAAGTATATACATATATACATAATGTGTATATATATATACATATATAAATATCTTTAGATATATATACATGTATATAGCTATGTAAATAGATCTATAGGTACATAGATTTGAACCCAGGTCCCCTGACTCAAAACTCAAATTTCTTATACTACACCATACTGCCTCCCTTGCAGATGTGAACATGTTGAGATCTGAATCATCAGAGGGCACTGATTAGTGGATTCATAGATCAATTTATTTATTTGAGTAATGATCAAAACTTTGGAGCTGGTTTAAAAAAATAGAAATTATATCAATGGAATAGATAAAATAAACAAGACCTAAAAATAGAACATCATGGTAACCTATTGCCTGATAAACCCAACACAAACCAATGCAGGAAGGATTATTTATTTGGTATGTAATGTTGGGAAAACAGGAAATTAGGTGGGAAGAAAAGAGATTGAGACCAACATCTTACACCATATATTAAAATAAGTTCTAAATGGACAAGCAACCTAAATGTAAAGGAACAACACATCATAGAAAATTAGAGGAGGGAGAAGAACATACCTTTCACAACTATAATGGGAGGGAGAATTTATAATTAAGCAAGGACTAGAGAGAATCAGAAAAAAATAGACAATCTCTATTACATTAAAATTAAAATACTTTTGCTAAACAAAGTCAATGAAGATAAATAAGAGAAACTGTAAGTTTTACATATATGCCACTAAAAAGTGAAAGTAAAGTACAATGCACAACTCATATATATTCCATCAGAGCTCATCGAAAAAGATGAAAGTGGTGGAGCCAACATGGCAGCTCTCCCAAATTACCCTTCAAACAACTTTAAAATAACATCTTGAATCAAATTCTGGAGTAGCAAAAACAACAAAAGGTCAGGGTTAAATAGCCCAAGGCAACTTAGCAGATCAGAAGTAAAGCCCAAGGCAACTCAGCAGATCTATCTCACTGGGATAAGAATGGACCACAGTTCAAGAGAGGTCTCGCCCTCCACATCACTTTGCGTGCATGAACTTACTAAAAGTACATTTAACCTGAGGCCCTTCATTATTTTGTTGATTAACCAGAAGGAGTCATGTTAGCTGCTTCTTAATTAGGATTGAAACATAATTGCATCTGTTGCAATTACCAATATGCCATACTGCCAGACTTTTTGACAAATTATACTATAAAGCATGAATTGCTTTTTTTTCACCAATATCATGTACAAAATGAAATTCTGATTAAAATAATTACTTCTACCTTTCACAGTTTTAAGGTCATATTCATAGATTTCTTTCTTGAAAGGAAACAAAAAGTTATCTTATACTGGAACTTTCTCCCTTATCCTTGTCCCCATATCCAAAAGAAATATATCAAAAAAAGAAAAAAGAAAGAAATACATCATAATCACTGATATGATATGTAGGGTATGTAAAATAGATTTAGGTTCTAAGATATCTGCAAAAGGAGATATACTTTTGGGCTTTCAGCAAAATTTCCTTCTAACAAAATTTTTTCATTAGCATTTATCACATCAAAAATATGTCAAGTTTTCCAGTCTTATAATCATCCCTTTCCATGTGTAGGTGGAATATTGAATATCTTCACTGCCATTCAACCTTCTTAAATCAGAGGTACAGAGATCTGCAAGTGCTATACTTGTTCAATGTTCATCCTTTTTTATCCTAGACACTAGTGCCATGCACTACAACTGTGTTTACACAGACAGAATGAAGTATAGACCCCAGGTCATTGTCAAGGTAGTTTCAAACAAATGATAATCTCTGAGGGAGAAAAATATTGGCAGTATGTATATATAAAGAGAGAGAGAGAGAGAGAGAGAGAGAGAGAGAGAGAGAGAGAGAGAGAGAGAGACTCAGTTACATACATGGATTATTCCACTTGCATAAACACAACCAAATATCAATCCCAATAGCTTCAGAGGAAGAAAAAATAGCAGTTGGGATAAATCCAAACAAAGCAGGATATTTCTATTGAGAGAAAGCAAAAGCGAATGTTGAGGTCTTATCCTGTGAATGTGAACCTTGCAGACAACCATCTATATAATTCTTTTTATCTATTTGTATTATACAATATTTGCATTGCCTCCTTCCCTCTCTTCAACTTAATCATTTGCATCTCTTTCCTGCTCTTCTTTTCTTTCTTATCTTTTCAATTTAACCTTTGGTGCTGTTTATATGACAGCAAGCTGACATTTGAAGGAAAAGGGTATCTGTCACTATGTGAGTGGTTGTTATAGATTCTTTATTTCCACATTATTAAGATGAATTTTCCATTTTAAAAATGTCCATTTGATAGACACAGATAGTCATTGGCATAGATCCTTCCATATCTTTTACAGATTTTTTTTCTGAATCCTTATAAGAAAAAAAAAAAGGTTAGGACCATCCAATACAGTGTAGTTTTGAAAAGCTTGTCACAAAAAGCCATACTCAATTTTAATCTCAGTCCTCTTCTTGCTCTCTTAAATTCTAGAGAGGTTTCCAAAATTCATCTTCCCTTTGTTTCTTAATTCTTTTGACATGTATCCTCAGCTCTGTTGTTTTTCTCTCCTAAATTGTGTCTTAATGTTTTTGTGTTATTTGTTCATGGATAGTTTCATTTCTTTCATTTATTTTCCCTGATTTTTCCTGTTATGTTCCTGAAGCACCTCATTCCATTAGCTGTTATTTTGCAGATGTAATTGTCTAATGCTGTTCAATTTCCATAAAGGAAAAAATAAATTCCCCTCTCCCTTCCCAAAATCTGAGGGTAGAGGGTTACTACATAAAATTTGGGATAAAAATACAATTTTTCCCAATTAGGTGTTAAATTATCCAAAGAGCAGCAGTTGTCACCATATCTCTCCTCTTGAAAATACAATTCTGAACAATATTTTCTTTAACCAGATAACAGAGGGGAAAAATGAGATTTGGGGCTTGAATTTTGACTGCTTGAAGTGTTCAAATTACCAGATATTTGTTCATCTCTATACTCTCTGTTAAATTTGTTACTAAATAAATTCCAATCACAGGGGGAAAATGTTTTACACAGTTTATAGCACTGTTAGGTACTAGGTTCCAAAGGTTTGTCATGCCGGGGTGGGAGTGGGGATAAGCTCCCACTCTCTATAAAATGCTCCAATAGCATGCATCTCAAATAGCCTCTGACAACCGAAGCCCAACTCCTGGCCTTATCATGGCGGAACTGTTTCCACTAATAGAAGGGGCAAAGGGGAGTCACTGGCGCCTTAAAACCAATCGCTTTGGGCAGATGGGGCTCATCAGCCTTGGCAGCACTGATTTTAAACCTCCATTGCCTTGTGGCTACACCCGTATATGGGAAAGGCTTCGAGAGTTAACCCTGAGGAAAAATCAGGAGTCAGAGTCCCTTAGGCAGTTGGATGTTGGACATCTCATCCCTCTGGCAACTCCTGTGGTGGCCCTGGTGCCAAACTGTACTGGCTCTGCGTTTCCTTTGGATCCACCAGTGTTGCAGAGAGGGAAAACCTGCTGCATGGGCAACAGCTTGTTCTCCATATTGATCCATATTGATCTGCCCAGGCCAGCGCCCTGGAGAGGACACTCCAGCTACTCCTCATGGGATAGATATAACACGCACAGACACACCGTGGCCTGTGGCTCTTCAAGGCGCTGATCCATGGTTGTCTGCAACTGGCAGAAGCCTACTACTACTACTAGGTACTAGCAGAAATACAAAGATTAAGACTTGGTCTTTACCATTATTCAATTCAACAAACATTTTATTAAGCATTGCTATGCCAAAGCGCTATGGAGTTTGAAGTTTAGGAAAGGAATAAGCCTATAAGATAGAACTAGCTGAAATACACAACATTATATAGGATAACTGCCAAGCAAAGTACTATCTGACATCCAAAAGAGAAAAGACTGACCAGTAGGAGAGGTCAGAGGAGACTTCAAGCCATCAAATTTCAATCATTCAACTAAAAAGCATTAATTAATCACTTGTTATATTACCTTTCCTCCTTCTACTTCCTATTTTTTGGTTTTAAGTTTATTTGCATGTCCCTTTTATCATTTTAATTTTTCATAATACAATGTCATGTCCCTTGCAAGCATTTTACGCAAATGATATTTTTATTATTTAACAAGTTATTCAATGAATCTCAGAGAAAATGTCTAAGCTTTTTCCTAGTAGATCTCTGAACCTACTATTTAATAACTATATTTACCTTTCCCAGCAAGTTCTAATTTTTGTTTAATTATTTTTTAAATATGTTCCATGCAACTTGACTTCCCCAATTAAATGACCTGCAACATTTTTTTTCACAGTCCACATATTTCTAATGATTTCTCAGAAGCTACAAATTGAATTATTTAAAACATGAAAACAAAGCAAAGGTGATTCTGATGTAATTTGATAAAAAAAAACATGACTAATCACTTGATTAAGAAACTAAAATTAAAAATAACACCAGAATTTAGTCAGAGGAATCAGACACTACTAGACACTAGCAGGGAGGTGAACTAACATATTTTCTAAACATTAGTACATTTCTAATGAAAAATACATATTGCTAAACTTTCATTAGTTGATTTTAAAGAGATTTCCACCATGAAAAAGTAGTAGAGATTAGAGGTGGGGAAGAAAACAGTAAAGTAGGAACTTACTAACAGCGTTGTTTCCATTCTTCATTACAAGCCATTTTCTGCAGAGAGGTCCATAAGCTAATAGTATCAATGGCATTTGCCATTTTAATAGCTTCTATTTCATCTTTGAAGTCTGTGATTACCTCACCATTTTCCCTATGGATACATCAGGCCTGACCCTGAGACTATTTTGACAACATTCCTCTCATCAGATCAATGAAAAGACATCAGAGTGCCCTAGCCAAGGAGGGAAAATTATGCTTTCCATGAAGCCTCCATGTGCCTTCAAGCCTTCACTGTAAAACAAGCAATTTGATTGAACACAACATAAATACCTAGATGTGATGAATAGTAGGATTCTATGGTATTGAAAATGTGTGCTTTTTTTTTGTGCTAGAAAAAAATCCCTGAAAATAAAATGGGCACCCATAGTTGAGAATGCTGAACATGCTATGGAATGTGACTATCATGGAATATTATTACTATGCCATATGATACTAAGGGCATGAGAAATGCAGAGAAACAAGGTAAGACTTATATCAAGTGGTAGAAAGTAAAGAAAATAGGAATAAGACAACAATCTACCCAATATGTACTATAACATAAGTGGTAGTATTTACATTCAGCAGAATTTGATTAACTATAATGAACAGGGGACAGCTAGGTGGCCCAGTGGATAAAGCACTCGCCTTGGATTCAGGAGGACCTGAGTTCAAATCTAGCCTCAGACAATTGACACTTAACTAGCTGTGTGACCCTGGGCAAGTCACTTAACCCTCATTGCCCTGCAAAAACAAAACAAATTTTTAAAAAACCAAAAAACAGTTATAATGAACAATCTTGATACTAGAGAGTAGATAAGGAAACAACTTTATCCTCACAATAATAACAGATAAAGAACCACAGATAAAGAATGTAGTATACACTGACAAAGTCTATATTTTGATTGGTTTTACTTAAATGATTTCTTTGTTACAGAACAAAGGGAAATTAAAAGAAAATAGCTGGGGGGAAAGGCTACGATGAAACTTTTTAAATATGTATTTATAAAATAAGTTGGTAAAAAAATTATGTTGCCACCCTGCATATTATGATCTAGGCATCTGCCTAATTTGATTACCCCTTGACCTGGCTCTGTCTCTCGGTATTCTCTGAGTAGTATTTAGGCTAAGATCTCCCAAGATATAACTAAACCTTAATTGTTAAGTAGTCATCAGATCAACCAAAAGGAAGATAATTGAGCTTACAGGAGCAGGAAAGTAGTAGCTGCTGCCAAGGAAGAAGGAGGATAGAGAGGAGTGGAAGAAGAAGCATTTTTAAAGCACCTACTATGTGCCAGCCATTGTGTTAACTGTTTTACAGATATTATCTCTGACAATAGACCTAATGAATATACCAGTCTCTCTCTGACTTAAAAACTGTCTACAGAAAGTAGACAAAAGTAAAGAAACTCTGAATTCTTTTTTGGAAGTTTAGACTGGTCCATTATGCAAAAGTTATTTTTAGGTAGTAAAGAAGTGTGTATTGAAAGGAAAGCGAAGGTATGACCTCTTCATGGGAGGGCATGGCAATATGCCTCTAATGGTTGACTTCCTGGGTGACATTTCCCTTTGCATTTGTATTCAAGACATCTCTAAGATGTCTTGAATGTTAATGTTATGCTACAATCTCTCTATTGCCTCTAAAATCACATATAAACTGTTTAACTTGGAATTCAAAGTGCTTCACAACCTACCCCCTTCATACTTTTCCAATCTGTCCACATATTACTCTTATATTCTCTACCATTCATGTGTGATGACATATTTACTATTCCTCACACTCCATCAGTCTAGGTGCCTTTGCACTGGCTGTCCCCCACACTTTTTGTGCTCTTTCACCATACTTCTACCCCTTTGTATTTTATTTACATTTATTTTTCACATGTGTATATTGATACATGTACATTGTGCATTTCTATTCATTAGGATGTAAGCTCCCCTCATTGCCATCACTTCTATCCTTGAAAAAAATCAGCATCAGTATCAGATATCAGTTGGTTTTAATTGTTCCCTGTTTCAAAGAAGAATTCAATAAAGTGTTACTTGAGTGGAAGAGAGGTGAGCAGTAGGAAGGAAAACAATATATCCAGAAATGACTGTGGTATAAAAACAAAAGGCATCATTATAATTTATTTTTATAATAAAGAAAAAAGAAAATTAGTTTCAGGGCACTAACAAGACAAACTAGGTTAAATTATATCCTATTTAGTTCAAAACTGGTGGAAGAAATTTTAAAATAGCCAAGGAAATATGAAACCCCTTCCCCAATTTATAAATGATGTCATAGTAAAGTTGCCTCTAATTAGTTGAGTAGCTGACCTACCTGTCTGAAGAGGTAGGGTTGATATCATTTCCCAAACTTGTAACAAGAGGTGGAGAAGAAGAAAATAAAATGTTTAATTACTTAAGTCTCAATATAGAATTAAAGTAGCATGGTGATCCACATAATGACTACATCAGGTGTCAGTCATAAGAGGTTTAACTCAGTTTCAATGAAAAGGAGAAGAGCCAGTTATAGATTATATTAGAAATAGAAACCTTGGCATCTTTACTAACCATCCACAGAGCTAGTCTTGTCGTGCCTGTGGTGGTGGTAGCTATTTTAACTGTTGATTAATCCCACCAGATGAACCAAGGGGAAGACAATTGAGCACAGGAGCAGGAAGGAAATAGCTGCAGCCAAAAGACCTAATGAGTACACCAGCATCTCTCCCACTTTGAGGCTGCCTTCAGAAAGTAGATAAAAAATAGAAAATTCTGAAACTCTATACTTGTATTTAGTCTGGTCCATTATATTTTAGGTAGTAAGTAGAGAAGTATGTGTTGGGAGGAAAGAGAACAAGATGTGACCTCTTCATGTCAGGGCGTGGAAGTGTGATTCTAATGGTGGACTTTTCTTGGGTGCCTTTTCCAGCTAAAGTAATGGTACTGGAAACCATAGTAATTGTGGTGATAAAGTGTCATAGCAGGCAGACACAGACTTAGTAGGACTTCCATGTTTCTGAGCTTAACATAAATCATTATAAAGAGCTGCCACTCCAACAATTGTAAACCTTGGCAGAGAAAGAGACAAAGAGAAAGAGGCAGAGACAGGGAGAGAGAGACAGAGATGAAGAGAGATAGAGACAGAGAGAGGCAGGGAGACAAAAAGAGGGAGAGAGAGAGTTTAGGGAAATTACATCATTACTTTTTATCATAGCACCTCTTTTTTTAATGGGGCAATGAGGGTTAAGTGACTTGCCCAGGGTCACACAGCTAGTAAGTGCTAAGTGTCTGAGGCCAGATTTGAACTCAGGTCATCCTGAATCCAGGGCCGGTGCTTTATCCACTGTGCCACCTAGCTGCCACCAATTTTTTTTATTTTTTATGGGGCAACAGGGGTTAAGTAACTTTCCCAGGGTCACACAGCTAGTAAGTGTCAAGTGTTTGAGGCCGAATTTGAACTCAGGTCCTGAATCCAGGTCCAGTGTTTTATCTACTTTACCACCTAGCCACCCCCTCATAGCACCTCTTAATGAATATAATCCCTTAAATAACAAAGGTTTAAAAATGTACAAAATTGGAGTAACAAGCAAAAGATTCTAATGCAAAAAGGCAATTTTATTTGTTTGTTTGTTTTGGGTTTTTTTGAAGGGCAATGAGGGTTAAGTGACTTGCCCAGGGTCACACAGCTAGTAAGTGTCAAGTGTCTGAGGCCAGATTTGAACTCAGGTCCTCCTGAATCCAGGGCCAGTGCTTTATCTACTGTGCCACCTAGCTGCCCCCAAAAAGGCAATTTTAGATCCTTAGATATTACAATCTTAGTGGGATGAGACCCTTGACTGGAATAGGATCTGGAAAAGTATACTTTATGCAAAAAGAAACAGGATAGGTAAAAGGGAAATGTAATAATATTATATATTGAAAAGATATCCACTATGGGATATCAAGCAAGACTGTTCAGCAATTCATTTTCACCCCCACCTTATTCATTGCCTAGATGAGTTTGCTGATATAAATATTGTCTCAACTCTGAGAAGTTGTAAAAAAATATATATATGTGATTCTCTCCTTTTTTTAAGCTTTCAACCCCCAGCCAAAGACCACAATCTGTTAAAACTGCCATTTTAAATCTCTCTTTCTCTTCTCCCAGGCAATATCCTTCAAATACCTCCTCCTAGCTGCATTTCCAATAAATATGCTCAAATTATGAAATGTCTGGAGTTAATGCAGCCAAAGAAGTACTTGGAGGAAAAAGTATATCCCTTACTGCTTATATCAATAAAATAGAGAAAAAACAGATCAATGAATTGGGCATGCAACTAAAAAAACAAACAAAAAAAACAATAAATAATAAATAAATAAATAATGAACAAACTAAAAATCCCCAATTAAACACCAAATCGGAAATTCTGAAAATCAAAGGAGACATAACAGTACCATTGAACTGAAAAATAAAACCAGAAGCTGGTTTATGAAAAAAAAATAGAAATATCCAGTCTAAAAGACAGGAGAAAAAAATTAGAACAAAGAAAGATAAATTTTTTTCAGAAACAGTTATTTCTAGAGTACAAGGTTTTATTTAGGTTTCCATGAGGGAGAGCAAGAGAAAAAAAGAAATCAAGGGGCCTGAAGTGGGAAATAGAGAATTAATTACAGTAACATAGCATCCATATCAACAGGTCACATGCTTGATCAGGCCATACAGTCTTACTCTGAGCCTGCTTCTCAAAATGGCTGCCTCCATCCACACTTCTGCTATTCTAGCTCCATGAAGTTCTTTGAAACCTTTCCTCCTCTAGCTCTCTACATTTTCTTTGGAAGTTGGGTTCTTTCTCAATTGTCTGAACTGCTTCCAGGGCTGGCAAGATCATGTTTGTAAAGGCCAAAAGGGACCTGGTCATTTTTTTTGACCAGCCAATGTCAAGCTACCCTTCCAATTCCATCTGGAAAACTTCTTCACACTTTTTAAAGGGTTAAGAAGGTGTACACATGTCTTTAAATTTCATTTAACATATTAATACCTCTTTTTTAAAATCAGGTAAATCATTGAACAATAAAACCAAAGGGAAACACAAGTAAGCTGCAAGATAGAGGTATCTTGTAAAGAACCATATATGAAGATGCCCAGAAGTCAGAAGATGCTGTGAAATCAGGGGAGGAGAGAAGAAGAGGCACAACTGCTTAAAAACTGCATAATCTCTGTTAAATGAAGCCAGAAGACAATGGACCTTGGAGCAAATTATAATCCTGAAGTTTCTATTTCCTTAACTTTGAAGTAAGACTCTTGGCCTCCATAGAAGAACTGGACAGATGGTGGCAGCCAGAGCTAAGAAGTAGACTGGACTGGGCTAGGCTGGGCCAAGGAAGAGCACCACTGCTACTGTGAGTAACTAGTTCAACTACAAGAAACAGTAGGATCATGGAGACATTAATACCATGACAGGTTAAATAGAGTACCAGAAGAGAATTACCCAATAATTCAAAAGGAAATTTCCAAACAGCTTCTCCATGATAGAAAGGTCAAAGTAATTACCTAAGAAAAACTGTTGCCAGGAATAATTCTTGGAAGAAATAGTCCAAAACGCCAACCTGGAAACTGTGGTTCACAATACTTAGGATACCCAAATTGAAATGAAAATGATTGAAAGCCTGAAGTTTGGAGACAACTGTCTAAACAAAATGCATCAGGTCATGTCCAAAGAAGTGCAGAAGATACCATGAAATATGTGATTCTGTGGAAAGATCAGAAGCAAAAAGATGAACTCCAACTGGCAGTTTGACTCAAAAAGATGAGAATGCTATGTTAGAGGAACTACATGTAATCGCTAAGGAACAAATAGAGCTCCCCATGGTTCCTACAAAACTCCATGCTAAGAGAATGTACCAATCAAGAAAGGATCAAAATAGCCAGAACTGGTGGGCAGAACTGAAGGCATATACATGGTACAGTAAACTCCAGACTTAGAGTCAGGAAGACCTGAATTCAAATGCGGCCTTAGATACTTCCTAGCTATATGACCTTGGATGAGTCACTTAACCTCTATCTGCCTCAGTTTCTTCAACTATAAAATGGAGATGATAATAGTACCTACATCCAAGGGTTGTTGAGAGGATCAAATGAGATATTTATAAAGCAACTGGCATAGGGGCAGCTAGGTGGTGCCGTGAATAGAGCACTGTCCCTGGATTCAGGAGGACCTAAGTTCAAATCCGGCCTCAGACCCTTGACACTTACTAGCTGTGTGACCCTGGGCAAGTCACTTAACCCCAATTGCCTCACAAAAAATAAATAAATAAATAAATAAATAAAATGAAGCAACTGGCATATAGAAGATGTTTTATAAATGCTTATTTCTTTCCCATTCTCCCCCTCCCAACCCTACCTCAAAAAAATTCTTAAAGAACCACCACCCACAGTAGGTGGCTCTCAGTCAATCCCAAGAATAAGTATGACCCACGATTCTCCTGAAATGACCTTAGATGAGCAAAAGAAAGATTAAGTAGATAGGGAAACATTGACTGCTCAGTAACACATATTTCCCTTATATCAAGAATTTTTAGGGAAGGCTAGGTGGCACAGTGGATAAAGCACCGGCCCTAGATTCAGGAGTACCTGAGTTCAAATCCGGCCTCAGACACCTGACACTTACTAGCTGTGTGGCCCTGGGCAAGTCACTTAACCCCCATTGCCCTGCCAAAAAAAAAAAAAAATCAATCTGGGGGCAGCTAGGTGGCGCAGTGGATAGAGCACCGGCCCTGGAGTCAGGAGTACCTGAGTTCAAATCCGGCCTCAGACACCTGACACTTACTAGCTGTGTGGCCCTGGGTAAGTCACTTAACCCCAATTGCCCTGAAAAAAAAAAAAGGAATTTTTATTTCCTAGAGCATTTTTTCCTGGCAATCTAAAGGCTGAATCAACTTTGGTAGTTCTGTCTTTCTCTCATCTCTGGATAAGATGACAACTTTGAAAACTTCCAAGGCAAACAAACAAACAAAAGAAAACCTATAAAATGAAGCTGTGTACTAGATTATCTTTAAGGTACTTCCCTGTACTTAATTCTCCACTTCAAATGATCTCTCCATGAGCTTCTGTCCAAATCCCAGCAACTGCTTACACAGAAGTAGCAGAATTGCCCCAGGCATCCCATTTCAAAAGCAGGACTGTAGGCATTATGCATACACACTATTTCTTTTCCTCCCTATTTTCTAAGCCAAAGCCGGACACCATGTGCTGTGTCCATGATATATATCTTGCAGAGGTTTCCAGTGAACTGCATAAATCTGGGAAACGTCTAAATCCCCTGACCGAGCACTGGTGCCTCTAGGGCACCAGCCACTAATTTCACAGGAGGACATACACTCTGACTTGTTTTCCCAGCAGTGATGATGGATTTGTGCTAAAGCATCTGCATTTTCTCAGCTTTGTGATAAACAGCACATTTTAAGGACAGCTGGCTAACACTTAGGGATGTCTATGACCATTAGAATTTTTCTCTCTGTGAAATGGCCCCTTAGCCTCATTAGCACACTGCTCTAGACATTTGAGATAACTACCCCAACAATATAGTAGAATAGTCAGTAACCTTGCAGAAGTGTTAGCCAAGTGTTCAGTTATTCACCATAATATAAGATTTCATAAGCTTAAAATTATGTTTATTAGGAACCTCCCTGCCAATCAAAGTGGAAATTGATGTGCAATACAGTAAATATTTTTTGAAGTCAGTGACCTCTGTAAAATTCCCTCTGTACCACTCAAGCATACCAGATGAGATCAAAGGAAAGAGGCTGGGTTGAGAGGAAGTTGTCAACAAAACAAACAAACAAACAAAAGGAAACAAACCTAGAATATTTAAAGAGCCTAAAGGCAGAGGAAAGGGCAGGGGGATCAGCAGCAGCAATCACTTTTAGGAGACTAGGAAATTACAATTACACAACCCTTAGTAAATTTATTTATTTAATACAGCAAGATTGTGACATGTTGAAAAGTCTGGGATTTGACTATATGATGATAGGCCTTTGTTTCAGAGAGAAGTTTAGGATTATTAAAAGCATTGTACAGTTTCCCAGAGACAATCCAACCCACTTTCCTTTTCCTGTTCAGCTATGAGCTCAATTCATTGTCCATTCTCAGTCTCTATCCAATATATATGTACTGATGGTCCAATATATATGTACTGATTGGCCATCCGACTGCATACTCTAGTTTGGATAATAGTCATTCTTCATTCACTTGGATTTTCCTGTGTGGATATTTATGCCAAATGACTTTTGAGTGATTATAGTTCTCATTTGAAAGGTTCTACAATGGGGGGGGGGCAGGGAGCGGCTTGAGGGAAGGGGGAGCTTGATACTTCTTAATCAACACAATATTATCTGCATACAGGAATTTGTCTTTTATAGAACTATCTACTTAATACTAATGTTCTTCCAGTGAAACCATAAGTTATGGAATGTCACAGTGCCAAAATAATAAAGCTGAAAGTCAATGAAGGGCAATAGAAAGAATTTGGAAGGTACAACTTCTTTCTGGAAGCTAGAAACCAGAAGAAAAAAAAAGCGTCTCTTTTCTCTCTAATTCTCACCAATTCCACTACACAGCACAGAGCACTAAGCAATCAATGATCATCAAGAATAGTCTCATGGGGGCAGCTAGGTGGCACAGTGGATAGAGCACTGGCCCTGGATTCAGGAGGACCTGAGCTCAAATCTGGCCTCAGACACTTAACACTTACCAGCTGTGTGACTCTGGGCAAGTCACTTAACCCCAATTGCCTCACCAAAAAAAAAAAAAAAAAAAAGAATAGTCTCATGCAACTGGCCCTTTAAGTTGAGGGTTACAGCTGTTATAGTAGACCTACAATAGAATTAAAGGCATAATCCTGTGGTAAAAATTACTGGAATTTAGCTGACTCATTTGGGAGGGGCCACACCTGGCCCACCCTGAAGTTACCTATGCTACTGAGGTCAGAAGGAGAGCTCTCCATAGGTAGTTTTTAAAGGACCTCCCCCTTTGTGGGAGGGAGATTGAACCCTCGTTGAGGGGAGACTAGTAGTGGTTTGGAGAACACTCATGCTTGCCTGCTCTCTCTTCTCCCTTTCCTGGTGATGTGCTAGCAGACTTTCTGGGTGTAGTGAGTAAAAACAAAAACCCTGCATTTCTTTGAATTAGCTTAATTGAAAACGATATGGGGATTGTATAGCCTTCGGTTAGAGTTAGGAGGATCTATCTGTATTTCTTTTTCCCTATTTCCTTATCTTTGATTTTTTATTAATTTCACCTTTTGTGGAAAAGAAGTTGTAAGGCTCCTTTCTTATTGGCCTGGGAGAAATGTCTAAAAGGGCAGCTTGGAGGGGAGGGAACTTTGAACCTAGAGGTCCCTCATTATTTCCGGGACCCCAATATTTCATCAAGTCACCCAATTAACGCTCCTACCATGAACAATTCATATGATCTCTCAGAGCCTCAGTTTCCTTATCTAGAAAATGGAGATGTGGAGGTCGTATATTATAGATATGGGGTACAGGCAATAAAAACGGCCAGAGTGACTACAAGACTATGATTCTATATATATTGGATATAAAAGTGATCTCAAAAGAGAAGACTGATAACATTGTTAATGTTAAAAAGAAAAATAATCAAATTCATTGTTATTATTTACTTTTAGTTAATGGAGAGTAGGAGACATTTGTTTTGCCAACAAGAATCTTGGTCATCTTTAATACTTTACTTCTGTTCAATTTATAAGGAGTAACTCAAGAATTTACTTGCCTTTTAGGAAGGGGGCAAACATTTTGAGCAGAAAAGCAATTATTACAGCTCACTTTTCTACTGTTTTTAGATTTAAAGAAAGCTTTCTTCACAACTCTGTGAGAAAGCAAAACCAAATATTATTCCCACATTACAGAAGAGAAAGGGGCAGCTAGGCAGTGTGGTGGACAGAGCACCTGACCTGGAGTAAGGAAGACCTGAGTTCAAATTGGGCCTCAAACGCTTATGACCCCGGGCAAGTGACAACCTTGTTTGCCTCAGTTTCCTCATCTGTACAATGATTTGGAGAAGGAAATAGCAAACTACCACAGTATCTTTGCCAAGAAAACCCTAAATGAGGTCTCAAAGAGTCAGACATGACTGAACAACAATGATAACAAAGACAACAACACAGTTGAGAAAACTGGCTCCAAAAGGTAGGGTGAGTTGTCTAAAATGACACGCTAGTGTGAGAGGTGAGATGGGATAGATGGGTCCTGGTTTTCTGACTCCAAGACAACTGTTTTTTGAAAAATGCCACATTCTATCTATATGTAAATATTACAGCACTTTATTGCCCATCTTTCCACACACACCCCCTTGCCTCCCCACGTAGTAAGTATCCAATGTCTCCAAATGTAGTCTAAGAGACAACCTCTGAAGCATTTTTGAAAAGTTGTGTTAGGGAAAACAACAAGCTGTAATTCTGCTTACTGTTCGAGCTGAAAACATACCTTAATGTTAATCTGCTTGCTCTTTGAGAATGTTAAGAGAAGAAGAAGAAAAACAAGGTAATTAATTGGGGTTTTTTCTTAACATTTGGAGGTTTGGTGGGGCAGCTAGGTGGCACAGTGAATAAGGCATCGGCCATGGATACAGGAGGACCTGAGTTCAAATCTGAAACCCTGGGTAAGTTACTTAATCCTCATTGCCCCGCAGAGGGGAAAACAAACAAACAAACACATTTGGAGGTTTGGGAGGTTTTTTTAGTCTAGTATTTTTTAGTTCTGTATTTACATAAATGGAGTCCCTGCTGCCCCAAAATTTTTCATCTGTTTGATGACTATTCTTGTAAAGCTGAAGATGAAAGTTTCCCTAGGCTTTTCCCAGTGTTTTGGAAATACAATTGAAGTTCTTCTTTCCTCTTTTATCAGTTGGCGTTTTAGAATTATGCTTTCTTTATTCATTCTTCCTTGGAGCAGTGGCAGAATAATTGCTTAACCAAACCCAAGAAGCATGTCTCCATAATTAGTGAGCAACTCTGATCCTGATTCTTTCTTATTTCCTTTCAGCAGGAGATCTTGGAAGGGAAAAAAATCCTCTAGGTAACCTGGGACTTTTGTTTGCTTGTTTGGTCCTAGCCTTGTGATATCCTCTGAAGAAAGACCTCCTGGTATGGAAATTTCCTTCACTAATTCAGAGCAACAATTTGTCTTCAACTCATAGTCCTGGAGAGCCACCTGAGGAACTGAGAAATTAGGTGATTTGCCTAGTATGAATAAGAGCCAGGAAGACCCAAGTCTTCCTCATTTTAAGGCCAACCCTCTAGACTTTCTGATAACTTCGCATTTGTCCTTGGTTTTGTTTGTTTGTTTGTTTGGAGATGGAGACAGGTGGTGGTCTAGGTCTACACCTGTGATTTCACTAGTATAGGCCAATAGAAACTGGAAACTTCTGAAACATAGTCTCAGAAAGTCTCCTTGGGGCATGAATGATTAAGTTACTAGCCTCCCCAGGGTCACACAGCCAGTATGTGGAAGAAACAGAATTTTTTTTTTTTGTGGGGCAATGGGGATTAAGTAACTTGCCCAGGGTCACACAGCTAGTAAGTGTCAAGTGTCTGAGGCCAGAATTGAACTCAGGTCTTCATCCAGAGCCGGTGCTTTATCCACTGCACCACCTAGCTGCCCCTGAAGAAACAGAATTTTAACCCAGGCCTTCCTTATTCTGAGGCTAACTCTCAATAACATGCCTCTCAGGCTACTTGCTTAGTAGGATGAAATTTAAGGTTAATGTCAGTATTTAGTAGTAGTATCAGCAACAGCAGCTCACAATTGTATAGCATTTTAAGATTTGCAAAACACTTTTCATACACAGTTTTCCCATCCGAGTAATTTGATCCTCACAACAGCCCTGTGAGGTAGGTGTTATTATCCAGATTTTACAAGTGAGGGAACTGAGGCACAGAGAAAATAAATTACTTTCCCAAGGTCATGCAGTTAGTATTTAGTACTGGATTCAATCCCATATCTCCATGTCAGTAAGTCCAGTATGTCATGTCACATTGCCCCACACAGCTGTTTAAGTTGCCAGCCCAGAGTCTGCTGTGAACTTCACTCGTTGCTAATGGAATGGCGATCTGACATCCATTTCTTACTTCGCTCCATAAGCATGATACTCTTTTGTATGTAGGGGGCGGTGCATATCAGGGCAATTCAGCAACATGTGTGGATGTGCTTTGAAAAGTGAGAAATGCAAAGTCTCAGACATGCTGAATTCAAGTCCAGATGGTAGAAAGGGCAGAGTAGGAAAGTGGGGGAGTCATTGGCTTTTCCCCCCAACTCCTTTATAGGTTTTGAGATGAGCCTCCAAAGAAGAGGAGTCGAGTTTCTATGGTTTCGGAGACAGACAAAACATCCAAAACAGCATTATGTCTCATTTTCCCAAATGCCATAAACAATGAAGCTACATTTCCAGCATTTCAGGGAAGTATGCTAGCAAACTGTGGGTAACAATATCATTTTCAGAGCAGCTTTGATGCTTCCATAGATCTTGAACCTAACGATTGTGAGAAAATAATTATTAATGATGGATTTGCCGAGGCGGGGGGGGGGGGACACCTTCTTTTCACCCTGACTTCAGAAAGTTTGGTTTAGGAACTTGAGCTGATCACTTTCAGAGCCAGCCCAAAGGTACAACAGAGATAAGACTTTCTGTCTAGGCCAGTGAATGTGCCTTTGCCCTCAGGGGGTCTGTCTTCCACTAGACCCTGATGTCATCAAGGTACAGCTCATTTTAATATGGACCACTCTCCAGTCATGTCAATCAATGGAATGAATGACGCTAACCAATTACCTTTGATCAGTGTGTAAGGAGCTACCTCTATCAGAAAGAGGAAGAGCACTGGACCAGAGATTTGCTCTTTTTTCTTCCTGGAACTCTCTTGAACTTGCCACTCACCCTCTCCTCTTCCTCTTGGCTCAATATGCTGGGTATGTAATTGTTTAGATCTGTAAGCCTGTGACCAGTAAAGAAGTTAAGGAAATGCCATGCAGTAAATTCTTTACTAATATTTAATATACTTTAATAATAAATGTTTACTACCTAAACGGGTGCAATAGCCATTAATCTATAATTAGCAATATTTTAGAAAAACTCAGTCTGACCCCAATAATTTGAAAAGAAACAGCTAGCCCCCCAGTATTTTAAATAATTCATGATGTGGATAGTCCCTTCAGTGATACAGATTGCAATTCTTCAGTACCTCTTCATCATCTGTGATTCTTATACAATAGTGGATCTTCTCTATAGGAAATATATCAAGCAACAAAAGATACAGCCCCTGCTCCTGACAGGGGTAGATTTGCCACTTGGGTACATCAGCTGACCTATGATCTCATCAGAGTGGAGATTCCTTCCAGCAGTGAAGATTGGAGTCCATCCCCACCTATCATCCTGTGTGATTCTTGTCCATACCCTCTAGGAATGATCAAAAAGTTATAAACTGAAGGACATTCTGCTTGATCCCATGGTGGGGGGGGGGGGAAGGAGAATGGTGAAATTCTTTTTAGGCTTGCCAATGGAAAGAAGTAAATTGTAAACTTGTTAGAGATCCAGTGAACTTCAGTGGCTTTTTGCCTTCAAAGTAAATGTTGGGTGAGGTTCTCTAACAAGAATAAATAGGCATTTTATTTCTTTATCACTAGAGGGATGAGGTCTTGTAGCATTTTATAAACTTTTTGTTTATATTTATATTATATTTATAAACTTTTTATAACAACATCAAGAGAACATGGGCAAAGATGGAGAAAATGGCAAGGCTAAGAGCTTCAAGGATTTATGGTTTCTTTCCATTCTGTCACCTTATTATGCTTTAAGCTATTTGACTTTTTAAAAAGCTGTTTTCTCAATTATTTTCAATCCCAAATTTGTATAATAAGAACAGATTTTATGGCATTGCATTCCCTGAAGACCCTCTAAATTCACCACTTTTCCTTTCAAAGAAGATACTGTCATCCACAGCTGCTCCAACAGATGTTCCTGAAGGAGAAACAAAATCAGCCTCATCTGCATCTTGAAAGTAGCTTTTTTTCAGAATGCTCATTGGAATTTCTGTCTTCTTTGGGTAGGTAAGATCTTTCAGGAAGAAAGAATGTGGCAGGGTGAATTTTTTCCCTTAAGGAGACTTGTCTCCCATGATGAAGACAGGCTCATGTCTTGGATTCATTATTGTAGAAACAACAAAATGAAACTGGCATCAAGAAAACCAACTAAAAAGGGGAATAGACCATTCTTAGCCATCGGAACTATGTTTTAGAAAGCCTATGAAATTTTCTAATGCGGAACCTACTGAAGAAAGAAGGGAAATAAGAAGGTGGGTATGAAAGTCAACCTGTCCAAAAGGAGATGAGCTCTGTATACATGTGAAGAGGGGCATAAAGATACTTTGTCATTACTTTAATGCCTTAATATATGTTTTGTCAGCCCTTCTTTGTAGGATGCTTGGAACCCAAGGAGTGGACTGTGAATAGATTACTCTGCAAACTACATCCCAAGCACTTGGGATGAAAAAGAAAGTAATCTTTTTCCTCAATATTATAATAATGCAGGAAGAGAAGGTAAAGATCAAGGAGACCTTCTTTTCCATCCTTCCGAAGCAGAGGATCCACATGGTTCAAGGAGTAGCCACATATACCCACAACCATACAAGACATGCAAAATTATCCTCATCCTCATACTCCAAATCTTGCTACCATCTGCATACACATTTAAAAATGAAAATAATTTTGGATTCAGGCATCATATTTATGAACACAAAGAACTCAATTTCCATCTCGATGGGTCCCAATGACTTCATGAGAGTAAATATTGAGTTATCCAAAATCCTTGGAAGATAGCCATTTTCCAAATAACTAAAGATTTATTCTTTAAAACTTTTGAGTAATTTTTAGGGAAAAATGTTTTGAAATGTATTACATACTTTCATTCCTTCAATAACAGACTATAGCATTTAACATTTTCTTGATGATTCAAATTCATCTTCGTGAATATCAAGTACTGGACTCATATATAAAACAGGCCTTTTAGTCCCTATACTCAATACCCTCAGACTCTTATGCTTGTTGAATTTTTGTCTGCCTTTTTAAGATAGTTTTTGTCTTCTTAGCTATAAACCAACATTCTCCACCCTGAATGTGTGCATGCTTGCACACACACATAAACATGTATATGCATATATACAATCCACATATATACATGTATATATTCATATATACATGTGTGTGTGTTTGCTGCTTCTAATCTGCTGGAACTAGAAGCCAGATACCCAAGTTTTAGGATTATGAATAAACTCATTTCCCATTACAAGTTTAAAAGTCCCTCTTGGAATGACATGTGTAAAAAAAATTGTGTTCAGTCACTTTTTCTTTTCAGTCATTTTTTTTTGTTTCTTTCCTGAGTTCTCAGCTATATTCCAGATAGAAGAGACTGCTGGATATATGGACAGATGGGTGGAGGGAAGGAAGGAAGGAAGGAAGGAAGGAAGGAAGGAAGGAAGGAAGGAAGGAAGGAAGGAAGGAAGGAAGGGGAGGGAGGGAGAAAAAAATTATCCTTAGTATCATAGATTTAGAAATAGAAAATATCTCTAGTACAACCTCCCTTCCCCCTTTACAGATGAGGGTTTAATTCAATGCAGTAGCTAGTAGAATTTAGAACTGGTGAGGATTTTTATTTTGTTTTCATGGCAGCTTTAAATAATAAAGTAGAATTTTATTCATGTTGAAAGGAAAATTGTAGTATACAATATTTCAGCCCCCCAAAAGTATTTTATTCAATTGAATTCAAGAAAAATTTATTATGATCCTGTTATGAACATAGCACTGTGCTAGATGTCAGGGATACAAAGGAAAAAATTAAATAATCCCTTCTGTCCAAGAGTTAATGGGGGAAAGTAGCCATACACTGATAAGTAAATACAAATTATGTTTGTTGGCTGTTTAATGCATTAAATACCATGTAATGAGGTAGGAAAAGATGGAGAAAAGAGAAACCTATGTTGAACAACAAAACACACTCCTTTCTCCCATCACTTCATTAAGATGCTTAAGAATTTCCCAGATTTTCAAGAATCATTATCAATTTTTCAAACAGAAGGATGAAAGTACAGTAGCTATAACAGGGAAAATGGAGGTAGCTCATCAGGCATTTTATCTATGTTATTTTCCACCTTCTGCAGGCTCAATATGATCTAAGTTCTAGAAATTACAAATAGAATTAGTTTGAAAGTAATTCCTGAACTAGGCTACCATATCATAAATAGGGTCAGGGAGTCAACTGGTTAATCAAAGCAAAAATTCTTTTTCCCAAATAACTATTTTAACTATTTAATCTTGCTACATTGTTAGAAACTAGTTTCACTGTCATTGAGAATAATAGGTGGTATTAGTTTGATTATTTTTACATAGCATAGAGAAAAGAATACAGACACTAAGTTCTAGACCCAGCTCTTTTAGGCTTCTTTGGTCCTCAGTTTCCTCATCTGTAAAATAAGAAGTTGAGTGAGGCAGTATTGCACAGTGGGAAAATGCTGGCTTTAGAATCAGAGGATCAGGAGGACAGGCAATGCCTCCTCAGAGCTCTCCCCCAAATCCCTTCAAATAATGCCAGAAGATAATTCCTGGAGCAGCAAAACCCACAAAAGGATGGGGTGAGATCATTCTCCAGCCAAAGATGGCTTAGAAGGTTGGCAGGAAAGGTCTGTTATACCACGGTGAGAGTGGAGTGCAGATCTGAGCTGCACCCCACAGACCCAGTCCCAGCCCCAGAGAATCAGGCCTCTGGAACCTTGGAATCAGCTGAGGCAGCAGCTACTTCTGGAAGTCAGCTCACAGACCAGTGAGGGGGTCAAGTGTTTGGCTGTGGGGAGATTTCATGGTTCTCTGCTGGTACTAAGGCAGGAACTCTGTTGTGTTGCACATGCTTAGGCCTAGGAAGCAGTCTTGAGTGGCAGCCCAGGTGGGGAAGGGCACAGGCACCCCAGAGCTTGCAACCACAGTAAAAAAGAATTCTGTTCCTGGGTTAAAGATCAGGCAGGCCTGTGGTTACTTTAAGACCACAGAACAGGCCAGGGGACTGTAGAACATGCTTCTCCCTAAATTGTACCACCTGGGACCCCCTGAAGCGTGGAACAGTGTGCCCTAGAAGCAGTGCCCCACTTTAAGAAGGAGTTAAAAATCACGAAATAGGATGGCAAAATGAGCAGACAGAAAAAAATATAGACACTAGAAAGAGTCTTTGTTGGCCAGGAAGATCAAAATACACACTCAGAAGAAGACAACAAAGTCAAAGCTCCTACCTCCAAAGCTTCCAAGAAAAAGATGAATTGGTCTCAGGCCATGGAAGTGCTCAAAAGGGACTTTGGAGATAAGGTAAGAGAGAGAGAGGAAAAAATGGAAAGAGAAATGAGAGTGATGCAGGAGGATCTTGAAAAAAAAGACAACAGCTTGAAAAGCAAAATTAAAAAGGAGATACAAAAGCTCTCGGAAGAAAATAATTGCTTAAGAATTAGGATTAAACAAATGGAAGCTAATGACTTTATGAGAAATCAATACACAATAAAGCAAAACCAAATGAATGAAAAAATAGAGGGCAATGTGAAATATCTCCTTGGAGAGATAATTTGAAAATTATTGGATTACCTGAAAGCTATGATCAAAAAAGGAGCTTATATATCATCTTTCAAGAAATTGTCAGGGAAAATTGCCCTGGTATTCTAGAAGCAGACGGTAAATTAGAAATTGAAAGAATCCACCAATCACCTCCTGAAAGAGATTCCAAAATGAAAACCTCCAGGAATATTATAACCAAATTCCAGAACTCCCAGGTCAAGGAGAAAATATTTCGAGCAGGCAGAAAGAAACAATTCAAGTATGGTGGAGCCACAGTCAGGATAACACAAGACCTAGTAGCTTCTACATTAAAGGTTCAGAGGACTTGAAATATGATATTCCAGAAGGCAAAAAAAATTGGGATTACAACCAAGAATCACCTATCCAGCAAAACTGATTGTAATCTTTCAGGAGAAAAAATGGAAATTCAATGAAAGAGAGGACTATCAGGCATTCATGATGAAAAGACCAGAGCTGAATAGAAAATTTGACTCTCAAATACAAGACCCTAGAAAAGAATAAAAAGGTAAACAGGAAAAATAAATCCTAGGGGATATTAAAAGGTTAAACTGTTTACATTCCTACATGATACTTGTAACTCAAAATAACTTTCTCATTATTAAAGCAGGTGGATGGAATATATTTAGACAGAGGGCAAAAGTGTAAGTTGAATATAAAGGAATAATATCTTTTAAAAATAAAATTAAGGGATGAGAGAGAAATTCACTGGGGAGAAAGAGAAAGGAAGATATAGAATGGGTTAAAGTACCTCACATAAAAGAAGCAAGAAAAAATTTATGAAGTGGAGGGGAAGATGGGGGAGGTATGGGGAGTGAGTGAGCCTTGCTCTGATCATAATAGGCTCAAAGAGGGAATAACATGCACATTCAATTGGCAGAGTAATCTATCTAACTCTGCAGGAAAGTAGGGGGGGAAGGGGATAAGGGGGGAGGTGTGGAAAAGGGAGGGAAGATTGGGGGAGGGGCAGTCATAAGCAAATTCTTTTGAGGAGGGATAGGGTAAAAGAAGATAGAAAATAGAGTAAATATGGGAAAGGAATAGGATGGAGGGAAACACAGCAATAGTAACTGAAAAAAATTTGAAGCAGAGGCAAGAGCAAAGTAAGATGATTATAATGATTGATTGATGAATTGATGATGAATGGATAAAGATGAGGATTGATTGATGAGGAGGAGGAGCATTGATTGAGGATGATGATAAAATGTACAGTACTTACTTTGCTAGGCTACTGTAAAGAAAATTCTTTGTCAGGTATAAGGTACTATATAAATGTTATCTATTACTGGTGTTTCAATAATCAACCTCATCGGTTTATTTTAAGGAAATTTCTCTTTAGGGGGCAGCTAGGTGGCACAGTGGATAAAGCACCGGCCCTGTATTCAGGAGGACCTGAGTTTAAATCCGGCCTCAGACACTTGAAACTTACTAGCTGTGTGACCCTGGGAAAGTCACAACCCTCATTGCTCTGCAAAAAAAAAAAAAAAAAGGAAACTTTTTTTTAAGTCTCTCTTTAAAGTACTATATAAATGTAGTTTACTAAAAAAAAAAAAGATGAGTAGGATGCTATCAGAAAAACCTGGAAAGACCCACATGAGCTGATGCAAAATAAAATGTACTGTATACAAAATAACAGCAATATTGTAAAATGACCTGCTATGAATGACTTGGTTATTTTCAGCAATGTAATGATCCAAGACAACTCTGAAGGACTTCTGAAAAATGTAATCCATCTACATAGAAAGAACTGATCGTTTGTGAATACAGATTGAAGCATAATTTTTTGTTAGTTCCTTTATCTGAAGTTTTGGCTTTGTCTGTTTTCTTTCACAACATGGCTAATGTGGAAACATTTTGCATGAAAAAAATAATCAGAGGATCTAGATTTAAATTCTGACTATGCCCCATTATAACTGATATCACTGACTTTGGGCAAGTGACCTTAGGTCCCTCTCTGGGCCACAGTTTCTGCAACTATAAAATGAAGGGGTTAGACTAGATGACTTCTGTGTTTCCCTCCAGCTCAAAACTAAGATTCTATGACATACTCATGGTTAAATTTTCTGATAGTAGCAAGCAAATGTCTCTTTGTTTTAAGCTTCACTTAATACTAAAAAGTTTACTGAACACATTTTTCTCTGTGATTGCATCTATCAAGGTAATATCTAGAATGATCTTAATCTAGACATGGGACACACCTTGTTGAAGAGCCTTTAAGTTTTCATTTTGCTCTATTCATTGCTCATTCATTTTTTTAAAAAATTTGACAATCAACAAATTATGAACACAGTGGGATTATGTATTCTCTTTACCTTTCAGTCAATTGTGTGATTATAAAAATGTGATCTGCTGTAAAGATCTTTCTACAAAAATCTGTCCTCATATTTCCAAGATGATATCCTAGATACATGCATTGACCATTCTCATAAAGATTTTATAGAGATGAGAAAGTAGACAATAGTTATTGATATTTCCTTGGTTGCCCTTTGGGGGGATTTATACCGTCTGTGATTTTTTTCCCCATTTTTTGTTATTGTCCCCTTTTTGAGACATCTTGAAAATAAATCTGTTAAGTGCCTTTAAGTGAGTGTCACTTCCACAAGAGATTTCCTCTAGCTGAACACATTTGGTCAGAGCCAACTGCTTTTCCTGACATTTTTTCCTCCACATTCCATTTTCATTTCCTCATATAGCAAATCAGTTACTAAGATGATAGGGTGCAAATGAAATATGGAAGGGTTTTTTTAGTTAAATTAGCCAAGAAAAGTTAAATTAATTTTAAAAGGAGGGGAGCCCTGAAAGCAGGCAAGCCTTTGCAGACATTTTCTACAGGAGACCACATCTTTATAGTCACACAACTGTGTAGAGAATATAAGATCCTGCTGTGAAAGCATTTTGGTTAAGTCTTCCAATATGCTATGAAAAGCTACTTTTGCAAAAGTATTGTAGAAATTTCTGATCTTCACTTAAGAGAACAAAAGAGATGAAGTACTTTCTTTTGGGAGAGCCCCACGCACTGAGTACATGCAAAGGAAGGGCTCTGCAGGTAAAGACAGGGATGGATGATAACACCTTTTAAGCCCAAATGTCACCATGTACTTTTATTTCCTGTCTTGTGTAGCTCTGTTCCCCAGATACTGTGCACTGATTCCATAAGAACACCCACCGTGTCAGATAATAGAAAGCTACTGGGTGGATAATAGGAAGGGAAGATTTTGCTTACAAGATGAATGAGGGGGATCAATGCATACTTCTGAAAATATGCTCCTCTGGGGAAATAAGATTTTCAGGTGTATGAAATGGTTCTAGGAATGAAGGGAAGAGGGAGAGAGCGATGAAAATGAAAAGAGAACAATTGGAAAGGAGAGCAGAAGAAAGGGAAAAAATTCCTAGAAAATGGGCAATTAAGAGAAAGGAAGGGAGGGAAATATAAAGGCAAGAGATAAGAAGCAGGGGGGAAGAACTGAGAAAAAGGAGACTGAACAAAGCAGAAGGAGAAAGCATGAGGGACAGGGTGTTGTGGTAAGGAAGAATAGGGAGAAGGAAATGGAGTAAGGTTGCTTTTATTCCTCTTTCAGTCCCCACCTGTCTCAGTAAAGACCCACAGAAATTTTAACCTTAGACATAAAGCAGGTGTCAGAAAATAAAACACTTGGGGGGGGGATCCACTGAGGGAACCCACCCAAAAAGGTGTTGGTCCCATCCACATCCCACATTCCATGGCAACTGTTGCCACAGCAGCCACCACTGCCCAGCCAGCCTCCTCGCCTTAACTGCCCTTCTGGGTTTCTGCTGCTACTGCTTCGTCTCCTTCACCCATTTTCAATCCCCACCAGACTGACAGCTGAGGCCCACTAAGCAAGGGAAAAAGTGCTGACCCTGGGACTGGGACCGACTCTTTTCCACAGAGTTAGGATTGAGTAGCCTGCCCTGAGCAAACCTCTGGGATAGAAAGATTTTTCCAAGGCTTTCTGGATCTCTGCTCTAGAGACAGGACAGAAGAGGAGAGGAGAGGAGAGGAGAGGAGAGGAGAGGAGAGGAGAGGAGAGGAGAGGAGAGGAGAGGAGAGGAGAGGAGAGGAGAGGAGAGGAGAGGAGAGGAGAGGAGAGGAGAGGAGAGGAGAGGAGAGGAGAGGAGAGGAGAGGAGAGGAGAGGAGAGGAGAGGAGAGGAGAGGAGAGGAGAGGAGAGGAGAGGAGAGGAGAGGAGAGGAGAGGAGAGGAGAGGAGAGGAGAGGAGAGGAGAGGAGGGGAGGGAGGAAGGGTGGGGGAGAGAGAGAGAGAGAGAGAGAGAGAGAGAGAGAGAGAGAGAGAGAGAGAGAGAGAGAGAGAGAGAGAGAGAGAGAGAATATCTTATCTCTGGAGGATAGCCCCAGGAAAAGCAGGAGTAGGGAATCCCTTCTCTAAAGAACAGAAAAAGGGTCTTTTGGAAAGAATAGGAGTCCTTGCTTGTTTTTGTTTTGAGACTCAAAACTACAAGGGGAGTTTATATTAATCAATCAATAATTGACATTAAACAATCTACAATCAATTTATTAAACACCTGCTATGTGGAAGATAAGGGCAGTTAGGTGGCATAGTGGATAGACTCACTTTTCTGAGTTCAAATCTGGCCTCAGACCCTGGGTAAGTCACTTAACCTTGTTTGCCTTCATTTCCTCATCTGTAAAATGAGCTGGAAAAGGAAATGTCAAACCACTCAAGTATACCTGCTAAAAAAAATCCCAAATAGGATCATGGAGAGTCAGACAGCACTGAACAACAATAACAACAATGCCCAACTAGGAATACAGAGACAAAAATGAAACAAATATCCTTAACCTTGAGGAATTTCCATCCTGTTAGCAAAAACATTTATTAACAAAGGTGTAGTTCTCAAATGCTGTTGTCACTGCAAGAAGAGGAAGTCCTTGCATTAGAGCCAGGTGGTTTGCTTCTCTCTTAAATAGCTGTGACTTGTTTACAGATTAAAGCAAACTAAAAAGCAGAGCAAAACATAACTTCTCTTAGTCTTGCAGGAATGCCTGTGAAGTAGCTTGGCTTCTCCATTTGAGCAACTTAATCACCCACCACCGGCTGCAGACATAATTTTCTTGAGTTGCTCTTCAGTATTGTGGACAAAGGTTAAAATCTCAGTCGTGGCTCGACCTCAGAAGGCAGCTGTTGCTATGTTTATCTTTAGTGTTGTCTGTTTCTTCAGCAGATCAACTTGTGTGAAATGGGAGCCTGAAAAATGGGAACCAGGCACAAGATAACGTGAGAAAGAAAATGCTCTTGTGAGAGCCCAATGGCCTGCCCAATGGCATAAGTTCACATGGATCTACTTCGTGGAATTAGCTTTCTTCCTTCAAGTTCCAAATAAGAAGAGCACAGGCCAAGATGGTGCTCTTCCTCCAGCAGCCCTCGCACAGATTGGGAAGCTGAAAAACTTACAAAGAAAAAACCTGAACCCTAACAAGGTAACGAGGATGTTGCCTGATTCAAAAAGGAGTAATTATAAAGGCTGCCAACATTGAACTATTTTCATCTTCCCTTAGATTGTCCCCATGCTTTGACTCATATTGTCCAGTTTCACTCTCATCAGCTCCTCCCTTAAGATCCCTCTTTACTTTCAAAATGAAACTCAGAAGCCACCTTTTCTAGGAAACTTTTCCTGATTTTCCTCCACTGGAAATTAGCTCTCCTGCCTCAGATTTGTTATGCTGTATTGTTTCTGCCTCTCTGTACTCATCATATTCTTCTTTATATATATATATATATATATATATATATATATATATATATATATATATATATATATATATATATATATATATATATATATATATATATATGTTCAATCCCATCTCTGGAAATAGACACAAAAATCCACCAATTGAACCTTTTCTTGAAGCCTTTTCAACTTGGTAAGACCCCTCAGGAAGCACTTTCTTTTATTGAAAGGCAATTTTCCCACTGAAATGGAACTCTAATATGTAACTATCTGCAAATGTCATGGAACATCAGTCCTTCTGAACTAAAAACAGTGTACTAAGAGAATTAGGTATAAGAAAAAATACCCTAAAACCTTGAAAGAAAAGGAGGGCATAAGGATTATTACATAATACTCAATTTTCAATCACCCACATTATGTGTTAACAGTTCTGAAAGAGATGCTTGTTAGCTGCAATTTCTCTTGTGATGTGATCTTAATCTGTTTTTAATCTCTTAATTCTATCCCAACTGTCTCTTCTCTTCTTTTTCATATGCTCTAGGATGTTTATAAATAATGAATTTTTTATTGCTTTGTCTTCTATTCCCCCCCTCCATTAACCCTGGCACTTGGAGACACCAAACTATAAACTCCTCTCATTTTTCTTTTCACTTTCAACTATTTGTTTCATAATTGCTTCACTTTGTTTTTTCTATCTTCTCCATTAATAACTTTGCAAGAAGTTTTTTACTTTGTTTTTTACTCTTTAAAGCTTTTTACTTTTCTCCTTCCTGTGACTTCTTTTCCTTTCTTTCTTTCTTTCTTTCTTTCTTTCTTTCTTTTTGTGAGGCAATTGGGATTAAGTGACTTGCCCAGGGTCACACAGCTAGTAAGTGTCAAGTGTCTGAGGCTGGATTTGAACTCAGGTCTTCCTGACTCCAGAGCTGCTGCTCTAGCCACTGTGCCACCTAGCTGACCCCTTTTCCTTTCTTCCTTTAAACAAATATCAAATCGAAAGGAGAACAAGGCTTTATTTAACTTGGTCATCCCTGGAATGTTTGGGGTTTTTTTTTATTTCTTACTGTTTTAAAGAAATTGGTTAACCGTTTATCTCTCCCCAAAATCCCTGTTTTTGATAAATTAATTTTGTCCATTATTTTCTCGAGGTACTAAATTTTACATGTCAGACTCTCTTTTTTTGATTATACCTTAATACTATTAATTCAATTGGTGCATTTTTCTTTTTTTGTGGATATATTCTATGCTGTTAGCATTTTCATATAATCATCAAACATCAGGCATAATCATGGACTGTGTGTGTACTGGGCATGCCTATACATGCTTTATTCACAAACACACCCCTATAATATTAGGGTTGGAAGGAACTTTAGAGATAATTTAATCAAACCCACTCATTTTACAAAAGAAAAAAATTATACATTCAGAGATTACATATAGTAGTAACTGACTTAAGGTAGCAGCTATTGAGTCGCACTGCCTGGACTTCAACCAACATCTCCAGACTCTTTTCAATCAAATCTAAATAAATATCCTTTAAACCTTTATGGCCATAGAAGATTTCTCTATATGTGATTTCATGGGTTGTTTCTTAGTTATTTTCAGACTTATTTTCTTCTTCCCAATATCCCTACAAAATCTATTCCAAATACCCCATTTCATATATATATATATATATGGGTTTTTAATCCTTTTCATATTTCTTTTAAGAAATTTATACATCCACAAATCTAAGTTATTCCTCTACAGAATTTGTACCCACAAACACCTACATTTTATACATGTGTCTTTGTCAATATAAAGAATAAGAAATCCAGTTCTTTTGTGTGCAATGAATTTCTTTTCTATTCAGACTTGTTTCTTGAACTCAAATTATACCTGGGATTATGGAATTTTATAAACCATCTCTCTAGCCATTTCTTTTTCTAATGCTATTCTTCCTTCCCATTATGCTATAACCTTTTTGTTTGATTTATAACAAAAATTGCAAAAATGACATGGTTCCACTCCTCCAACATTTTACCCAACTATGGGCCATTGGCTAAGTATCTTATTTTTGAAATACCAATGACTGAGTTCATGTTTATAAGCAGTCTAAATGAGTCAATCTATTCTGTCCCTTTTTCTGGACCTCTGCCACCATCACAGCAGAAGTAGAAAAATCTAAGAGCTATTTTGTATTTTTTCTTTCTTTGGCCACCATGGTCAAAGAATTCAGAACAGAGTGACCGGGCTAGTGATCATTGGATTCTTGGTGCTTGGCTAGCATTATCCTCAGGAAATAAACACAGCTTGTTTCTTAGGCCATACTCAAAGCCTTTCCAACATGGAAAACATGTTATAATTTATGTTCTACTGATCTTTCAGGAACCAATGGTCCCTTCCATGCCACAATGAGGCAACAGAGTAGGATATGATGGAGAACCTGTAATTCTCCTTGCAGATGCAGACAAAAGAATTGGCAGAGTTAATGTTCTTGTGCATCCACGGGAAAAAAGAAACATCATTTTATGGGACATTTAGTCATCTCATATAGTGCATCTCCAAAAAGACCACCATGAAGATGATTACAGGTTAAGGGCTAACATAAATTGCAGAGGCCGAGGACAGCAAAACAAGTGTGGGAATAGGTGTTTCAAGAGTAAGAAACTAATAGAGGCCAAAGGTGACTACAGTACATAGTTATAATACAATTCAGTACAAATGGTTTAAATCCTGTCTTTGCCATTTACTATTGGTGTGATCTTGAACAAATCAGTTAACTTCTTTGGGTCTCTACTTTCTCATCTGTAAAATGGGTGTGTTAGACTAGGTGGATTTTAAAGTCCCTTATAGGATCTATGATCATATTACCACAAAATACTTTCTTCCTGAAGAGAAGAGGAAAGTGTTGGCTTTGGCACATACCAAATATCAACCAAAAATTAATTGATTATATTTGAAATGACAGCAAATGATGAATGAAGTAGTCCTTTTCATACCACCTATCAGTGTACAGTCACACTACTACATTCTTAGAGAAAAGATTTCCAAACCAGAAGAAAACAGAAAAATTAGAAAAAGCAGTAGAACATAATTGAGTCAACTCAAACCTGATATTTAACTAGTGATTTACTCTGGGAACAGAAAATACATAAGAAAACAGACTACTATATACTATCACTATTTCTGAAGGAAGTTTGATTAATCTAAATCAACTTGCCACAGTAAGATGAACAAAATATCCTAGACCCCAACTCAATAGGCAAACATTTGATCTCCTTGAAAGGCAGAAAAATAAGGCATCTAAGGACCACAATAATTCATATTAGGTCAGCTAGTTTCTGAAGTCTTATGCAGGATGATAGCAGAAGACAATGAGTAGTATTTTCTCATAAAACAGGGAGAAGCAGGGAGGCAAAAACAAGTTTACAGAAAATTTGAAGAGTGATCCATCTAATCTAGGTCATTCTAAAGCCACTCAAGGCTGACACTGGAAGTACAATAAACAGATTGGAAAAAATAGAAAAAAGATCTGTAAATAATTCTGTAGAAGACTCTTCTCCATCATTCATCATGGAGACACCACATTTGTTTCAGAGAAACATGACAGACCCTGATGAGCTACATGAGGAAGTAGAAATGACACTAAGAAAAAAACAAAAATGGGAATAGCAGCTGGAGTAGATCAAGACTACGCAGAAGATATCTGTGCTGGAGATGAGATAATTTTGAGGTCATTGAGGGATGAGTTCCCAACACATCTAAAGGAAGGGAGGATACAAATATTTAGAAAGGCCACAGACCTTATTATTACCAACAACAAAAAGGCAACCAAGAAAATATGAACTATTAATCCATGTACTCATTTTTCTATCTCTACAAAACCTTTATGAAAATATGTATTTATATAGATATAAATTTATAGATAGATAGATAGAGCAGCCTTGATGAAGGTATAAGAAGGAAACAGGTAGGACTCCCCAAATGATATTCTACAATAGATCATATCTTTGTAATCGAACAGTTGATTGAAAGGTGTAAACTATAAGATCTCACTTTACTTATTATTAATTGAGTTTTAAAAAGCATTTGATTCAACAGAGCATAGGATATATATATATGCATGTGTATACACACATATATGCATAAATGTGTGTAGATATATATCTTATATATATACATATACATATATATATATATATTAAAGACTACCCTCCAACAAAATATCTTCCATACATGTGTGTGTATAGATAGATGTAGGGGTGTGTGTGTGTGTGTGTGTGTGTGTGTGTGTGTGTATACATATATATATACATATATATTAAAGGCTACACTCCAACACAATATCTTCCATTCATGTTAAAAATCATTCAAGATTCCTTGGAAAATGTAGAAATATAAATTATTTTGTTCAACAAGCTTTTGATTATTAATATCAAGTGAGGCATAAAACAGGGATATATATGCTTGCAAAAGGTGTTTGCCACTAAATGGAGAATATCCGATGTGGTGTCTAAATGAAGGAAGAAATTCCCACAGGTGGTAAGTTTCTCCAGATGTTCCTGTTTGTGGAGTCCATTTGGTACTTAACATTGTAGATCCTCATAAATAAGTTCCATAATCATTTGAAAGAGTTTAGCATAACTATTAACAAAGGGAAGATAAATGTCATCTATCACAGTCTGAATAAGGGCTCCTATTAAGATAATGAAATACCACATGAATCCACAAACCATAGAGCTGATCCACCTTACATATAGGGGGGAAAACATTGCAAATGAACAGAGAATTAGACCCAATGTCAAATAAGAGAAGAGGTTCTCTTGCCCTTGGCAACAGTAAAGTACTTTAAAGGCACTCCCCCCAAGCTTTTCCCTGAAACAAAGATCCATCCTTTCTCCATCAAACTGCCTTTCTCTCTGTTCTTCACTCATACCCCATCTCCCATTCCCACAACTTTACACTGGCTGTCCCCCATACCTGGAAGGTTCTCCTTCCTCACCTCTGCCCTAGAGGATCCTTCTTTTCCTTTAATACACAGTTCCAGTACCACCTTCTACATGAAGCATTTTCTGCCTCCCAAATTGCTATGATTTCAACTACTTTTATTTATTCATGTATAGTTTTACTGAATATATTTATATATTCATTATATATGTTATATTTATTTATTACATATGTTTATTTGTGTATGTATACCCCATTAGAATTATAAGGAAATAAGCTCCTTGTATGTAGTTTTTTCTATTCTTTGTATTGTTTCTATTGTTAGGATCTATGGGTGCAGGAAAGACTAATATCTCTGGTGTGAGAACTGAAAAACACTTTTCAGAGCTGTATTCAACCTTTGGTGTCCAAACAGTCACCCAACTCATATCTATGGCTCCAAGAATATGTAGCATGCACCATGGCCACACTATGCTAATCCATTTTGTAAGATGGGCTAAACATGGTTAAGGGTAACTGACAGACTCCAAACCCATCAGTGAGTTGAGGAGTTAGCATGTGAATACTTCCTCTGGCAAAATGGGCCGATGAGAATAATTTGTTCTAATGGCCATGAAGGCAGCTGATGCAGGCATGATGGAGTATTTAGAATTTGGTTAGACATTGAATACAACCAGGTCATCTACTGCATCCTGAACCAATACCAGTCATCTTGGTTTTTTCTTTGTTGTAGGACTCTGATGACTCTGGAAGAGAAAATGAGGCAGATGACTTCACATAATTCTACCTCACTTGAATCCAATTTATGCATGAGTCAAAAGACATCACCTATACTTTTTCACCATTTTTACCTACCTCAAAGTCCTCTAGCAACAGGCAAGTGACAAAAGCAGCAAACGTGGGTACCTTGAGAGTTATAGTCACAACCTTACACACAGATGGCCTGGCCGTAGGGTCATCTTCTCACTGGACCAAAGTAGCAGTGGGATTTGACAGCCCCCTGTATGTCTGGGCAGCCTTGTTAAGGACCATAACACCACTACTTTATGCTGGTGTGATGAAGGGGATAGAAAAGTTTCCCTACAATTTTTCTATTTCACCCACGCTAACCCTAGCCTACTTACTGTGGCAGGCAGGGACCATACCCTGTGATCAAAACACACCAAAAAAATGTACAAAAACTTGCAAAGATGATTCCACTCATCATTGGAACATGGAATGTGCACACACTTATGGACAACATGAAATCCAGTAGTTCTAAAAGATGAACAGCTCTGGTTTTGAGAGAACTCAGTATGTATAACATCCAAATAGTACCCCTGAGTGAAACAAAGCTAGCAAATGAAAGCCAGCTTACTGAAGGCAGAGCTGGATACACATTTTGTGGAGTGTCCCAGTGAGAGGGAGTGCTGTGTTTTCACAATCAAAACTAATCTAGTGAACAAGTTTGTACACCTCCCAAAAGGAGTAAACAAGCTCATCACAATGTAATTAATTGACAGTTGCCAGAAAGCTCCACACCACCATCATCAATGCTTATGTTCCCACCAAGACAAACACTGATAAGGTCAAAGAGAAATTTTATTAATACATGGAGACTGTTATCATCAATGTGCCAAAAGAGGACAATCATCATTCTGGGTGATTTTAATGTTAGAGTAGGCACAGACTACCAGACATAGCAGGGAGTCCTTGGGCGGAATGTCAGAAACAGCAACAGCAATGGTCACTTACTACTTAAGACTTGTGTATCTCATCACCTCATCAAACTGTGTCCTATTTACCTAAATTAAATAAAAATATCATGGATACAGCAAACATTTGATAGAATATGTAATTGTAAAGAGAAGAAACAGATAGGATATGGGAGTGATGAAGGCTATGTGTGTCAAAGAGTGCTGGACTGATCACAGACTTATCCTCTTCAAGCTAAATATTTGCATTCAATAAAAACAGCAGCACTTCTCACATAAACAGTTTGTTGCTAACTTGGAGGAAGAGCTGAACCAGCACATGTTTGGTAACAGTGGAACAGAAAAGGAAGGGAGGAGCTTTCAGAATTTAATGTACAGTGCCACATTTACTCATTTAGGCCAGAAAAGTTTCAAAAATCAAGATTGGTTTGATGAAAATGATGGGGAAATTCAGAAGCTTCTAAATAAACAATGAGAACTCCACAGGGTTTACCAACAGAATAGTTCATCCACCTCTAAGAAGGAAGCATTTAACTCTATCAAAAGTAAAGTACAAGGGAAGCTAGGTGGCGCAGTGGATAAAACACTGGCCCTGGATTCAGAAGGACCTGAGTTCAAATCTGGACTCAGACACTTGACACTTACTAGCTGTGGGACCCTGGGCAAATCACTTAACCCTCATTGCCCCACAAAAAAAAAAAGTAAAGTACAAGTGAAACTTAGAGAGATTCAGTATTCTTTTCTCAGTAAGGAGACATATGAAATTCAGTTTTATGCTGATAGTAATAATCCAAAGTGCTTATATGATGCTGTGATGGCTTTTTATGGGCCAAAGACCTATGGTGCATCTCAACTATTCAGCAGTGATGAAGCCATGTTAATTAATGATAAAGACATGATCCTTGAGAGATTGCATTCTCAATGAACCATTATCAAACAATGCTGAAACCACTGACCATATACCTCAGGTTGAAATCAATCCCTCTCTAGCTGAACTTCCAACTGAAGAATATATTTTGAATGCCATTAGGCTCCTCTCATGTGGCAAAGCACCTGGTGATGATTTTATTCGAACTGAAATTTACAAGGCAGGGAATCCACTGTTCATACAAAAATTGACAAAAATCTTCCAGGTTATATTGCAAGAAAAGATAATCCCCCAGGAGTTCAAAAATAATTCCATTGTCCATCTCTATAAAGGAAAAGGGAATAGGTTATACTGTAACAATCATGGGGGTTCTCTCTTTTAGTCATTGCCGGCAAGATTCTTGTCGGAATCCTCATTAATAGGCTGATGAAGATGATGATCTGGAAAATGATCATAGACCCAAGAGCCAATGTGACTTCAGATAGGGCCAACGAATGGTTGATATAGTATTTGCTGCCTGATTACTCCAGGAAAAGTGCCAGAATCAGAATAGAGATCTCTACATAATGTTTGTAGTTTTAAACAACTTTGATACTGTCAGTCATGAGGCCTTGTGGAAGACCATAGAAAACTTTGGGTTCCCATAAAAGTTCATCAGTATTCTATACCATTTCCATGACAGAAAATTGCATGGGTTCTGGATAATGAACAATGCTCTTGCACTTCCCCAACCACCAATGGAGGGAAGCAGGCTGTGTGCTTGCTCCCATGCTTTTTAGCATTATGTTTTCAGCAATGTTATCGGACACCGTCAACAAGGATGAAAATGACATCAAAGTCAGCTGCCTTACTGACAGTAAAAATTTAACTTGAAAAAGCTACAAGTCAAGACTAAAATGGAGAGAGAGTTGGTTCCTGACTTTTTGTTTGCAGATAATTGGGCATTCAATATAGCCTCTGAGGCTGAGATGCAACAAAGTATGGATTGATTCTCTGCTGCTTGTGCTAATTTTGGACTAACAATTAACACTAAGAAAACACAGGTTCTCCACCAGCCAGCACCATACCATTCACATGTGGAATCATCAGTTATAGCAAATGGAGAAATTTTGAATGCAATGGATAAGTCATTTACCTTGGCAGTATACTTTCCGGGCATGTACACATAGATGATAAGTTTGACACATGCATTGCCAGAGCTAGCTCAATGTTTGGGAGGCTCTGAAGGAAGGTGTGGGAGAGAAGAGGTATTAGGCTGTCTACCAAACTGAAGGTCTACAGAGACATCGTGCTGATCTCATTGTTGTATGCCTGGGAAACTAGTCAGTCTACCAGTGCCACGCCAGGCAAATGAACTGTCTTGGGAAGATTCTGAAGATCACCTGGGAAGATAAGGTTCTGAGGTCCTTTCTCAAATGGAACTGTCAAGTATTCAAACTCTACTGAAGAGAGCACAACTTAGATGTTGGTCATGTTGTTCAAATACCAAATGTGCATTTGCCTAAAAGAATTTTATAAAGAACTCATATAACACAAGTGCCCACATGGAGGTAAGAAGAAGCAATACAAGAATACTCTAAATGTTTATCAAAAGAACTTTGGAATTGATTGTGAGACATGGGAGACACTGGTACAGGACCTGTACAAGACCTGTGCTTGCATCAAAGAAAATGCAGTCCTCTATGAGCAAAACAGAATTGTGGTAGTTCAAAATAAATGTGAGATGCACAAATTTAGAGACATAGCCACTCTTAATGTTCATATAAACTCTTTGTGACTGACCTGTGGTAGAATATTGTGAGCTCTTATTAGTCTGATCAACCACAGTTGGACACATTATACCTTGACCCTGACATAGTGATCTCATTTTTGTCCTCTCCTAGCATGAAGGACAACAACCACCAGGCCACAGGGCAGTGCCAGAAACATAATTGGCATTTAATCGATGTTTTTTGATTGAATGAATGAATAAATGATAATGCTGTTTGGAATACCAAAGTCTCCTAAGACTTAAAGTTTGACATCACCCAGAAGCAATGAAAAGATACATGGTAGCTGTAAGTAGGTTGTATTTACAGCAAAGAAATGCATGGGAAATGTAGTATAAAGCATGTCACTGAAGAGATTTATTACCAGAAAAAAAGAAGAGCTAGTCACATAGTGAGAGCAAGGCATAAATAGCATAGCCACATGCTCCATGGTGTCCACACAATGTCAAGATATAAAGGAAGATTTCCCTGAATGTTAGATGAACCCCCTGTGCAAAACTTATGGAGGATAGGAATCAAAGTCACAGAGAATGAGAAAGGGTGAATGGTTGTCATTTTTCCTATTAGAGGGAGTACCCACATAGATGAGGTCACAAGTCCACAGAAGTGTTGATGTATTCTTTTCTTGTTATATGTTCCTACTACAAGTAAGCTGTGCTTTGACCAAATTTCTAAAATTTTAATTTACTTTTCAAGATTTTCTTTAGCTTTTCTCTAAGAATAGGGTGTTGAAAGAGATGATTTGTAAAGTCTCTTCTAGCTTTAAGCCCTATATTCCTATGGGATTTCTTTCTCTTTGCTTCCCTTCTCCAACTTTGTGTTATTTTTCTTCACCACCCACTACATTCCTGTGTTTCCTGGGGCTGAGATTCTATGTACAATGGACCTGTTATCCCAATTTTTTTTTTTGGTATTTCCATCTATTAATTTTTATTCATGTCTTCTCTTTCTCCTACACTATGAAGTGAAAGCAAAACCATCTCTTCAAAGGCAATTCTACCCTGTCACTTGTATTCACCCTGAATTTGTATCCTCCTGCTCTTTTCTCACTTATTCCTGCCTGTTTTATGGTTTTGTTGTTCAGTTTCAGTTTTTTCAAATCTTCATTACCCCATTTGGTGTTTTCTTATCAAAGATACTGGAATGGTTTACCATTTATTTCTCTAGCTCATTTTACAGATGAGGAAACTGAGGCAAACAGAGCTAAGTGACTTGCCCAAGGTCACACAGCTACTAAGTGTCAATACCAGATCTAAATTCAGGAAAATGAGTCTTCCTGAATCCAGACCTGCCATTCTGCCCACTGAGCCACCCTTATTATGGTAGGTGGGGATGTTTCCCTACCACTATCTGAATTAAATTATCTTAGTTGTTCTAGTCATAGATCCTATGAGCCTTTTGAGCCATAGAGCCTTTTGAGTCCAATCTCCTATAGATAGCAAACTGAAGCATAAAAAGGTTAAGTGACTTGCCCAAAATCACACAAATAATATTGACAGCAGAAATATAACCCAGGTTTTCTGATTCAAAATACTAGGTTCTCTCCACTCTACCACTCTGGAAACCACCTTTACCTGCATTCCCTATCTCATACAACCACAAGCAGCTAACTTGTGTTTTATAAGCCAGATGTTATCAGCTCAGTAATTATTTCTCCTTTCACTCTGGGCCCTAAAAATTGTATATGCTTCCCTTTCATTATCACTTGATTTTGAGTTGTTTGTGTAGATGATTATTTAAATCTGGGAGAGACTTTAGAAATCATCTCAACCAATCCCCCATTTGCAGGTGAGGAAACTGAATTCCAGAAAAGGCCAGTGACTTTACCCAGGATAGTAAGAAGTAGACCTAGGATTCTAACCCAAGTCCCATAAATCTAAATTCACAGACAGTCTTTTCTGCTAATTCCTACTGTCTCCATAAGGAATTAGACATAGCCCTCTTTTTAGAGAAAATGTTACTTTTTAATCTTCTAAACATGAAAATATTTTCTGACTACATACTCCATTCAGGCGTTTTGGGGGATAGAGGCTCAGAGAGAGACGTTTTCCTATAAGTATCTTCGGCTGTCCTTAGTAGTAGCCATACTTCAATACTTTAAAAGAACATGATTTTGTCAATCTGGATACTCTCTTCACTAAAACAGATGATAATGCCTCCATACTTTTTAAATGCATTTAGTGAGTACCTATTATTTAAAAAAACATAAAAACATGTGATCAGCCTTCTGGTGATGAACCTTTCTACTCTGAGCTAGGTTACTCTAACAAGAGACACAAAAATCCAACATTGAGGACCTATTCAAAATCTTTCCAGCTTAAAGGGATCTATCAGAAATTGTACTACCAGTGGCCAAGCTAAGATGACAGAAAAAATGCAGGAACTTGCCTATGCTCTCCCAAATCTCCCTCAAAACAATGTTAATTATACCTCAGAACAAAGTCTAGAACAGCAGAACTAAGACGAGAAAGGAGTGAATATTTTTCCAACCCAAGACAACGTAGAAAGTTGACAGGAAAGGTCTGTCTCACAAGAATGAGCAGTCTAGCACAGGCCTCACCAGTGCAGGACAAACCCCAGCAAGTCAACAGAAGACCTTGCAGGGGACTGAATCAGTAGTGGCAGCATCCGGAGCTCTCTGAGTATAATCCTTTATTGGGGGACAATGGCCCCAGATGTTTAAGGCAATTGGGCTCAAGTGACTTGTCCAAGGGTCACACAGCTAGTGTCTGAGGTGAGATTTGAACTCAGGTCCTCATGACTTCAGGACCAGTGCTCTATCCACTGCACCACCTAGCTGCCCAGTAGCAATGAGATTACAGCAATATACCACAAAGATCATACACTACGACTAGGCAGGATCTATACCAGTGTCGCAGGGCTGGTTCAGTATTAGGAAACTATTAACATAGTTGACCATATCAATAACAAAATCAACAGAAATTATATGATAATCTCAACAGGTGCAGAAAAAGCTTTTGACACAAGAAATCAGAGGAATAAATGGAGCTTTCTTTAAAATTATAGATAGTATGTATCTAAAACTATCAGAAAACATGATTTCCATTGGGAAGAGAATAGAAGCCTTCCCTATAAGATCAGAACCAGATGAATTCATAATTAATTTCTACCAAACACTTAAAGAATAATTAATTCCAAAACTGCATAACCTACTTGGAAAAATAAGCAAAGGAGTCCTACCAAATTCCTTTTACAACACAAATATGGTGCTGAAATCAAAAACAAGAAGAACAAAAACAGAGAAAGAAAACTATAGACCAATTTTCCTAATTAATATTGATGCAAAAAAATTAAATAAAATACTAGCAACAAGATTACAGCAATATTCCACAAAGTTCATATTCACAATTTGACAAAAACTACTGGGAAAACTGGAAAGTAGTTTGGCAGAAACTAATCACAGAACAACATCTCACGCTGTATACCACAATAAGGTCAAAATTGGTACATGGTTTAGATGTAAAGAATGATAACACAAGCAAATTAGGGCAGCATAGAAGAGTTTACCTGTCAGATCTATAGATAAGGGAGGGATTTTTGTGGTTCAACAAGAGACAGAGAGCATTACAGGATGTAAAATGGATGATTTTGATTACAATAAACTTAAAAGGGTTCCACAAACAAAACCAATGCAGCCAAGATCAGAAGGAAATCAGAATCTCTGGCAGTGGGGAAGGGATGATTTTACACAAATTTTCTCTGATAAATGCCTCATGTCTCAACTATATAGAAAACTAAGTTGATTTTATAAGAATACAAGTTATTTCCCAATTGATAAATGGTCAAAGGATATGAACAGGCAGTTTTCAGATGAAGAAATCAAAGCTATCTAAAGTCATATAAAATGCTCTAAATTACTATCGATTAGAAACACAAATTAAAACAACTCTGAGGTACCACCTCACATTTTTTAGATTGACTAATATAAAAGAAAAGGAAAATGACAAACATTAGAGGGAAATGTGAGGAAATTGGGACATTGATGCACTGTTGGTCAAATTGTGAACTGATCCAACCATTCTAGAGAGTAATTTGGAACTATGTCCAAGGGGTTATATATAGGTCTATATCCCAAAGAGATTTTTTTAAAAGAAAGAAAAGCACCTACATGTACACAAATATTTATATCAGCTCTTTTTGTCATAGCAAAGAATTGGAAATTGAGGGGATGTCCATCAATTGAGGAATGGCTGAGCAGATTGTGGTATATAATTGTGATGGAATACTACTGTGTTATAATGACAATCAGGATACTTTCTGACTTACATGAGCTGATGCAAAGTGAAGGGAACCGAATCAGGAGAATAATTTGCACAGAAAGAACAATAATATGCAATAATCAACTTTTAAGCACTTGCTATATACCAAGCTCCATGCTAAGCACTGGGAATACAAATGGGGAAAAAAACAGCCCCTTATCTTAAGGATCTCATATTATAGTTCAGAGAACAGTTCAGCAGCAGGGCAGATAGCAAGGCCCAGGGGCTCCTACTACTCCTCTTTATGTGCTCTATACTCTGGAAGAGTGGACATTTCCCTGCATTATCCCCTGTCCCCCAAAATCCCTTCATTCTCCTATCACTACACTTTTGTTCATGCTATTTCCTGCATGGTATATTCTCTCTCACATCTCTACCCATTGAATTTTTCTCAATCTTTTAATAAAACCTAACTCAAACACAACCTGTATGTAAAACTGTCCTGGGTACCACACTGCTAATAACCTTCTGTCTTGGAACTTACATAACATTTTGATTTGCAATTCTTTAATAAACTTATCATTGTTGTACATTATGTCATTAATATATGTGGCAGTTCCCTATTTTAGATTGTTAGCTTCCTTAGGGCAGGGAACATGTTTTATCTAAACTTGGCAGGTATCGCATTTTATCTAAAAATCTCCTCTGCACGACATAATTCATATGTTCATATGCTCTGATCACAGAACACCTAATAAAGGTTCACCAAACTGTTTATGAAATATGTAAGGAGGAATTTGGCAGATTTTACTATCTTTAACACATTGAATCCTAAATAAATAGCACTTGAAAAGTTGTTATACTCATCCTCCCCTCCATAATGATGTTTCCACAAAATATACTATTACAAAGCCAACACCTGGGTGCTAATAAAAATAATTATAGTGAGCATTTATATAGTGATATCTCTCTGTGTGACTAAGGTTTTTGCAATGTTTTCTGCATGTTATCACATTTAATCCTCACAAAAATGCTATGAAGTAACTGCTATTATCTCTGTTTTTGCAGATTAGTAAACTAAGGCTGATAGGTTAGTCACACAGTTTATGAATAACAGAGGAAAGATTTGAACTTGGGTATTCCAGACTCCAAGCCTAGTATTCTATCTCTTACACCACCTAGCTGTCATATTGACCGGAATCTTTAATACTTCATGATATCTTCTTAACCAAATCAAAGTATCTTCTATAGCTATTATTTCTTTCTCAAAGAGGATGAACAGAGCCCTCATCCTTGCCTGGCCAAAAGGATCCTCTGGACACCATTTCTAGAAGGTTAACCCATACCACAAGAGAAGCATTGTGGCATGGTAGATAGAATGCTGGACTTGGAGTCAGAAAGACCCAGATTCAAATCATGCCTCTGCCTCATTGTAGCTATGTGATCATAAGCAAATCCTTTAACTTCTTGGTTTCTTCATCTACAAAATGGGGATAATAACTATAGTCCCTATGTCACAGAGATTATATAAAGGCCAAATGTCTAATGATAGCCATCTCGGGGGAGGGGGGGTGAGGAGAGAAATTTACATGACAATTTGATTGTATATTTGAAAGGAATAGCAAGTTGCACATAGTAGATTTGCAGTTTCAGGTGCAAATATCTTTTTATTGTGCTATGTTATGAAAATGCTTATTTTATTCAATAAATTACAAATAAAATATTTTAAAAGGTCAAGTGAAATAATATATCAAAGATCACTCACCTCTTTAAAGCAGTATGTAAATGTCAATTATTATTATCCCCTCCTTTGTTCAAATTCTTCATGGCTTGTATACCCACCATGCTTGTATACCCACCCATCAGTACTCTCTGGTTTCTCCATCTCTCAACACATCTGCTAGAAGTGCCACATTTCTTACTTTGACTTTGACAATTCCTTCCCACTAACAGTAGTCATATCATCTACTACTTAGAATATGCCACTCAACACATGAGTAAAGTATATTTGGTCCCCATAATAACTTCATGTCATTAATACTATTTCATGGCTATGGACTTTTAGCCTACAAGAAGTTGTGATACACAAGGTCTCATAGTTTTAGTAATAGAATGATAACAAAAAGCCAAGGTACCTTCACTTTTGATGACTCAAATATATTTACCAAATTGAAGCTTCTGGCAATTTATTTATTGACCCCAAACTTCTCTGTTTCTGGAAAGGCACCACCATTCACCTAGATTATTACAGATGCCTCCTATATGCTCTCCTTGCCTCGAGCTTCTCTGTTTTAATCCATCCACCACATTAATGCCAAAGTGATTTGCCTTTACCTGATCAGTTCACCCCCCTACTCAGTAAGCTCCAGTGACTCCCTATTGCCTCTAGGACACAATATAAATTGCATCCTAATTAGATTTTAAAAGCCTTCACAACCTGGTCCCAACCTATCCTCCTAAACTCATAATATGCTACTCCCTCTCCCATATTCTGCCATCCAGCCAAACTAGCCTTCTCTTTGTTCCTCACACATAACATTCCATTTAATATCTCCATACCTCTGCATTGATTGTCTCCCATACTAGGAATGCATTCCTACTCCTCTTCTACCTCATCTTTTGCTCAAAAAAAATCTAGTATCACCTTCTACACCTTCCTAATACTCATTCCAACTGCTAGCGCCCTCCTTCCCAAACTCTCTTTTATTCAACAATTGTGTATTTATTCTGTGATCACATTTTTATGTTCTTCTTACCTTCCTGGTAGAATGCAACTTACTTGAAAGTAGGAATCAGTTTACTTTGTGTATCCTTGGTGCCTTGCACAGTACCTAATGCATAGTTAATGCTCATTGATTGAGCTTTATCCATAAATTTCAAGTCAATTATGCCAGTCATTTAATAAATATTTATCAAGTGCTTACTATGTGCCTGGCATTGGCATTCTGCTAAGCACTGGAGATACAAAGAAATGCAAAAGGCAATCCCTGCTTCATAAATTTTCCAAACCAGCCACAAAAGAAAAAAGATGAAAAAAAAAATCTCTAAATCCTGATTCTGTTACTTAAAAGCTGTGACCTTAGGCAAGTCGCTTAATAACCTCTCTGAACCTCGGGTGGCTTTTTTTTCTTCATTTCATCTGTAAATTGAGAGGATTGGACTAAATGCTCTCTTATTTGAGAGGAGTACAGGCCTCTCAATCTGTAAATGCTATTATCACACTCCATTATCTAAAGCCCTATCATTTTATGATACCATTTACCTTTTCCTTGGAAGGAATGCAAAAATACATTTAGGCTATCAGGTACAAAAGTCTATAATAATATTCAATAAACATTTATTAAGCACTTACTATGTGCCAAGCACTGTGATAAGTGCTGGGGCTACAAATATGAATAAAGTAAGATAGCACTTGCCTTCAAGGAGTTTATAATCTAATAAGGGAAGAAGAAACGCAAAAGGAAGCTGAAAAGGGTGGGGGAGGTACTCAACATTGGGCATGGTGGAGAAGTCAATGAGAGAATCCCCAAAGTAAATCAGCCAGATAAGAAATGTGATATCTAGGTTGAGTTTTCTTCTTAAATGGATGTGTGGTGCCCCACCCTCAAATGAAGGATGGAAAGGGTTCTAATGGGATGGGATGCCAACAATGATAAGACCTTACTGGATGATGAGGTGATCCCAATAGTGAACTTCCTGGATTATGATGGAGAAGTCAGTCAGGGAATTCCCAAAGTAGTGCACCCAGATGAGAAATGAGAAGAAATTGAATATGCATGTATAAAATTTAATGATAGGTAACAAGGAAGGACCACCGACTTATCAAGAAGACCAGACTTTGAATGTTTTTTCAGACATTTCCCAGATGTGTGGCTATGGGAAAGCCTCAATTATAGCTGGGAGGCTCAATTGATAGTGTACTAGTCTTGCAGTGAGGAAGACACAAGTTCAAATTCACCTCAGACATTTCCTAGCTGTGTGATCTTGGGCATGTCATTTAACCTTTGTTTGCCTCTGTTTCCTCAACTGTAAAATGGGGATAGTAATAGCCCCTACCTCCCAGGGTTGTTGTGATGATCAAATGATATAATATTTATAAGGTGCTTAGCATAATGACTGACACATAGTAGATACTAAATAAATGCTAGTTATAATTATTATACTTAGATAATATTAGTTACTCCCTGATAGGGTTATTGCAAAGGACAAATAAGATGATATGTATGAGGCAAACCTTAGAGCATTATATTAAAGTAAACTATTATTATAACTCAAGTAAAATAATGGCTAAGGGGAGTGGAGGTGTTTGGAGATTTTTTTAATCACTTTATATTACTAACAAAAGTCTCATTCATAATGTGTATGTTTGTGTGTCTGTGTGTATAACCTGAGAAACAGAAAGGCAACTGTGATGTAGTTGGTTTTTTTGGTTGTTTTTTTTTTTAAGTCAAGAATTTGTATTTAGGAGAACTAAGATTGAGTTGACTAATGGTTGTTTTAACTTCTGAACCTTGGTTTCTTTCTTTCTTTCTTTCTTTCTTTCTTTCTTTCTTTTTTGGTGAGGCAATTGGGGTTAAGTGACTTGCCCAGGGTCACACAGCTAGTAAGTGTCAAGCATCTGAGGCCGGATTTGAACTCAGGTCCTCCTGAATCTAGGGCTGGTGCTTTATCCACTGTACCACCTAGCTGCCCCTGGTTTCTTTATATGTAAAAGAGAGAGGGAGAGAGAGAGAGAGAGAGAGAGAGAGAGAGAGAGAGAGAGAATGAATGACACTTGCTTTATGCATTTCACAGAGATTTTGTAAAGATTACAAACCATAAATTATAATATTTGTTATTGTTCGGTTATTTTCAGTCATATCCAACTCTTTGTGACCCCATTTGGGGTTCTCTTAGCAAACATAGTGGAGAAGTTTGCCATGTCCTTCTCTAGCTCATTTTACAGATGAGGAAGCTGAAGTAAACAGACCTAAGTGACTTACCCAGGGTCACATAGCTAATAAATGCCTGAGAAAAGATTTGAACTCAGGAAGATGAATCTTCCTGACTCCCAGGCTAACACTCTATCCACTGCATCACCTACCTGCCCAAGTTACTATATAGATATTGGCTTTTATTACATCAAAATATACAAGTTGCCATATTATAATAACACATGAAATCTATATAACACTAAATTTTATAAGGTACTTTTCAACCTTTTTATCCTCATGACAGCCTTTTTAAGTATGTAATGAAGGTAGTATTATATCTATTTTCCATTTTACAAGTGATGAAATAGGTGCAGAGATGTTAAATGACTTACATGATATCACATAGCTACTAAGTCGGAGGCTGGATTTGAACCCAGATCTCACCTGAATCTGGATTTATCATTCCTTGTACTATATCACATTGCTTCCCATTATTACTAATATAGGATTATTTTATTAGTTACTCTTTATAATTTAACTGTTCAATTCAGTTATTTTTTCAATGATGTCTGACTCTTCATGACCTCATTTGGTGTTTTCTTCACATTTCCTTCTCTAGCTCATTTTCCAGATGAGAAAACTGAGGCAAGCAGGGTTAAGTGACTTGGCCAGAGTCACAGGGCTATCAAGTATCTGAGGCCAGATTTGAATTCTAAAAGATTAATATTCCTAAATTCAGGTCCAGCACTCTATAGATTATAACACCTAACTTCAAGGACAAGGAAATTAATTAATAGCAAAATATGTGTAAGAAATATTGGGTTTTCAGCCTATATGAATTACTTAATTCTAAAAGTTTGGGTTTTTTGTTTGTTTGTTTGTTTGTTTTAGTGAGGCAAATGGGGTTAAGTGACTTGCCCAGGGTCACACAGCTAGTAAGTGTTAAGTGTCTGAGGCCGGGTTTGAACTCAGGTACTCCTGACTCCAGGGCCGGTGCTCTATCCCATGTGCCACCTAGCTGCCCCTTAATTCTAAAAGTTTTAAAGGAATGAAGTACTACCATTCCCTAGCAACCATGAAACATCTCTAGATTATAGGCATTGGGTTCATTTCTGAGGTAGTCTCTTATGCATGAATGCATAATACATATCTCTTGACTATACATCCCATACTCCATAGAAATTCTGCCAGTAAATCAAATAAAATAAAACTCATCCTTTTTTAGTGTGCTTAGTTCAAGGAAAAACTAGAATAAATTATCATCTTTGATAATTCTCTAGGATAGAAAATCCAAAATTAGTTGTTTGGAAGTGAACTTGGGATAGTTCAGATGAGTTCCTGCCTTATTCCACCATCTTAGCTTTGCCCCTCAAGCCAATACATTTTGGAACATGTACTGAAAATTTGACTTATTCTTCTGATGTATTGAAAGACTAGAACATATCAAAAAATAGATATAAAATGTTCATATAATTGATTTAGTACAGGAATCTGGGTGTATGGCAGCATAGAGAGTGCTACGGGAAATACTTCCTACCACATTTTCATTATGCTTCCTCATAGAGAATAAAAGTTTTTTTAGTTGGAGAATAATAATAAATTGATAGAATGAAATACAACCTGAAGTGGAAAGGGGGGTTAGGGTAGTATTGTGGGGGTTTTACCAGTAGCTTGATTAGCAGTCCATATCATAGTAGGTAACTAAAACTCAGGAAACATTTTCACACTCTGAAATTCCTGTCAGCTTATACATATGCTGTTGTCCCTTCATACTATTTATAAGTTTCCCCCTTCCATTTCCAATAAAAAAATAAAATAAAATAACTATTTGTATAGCAGAAAAAAGGAAAGGCATATGTCAGGAAAATCTAACATTATACTATATTTCCAGAATGTGGAGCATACTAATGAATCAACCATCCAAGTGAGCATTGGTTCTCCTTTTATCTCCTTCCCAGTCTATTCAGTACAGTGCTTCCAGAAAGAAATTACTTCTGTGAGATATAGGCAACATAAAGGCTAGCAACTGTAGAATATCAATAGTGAACAGCATATGAAGGTGAACAGCAACCTCTAAGAAAAAAGTGCATTCAATATTTTTATCTTTGTCTAATTCAACATCATAGTGAGAATTGATGACCTTTGGGGGAGGTTATTCTCATATTTCTGATAGGACAATTTCTGTATTAAATAGTTGTCCTCTGTCACACACACACACACACACACACACACACACACACACACACACACACACACAGAGGCTGTGGCACCATTAACAAATGCAATGAGAAGAAAATATCCCATTAAGTTGGGATTGTATTGAATTATTTTTAATAGGTTCAGAAAATATCATTCTTTGTTGAATTAAGTATAAAACACAATTTCATGATAAAATTCCTTTTAGAATTTTTATTCTCTTAACATGTAACTGAGATAATACCAGATTAATTTTCACTTAACAGACAAGAGGGAGAAGTAAAAGTAATACAGAAAGAAAACTATTTAGGTTTCTCAACACAGAGTAGGGGAAAACCCATGCAGAGGATGTGCTTGTGAAAACTGCACAGGAATCCAATTTTTGTGAATGGAACAATACTTCCTTATGGTTTCACATCATTAAACTTCCTCTTGGTCTTCATTTAGTTTTTAACACCTTAGTTTCTGCCAAGCAATTAGTGATCAGTAAACAAACATTTAGATGTACAAAGGAAGAGCATTGAATGCTTGTCTAAATCAAATTATCATTTTTTATTAAAAAAAATAGTTGCTTTCTAATTTGTCTGGCTTGAGGGGCAAAGCTAAGATGGTGGAATAAGGCAGAAACTCGTCTGAACTATCACAAGTTCACCTCCAAACAACTATAAAATAACACCTCCAAATTAATTCTAGAGCAGCAGAACCAACAAAAAAGACATGATGAAACAATTTTTCAGCCCAAGACAACTTAGAATGTCAGCAGAAAAGGTCTGTCTGATTTGGGTAAAAGAGGAGTACAATCCAATGCAGATAGCATCTAGGTAACCCAGAAGTAGGCCATGTTCCAGCAAGCCAGCAGAAGGCCCTGGGCCCCAGCATAGGTCAACAACAATATCCAACAGTCCCTCACAGCAGGCCAATGGCACAGCAAGCAAGCAGTGAGGCCTTGAGCCCCCAGTACAACAGGCCAGCAGCCAAGCCCTGAAGCCACACACAGCAAGCCAGCTACCAGGCACTGTGGCCCCAGCACAGGAAGCTTAGTACAGTGCCTCCTCCAACTCAGGAGTAAAGCCCAACGTTATAAGGCTAGTACATGAGCAAATAAAGAACCTGACCATAGAAAGTTGCTATGATGACAGAGAAAATCAAACCACAAAGATGTTAATAATATCAAAATGCCTACATGTAAAGCCCCTCAAAAAAAATGTGAATTGGTCTCAGACCCAAAAAGTACTCTTTGAAGAGGTCAAAAAAGATTTTAAAAGTCAAATAAAAGAGAAAAAAACTGGGAAAGGAAATGAGAGTAATAGAAGAGAATCATGAAAAAGAGTCAACAGCTTGGTAAAAGAAATACAAAAAATGGAAAAAGATGAACAAAAATTCATTGAAGAAAACAACTCCTTCAAAAGTAGACTTGGCCAAATAAAGAAAGGAGGTACAAAAGCTCAATGAAGAAAGTAACTCCTTAAAAATTACAATTGGGCAAGTAAAATCTAATGACTCCACAAGACATTAAGAGTCAAACAAAATCAAGAGGGAAAAAATAGAAGATACTGCAAAATATTTCACTGGAAAATCAACTGACCTGGATAATAAATCTAAGAGAAATAAATTCAGAATTATAGAACAACCTCAAAACTATGATAAATAAAGAACCTAGACATCAAATTAAAAGAAATTATCAAGGAAAACTGCCCTGATATGCTAGAACCAGAGGGTAAAATAGAAATTTAAAGAATCCACTGGTCATCTCCCGAAAGAAATCCCCAAATGATAACTCTTAGAAATATTATAGCCAAATTCCAGAACTCTCAGGTCAAGAAGAAAGTATTACTAGGGAACTAAATCAAATTTAAAAGAATGCTAATCATTCCCCAATTAAGAAATGGTCAAAGGATATGAACAGGCAGTTTTCCATTGAAGAAATCAAGGCTATCTAATGGCATATGAAAAAATACTCTAAATCATTATTGATTAAAGAGATGCAAATTAAAACATCTCTGAGGTACCACCTCACACCTATCAGATTGACTAATATGACAAAAAAGGAAAATAATAAATGTCGGAGAAGCTGTGGAAAAATTGGAACACTAATGCATTGTTGGTGGAGCTATGAACTGATCCAAGCATTCTGGAGAGCAATTTGGAATTATGCCCAAAGGGCTATAAAACTTCATACGCTTTGACCCAGCAATATCACCATTAGGTCTTTATCCCAAAGAGATCACAAAAAAAGGGAAAAGAACCCAGATGTACAAAAAATATTTATAGCTGCTCTCTTTGTAGTAGCAAAGAAGTGGAAATTGAGGGGATGCCCATCAATTGGGGAATGGCTAAACAAGTCGTGGTAAATAAATGTAATGGAATACTATTGTGCCATAAGAAAAAATTAGCAAGTGAATTTCAGAGAAACCTGGAAGGATTTACATGAACTGATGCTGAGTGAGATAAGCAGAACCAGAAGAACATTGTACACAGTATCAACAACATTGTGTGATGATCAACTCTGATAGATTTAACTCTTCTCAGCAATACAATGGTCCAAGATAATTCCAATGGACTCATGATGGAAAATGCTCTCCACATCCAGAAAAAAGAACTGTGGAATCTAGATGCAGATTGAACCATATTGTTTCTACTTTTTTTGTTTTTCTTTTTTGAGGTTTTTCCCCTTTTGTTCTGATTCTTCTTTTATAACATGGCTAATGCAGAAACATGTTTAATGTTATTGTACATACATAACCTATATCAGATTGCTTGCCGTCTTGGGAAGAGGGGAGGGAAGGGAAGGAGGGAGAAAATTTTGGAACTAGAAATCACATAAAAACAAATGTTGAAAACTATCTCTACGTGTAACTAGAAAATAATAAAATACTTTTGTGATTAAAAAAAGAAGAAAGTACTACAATCAGCCTGAAATAAATAATACAAATATCATGGAGCCACACTCAGAAGTACATTGGGTTAAGCAGCTTCTACCTTAAAAGATAGGAGAGCTTAGAATATGATATTCTGAAGACCAAGGTGGTAGGATTTTACCCACAATCCACCTACCCAGCAAAACTGAGTTTAATCCTACAGAGGAAAAATGAATATCTGATGAAATAGAATATTTTCAAGCACTCCTGAGGAAAAAAACAGAACTGAATATAAAATCTGACTTTCAAATACAAGAGAAGCATGAAAAGGTAAAGAGAAAAGAGAAATCATATGAGATTCAATAAGGGTAAACTGTATACATCCCTACATGGTAAGATAATACTTATAACTCCTAAGAACATTATCATTATTAGGATAGTTAGAAAAAGGGCACAGATGTGAGTGGACTATGATGGAATGATACCCCAAAAAATGAAATTAAGGGCTGAGAAAAAGGGATGTGCTAGGAGAAGGGGGAAGAAAAAAGAAGAATGGAATAAATTATCTCACATAAAAGAGACACAAATGAGCTTTTACATTGGAAGAGAAGATGAGGATGTGGGCAATATTTGAACATTACTTTCATCAGAATCAGGTCAAAGAGGGAATAATATATACAATCAAGTGTGTATAGAAACCTACCTTACCCTACATTAAAGGAGAGAAGGGGGACAAGGGAAGAAGAAGATGATAGAAGAGAGGGCAGATTGAGGGAGACAGTGTTCAGAAGCAAAATACATTTAAGAAACTGGGTGAAAAGATAGAGAGAAGAATAAATGGGGATAAAGTAGTATGGAGGAAAATACACAGTTAATAATCATAATTTTAAATGTGAATGGAGTGAACTCATACATAAAACAGAAGCAGATAGAGTGGATTAAAAAACAGAATCCAATAATATGTTGTTTACAAAAAATACATTTGAGGCAGAGAGTCACAAAGAGAGTAAAGGAGAGGAGTAGAGCAGAAGTTTAAAAAGAAAAGCAGTTTAACTTAAAAAAGGGGAAGGGGGTGTGTGCTAAGAATCATGACCTCAGACAAAGCAAAAGCAAAAGTGGATCTAATGAAAAGAGATAAGGAAGAAAATTATATCTTGCTAAAAGATACAATGAAGTAATATCATTATTAAATGTATAAAAATGGTATGGGCAGCAAGGTGGAGCAGTAAATAAAGCATCAACCCTGGATTAAGGAGGACCTGAGTTCAAATCCAGCCTCAGGCACTTGACACTGTGTGACCCTGGGCAAGTCACTTAACCCTCATTGCCTTGCCAAAAAAACTAAAATGGTATAACATCTACATTTTTAAAGAAGTTAAATAAGTTATAGAAGAAAATACATAGCAAAACTATACTAGTGCAGGACCCCAACTTTCCCCTCTCAGAACTGGATCAATCTAAAAAACAAAGAAGAAAAAAGTTGAGAAGGTGAATGGGATTTTCGAAAAATTAGATGTGATAGCCCTCTGGAGAAAATTGAATGGGAATAGAAAGGAATATGCCTCTTTTTTTAGTACTACATGGCACATACACAAAAACTGACCATGTATTAGGGCATAAAACCTAACATCAGATGCAGAAAGGTAGAAATATTAAATGTAGGGCAGCTAGATGGCACAGTGGATAGAGCACTGGCCCTGGAGTCAGGAGGACCTGAGTTCAGATCCAGCCTCAGACATTCGATACCTACTAGTTGTGTGATCCTGGGCAAGTTACTTAACTCCAATTGCCTCACCAAAAAAAAAGGAATATTAAATGCATCCTTTTCAGATCATAATGCAATAAAAATCACATTCAGTAAAGGACAATGGAAGCACAGATTAAAAGTTTATTGAAAACTAAATAATCTAATCTTAAAGAATGAGTAGATCAAAGAACAAATCATTAATTTCATTAAAGAGAATGACAACAATAAGATAAAATATCAACATTGATGGGATGCAACTAAAGCAGTAATTAGAGGGAAAGTGCTTAAAGCAATAAAAAGGGAAAAAATGAATTAGACATGCAACTACAAAAAACACTAGTTAAAAAAATTTTTTTTAAACCCAATTAAACATCATATTGGAAATCCTGAAAATTAAAGGAAAGATTAGTAAAACTAAAGGTAAGAAACCCATTGATCTAATAAATAAACTAGGAATTGGTTTTATGGAAAAGCCAATAAAAGAAATAAACCATTTGTTAACTTGATTTAAAGAAAAAGAAAAACAAATAATCAATATTAAAAATTAAAAGGGTAAATTCGCCATCAATTAAAAGAAAATTAAAGTAATTACTGAAATATATTTTGCCCGAGTATATTTCAATGAATCTGACAATCTAAGGAAAATGAATAAATATTTACAAAAGTATAATGCCCAGATTCACAAAAGAAGAAATGGAATACCTAAATAATCACATTTTAGAAAAATAAATTTCAGTAAGGCAATGATCCAATATAACATTGAAAGACTTATGAAGATTGCAGCCCATCTGCAGAGAAAGAACTGATAGTACCTGAAAACAGATGGAAACACATTTAAATTTTTTTTCTTTTCCTCTTTGACAATTCCTTAATATGAAGTTTGGGGTTTTTTGATTGTTTTCTCTTACAACTAGCTAATATGGGAATTTTTCCATGACTATTCATGTATAACATTTTGAATTGCTTGATATTTTTTGGTTGGGGTTGTGAATGGAGGGAGGAAGAGAAGTTGGAACACAAAGTTTTTTTTTAATTGATGTTAAAATTTTGTTTTTACATATATTTTGGAAAATAAAATTCTATTCAAAGAAAAAAAAGACAGGAAAAAAAATTGAACAAGCCATTAATGAACTCCCTAAGAAAAAATCCCCAGGACCAGATGAATTAACATGTGAATTCTACCAAACATTTAAATAACAGTTACTTCTAATACTACATATATATAAACTATTTGGAAAAATAAGCAAAGGAGTCTTACCCAGTTCCTTTTTTGACACTATCATGCTATTATGGTCCAGATACTTAAACCAGGAAGAGCAAACACAAAGAAATAAGACCATAGATGAATTTTTGTAATGAATACTGATGTAAAAATTTTAAATAAAATACTAGCAATGAGATTACAGCAATGTATCACAAGAATCTACATTCTATATAAATCCAGGTAGTACACATACCAGGAATGCAGGACTGATTCAATATTAGGAAAACTATCAACATAATTGACTATCAATAACAAAACCAACAGAAATCATATGAGTATCTCAATAGATGCAGAGAAAACTTTTGACAAAATATAACAACCCATTCCTATTAAGAACACTAGAGGGGGCAGCTAGGGGGAGCAGTGGATAAAGCACTGGCCCTGAATTCAGGAGGACCTGAGTTCAAATTCGGCCTCAGACACTTGACACTTACTAGCTGTGTGACCCTGGGCAAGTCACTTAACCCTCATTCCCCCTGAAAAAAATTTTTAATTAAAAAGAACACTAGAGAACATAGGAATAAATGGAGCTTTCTTTAAAATGATAAGGAGTATCTATCTAAAACCATGAGCAAGCATTATCTGTAATGGAGAAGCCCTCCCAATAAGATTGGGGATGAAACAAGGATGCCCATTATCACTACTATTACTCACTACTAGAAATCACTATCACTACTAGAAATATTAGCCATCACAGTAAAAAAAAAGAAAAAGAAATTGAAGGAATTAGAATAGGCAATGAGGAAACAAAGCTATCACTCTTTGCAAATGACATGATGATATACTTGAAGAATCCTAGAGAATCAAACAAAAAAAAATCTGAGCTCAAATAATTAACAATTTTAGCAAAGTTGTAGAATATAAAATAAAACCACATAAATCATCAGCATTTCTATATGTTACCAACAAAACCCAGCAGCAAGAGAGAAAGAAAAATTTCATTTAAAATAACTGTAAACAATATAAAATACTTGGGAGTCTATCTGCCAAGTCAAATCTAGGAACAACATGAAGACAATTACAAAACACTTTTCATACAAATAAAATCAGATCCAAACAATTAGTAAAATCTCAATTGTTCATGGGTAGGCCAAGCCAATATAATAAAAATGACATGTCTACCTAAATTAATTTATTTATTCAATGCTATATCAACTAATGGAGCTAGAAAAAATAATAACAAAATTCATCTAGAAGAACAAAAGGTCAGGAATATCAAGGGAATTAATTAAAATAAATATGAAGGAAGGTGGCCTAGCCATGCCAGATCTCAAACTGTATTATAAAGCATTATCAAAACATTCTCATACTTATAGATTGGTGGATCAGTGGAGTAGGTTAAGTACATAAAACACAATAGTAAATTACCATAGTGATCTACTCTTTGATAAGCCCAAAGACCCAAGCTTTTGGGACAAGGACTCAGGATTTAACAAAAGCTGCTGGGAAAACTGAAAAACAGTATGGCTGAAACCAGGTGTAGACCAAAATCTTACACGGTATGCTAAAATAAGGTCAAAATGGGTACATGATTTAGACAAAAAGGATGATACCATGAATAAATTAGGAGAACAAGGAATGATTTACCTGTCAGATCTATAGAAAGGGGAAAAAATTATGACCAAACAAGAAATAAAGAGCATTAAAAGTTATAAAATAGGGGTCAGCTAGGTGGTGCAATGGATAAAGCATTGGCCCTGGATTCAGGAGGACCTGAGTTCACATCTGGCCTCAGACATTTGACCCTTACTAGGTGTATAACCCTGGGCAAGTCACTTAACCCTCATTGCCCTGCCAAAAATAATAAATAAATAATTTTGATGGTATTAAATTAAAAATGGTTTGCACAAACCAAAGATACGCAGCCAAGATTAGAAGGAAAACAGAAAACTATGAAACAATGTTTACAACAAGTATCTCTGATAAATACCTCATTTTTCAAATATTTAGAGAAGTGAGTCAAATGTAAAAGAATACAAGTCATTCAACTGATAAATGGTCAAAGGACATGAACAGGAAGTTCTCAGAAGAAGAAATCAAAGCTATCTATAGTCATATGAAAAAAATGTTCCAAGTCACTATTTATTAGAAAAATGCAAATTAAAACTACTCCAAAGTAACACCTCACACCTATCAGATTGGCTAATATAACAGAAAAGGAAAATTATAAATGTTGCATGGGATGTAAGGAAATTGGGACACTAATGCACTGTTGAAATTGTGAACTGATATAACCATTTTGGAGGACAATTTGGAACTATGACCAGAGGGTTGTAGAACATTGCATACCCTTTGATCCAGCAATACCACTACTACTAGGTCTGTGTCCCAAAGAGATAAATTTTTTAAAAAGGAAAAGGATTTATTTGTACAAAAAATATTTATAGCAGCTCTTTTTTTTTTGGATGGCAAAAAAGATATTCAGGAGATGCCCAACAATTGGGGAATTGGCTAAAAAAAGTTATGATATATGATTTTAATTGAATACTATTATGCTATAAGAAATGATGAGCAGGGTGATTTCAGAAAAACCTGGAAAGATTTACATGGACTGATGTAAAGTGAAATGAGTAGAACCAGGAAAACATTGTACACACTAACAGCAGTATTGTACAATGATCAACTATGAATGATTTAGCTATTCTCAGTAATACAATGATTTAAGAAAATTCCAAAGGACCCATGATGAAAAACATCCAAATCCAGAGAAAGAACTGATGGAGTGTGAATGCAAATTAAAGCATACTATTTTTCTTTTTTTCTTTTTTTTTCACAACATGACTAATTTCTATTTTCTATTTTCTTTCACAACATGACTAAAATGGAAATATGTTTGGCATGATCACACATCTATAACCTATATCAAATTGCTTACAGTCTCAGAGAGGTGGTTGGGGGAGGGGAAAAGGAGAGAATTTGGAACTCAAAATTTTTGTTATTCATTTAAAATTTTTCTTTACATGTGATTCAGAAAAAATATTTAAAACAAAAGGTATAATTGGAAATATTTGACAAAATAAATAAAAATATAATGAAACAAAAACAATTTGTCTGATTAATCCATTTAAATGGTTGTAACATGATATTTACATGCAACCACAAAAATTATGTATGGATGTATATGTTGCACTCCCTCTGGTACTACTCCCCAAACTTTCAGGGATTCTGAGATTGGGTCCCTCATGACTAACTACAACTCTCAGAGATCTTAGGGATAATCCTGTGGAACTTTACAATTCCTGGCATACTGTAAGTGCATAATAAATGCTTGTTGACAATATTAACTCCTAGGTTCCCACCTTTCCCATTCTACCTTGTACTTCGAAAAAAACCCCAATTGGGGTCATAGGCACAACCAAACAACGACAACTTATCAATTATACTTTCACAACATTTCTTGTTTCTCTTATCTTCTTGAAACTAATAGCCTAGTTCTGGACATCATCGCTTCTTATCTACATTATTGCCATAGCCTCCTAAATTGGTGTCCCTTCCTCCAGTCTCTCTCCTCTTCAATTAATGTCCACCACAACTACCAAACTGATATTCTCCAAATACAAATATGGCTATGTCACTCCCCTACTCAGAAATCCTAAGTGGCTCCATATTATATCTAGGATAAAATACAAAACTCCCAGTCATATTTCCAATTCTATTTTCATGTCACTTCCTTCACATAATTTTCATTTTAATCAAACTGGCCAACTAGCTATTACCCAATCAGAGTATCTTGTCTCCTAGCACCATGATTTTCTTTAGGTAATCCTCCTGATAAGAAGAGGAAGAAAGAAAGGAAGAATGGGAATGGAAGGAGAAGGGAGGTAGAAAGGCAGAGGCAAAGGCAGAATCAGAGACCAAAACAAAGGAAAAGAAAAGACAGACAGACAGTAGTTCATTTAAGAAATACAATTATATTGCTTATGATCCCTTCCCCCACACACACCCCGCTCCATTTCAATGGTTATCTTTACTTTGGTTCAAGAGAAATTTGGGGGAAATGAAAAGAGACATCAAGGTATCCACTTCTGTAGATTTTTGAGTCTCATTTCAGGAATGTAAGAATTGCTACTATTTTCTCTTCGAGCGGTAATCAAAGAACACATTCACCTTCGAGACAGAAACAGGCATTGCTGTGGGCTGTGTCCAAAGCTGCCTGAATTCAGTGCATTCTAATTTCATTACTTACAGGCCTTTTTAATGGTACCATGGTATTTGAATCTTGAATTTTTCATCTGTGAATGTTCACATTTTATAATGTCAGAAGAAAAATCAATCTGAAACTAATGGCCAAAGGAATCTTCAGACGTACAGGAAGACTCTGTATTAGACATCCAACAGCCACTGCTTTGTTCCTCATAAAAGTTTGGTTATTTCTTCTTTTAAGTGTGCAGATACCATTTGAAAACTTCTGTGAATTTGGTACAAAACAAATGATTTGGGGGGAAGATATCACTTTATATGTGAGCGATCTTTTATCTGATTTTTACTTGTTAGTAACAAATATCTAAATAATAAAATTCAGACTGAGAAAACTCAATAGTTTTCATCCACTGGGGAGATAATCTATTTTTCTTCTTTGGTTGATTTATCTTGTACTTGGTTGATTTATCTTGTATTATTCTTTTTTTCCCCTCTTTATCACTAATGGAATCTTTGTAGCCTAGAAAGCTAAAATGCATTAACTCATGTTAAAATAGTAGAGAGACAAGTACAAGTCTAGGAACTAGGAAACTCGGGTTCTCTCTTGGCTCCATCATTACTTTGTTGTATGACTTTTAACACAAATTACTGTAAGTTCTCTGGGCTTCTCTTTCCTCACCTGCAGAATTTAAGGGGTTGAACTATTTCAGGAATACTTAACCTTTTTGTGTCCTAGCACACAGTCTGGCAACCTGATGAAGCCTATGGACCCCTTCCCAAAATAATGTTTTTAAATGCATAAAACAAAATCTAAAGGATTAAAATGAAGCCAATTGTATTGAAATAAAACTGTATCCCGCCACCCGCCCCCCGCCCCCCCCAAGTTCCTGGATCTCATAAAATCTTTCCATAGATTCTTAAGTCTATTGGCCCAAGGGTAAAGAAAACCTAGGAAATGATTTCTTAGGTCCTTCTTAAGTCAAAAATTCTAGATGACTCAGATTCTCTTTCATTTATTTCTACCATTATATGAAAATATGTGGTGGACCAAAAGTCACAAAGGGGTCTAATGTTTTAATAACTTTTTGAAAATTATTTTACTTACCACATATACATATTTATTTCCTATAAAACTGTACATGAATCTATGTTATTGGAAATTGAAAACAAAAATAGAGGAGTTATTAAATATTTAAACCCCTTCATGACTTTGTAACTTTTGGCCCACCCGGTACATAGATGTTTGATTGGGAATGCCTTCCATTGTACCCCTCTGTGACTTAGTAGATAAATCCTAGGGAGTTGCCTGAGACATTTAGAGATCAATTAATTAAGTTGCCCAGATTTCATAATGACAGAATTTGAACCCAGGTCTTCCTGACTACAAGCCCAGCACTCTATCCACTATTAATATCTTAATGCTTTTAATTGTCCTTTGGGGAAGGGGGAAGGATTCTTTTTATCAGCTTCTTGACAATTGCAGTCATTTAGTTTTCCTGTAAACAAGAGCATTATTTTTAATATGTCCTTCTGCTTTGCTGCAAATATTTTAGATAACTGTTACTTGTACTTTTCCAATCCAGGTGGAGCTGGTTTGTGGTATTTTATGCTTGCATGTCCTCCCTTCCTTTACTCTTCAGTTCCATCCCAAGAGAGTGGCATTCTCTCCAATCATTGCCTTTTTTCTCTATCAATAAAAATTTTAAGAGTTTTCTTGAAGGAAAGATTGAGAAAGTGAGACTACAATCAAAGAATCAGTATCTATAAATCTTACAATGTTATTTCAAGAATGCATGAGCTTTTAATAAATTTGGTCCTAGACTTTATAGTCCTACGTTTAATAGTTACCAAACTCCACCATGAGTATAGTTTAACGTTGGCCTTGAGTGCAGAAAATACACTTTGAAAGGATTATTTAAAAGCAATTTTAATTCATTGCATTGTAGTCCCATTAATTTTGTGATAGTTATGTGGTTGTTGTTGCTCTTGCTGTTGTTGTTATTGCTGCTGCTGCTGCTGCTGTTGTTGTTGTTGTTGTTGTTGTTGTTTTAACATTACTACATCCACCCAGTGGTAGAGAACCACAGTGGTAGAGAGCCATAAGTCATAAAGGGAGGAATTAATTTCAACAGAGTGCTGTGGAAAGATCACTGGCTGTGGCATCAGAATCCTAGCCCCGCCTCTTATCTTTCTATATGCCCTTAGGCATGTGACTTAACTTTAGGGTCAGTTTTCTTTTTTTGGAAAAAAAAATTAGGGGTGGTGGATTAGATGACTTCCAATGTCCCTTCTATCTCTAAGTTTACAATGCTCATTTTTAACATTTCCCAATTCACTGGCATAGTGGATAATCATAATAATCACCAATTTTTATTCTTGGATCTTATTTCAATAATTCAATCTACAAACATTTATAAAGCACTTATTATGTGTCTGGCACATATATCCTTTAAGCATATACAAAATATATACAAAGCATAGATAAGATCATTTCAGGAGGAAATATACATAATGTATATAACCAGGAAAGGCTAGTAGGTGGATTTTCTTACTATCATGTCCACACATCATACTAATAATTGTCTCCCATATTCAACAGGAAGAAATGTTGTTCATCATTAACTGCATGTGGGATGACTACAGCTGGAAAGACTGAAAAGACCAACACTACTCGCTGCACACAAAGACTGTCCCATAGTTTATAACTAGAGAGTCAACAACTATAACTATTAAAAACTTGGGGCCACTAGGTTGTATGGTGGATACAACACTAGGCTTGGAATTAGTTGAAGGAAGGTCTTAGTGAGTCCAAGTCCAAGAGTCCAAACTATGCCCCTTCTTACCCTGCTCCACAGCGACACCTTGTGTTATATAAGGGACAATGAGAAGGGCTTTTTTGAACCACAAAGTGGGAGAAGGGGACTAATATATAATTAGATTGGAGAAATTCTTGAATAACAATAATGGCTAACATTTACATAGCACTTACTATGCCCCATGCACTGTATTAAATACATTTTATCCTCACAACAACATTAGGAGATAGGTGCTATTATCTATAAATTATATATTTAAGATGAGGAAAATGAGGCAGAGAAAGGTTAAGTGACTTGCAAAAGGTCACAGAGCTAGCAAGTATATGAAGCTGGATTTGAACTGAGATCTTCCCAAATCCATGCCCCGTTCTCTATCTACTGCCCCACCTAGAGTCCCCCTTATGTATTTGTAGTTTTTATGAAAAGGTGATATGGGTTATAGAAATAAATCAGATTGTTTATCAGTGGGTCAGGAATACACAGATAGAAATACTTTAAATTATGAAATGCTTTAAATTTCCAACAAAAGGGCATATATTTTATTCTAAAAGCAATAGAGAGCCAATTATGCTTTAGGGATATCAGTCTGGCAGTTCTATGGAGGATGAATTGAAGAGGGGAGAGAAGTGAGGAGATCTGATTACTATGTACAAAGAGCAGTGTTTGGTATAGGCAATAGAAGGACAAAATGGCATGATCTCTGTTCTAAAAGAAGCTTAGATTCAACTGGGACAAGGTAGGGCAATGTTGGGGGGAAGAAATATGACATGCATATCACCAAAGTATATCATCTGATGTGTTTTCAATGTGTCATTAGAACACTTACCCTGCCCTCTCCTTCTTATAACCTCAATTTCATATTGAAAAGCATTTGCGTAAGTTGTCACATAAATTTTTTCTGCCATAAATGTTCTAGAGGAAAAACTTCCTAAAGTGTGGGTCACCACCCCATATGGGGTTGCATAACTGAATGTGGGGATCATGAAAAATCTGGCAACAGTAACAGGTTATATATGCTTATATTATATACCCATATACCAGGGGTCAGGGAAAAATGTGTTGGCAAAAGGGGATCGGGAGTGGACAAAGTTTAAGTCCTTTTCTAAAGAAACAAAGACCTCTCCCCATTTGTTTGTCTAAAACAGGCTAGGAAAACTTGAAAAGCTATAATTCTCTTTTCATTTCTGATCAAGCGCTGGTCTCTTCACTTTCCTATCTAGCTTTTCTATTAACTCAACACTAGAAACCTCCTATAGTCCATATGGAGCCAGAGTAGAGCTTACTAAACCTATTTTGTTTTTAAGTATATATTAATCTTATACGAGGAAACTTCATTTACTGGCATAAAAGAAATGACAGATGGTAAAAGAATGTTCCTCTGGAATTTGCCCTTGTCCTTGTATAGCCTTCTGTGAAGGTTTTCATGCCAATGTTTCTCAAACTGGGAGGGAGAAGGTGGCAGTAGGGAGAAAATATAGTTATGATCACAGGGGGCCTTGTACAGAAGTTCCTAGGGTAGGAGAATGGGGGAAGGATCAGGAAAACTCAGGCGAGTATCTTCCTACCTGTACTCTTTCTCGTTACCATATTGGTATCTTGCCCCTTCCATATTCACCTCTGTTCTTCTTCCTTTCCTCCAAATCTTTAGTTTTTTTTCTTTCAAAGGGTGAAATGAAAGAGAGTCATTACTATCCCTCTTGTTGTTTCAAAGGAATTGAAATCTTTATGTATTTGCATTTTGTAATGTAGGTTATGACAATAGTAGCACTGCTCGAGGAAATTGAAAGAAGGGACAAAAAAATTTGATTGTCACTTGGTGTTCTTTATTCCTCATTTTATACTTTTATCCCTTGGGTTTGTTTTGTTGTTTGTTTGTTTTTATAAAATGGCTGCTCTAGGCTTTAGCATATGTTATTACCAAGACTCTGTGACACCTTTGCACCATTCCTGTGTGTAATAGAACCACGTTCATCCTGTCCTGCATGGCATCTATTTAACAACATGGCTCAGGATTAGTTGCAGCTTCCCCAATTCTCCTGTATTTTTGAGAAATTACATGGGATTCCCTGCAGGGAGCTTTGTCTTCCTCTTAACTGACTTAGAAAATATTCAATTTTCCCATCACAGAATTTGTCAATTTGTTCCTGAAGATGATTGGCAGGTTCATTTTGGACATTGGACTTGAATTTTTAAGCACTGAAAATCATTAAAACTACCTTCTCTGGATTCCAGCTTTTTTAGTACCATTCTTGCATGATTTTCAGCACTGAGCTTCTGAAGATAATGTTTGTATTTTTTAAAAAAAGAAAAGAAAAAGAAAACCAGGTGTGAACACTACCATCTGTCTCCACATTGAGTTCAGCAAATGTCTTGTTTGCTAAGAAATTGATATGAAACTCTTACTTAACTTTTATGTGGCCAGGAACTATAGAGAACACATTGCCAATTGGTGCTTCTTTCTTTAAAAATTATTTGTTTTGTCATGTAGATTACCTTTTAGATATTAGCTTGCTCAGTGATTCTCAAACTGCAGTACATCCTAGGTCTTTGCAGGGATGTCTTCAAAGGTTCTCTAAAGTCAAGTGGAGTCCCATTTGTCTTGTTCAGCATGAGCCACCTCCATCACCTCTATGTCCCATCTCTCCATAACACCAAGCACTGGGGTTGTAAGCCACTTTTTAAAACACCAGGAGCTTTCTAGGGTTCAAAAACAGTGCTTTTAAAAATAGCAAACTAATATAGCATTTACTAACCAGATTTCTATTTTATGCATGAAATAGAACATGTACAGTTGCTTTATAAAGGGGAATGATGTTTGAAAACAATTAGGTTTCTTCCTTTTTCTCTTTATTTTTTCTTCTTTTCTTCTTTCTTCCTTTCTTCCCCCTTTTAATTTCTCTGAGAAAGATGACACAATATATATTGTACTATTTCTGGCATAAAATCAGAATCATTAAGAAAAGACACCTACAAAAGACAGCATGGCACAGCAGGTAAAGAACCAGCCTTAGAATCAGGAAAGCACAGGTTCAAATCTTGCTTCTGACACATATCAGGTTAGTAGCCCTGGGCAAATCACTTGTCCTCCCTCGCCCCAACAGCTCTCTATAACTATAAGTTTGCAAGCAGTTGCTTATTTGCAGGGACAGTGGGAGTTTCTTTACTGGGAGTTCTCTACAAATAAAATCACAGGTGCAGATCAAAGAACTGAAATTCAAATAACACTTTAATGTTTACAAAGCACTTTTTAAGCATTATCTCATTTGAACCTCACTGCAACCCCGTCAGGAAGGGAATACAAGTATGATTATCACCATTTTATGGAAATAGGTGCATAGCCATTTAGCTATTGTCACAACATGCAAGATGCTTCCATTTCTCAGAGGTAGGATTTCTATCCTATCATGGAACTTCATAGCATCACTGAATGTTAGAGTTGGAAAAGACCTCAAACCTTACACTGCAGATAAGAAAACAGACCTAATGTCTTGCCCAAGATCAAATTGCTAGCTAGTTAATGGCAGAACAGGACATAATCCCTCCCCCCTATTCTTCTAGGTCTCCTCATTCACAGGACAGTGGGAATCTAATACATGATACTTATTTCAGAATTACTTCTAGTTTCTGGCATTTGTCCTTCCCTCTATTTAGAATTTGTGAATTAGAGGCTGAGTGGAGTCTGTAGTGGAAGAATTTAGGTACTTGGGAGAATGAAAAAGAAAACAACAGAAAACAAAAACCCATTCAGGAAAAAGAGCTGCCCTCACCGTGCTCTCAAAGATGTAGATTTGCAGTCTTCATGTAGAAACGTCTCAATTTGTGGGATTTGGTTGGAGTTTTCCCTGAATAATAACTGACAATATTGGAGCCATAAAAACATTATAGACAGTTGCCATGGAATCCCAACTAGCGTTCATTTTTAATTAAGTATCTGAGTTAGGATCTGCCACTTCTATGCACAGGAAGATACTGTACTTTAAAAAAAAACTGGTATATATAAAATGAGATGGAAGTAAGAAATTCAATTTAATGTTATTAATTCTCTACCCTCCTATTTATAAAGTTTCTCCTATGATACTTTTAAATATATAGAACATACTGATGTTTCCTTGTTTTCCCTCTCTTTTTTAAATTAAATTTTTATTTAGTTTCACAAAGATGTCCTCTCCCTCCCACCTCTACCCGCTATCCCCTACCATTGTGAGGGCAATAAGAAATAAAACTCCTACGACAAATATATAAATAAATAAAAATATAGCCAAGCAAATAATAATAATAGCCTTATTGGCTATGTCAAAAAAGCACATCTTGATCTGCATTCTGAGCATATTATATCTCTACCTGGAGGTGGTAGCATGCTTCATCATTAGTCATCTGGAATTGTGGGTTGATCATTATATTGATCAGAATTCCAAAGTCTCTCAAAGTTATCTGTCTTTACAATATTGTTGTCACTGTATAAATTGTTTTCTGGCTTTCTTTTTTCACTTCACTCCACATCAGTTCAGACAAGTCTTCCCAGATATTTCTTAAACAATCCTTTTTATCATTTCTTACAGCTCAATAGTCTTCCATCCCATTCATATGCCTTACCTTGTTTAGCCATTCTGCATTTGATGAGCACCCTCTCTGTTTTCAATTCTTTGCCACCATAAAAAGAACTGCTATAAATATTTTTGTTCCTTTGGGTCCTTTTCATCTATCTTTCATTTCTTTGGTGGTATCTTTGATTTCTTCTTATTGACCTAGAAGTCATATCATTGGGTCAAAACATAAGCACTTTTTAATAGCTTTAGGGGCAGAGTTTCAAATTGCTTTCTAGAATGACTGGACCACTTTACAATTTCATCAACAGTGCATTAATGTACCCATTTTCCCACAGCCCTTCAAGCATTTGTCATTTTGCCTTTCTGTCAGCTTTTCTCATCTGATGGGTATGAGGTAGAAACTTAACGTTGTTTTAAGTTGTATTTTCTAATTATCAGTATTAGAATATTTTTTCACATGGTTACTGATAACTTGGAGTTTTTCCTCTGAAAACTATCTATTCATATCTTTTTACTGTTTATCAATTGGGGAATGAGCCTTTCTAAGATTTTTCCCTATTATGAAACTTCAGTAGGTTTCCCCCTTTTTTTTTTGCGGGGCAATTGGGGTTAAGTGACTTGCCCAGGGTCACACAGCTAGTGAGTGTTAAGTGTTTGAGGCTGGATTTGAACTCAGGTACTCCTGAATCCAGGGCCGGTGCTCTATCCACTGCGCCATCTAGCTGCCCCTAGGTTTCCCCTTTTTAAAAAGTGCCTTTAAGCTAAATTAATTTATGTTAGTACTGTTTCTTAAGGTATCCATGTTCAGTAATGATAATTTACTAGATCTGAATCTTTGCAAAGATTTAATCTTAGAATCTCCCCTTTCCTTCAAGGCTTAGCATTAATAATACAAAAAGACTTTTAAGATTTCCTCTAGTCGTTAATGCCTTGCAAATCAATTTGCAATTTTTTTTTACTAACTTCAGTGTTTTTTATTTTGTTATTAAAATGTTTAAATGAACAAAGGATACTATTGATCCCTGTCTTCTAGATATATTCAAAAAGAGGATAGTGGTCATTGCACAGCATGTCGTAAAATAGGTGAAGTCTTTAACTGGAGGAGAGAGCAAAAAGGGAGGATAGGGAATCAAACTAGATCAAACTAATACCCTCTTGCACAGGTCATGGGAACACTGGACCCAATAAACCTCTTTTTCACTGTATGGCTCATCCACAAACAATTTTTAACCTCAGTCTTCTGTAGTCTATCAAAATTAGCTTGCATGCCCTGAATTTCTACTAATAATTATATGGAGGAAAATGTCCAAGAAGGGTATTGGGCACAATGGAGAATCAGAGGATAAAAGGACCATACATTTATAACTAAAAGAGACTTTAAAGGTTACAAAGTTCAATTCCTCATTTTACTCATAAAGAAACTGAGGCTCAGAGAATTTCAGTGACTTATCCAAGGTCACACAAGTGAGTGAAACAAGATTCAAACCTAACTTTCCCTGACCCCAAGACCAGTACTGTGCCCACTACATCACACTACAACAGCTTGCAGAATGTGGTCCATAAAACAAAAATAGTGTTTGAATAATGAGCTACAAAATGACATGGAAAAAGGAGAGGAGTGCCACTACTTAGCCATTGTCCTCAACCCTCTTGCAATGTAAGATGTCTTATGAAATATTTTTCATATCTCTTGAAGCAGTAGTGATACTTCTGGAAAAACTTGGTATCTCTAAGTTGGAGGGAACAAGGAAGGAGGATGGAGAAGAGGAAGGAAAAGGGAGACATGAGAAAGAAAAAGAGAGATGTATCTGGTGAGGTAGTGTTTCTCTGGAGTTAGCAGTGCAAAGGAGAAAAGGGTGAAAATCATAGTTCATACCTAAATCACCAAAGGTCTACAAGGAGTCATTTTGCAAAGGGTATCACTCCTAAGAAGTTAAAACTACTAAGATTTAGAAATACCTAGACTTCGTTAGTTTTTGTTAAGATTAATTGGATTATATTGACCTATGGTCTGGACTTTAGCTATAATGGAAAGTTCACAGCTACAGACATTCAATAGTAATGGTAACTTATCTTTGTTTCACTGTACTTACCTCAGAGTGATTGCATGTACTACATTAGCTAACTGAATGGCAGATTTAGAAATTTAAGAACAGAAACATCTTTAATTTGAGTAGCTCTTATCCAAGATATTTCAGATATCAGGATCACATGACCCAGAGTCCTCCATCTCCAATAAAAATAGAATAGTTAATAAGAGCTAGGTGGTATTGAGTTCCCTGTCACTGGTGGTCTTCAGAGACTTGAAAACCACATGTTAGAGATGTTATAGAAAGGATTACCAATAAATGTATAAACTGGACCAGGCCTCTGAGGTCACTTCCAGCTCTGATTTTCAATGACATGACATCATTCTTATCTACCTGCTTCTTTCTCACTGTGAGAAAATTATTACCAGGGGCCCCCTGCTGAGAGAGCCTGGCTGATTTTTTTAAGGTCAGCCCAGCATCAGGAAGTTACCTTACAAAGCCTTGTTCCTGCCAGAAGATCTGAACTCTGACCTCAGCACAATTCTATTCATGGACCACCTTCAAGTCATGTCAATCAATGGACTTGAATCCTACCAGTCAATTAGCTTGGAGTGGTGTGTAGGGACTGCCTGTCTTCTGGACCCTCAGGGAGCCTCCGCTATAACAGGCACAGGAACTTCCTCTTTGGGGCCTGAGACTCATAGGTGGAGGGTGGTTTTTCTTCTCTCTCTCCCGTGGATCCTAGTTAGGCTTTCCTATTTTTTCAGAGACACATATTCTCTCTTTACTAACATGTAATATGCTTTAATAAATGCTTAATGCCCAAACTGGTGCTAAGACTTCTAATTTATAAGTAAACCCTAGTTAGTTTTCCCTACACTTAGAACAGGGATAGACCACCACACATTTAATTTTAAACGTCACATCTCCATTCATATAGTTACCATCCTAGTACAGGCACTCATCTCCTCTCTCCTTGATCATGGCAATAACCTTCTAAGTGGTCTCTTTGCCTCAAGAATCTATCTCCTCAGGGGCAGCTAGGTGGTACAGTGGATAAAACACCAGCCCTGGATTCAGGAGGACCTGAGTTCAAATCTGGTCTCAGACATTTGACACTTACTAGCTGTGTGACCCTGGGCAAGTCACTTAACCCTCATTGCCCTGCAAAAAAAAAGACAAGACAAGACAAGACTAGACAAGACTAGACAAGAAAAGAAAAGAAAAGAAAAGGAAAGGAAAGGAAAGGAAAGGAAAGGAAAGGAAAGGAAAGGAAAGGAAAGGAAAGGAAAGGAAAGGAAAGGAAAGGAAAGGAAAGGAAAGGAAAGGAAAGGAAAGGAAAGGAAAGGAAAGGAAAGGAAAGGAAAGGAAAGGAAAGGAAAGGAAAGGAAAGGAAAGGAAAGGAAAGGAAAGGAAAGAATCTATCTCCTCCTAGATCTTATACGCAGTTGTCAAAATTATATCCATAAAGCACTGGTCATCTCAAATCTTCATTCTCTTTACCTCCAAAATCCAGTTCATTGACAATTCTTTTCAATTCTACCTTCCCAACATCTCTTGTATGTCTTCTTCTCTTAATCAATATAGCTACCATCCCAATTCAACTCCTAATCACCTCTTAAGTAGATTATTAAAATAGCCACTAATTGTCTCTCTTTTCCAATTCATCCTTTATATGGCTACCAAAGTAATTTTTCCCAAACACAGATCATCAGGTCAGGTCACTCCCCTATTCAATAAGCTATAGTTACTCTGTATTATTTCTAAGACCAACAAAAAACCCTCCGTTTAATATGTAAACACCATTCACAAACTGACCCAACCTACTTTTATAAAGTAGGTTTCTAGGGATTGGAATCCTTAATTTCCTTAAAAGCTCAGTTTAGTTGGCACCTTTTACAAGAAACCTTTTTTGGTCCCCAATGATTGCAAATCATTTTTCCTATGAGGAAAAAAAAGCTTTGCATAATATGTGTGTGTGTGTATGTGTATGTGTATGTGTGTATATATATATATACATATATATATATATGTATATGTATATATATATATGTATATGTGTATATATATATATATATACACATACACACACTTACTGATGTATACATTATCTCCTTCAAAGAATGTAAATTCCTCAAGGGCTGAAACTGTATTAATTTTTGGATTTGTATTCCTAGAACTTAACAGAGTGCTTAAAATGCTTAATAAATGCTGACTGATTGAGTAATCTTAAATAAGAGGGTTATAATAATTCAGTAGTCTAACTCAACAAGCATTTCTTAAGCACCTTTTATTAAGTGAAAAGTACTGTGCTAGGAACTGGGAATATGAAGGTAAAACAAAAAATAATTCCAGTCCTGAGAAATCTTATATTTTTTAGAGAAATATAACCAATTTTCCCATTTACAAATGCATTATGTTAATTGCATCAAGACCCAGGACATTGCAGAATCTCCTGGGAAAAGATCTGTAATTACTAAAAAGGATTTTAGTCTATCCATTCACACAGGAAAGATCAAATAGATGAAGAAGGTCTATGGCTCTGATTTCTTCATGCTTCTGAATGAACACCCAGGAGACATTTCCAACAGTATGTGTATTTCAGCAGGCAGTATATATGAACTATGAGCTGGGCCCAGAGTTGAAAAGGAGGAATTGCCAAGCATAATTACTGACCCCAAGCTTCCTATAAAAGCAAAGGCCAAACTTTTCAATATAAACAGTATCCTAATGTTGCTATATGACAGAAAGACTAGAATACCACTAACTCTAAAGAATTAGAGGTGAACATCACACAGAGAACCGTGGAAAGGCTCGTGACAGGTATGAGTAGGCTGCAACATATAACCAATAAAGAACTTACAAGAAAAACAGGACTAAAGAATGTCATCAATGAATGATATGGCTAAAAAAAAGAGGATGGGAGGGTCATTTGGTGAGAGTGAGGGATGACAAGTGGACAGCCAGAGTGTTCCACTGGTAGCCTGGCAATGTGGGGAGAAAGTTAGAAAGGCATTAAGGGACCCTTTGTGGCACAGTTTTTGAAGGACATGGAAAAGAGTTGCAAGTAAATAGATATGGAAGGGTTCCAATCTGCATTGTTAGAGAGATGTATAACATATAAGTAAACAAAAGGTCATTTGAGAAGGGTCCTGTGAGGTGCATTGTTTTTGTTCTGAGAGTAAAGAACCTAGGACAATAATGAAACAATAATGATGACAAATGTGACTGTTGAAATATTTAGTCAAGTCGATAGATATATATTTGTACATATACATTCCTTCCTGAAGGAATATACACACATATATGTATGTGTATATAATAATGTGTATATACTGACATATTTATATAGTCTCCCCTGAGAGAATTAGACTCCTTGGGAGCAGGAATTTTGTTTCATTTTTGCCTTTGTAGCCTTAGTGATTGGCAGAGTGCCCAGCATGAATTAAACACAATAAATGTTTATTGATTGATTGGCTGATGCAGCAAAGAAGCATTACTTATATTGATTAGGCAGATAAGAGGAGAACCAAAGGAGATTGTTGTCACAAATGTCTATGAATGAAAGAAACTTTGAGTGAGGGGCAGTCATTACCAGCATCAAAAACTGCAGAGAGGTCAAGAAGTATGGGGAATTTTTTTAAAGGATCAACTTTGACCAATAAGAAATAAGCAGCCTCAGAGAAATGTTATAGAATTATAATTCATTTTACAAGGGATTAATGAGTAGGAAGTGAGAAAGTGGAGGATAGATAGATAAATACATGGATCATAGATTTTTCTAGTTTGTAAAAGGGAAGAAAAGCATGGAATGACAGCTAGAGTGCCAGTGTCAAGTTTCAAGTGACTCTTTAGAGAAAGGGAAGACCCAGTCATGTTCTTAGAGAACATGGAAGGAGCCAGCAGGTAAAAGAAAAACAATTGAAGATAAGAAAAAGAGGATGAACAAAAAAGCAATCTCCCAGAGGCAACAAGAAAGCATAGGATCTAAGAAAGAAGCAAAGTTCATCTTCCTAAGAAAGACTACCCAGTGGTAAATGACTATAGTCAAATCTATTGTTTGATAAACCCAAAGACTTAAGCTACTGGAATAGGAACTCAGTATTTGACAAAAATGCTAGGAAAACTGGAAGATAGTATGGCAGAAACTAGGCATAGACCAACATCTTATACCACATACTAAAATAAGGTCAAAATGGGTACGTAATTTAGACATAAAGGGTGATACCATAAGCAAATTAGGAGAGCATGGGATAGTTTACCTCTCAGATTTATGGAGAGGAGAACAATTTATGACTAAGAGATAGAGATAGAGAATAATATGAAATGCAAAATGGATGATTTTTATTATATTAAATTTAAAAGGTTTTGTACAAACAGAAGCAAGGCATCCAAAATTAGAAAGGAAGCAGAAACCTGGAAAACAATTTTTATAGCCAATATTTCTGATAAAGTCCTCATTTCTAAAATATATCGGGACATAATCAAATTTATAAGAATGCAAGTCATTCTCCATTTGAGAAATGGTCGAAGGATATGAACAGGCAGTTTTCTGATGAAGAAATCAAAGCTATCTATTGCCATATGAAAAAATTCTCTAAATCACTATTGTTTGGATAAATGCAAATTAAAGCAACTCTGAGATACCACCTAAAACCTATCAGATTGGCTAATATGACAAAAAAGGAAAATAATAAATGTTGGAGAAGCTGTGGAAAAATAGGCCATTGTTGGTGGAGTTATGAACTGATCCAACCATTCTGGAGAGCAATTTGGAACCATGCCCCAAGGGCTATGGGACTGTGCATACCCTTTGACCCAGTAATACCACTACTAGGTCTGTATCCCAGAGAGATCATAGAAAAGAGAAAAGGACCCACATGTACAAAAATAGTTATAGCAGCTCTCTTTGTGGTGGCAAAGAATTGGAAATCAAGGGAATGCTCATCAATTGGGGAAGAGCTGAACAAGTTGTGGTATATGAATGTAATGGAATACTATTGTGCTGTAAGAAATGATGAGCAGGCAGATTTCAGAAAAACTTGGAAAGACAAATGGACTGATGCTGAGTGAAGTGAGCAGAACCAGGAGAACCAGTAACAGTAACATTGTGTGATGATCAACTGTGATAGACTTGGCTCTTCTCAGCAGCACAATGATCCAAGACAATTCCAAAGAACTCATGTTAGAAAATCCACATCCAGAAAAAAGAACTGTGGATTCTGAATGCAGATTGAACCATACTGTTTCTACTTTTTGACTTTTTTTTTCTCTTTTGAGGTTTTTCCCTTGTGCTCTGATTCTTCTTTCACAATATGACTAATACAGGAATATGTTAAATGTGATTGTATATATGTAATCTATGTCAGATTGCTTTCCGTCTTGGAGATGGGGGAGGGAAGGGAGAGAGGAAGAAAAATTTGAAACTAAAAATCTAATGAAAACAAATGTTGAAAACTATCTTTACACATAACTGGAAAATAATAAAATACTTTTATGATTAAAAAAAACAAACAGAAAAAGGCTACCTCCTCCTCTGAGACTGGACCCCAGTACGGTAGAATGCAAAATGGTGTTGAGAGATTGGGATACAGAATAAGAGACAAGAGAGACCTCCCAAAGAATGCTCTCTTCTTTTAGTAAAAGACAAGGTCCTCTGATGACAAAAAGTGGTAAGAGATGGAATAGAAGACTTTAGGAGAGAAGGTTTAAAATATTAACTTTGTGAGGAGTCAAAATCAGAATAATTTTCTAACATCATTGGCTAAACATTAGAAGTTGTGGAACCTTTGAAATGTTGGATAGATTCTTATCTCAAGATACAATGACTAAGTTCTTGGAAAGAGGATGAACTTCCCACTTTATTCTCCTGTGATGACATTTTTCCATTGTATCTGAGGGTCCTTATTACAATTCCCAAACTCCCACATGCACTGACAAGTCACATTCCCAGAGCAAGATTGCTACCTCTCCCCTTAGGATTCTATGGTCTAACTAACCTTGAAGGGTTGAATGTTCTTTTTCTAGTACTATTGCTCATGAACACCCACAACCATGCTTCTCCCTGTGATTTATCAGTGGATACCAATTAGTCAGCCAGACAATTAGCTTTTTTTTTTTTTTTTTTGCGGGGCAATGGGGGTTAAGTGACTTGCCCAGGGTCACACAGCTAGTAAGTGTCAAGTGTCTGAGGCCGGATTTGAACTCAGGTACTCCTGAATCCAGGGCCGGTGCTTTATCCACTGTGCCACCTAGCCACCCCCGACAATTAGCTTTTAGGAAAGGGTACTTACTATGATAGCATGGTTGGTACAAAACATCCCTCTAACAATATATGATAAACTCTCCTATAAGTTCACATATAGTACAGGGGAAAGTGGGCTGACACAAAATGTACATGTAGAAAGGGCTAACACAGCTCCTAGAAGTCCTTTATCTGGAGTACAAAAGGGATTCCTTTTAGGTTATTGTAAAGAATTAATTGTGATTTGAGGTTTTTATGACCCTATCTTTTGGCTAGAATTAAAAAAAAAAAAAGACGCCTACATGGGCCTGGCAAAATGATAATGAGTAGAAGCCCAGTGAGGGCAGTCATGTGACTGTCAGTCAGGGCTGCCAGCCAATTAGCTTGGGGCTGTGTGTGGACAGGCTGTGGTCTGCTGGGAAGGAGAAGGGAGAAGATTCGCCATTCTGGCATTTGAGCTGGAAAGAGATGGGACGCAGTTGTATGTTCTGCTGAGCCCCGGGTGGTGATGTGATTCAGGTCATATTATTTTCCTTCCCCCATTACTTTTTTTTCCTTTCCCTTAATTCTACTAATCTCACTTGTGTTTTTGTTTGTTTTTTTGTTTGTTTTGGGTTTTTTTTTGGCAGGGCAATGGGGGATAAGTGACTTGCCCAGGGTCACACAGCTAGTAAGTGTCAAGCGTCTGAGGCCGAATTTGAACTCAGGTACTCCTGCATCCAGGGCCAATGCTTTATCCTCTGTGCCACCTAGATGCCCCCTTACTTGTGTTTTTAGGTTCCTTCTTGTTAATAAACCCTGTTCTGTTTCTGAGAGAGGCTGTTAATCTCCTTCCTTGCCCCAATATTATGGTGAGCCACCTAACTAACACTCCCCAATTAAAATTTGGCCCCTACAATATGATGTAGTTTTCCTGCTGGGTTCTTTGCAGAGCCTTAGATATGTATCCAGTCTGAACATTGCTCCTGAAACAGACACTTCATAAGTTGTTCTGGGAACACCACAAGGACATTGAGGGGAAGATGGAAAGTCCAAATCCTCCAACTTTCCAAAGTTCACAAGGTCTTCCCCTAGCCAAAGTTTGTCAGGAGAGAAAAGGGAAAAGGGGGGACTATGTGGTAACCAAATTGTTCTCCTTACCTCTAAGCTGATTTTTTTCAGGGATTTGGTTGGAACGTTCTTCCCTGTATCACCACCTCTTTCTATCTCTATTTCCAAAAACTCACTGGTTTTATATAGGCCCCAGGGGAGTGATAATCTTTTTTTTTTATTTTATTTATAGTTTTCAGTTCCAATCTCTATACCTCCTTCCCTCCCTCCCCTCCCCCCCACCCCAAGGCGACAATCTGATATGGGTTATACATGTATGATCATGCAAAACATCATAATATTTGTCACTTTTTACAAATTAAATCACAAAAGTGTAAAAAAAATGTAAGAATGTGAAAAATAACATGCTTCAGTCTGTTCCATCAATATCATTTCCTTCTTTGGAGGTGGATAGTATTTTTCATCAATAGTCCTTTGGGATTGCCTTGGATCATTGTATTGCTGAGAATAATCAAGACATTCACAGTTCTTCATCTAACAGCATTGCTGTCTCTGTGTAGTGTTCTTTTAGTTCGGCTCACTTCCCAATACATCATTTCATACATGTCTTTCCAAGCTTTTCTAAAGTCATCCTGCTTGTCATTTCTTATTGTACAATAATATTCCATCATCATCACATAGCACAATTTGTTAAGCCATTCCCCAATTGATGGGCATTCCTTTGATTTCCAATTCTTAGCTGCCACAAAAAGAGCTGCTATAAATATTTTTGTACAAATAGGTCTTTTTCTCTTTATTGGGATGTCTTTGGGATATAAACCTAGTAGTGGTATTGCTGGATCAAAGGGTATACACAATTCTATAGCCCTTTGGGCATAATTCCAAATTACTCTCCGGAATGATTCCATCTTTTCACAACTCCACCAACAATGGATTAGTGTTCCAGCTTTCCCACATCTCCTCCAATGACATGTGGGGCAGATAATCTGAACAGACCTCCTGTAACAAGTAGAAGGTATGTAGGCCTTGTCCACAGCTAGTGGACAATTGAAATATAGTCTAGATGGTTGACATCTGATAAATGTATCAGCACATGGAGTATCATTGCTTACTTTAAGTGGTGTGGAGAATTTATTGAATGACTCAATGACCCTTCCCTACCCTCACACTATGAAAATTCAAAGAATAAAGATATCAGTGGCAAAAATGAGTGCAAAGGTGATGAAGGAGCCAGAAAAATCAGATCTGAAAGGGAGCAAGCTAAAACAAAAAAAGAGAGTAAGAATAAGCTGAGTCAACTGGAATGGAATTGAAAAAAGGAAGGGACAAAGTCAAACAGGAAAGAGGAATCAAGAAAACTAGAAGAAAGAAGCCAGGCTCAAAAGCTTTGAGAAGTTGAAAGAAAAATAAGGTCACTATGGAAACAAATTGTTGAATAAGGAGAAATGTTAGTTCACCTGCCTTTTGTAATAGCACATGGTACATGAGATGTAGCATCTTAAGTTAACCACCACAAGGCAATCCAGAGTTCTGACATGTGAAACATGAGGATGTCATTATTAGCTGGTGTTTGAGCATTAGCCATGAAGTATACATTACAACAAAAGTCCAAACTGGATCATTTCACTATTATCAAGTTAATCTTAACACAAACCAGAGGGGTTTGTGTTATAACCCTTTAGAGTAAGAAGGAATTCAGACATACCAACTCTATTACTAAACTGAAAACAATTCCAAATATTGTACCATGCCGCCCTGCTGTTGATGCATATTTTTTTAAAGTGCTTTTAGAAATCCAGTGGGATGAAAAAAATATTAAATACCATTTTTTACTTACCTCAGTATGATTCATATTCCTCACCACCTTGCTGCTTTATCTCCTTCTTCTGTCAAAAATTTGCCTACAATTAATGTATTCACAGAATGCTTATATTTCGTGTCAAATAATGAAAATGTCGACAAAGCATTATTTTAAAGTACATTTTTTTCATCATTAAGAAATGTTATAAACCCCATTTTGATAATAAGCCTAAAGTGAGCACATAAAATTAATTACAGGTAAACCCAACAAAACATTGTCCCAGCCTAACATTGTTTTAAATAATATTAAAAATTATTATAACCGGGTAGCTAGGTGGTGCAGTAGATAAAGCACCAGTCCTGGATTCAGGAGTACCTGAGTTCAAATCCAGCCTCAGCGCTTGACACTTACTAGCTGTGTGACCCTGGGCAAGTCACTTAACCCTCATTGCCCTACCAAAAAAAAAAGTTAAAAAAATTATTTATAACCAAACTCCATCATTTTGTGACGTACAAAACTCTATTATGTCTTCACTCACCAAGAAGCAAATCTGATAGTCACATACTAAATGTGACTGTTGAACCACTTTGTCGGTCAGCCAATCACTTAAGTATTTATTAAGTGTTGATGGTGTGCCACATATTGGGCTAATTACTGGGAATACAAGAAGAGGCAAAAGAAAGTCCTACCCACAAGGACCTTACTGTCTAATTGGGGAGATAATGTGCAAACAACTATGTACAAACATGTCATATGGGCTAAATTGGAGATAATCAACAGAGAGAAAGCACTAGAATTAAGGGAGATTGAGAAAGACTTCTGTAGAAGGTAAGCTTTTTAGCCAGGACTTGAAGAAAGACAAGGAAGGAAGACAAGAGGTAGAGGGGAGATGGGGAGAATTCCAGGCATGAGGGATAGTCAGTGAAAATGCCTGAAGCTGAGAGAGGGAAAGCTTTGTTTGAGGAAAGCAAGGAGGCAAATGTCACTGGATCACAGAGTACATGGTGGGGGTAGAGAGGACAGTATATAAGGTGTAAGAAGACTAGAAAGGTGGGATAGGAGGCAATGATGAAAATCTTTGAATGCCCTACTGGATTTTATATCTGATTTGAGGTGATAGGGAGTAATGGGAGTTTATTGAGTAAGAGGGTGACATGGTCAGACCTGTACTTGAAGGAGATCAAATTGACATCTGAGTGATGGATGAACTACAATGGGGAAAGACTTGAGACCAAGCCATAGACTATTACATTAGTCACCCCCACCATTCATCACTTTCATTTCCTTATGTGTGCTAAGGAATGAAGGGGAGAGAATCATGAAAGTGTTCTGACTGAGTCCACTACAAATTTATGTTGTATAGCTTCAACTAGGTCCTCACTGCTGCTAGGAAATCCTACTATACCTTCATTATCAACTGACTATCCCACTTTCCACAGTGGTGCTTCCAAACTTTTCCTTTCCTCCTCAAACTTCCCTTGTCTCCCTCTTTCCCCTACTCTCTCAGCTGAGAACTTTACCTCACTTTTTACCAAAAAAAAAAAAAAAACAAAACGTTGAGGCCATTCACTGTGAGCTCCCTCTTCTCCCCTCTTCCTCATCTCTTGTCATTCAGTTCCCTTCTGCCACTTTCTCTTCCTTCACCCCTGTCACCCTTGATGGAATAGCCTCATACCTTACCAAAGCTAACCTCTTTACTTCTTCAAGCAATCCCATTCTATCACCCTCTCCTCCAATAGATTGTCCCCTCTTCCATCATTGCTCTCACTTATTTTCAATCTCTCCCACTCTACTGGCTCATTTCCTACTACCTACAAATATGTCCATGTGTCCTCTATCCAAAAAAAACAAACAAACAAAAAAAAAAAAACTTGATCCTTCCATCCCCACTAACAGTTGTCCTATGTCTCTTCAGTCCTTTGTAGCTAAACTCCTGAAAAAGGAGTTTACAATAGGTGCCTCCACTGCCTCTCCTCTCACTCTTTTCTTAACCCCCTACAATCTAGCTTCCAATGTTATCATTCTACTGAAACTACTCTCTCCAAAATGACTAATGATCTCTTAGTTATCAAATTTTTTTTTTGCAGGGCAATGGGGGTTAAGTGACTTGCCCAGGGTCATACAGCTAGTAAGTGTCAAATGTCTGAGGCCGGATTTGAACTCAAGTACTCCTGAATCCAGGGCCGGTGCTTTATCCACTGCGCCACCTAGCCGCCCCAGTTATCAAATTTAATGGCCTTCTCTCCTTGATACTCTCTTCTTGGGGCAGCTAGGTGGCTCAGTGGATAGAGCACCGGCCCTGGAGTCAGGAGTACCTGAGTTCAAATCCGGCCTCAGACACTTAACACTTACTAGCTGTGTGACCCTGGGCAGGTCACTTAACCCCCATTGCCCCAACAAAAAAAAAAAAAAAAAAAAAAAAGATACTCTCTTCTCTCTAGGTTTTCAGGATACTACTCCTGGTTTTCCTCCTACCTGACTGCTCCTTCTCTGTCTCCTTTTCTGGATCTTTATACAGTTACACCCACTAACTATGGGTGTTCCCTATGACTCTGTGCTGGGCCCTCTTCTCTTCTCCTTCTATACTATTTCACTTAGTGATCTCAGCAGCCCCCATGGATTTAATTACCATCTCTATGTTGATGATTCTCAAATCTAAGTTTCCTTCCCCAATCGCTCTGCCATCCTCCAGCCTCACATCTCCAACTGCTTTCCAGAAATCTCAAATCAGATATCCAGTAGACATCTTAAACTCAATATGTCCAAAACAGAACTCATTATCTTTTCCTTTAAACTTCCTTCCCCCTACCTTCCCTGTTACTATAGAGAGGAAAACCATCTTCTCAGTCCTGCAGGCTCACAACCTAGGAGTCATGTTGGATTCCTTACTATTTCTCACTTCCTGTATCCAAGCTGTTGCCAAAATCTGTTGATTGCACCTTGGCAACATATCTCTAATATGTCCCCTTCCCTCCTCTCTTACTGTCACCCTACTGGTATAGGTCCTCATCACCTCACACCTGAACTATTACAATAGCCTGCTGGTAGATCTACCTGCCACAAATCTCTCCTCACTCTAATCCATCCTTCATTTAGCCACTAAAGTGTTTTTCCTAAAACTCAGGTCTGATCATGTAATTCCCTTACTCAATAAACTCCAGTGGCTTCCTATTGTCTCTGGGGGAAAATACAAACGGCTCTTTTGGCATTCAAATATATGTTATATGACATTTATAACCTAGTTTCTCCTACCTTTCCAGTCTTCTTCCACCTTACTACTCAACATGTACTCTTCAATCCAGCGACACTGGCCTGCTGGCTGTTCCACAAATAAGACACCCCCTCTTGGCTCCAAGTATGTTCTCTGGTCATCTCTGATGCCTGGAACGCTTTCCCTCCTCCACTCCAACTACTGACCTCCCTGGCTTCCTTTAAGTCCCAACTAAAATCCCACTTTCTACAGGAAGCCTTCTCCAACCTCTTAATTCCAGTGCCTTCTCTCTGTTACTTATTTGCTAGTTATCTTGTATGTAACTTACTTTGTATACATTTGTTTGTATGTTGCTCCCCCTGCCCTGCCCCAGCAATAGGGGATTGTAAGCTTCTTGAGAGCAAGGACTATCTTTTGCTTCTTTTCAGATCCCCAGCCTTTAGCACAATGACTGGCATGAAGTAGGCGCTTAATAAATATTGATTGATTAATAAAGTGTTATACTTAAATCCAAAGTTTATCTTCTTGTTTCCCAGTAAGCCTGCTTTAGAACATTTTATACACTTAAATTTTAGAGTATTTCCCCATTAAGAATATCCTAAGGAATGTTTTTGTTTAAAATGATTCATTTTTTCCCCATTTTTCAGAGTCCCATACTGTCATCATTCCTAAATATTTGTTACTTGGACCAATCAGAAGGCAAATGAGTACCAAAAGTAATTCTAAATAATAATAACCACACTGAATTTGATAAAATATTAAAAATCAATATATATATATATATATATATATATAACTTAGTGAATACAACTTAGTGAGTTAGAAATTATTTATAGTAAAATAAATAACTTAGTGAGTTAGAAATTATGTTATAGTAAAATAAATAACACCCCAAAATGCCATGGATTCAGCTTGATAATGGTCAGATTGCATTTCCCATGAACCTATTAATTCGTGACACATCTCTGTTGCTATAATACAGAAAGCAAGATAAATCCTTTTTCCAACAACAGCATTCTAACAGATTTAATGCCTTATTTTCCTTTCTTTAAAGTGATTAGTACTGATAAATGACAGAGCAAGAAGTTTTTCTATCTATATTAAATAACAACTACTTTAGTCTGTGACTGCCTGCCTACCTTGGAGAGGTTCATTATGTAGTGATCAGAATTTAGAATAACTAGAATTCCTAACATAATCCAAGAGCTTGTTGATCTTGAATTGTTTGGTGATCACAAATAAACTTAGAAAGGAGAGTCTCAGTGAACTACAGGCATAGGTAAAGACTCAGAATTCAAGCCAGGCACAAGGAATCAAGTGGAGAATGAAATTCCAACCAGGAAATGGAAAGCAGTGAAGAGGCATATGTGTTCATACAGCAGTGTAACTTAGGCAAGACAATTCAGTGCCAGAGAGGGACTGCCTGCCATTTTCACCATGTTATTTGCCCTATGACCATTATGACCTCCTTTATTATGAAATTTGGAGTCTACCATTGGGATACCAAACTCTGATAGAGTTTTCAACTTCTTGCCAGGAACAAGTCCTCCATGACACTTCCCATCCACCTCCACACCTTGTCACCTGCACTTCAGACATCAACCCCATATACTCCTCCACATTTGTCCCTCCAGTTCTGTACCTGTACCCTCCACCTTACAGAGGATCCGGTTCCAAATCCTGCCTTTGATAGTTTGTACCTGGAGGACTTTGAGAAACTCATTTCACTTCTGGAGGCTTTGGGGATCGAAACTTCTTTGAGTAGCAGATAGAGCACTAGATTTTGAATCAAGGTCTGCATTTAATTCCATCTTAACACTTAACTCTGTGTCCTTGGGCAAGTCACTGACCTTCTCTATCTGCCTCTGGCTACTCCCATGGACTTATTGACTAAACCAGAGCAGCATGGGTGGCTCCTAGACTGACCAAAAGCTGAGTCATAAAGCTTCTGCTGTCATCACCTTCATTTCGGTTGCCACATTTTTTTCCTAACTGTAAAAAACACAATAGTGCCCCTGTGATGGCCTCATTCTGTGTAGAGCCCAAGATAATGGAGCCCCATTTCTCCATAAATCTCAAACTTTGGAATTCAGCAAAGAAAATACTGTTCTGATCTTTGTAAATGAAAACAGCTTTTTTGGGAATGGCCTGTCTCATTCAAATTAAAGTAAGATAGATGATTTTAATTGTTTCTGCTTGTTTGTTTTTTTAACAAACCCACACACTGGATAATAAAATACAGTGGGAGAAGATAGCTAAGATTCTAAACTTTCAAGTGAAAAAGATTCTTTTTAGCAATCCTTTCAGAAAATGGAACATAATCCCTTAACAAACTGTTAAGCATCTAAGCCTAATATAACATAGCATCATAAACTTAATATGACATAATATAGCATCATAAATTTAGATCTACAAGGGATTCTAGAGACCATCTAATCTAACTTTTCTTTACAGAAATTGTCAAAGTGACAAAGTCAAAGAGTGACTTTTTCAGGGTCACCCAGGTAAGTGACAGGGGCAGTTTTGAACCCAACTGTCTTAAATATAGTACTGTCTAAATCTAGTACTCCTTTTCAGTGTAATGCAATTCCTCTCTCTCACTTTAATCAAAGAAGCAAATGGTGTCATGGAAAGACTATGGCACTGGAAGACAGGAAGACTGAGTTCTATTTTCCCCTTTGCACATTAAGAACCATGCAACCTTGGGTCTTTAACCTGATCCTCAACTTCCTCTTTTCTAAAATGAAGAGGGATTAGTTGACCTCAAAGTACCTTTCCACTATAACATTCATTAAAATTTCTGATTCATCTCATCTTTTGTCATTTCAAAGCCCAGTTGTCTGTTGCTACTCTGTTTATAGTTCTTCTATCATCAAGGACAATGAAAAAGATTGGGAGCAAAAATTCAAATCTGTTTGTTTTTTATCAGAAGCTCTAGGGGAAAGCATTTGAAACTACTGGCCAAACTTCAGTTATTTATTATTTATCTATGCTACTCCCCTGTGTCCTAAAGTTCTTGGAAGTCCAAAACCACAATTATTTGTTTCTTTTGTATCCCCTTCAGGGACTAGTAACAGGGATGTTATGTACACTGGGTACATGCTCATGGACAATTTAGAGTTTCCCTTATCTATTGTCTAAATAATTTTTTCCATCGATTAATTTGATGGATAAGGATGCAAAATGGTTTCAATTATAACCCCCTAGTCAAATGCTCATACTTTGTGAAAAAAATTGCCTTTTTAGTTGAAGCTTTCCATTCTGTGTTTAATCTCCACCCAAGTAGAGTTATTTTTTCCCTTTTGGAAAATTTGAGGAAAAGTCCTGTGATGATTTATAAGTTATGAAAGTGGAAAATACACTCTTCCTATTATTTAATGAAAAAAAATCAACTGATAACTCCAAAAGATTGGATAAACAACTACTGTTTAAAGAGTGCTTGTTTTTTTATAGTAAATATAGAAGACTTCAAGATATAAAGATCAGCTTTTTCCCCATCTTGAAAAATTCCTTAATCTAGATGAATAATGGTAGGAATGATAGAAAATTTCCTGTTCATTATACATAGTAATCATTCTTAAAAGAATTTTAAGTGTAAGGAACAATTTAATGCTCATCTATATTAATTGTTGTTAAAAATTGACATGGAGTCAGAAAAAATGAGTTGAAATTCTGCCATGGACTCCTCCCTGCCAGATATGACTTTGAAAAGTCACTCACTCTTCAAGCCACCATTTTCTCATGGGTAAAATAGGGTTCCTGATACCTACCCTGAAACTGATAGGTTTATTGAGTTAAGTGAAATAATGGATTTGAGAGGGCTTTGTAAACTGAAAATTCTCATAAAAGTAAAAGGTATTATTCATTTAATTTTTTCATCTTTTTTCAATGAAGTTTAAATAGATATGAACTATAGGCAAAGTCACTGGCCTACTATTATTCTATCATATTTAGTGTTCTATGGGTTCTTGCAAAATAGAGAAAAATAACTATTATTTGGTATTGTCTGTTTAAAAGAAAAATTGTTATTCTTAGGTCTTTATAGATCAACATTATATCTAGAAAATTATAACAGTTTGGTCTTTGACAAGGATCCAAGTCCAGTACAATTTTTTTTGGTTGCATTGTCTAAGATATTCTGAGGAGGTCTGTGTTTATAGCATGAGAATTTGTTATTCACCCAACCACAAAAGAAAGCAAGCTTCAGATAGATGTAGCCAATGGGTCAAATCTTGGTAATTCAGCAGGTGCAATTTTTTTGTAGTCTATAGTGATGCATTGCCTAGTTTCTTCTGTCCCCTTACATAATCAGCATCGATCACTAAGTATGGGTATCAATAAGCTTGTCATAAATTGTCATCATAAACCCCTGTTTCAACAAACAGATCCACTTGACTAAGGCATTTGTTCAATGCTTCTTTGTCAACCTATAGTTGGATGAATTCATGTGGACATCACCCATGGAGGGACTTTTTATTCCATTCATGGAATGCCTTAAGTTGATGGACCCTGTGTTTTGGTAATGCTGTATACAAGTTTTTTTGGGTATTTTAGGATATTTTCCAAATCTCTCCTGGTATAATTTACTATCCTAAAAGAGTACATTAAGACTGGTACTGCATAAGCGTTACTTTTTTAAATATGTTCTTACCATTTGACTTTGCTTTCAGTATTCAAAGAGATCTCTTAATATATTTAGCCAAAGCCTCTGCGTTGATGACTCTATGCTTGATATATCTTACCTGGAAGGGGCAGAAGTCTTCTATAGCTCAATCCTTTAGTCTTAACCTTTCTTTAGTGTACACTAAAGAATTTTATTTATCAAAGTCAAATGACATTTTGATTTAAAGGAACTATTTAATCTATTTTGAATCATATGGTTCGATGCCATCCATATACATCAGTGATTAATAAGATATTTTGGCTCTACTTCCTCTTTCAAAACAGATTAAATGAGATAATATTTGTAAAGTGCTTAGCAAAGCAAATGATACATAAGTGGTAAAATCTATTAATTTGAGTTTTCTCCTAGATTTGAAGAGTTAGGTCTGTAAAGGACCTTTGAGATCATCCAGTCTAACCCCTTTATTTTGTAGTTGAGGTAACTGAAATCCATGAAAGTAAAGTGATTTGCTCAATGTCATATAAGTAGTTAATGGCAGAAACAGGATTTGAACCCAGATCCTCAGGTTCCAAATTCATCAGTCTTCCCATTGTTTTGCTTCTTCTGATCAAGCTTCCTGGTCATTTTTTTTTTTTGGTGAGGCAAGTCTGGTTAAGTGACTTGCCCAGGTCACACAGCTAGTAAGTGTCAAGTGTCTGAGGCCAGATTTGAACTCAGGTCCTCCTGAATCCAGGGCCGATGCTCTATCCACTGTGCCACCTAGCTGCCCCTTCCTGATAATTTACAATGTGGATGCCTAAAAATATTTGTACAAGTATTCAACTTCTGTTCACGAACTTTGGAGATGTGAAAATTGGTGGTTTCACAAAGTTCAGATAAAACAGAACAAGAGTTTGTGAACTAACTCATAAGTTGTCAATAGCATGCTGATTTTGCTCAAGTCTGACAGTGTTTATCCTTTGAATTAATAAATAAAACAAAGAATGTGAAAAATAAATCTTGAGCTATGACACACTCAAACAATTATGCCAACCTTCTGCCTGGTAAACAGTCATATAAGTCCTTACTATCCTCTTAGCAACGTATTTTTCATTTTTTCCCCTTTTTTGTGTGTGAGGAAATTGGGGTTAAGTGACTTACCCGGGTCACACAGCTAGTAAGTGTCAAGTGTCTGAGGTCAGATTTGAACTCAGGTCCTCCTGACTCCAGGTTCAGTGCTCTATCCACTGCACCACCTAGCTGCTCCAGCAATGTTTTTTTTTTTTTTCAAAAGGCACTAATGCATGAAAAATAAGCAGTGCAATTTTGTGGATAAAAAAGACACTCCCATGAAAATTTCTTGGTGCTATTAAGCCATTTTCCTGCATTTGCCACATTCATTTGTCACATGTTTATGTTGGCTTTTGTATCTTGTGCTTCTGTGAACTTAAGTGAACTGTTTTTACTGTTGTGAATTAAATGAAATATTCAAATTTTAATTACTATGATGAATTTATTTGTATTAAAGCAATTTACATTTGCATGCAATTTTATATAGACTCATTAAATCATGTTATTGCATATCTAGAGTCCCCATGATTTGTACTGCACAATAATCTTAATAGTTCAGATCTATATAGAATCTTAAAGTTTACAAAGCGATTTCCTTACAATGACTCAATGAGGTAGGTGGTACAGGTATCATCATTCCCATTTTATAGATGAGGAAACTGAGACTAAGAGAAGTTCATGGATTTGCTTTGAATCTTATATTTAGTAAAAGTGAGAACTGTCATCTCTAGCAATTGGTAACCTCTTTTTCAGTAATGTTTTGAAAGATCACCAGAGAAAGGAAGGAAGAGAGGGAGGGAGGGAGGGAGGGAGGGAGGGAGGGAGGGAGGGAGGGAGGGAGGGAGGGTCACAAAGCTATCAGATCTTCTTGACTCCAGGTTCAGTGCTCTATCAGCTACATCACCTAGCTTCCTGAGAATGATCACTTACAGTCAGGAAGAAAAGGGAGAGTTATTTAAAGAAACTACTGTGACTGTTAATTCTTCCTCTGGTCACTTTTCTTCATTGCTGGGGGCTCGACTTTTGGCATTGTCCAGACCTACAGTCTTTCTTGCTTTCCTCTGGGTTTATAAGTCTGCTATGAGTCACCATCTTAGTCTCACGATGAAAATGACTGTAGAGCCAAATGCCAGATCACTCCACACTGTGCCAATGCCATTCTGTCTTTCCCTTTGCCCCTTCCTTCCCCAAAGTTGGCTGACTTAGTGTTCTTATGCTATTTCCTACTCAGCCCTTCAGCTCTTTTCATATCAGCCAAAACTTTCTGGGAGGAAATGATTCCAAACACAGGGCCCACAGCTGTTTGGGTTGGGGCATACACAGAATCCCTAATTCACAAAAATCTAAGTTGGCCAATCAGTTACTTGTGCATCCACAATGGCATTATTCATCCACACAGCCTTTTCCACCTCATCAGAATTGTTTCTCTTAGTATTTTCAGAATTCCATTCTTGAGAATTATCTACACCGACTGTAATAACTTTCCCTATAGAATTTTGGCCATGAAATATCACTCATCTTATCTCTATACCACTTTAAATGTGCTTTCTCAAAATTTACGGCACATTTTAGACTAAACTTAGCTTTCTTCTCTGCAATCACAAATTTTAAGATGTGGAATGGTTCACTTCACCCTAAGGTATTCATTATTTTATTCTTTCCAAATCAATCAATTAGTTCCTTGGTTGTTCGTAAGCATCAATGAAATAGAATATTCTTAACAGAATCTCTACTTTTGGTTTCCTCTACCTTTTGAAGTAAGAAATTATCATTGAGTTGAAAATGTATTAGCTTAAGAAAGAAAAAGAAAAAAGAAAATGTATCTGATCTGCTTTTGTCAAGGAGAGAGATTCAGAAGATATCTAGATCATTGAAGTCACATACTATGATTGTATTATACCTCTGGGTCAGACTTCTGACCTATTTTCCTAACTCCTAATGTTTTATTCTTTCTTATAAGTATATTCTAATAACAAGAGCTTTTGATCTTCACTCAAATGTTCAACCCCAAACTTTTCTTACTTTGATAACTCTATTTCCCTACTTAACCTTATCTTTTTAATATATAGTACTATTGCACCACCTTTGTTTTACTTATCCTGTTTCTTTTTAATAAGATATGCTTTTCTAGGGCTATATTCTAGCAATCACCTTTTTTTTTTTTTTTTGGTGGGCAATGAGGGTTAAGTGACTAGGGCTATATTCTAGTCACCAAGCTCAATGATATCTAATTAAGTCAAATTTATCCCCTTACCTTATGTTATTTATTCCATCTTACTCATTACCCATACTTTGTACATTTGAGTATAGATACCTGAAGTTATTAGTTTTATTAATTGCTCCTTTGTTGGATTTTGGCATCACTGAAGTTCTGAGTGTCTCTTTTATTAGTCTTCTTCCTACAGTGTAGCTATACTCTTTCTTTCTTTATTTCTTTCTTTCTTCTTTCCTTTTTTCCAGGCAATGGGGGTTAATTGACTTGCCCAGGGTCACACAGCTAGTAAGTGTCAAGTGTCTGAGGCCGGATTTGAACACAGGTCCTCCTGAATCCAGAGCCAGTGCTTTAATTCACTGTATCACCTAGCTGCCCCCAGTGAAGCTATACTCTTAACCATCTTGATGGATTTTCTTCCATTGCAGTTTAATGGCTTTTTGGTTTCTTTTGCAAGACCCAAGACAAAAAAATTATATTACCGGTTTTGCCTCTGACCAGGAACAAATCATTCCTATATTTTAAGATATGATGAAGAAATGTAAATACCATTCTCAGATGCCGTATTCTTTCTTCTCTCTAGTTCCTGGATTTCCTCAACTTTAGGTATCTTATGAATATACAATGCTATTCTACCACATCCATTTTACCAATCCCGATTCTATTGAATCAGGTATATACTCCCAGTCACCAATCTCAGTAATACTCCAGTGCTTAGCACAGTACTTTGCACATTATTGGTGTTTAATAAATTCTTGTTGACTGACTGAAACCTGTGAGGTCAAGTTTACCTCTATGCATCTTTAGTCCATCCTGCTAGTTATCATATCCAAGGCTCAGCTTAAGGGTCACCCACTTCAAGAAGCTTTTTCAGATTCCTCCAGTGGCTTTTCTCCCAGTCAAAATCACTTCCCATTGTTTTAATATATCTATTATTTACTGATGAATGACCATGTTGTATCCCCAAGGAGAATGTAAGCTTCTTGAGGGTACCCATATGTTTCACTTTTGTATTTATATTCCCAGCAGTGTCTGATACATATTAGGCTGAATCGCTAAAAGCCAGCATGGCTCCATCAAGAACAAATTGATCCAGATGAACTTCATTCCCTTAATAATGATATCTTATTATTATTTACTTTTTTAACATGGTTAGATCAGAAGAATGTTATAGATGTACCTTTCCTAGATTTTAGCAAAGCACTTAACACAGTCTCTCCTGCTATCCTCATGGACAACATGAGATATAGGCTAGACAATAGTACAATAAGGTAAATTTGAAATCAATGAGTAGTTATTAATGACTCAATGTCATTTCAAAGGAGGCTTCTACTGGAGTGTCCTGGCCCTGGCCCTGTACTGTTTTGCTTTAGTTTTGTCTAAAAACAACACAGTAACAACTTTATTTTTAGCAATACCCTTTAAAATGTGGCCTGTCTAGGTCAGTCCACTAGGACTTGTGCTACACATGATCATGCCCATGTTGAAGTTTGTAAGACTCAACAAACGCAAACCCAGTGCAAGTGCATGCTTTGTCATTGTTTCAGTTGTGTCCAATTCTTCATAATCCCATTTGGAGTTTTGATAGCAAAGATACTAGAGTGGTTTGCCATTTCCTTCTCTAGCTCATTTTACAGATAAGAAAACTGAGGCAAAGAGGTTAAGTGACTTGCCCAGGGTCACACAGCCAAGAACTGTTTGAGGCTAGATCTGAATTCACAAAGATAAGTCTTCCTGACTCCAGGCCTGGTATTCTATCCACTGTGCCAACTAGCTGCTCAGTGCATATTTTACAATAGCATTAAACATCATGAAAATTATGTACAGACAAAACAGGTTCTTTTTCTTCTCCATCTATTTTTAAATTTCTATATTTTAAACTAACAAGAGGGACAGAGGACAAAATGAAGAAAAACTGCCTATAAAAAAAGCCAAATCTCATTTTTCCAATGTGTTAACTGAGAATCCTTCTTACAAATTTCTTCCAGTGTGGGGATTTTGATGATGTCCATATTGTAGATTAGATTTCCCAGCAGAGGTTACTGGAGAACACTGAACATCACCAATAAGAAATTTTAAAAGAATCTTGGGAACTAATAGCAATTTCAGTACATGTTCTTATCCCACCAGCTTCCTGGATAGTGCCTGATGAGGAGTTTTCAGAACTCGTCATGTAGCCAGATGACAATGGCATATGGTACCACCACAAACCAATATTGAACCTGAAACATAGTGAAATTCAGGATTGTAACACTTCCAAATCCATAGGAAAGAATTAATGCTATGGTAACTTGAGATGCAATCCCAATGCAGATGAATTTATTTCTGAAGAGACATTGCTGGATAACTGAATTTATCCATGTTTTTCTGATGATTACATCTGCTACTTGCTGGACTATAACCACAGCAAAGTAAACAGAATATACAGTCCATTTCAAGTGCTTCTGTTGGTATCTTGTCCATTCTTGTCTGTAGCTGCCTTCAAGGTCATTCATATTATCATTTTCCCATGATATCTGTAAGTAACTAAGCAGGTCAGGTTTGAATCCCTGGTCTGCATTGACAATGGAGTAGGTAAAGAAGCTTCCCATGGATTTCAAGATTCCAATTTGGAGGTAGGACTACAAAGCCAGGTGGTAATTCACTAATCTGTCTTTTTTCTCGTGGCATAACTTCTGGTTCATGATGTCAGTCTCAGCTTTCTCACAGGCTAAATAAAGCAAAGGGAGGAATCATATCCATGCCCAAGTTGATGAATAAGATGGCTATAGTACCAATGGGCAGGGGAACCCCAGCAATAATGAAGATCAGGAAAGAGTAAAGCTCTGCAATACTTTTGGTCAGAGTGAACACAATGATTTTCTTCAGATTGCTAGACTTGTATTGTTTAAAATATTTTTAATTAATAACTTGAGCAATGGCCTTATAAGTATATGACATAAAGCTAGGAAAAACAGCTAACATACTAAAAACCAGAAGCAAGATCCAAAAATGTCTTGACACATTAGACTATTGGGCCAGAGCTAATTAGATGAATTTTAATAGTGATATATATTGCAGTTGGGATAAAAAAAAATCAACCTCAGATGTATGAGATAGGGGAGGGGGAGGTTGTCTAGATAATAGTTTGTCAGAAAAGACCTGGGGGTGGTTGTAAACACATGATATAGCAGCCATCAAAGTTAATTCAACTTTGGACTCCATTCAAAGATGTAGATTGTCCTGAATGAAAGAGATAGTAGTTTTGTTATTCTCTGCCCTGAAAAGACTATATTTAAAGTGTGATGTTCAGTTCTGGATGCCTTATTTTAGAAAATGCATTGAAAAATGGGAGTCACAGTGGAAAGGACTCAGAATATCAAATCAGAGGAGCTGAACTTGAATCCGTACTCTGCCTTGTGCCTTTGGACAAGTGACTTCAGCTCTCCAGACCTGAATTTCCTCATCTACAACATAAGGGGGTTGGACACAGTGGCCTCTAAGGTACCTTCCAACTCTGTATATTATCCTATAATCTTTTTTTTTTTTTAGTGAGGCAATTGGGGTTAAGTGACTTGCCCAGGGTCACACAGCTAGTAAGTGTCAAGTGTCTGAGGCAGGATTTGAACTCAGGTACTCCTGAATCCAGGGCCGGTGCTTATCCACTGAGCCACCTAGCTGCCCCTATTATCCTATAATCTTAAAGGAGAAGAACAATCAGGATGATGAAGATAATACCATGAGGATGTATTGGCAGAATGGGGGACTCAACATAATGTAAAGACTTTGGGGGCAGGGAGCAAAATATAGAAAGATGTGATAGCTCTCTTCAAGGACTTGAAAGTTTGTCACAGAAGAGGAGCTAGACTTGATTTGGGGCGGGGCAATGAGGGTTAAGTGACTTGCCTAGGGTCACACAGCTAGTAAGTGTCAAATGTCTGAGGCAGAATTTGATCTCAGGGCTTCCTGAATCCAGGGCTGGTGCTTTATCCACTGCACCACCTAGCTGCCCTGGACTTCATCTTGAGCCAAGGAAAAAGAATGAGTTTGAAGGGTAGAATGGGTGGAAGTTACACCAAAGTAAGAATGTACATCCTTTCTGACATAAGGGAAAACCTTAATCAGAGGCATCCAAAAATTTAATAGATTTTGATCAGTAGAACTGAACTGAATAATACGTCATGCCAAGCTAACTTCATTTCTTTTTTGCAAGGTAACTAAACCTAAACCAGAGAAACACAATGGGTTCCAGTAAAACATTTGGCAAAGTCTTTCAGAGCTCCTTTTGCACAAGATGAAAAAAAGGTGGGCTGGATTATAGAATGTCTAGGCAGATTCCTAAGTGGTTGAACAACACTATTGAAAGTGTTGATTAATGAATCTATGTCACTCCAAAGGTGGGCCCTCGTCTATATTTTTATCAGTGACCTGATTGAAGACAGAAAAGCTATGCTTCTCCCCCTTTCCCATTACACAAAGCTGGAAGGGACGCCTCACACAATTTCCCTGAGTATTCTCACACACACCTGGAAGTGATCTTTCTCCTTTGATCTCATAGCTGTTTCTACTCCTCCTTATGCATTTATCACATTCTAATGTGTACTATACATATTTCTGCATGTCTTATCACCCCTACCATAACCCTAACAAAGGCAGCTTCTTGTGAGTGTATGCATACATATTTACATTACATATGTACATATATAAACTATAACTGCATAGCATATACAGACATAATATACACACACATATATAAAGCCAATATTAAAATGTTACTGTGATGCTTCATCATGGCATAACAATGACCCTGAATTCTCAAAAGCAATGCCAGGAAAATATTAATTCCTTCTGGTTATACCAAGCTGGAAAAGACTGAAGAATTGGCCCTATGGTAGATTATTCCTCTGTCATCTGACAAGCAGGCTAGCTACTTTTCAGAGAGACTCTCATCACCAGACAGTTGGCCCCAAAATGATGTTTTGTTTGGGGTTAGTTTTTTGGTTCTGGGGTTTGGAGGTTCCGTTTGGGTTTTATTTGGTCACAACGGCTGATGAAATTCATCTACCAAGGCTCAGAGAGGTACACTGGTAGATGGTGTACACAAACTAGTGAACTCAAAGACCCATGAGGCACTGAAACAATTTGTAGTAAACCCTGCAATTGACCCTTGACCCCAACTGGCAAGGGATTACCATTTCCTGCTGGGCCTTTTTATATCCTTGGATTTAGGAAAACTATCAGGAGAATTTTATGGTCCCCTATGGCCAGAGAGCATGATAGTTTCCTCTTTTTCTGTAATCAGTGGAAATCACCCCCCACTTCATCCCTCCAGAGCATTATAAAATTATATTTGTACCTATCTTCTGAACCTTCCATAAGCATTTCACATTCTACTCTTGTTGTTGAATCAAGAGAAAAACAATCAAAGATGGGATCAGTACCTTAGTGGAAAAGTACTTTGCGAATAAAATTAAAATGAATCATGAAGTGGACTTTGAAACAGTGACCAAGATGAACTTCACTGCAGGCTTATTGAATCTGAGGGAGAAGAACTCCAGCCACCATTTGTAGAAAATCTCTTTAGTCACCAGTTTACAATTAAATGAACAGACTCAGGTGTCAGCATCTCTGTTGGATATAATAGTTTTATAAATATTTCAAAAGGAAAGCCCTCTTTTCCCTTTTTAAAGTTTAACAAGAATAAACTCTTTGAGTTAGAGTTACTTCTTATCCTATAGCTTAGACAAGCAGTTCCTGGTAGAAACCAATATTTGTTTTAGGATCCAATCCAGAAAACTGTTCCCCAAACTGATTTCCCTACCCTTCTTAAGCATTGCTTTCTTGATACACTGTCTTGCCCCATCACACATGGCCTAAAATCAGACCAGATAGCCACAAAAAAGGAAAATCACTGAGCAGCACCCATGGCAAGTGTAGGAGGCACTTAGGAGTATGTTGGTAAATGTTTAACACCGTACTCTTTGGTGAAAAAACTATATACATGGAATACTTTTAAGTTTAATCTGCATAATTGACATTTCTCATCATTTCTTGAGTCTAGACAATTAACAAAATGATAAATCAAGTCCTGATTTGTAGCTTTTGCTCATTTCCTCAAGTATAAATGTTCACACTGAACTGTTCAAGCTAGCTCTAGCATAGCCTGGAAGGTATTCTACTATTCTTGCCTGACTTCATTTAGAATTCTTCCCTCTCTCTCATTCAGTCCTTCCCCTCCTTCTTTCCCCCTCCCTATTGCCTCTTCTCTGACTCTGCTTTTCTCCCATTCTTTTTCCTTTCTTCCCTACATATACCTTCTTCATTCCCCTTACTCTAGTAATGACAGTAATGGCTAAAGAGGATGATGGGATAAATTTCTAGGATAAATTGTTTCCACCAGTCATAAGTAGCTAGGATGTAATATGAAAATTAAGATAAATTTTTTGTTACATTTGGATTTTTTTAACTTGGAATTGTTGTTTAGGATTGTGGTTAAGCTGTTTTATATCTCGTTTTAACTCTTGTTAAGTTCTCTATTTAAACAATGGTTACAAACTATTTGTTCTGGACCTTTTAATAAATTGTTTATGGAAATGAACTAAGTTCTATCTCTATGTCTCTAGTCATAAAATAAGTTGTTTACAAGAAAATAATGGTATTCAAATTTCACATCATAGTAGATCCAACTAAGACAAGTCAAAAATGTAAATGCAGGAAGTCAAATAGAAATGAGATATTTCATCTCCATTTCTGAAGTCTGTAGTGAAGAGAACAGGAAAGATAAAAAGCGGTAAAGTGGCCCAGTAAAACAGGCTACATGATCTGGAGTAAGAAAGAGCCGAGTTCAAATACCACCTCAGATATTTACTAGCTGTGTGATCCCAAAGCAAGTCACTTAGTTTCTATTTCCCTCAGTTCCCTCATATATAAAACAGAGATGATAACAGCACCCACCTCCCTAGATTTTTGTAAGGATAAAACGAGATAATATTTGTAAAGCACTGTGCAAACCTCAAAGCAGGACTTAACTATTAGAAGACAATCAGAGAAGGATAAGCTAAACAGAGGAAAAGCAAATGAGAAAAATCTCCTTCAAGGGCTTTTGTGCACCACTAAGTTACCTTGTAAGCCATGACCCAGCAATGAAAGAATTGAATCAGTGGCAAAAATATTAGCCAATGTTGTATTGTTAAGAGTCACCAAGCACCATATACAATTGTTTCATTGCATCCTTGATGTGGTATGTACCATTTTATAGATGAGGAAATTAAATTTGGGAAGGTTAAATAACTTGAACATAGACACACAGTAAGTTTTACCAGATTCAAACCCAGGTTCCTGCTAACTCCAAGTCCAGTGGTTATTCCTCTCCTGACACAGTAGGTTCTAAAGAAGTTCTGCTTTATTTAGGAGTCCTAGGATTTTGCTTAAACTGTTTGGTTTCTATCTTTTAATCTTAAATTTTCTGCTTAAATGTTGGTTAAAAAATGCTTGTTCTGGACCTCTTGGGAATCCTGGGAGGAGTAAGATGGAGATCCCTGCTTGGTGCAGCTTGAACTGAGTGACCACTGAAGTGCTTTCCATCTTTCCTGCTCTGTGATTTTAACCCCAGTCTATAAATGTGCCCTGAGGGATGTAAATAAAGTTCATTCAAAACAATTCAACACGGGGCAGATAAATGGTGCACTGGATAAAGCACTGGCCCTGGATTCAGAAGGACCTGAGATCAAATCCAGCCTCAGATACTTGACACTTACTAGTTGTATGACTGTGAGTAAATCACTTAACCCTCATTGCCCTGGGGGAAAAAATCAACAAGCACTACTATATGCAAGCCATATGCAAGTCATTTTGCTAGGAACAGGAGAGACAAATACAAAGAAAAAAAAATGTTTTCTGTCCCAAAAAGGTTATTTTCTACTAAGGGTGTGGAGGTGTGGGGGAAGCAATACATGAACAATTAAATATATACAAGATAATTTGAGGGTAGTGAGGCTTTTTGTAGAAGGTGGGATATGAGCTGAGATTTAGTGATTACAATAAATGTATAACAATTATACATTAGTAAAAAAGATATTGTCATTCCTTAACTTTTAAACCTTGATCTTTAAGATTATTCTCTCTCTAACCCTATCCTCCCCCTTCCCCCCCAAAATAAAATAAAATAAGTAAACACCATGATGGTAGGCACTATGCCTTAATTTTCTTTGTCACCTTCAAATCAATGACTTGTTTGCAAGGGAGTAAGGGGTAAGTTGGATGTCTGATTTCATAAGGGTAAGATGTCTTTCCCTTGAAACAGAACTATAATGTATCTGTTACTTATTATCTTAAGTTATTTTCGTGGAGCACTGAAAAGCAAAGCGACTCAGAGCTGGATGGTGTAATGGAAAGAGTACTGGACTGAGAACTGAGTTCAAATCCTTCCTGAGACATCTACTAGCTTTGTCATTATGGACAAGTCAATTTACTTCTCTTAGTTTTAGTTTCCTTGTCACTAAAAGGGAGGGGTGATAATAGGACCTACCTTACAGAGTTGTTGTGAGAATTAGAGAATATAACATTTTAAATGCTAAGTAAACTTTAAGGGGAGAGACAGAGAGATACAGAGACACAGAGACAGAGACAGAGACAGAGACAGCGAGGTGAGTTATTATTCGCACACTGCCATTATGTTAGTGGTGTTAAGGGCTAAAATTCTAGCTAGTCTGTCTAAAATATCTAATGAGTGGTCGCCAATAAATTATAAGCTTCAGCAAGAGTTAGACTTTTAAGCATTTATTAAGGAGAATAAGAATTTGGTAAAGAGAGAGAGAAAGGCCTAGATTTCTATCTATTAAAGGGAGAGCGCATTTCTAGCTCCCTTCTCCGCCAACGTCCTCAGGAAAGAGAGTGAGACCAAGCGCCAGTCTCTTCCTTCCTCCTCCCACTAGTCCGCGTCACTTCCTGAAGCCTGGTCTTGCCCTCAAAGACCTTTGCTTCATGGGCAGAACTCTTCTACAGTAAGTCTCCAGCAGGTGGCGTCATTCCAATCGTTACAGTGGCAAGACTTGAACTCTAATCTTCTAGACTCCCTCCAAGTTGACTCTTCTATCTACCAAGCCATACTGCCTTGCACATAATAGATATGTGATAGATGGCTGTTCAATGTTAATGATTGAATTCACTTCACTACTTCATTGCTTTACTGAAAAAGTATATTATTTATTTGGGCATGGGAGAGGGAGGAAGTCATAATAAAATGACAATAGTAATATCTCAAGGGTGATCACCTTTAGTGGTTCTCCCATTCACAAAATTTCCAAAGGGAGTTAGAAGTTTGGGTTGTTTGGAGAAACTGCTCTTATCATTATGCAATTGATATGAACTGAATGCCAAACTCTGTGGATTTTTCCATCCTATTCCCCAGAAGAGATAGACCAGGACACAGACAGAATAGATAGAGAAAAATCTTTTTTTTCTTAATGGTGCAAAAATGGAAGAGGTAATGGTGCCAGAAAAAACAAGGAAAATATACAAAGGAAAAGGGATGTGAAAAGGGAAACAATCAAAGCTTCAACCAAAAGAAGGGAGCTGAGGTAGGAGGGTAGAGATGGAACTAAATTGAAAAAGTCAACAAATATTATTATTGTTATTATTATTATTGCTTACTATTTATTGATTTGATAAAAACCTCAAAGTAATCTACAACTACACATAGGTCTTCCCCAGAGAAATGTCACAAGATTCAGCAGCCTAGATGTAACTTCAAAAACTCATTAATTTCTACTCAATACCTCATAATTACTGATAATCTGGTTAGAGCATGAAGTGAAGTTTCCCACACTTTGTGAATTAGGCATTTTTGTTTTGTTTTGTTGGCTTCATTGTCTACAACAAAATCCAAACTCCTTAGTCTAAAATTTAAGGCTTTTCATAATCTCATCTCAATTTACCTTTCCAGCTCTATTTCATACTACTCTCTTTCAAGTACTAGCCAAACCATACTATTAAGCAATCCCTAAACATGCCCCATTTTTCCTCCCTCTGAAACTTTGCTCACACTATTCCTTCCTCCTGGCACATGCTTTGCCCTCTTTTCAACTGCTGTAATGTGACTCAGACTAAGAAGTCCCAAATCATGGTATCTTCATGATCTCTTCCGTAATGCTTCTAACCAGAAGTAAACGCTCCCTCCTCAGATCTGCCATAAAATTTTATTCTTATAAATATTCTTATGATATTTAGTATACTTATCATATAGCACTCTTATAGCACTTAAACTAGTATATTTTAGCAGAAGTGATAACTAATAGCTCACATTTATACATAGAATATTAGAGTTATATAATACTTTGTTCACAATGCTTCAAGTTAAGTCCTCTCTTATCCACATGTCATCTCACTAGATTCTAAGATCCTTGAGGAAGATGTGTTTTATCTTGTTCATCTTTGTAGCCCCCACAGCACCTAGAACTTGCCTTACATTCTGGGCAGTTGGCAATTAATAATTGCATGTTCAATGTTAAGTGAATATATGAAAGAATTTTCTTTTCCCTAGTCTGAATTTGAAAAGTTGAAGCAGGGAGAGACTACACTATCAGCTTCAGAGCAAAGTCTTTATCCCACTTTAATATTGCCTCTACTTCAAGAAATTTGGCCAAATCTCTGGCAAATTCCCAGGTTCTCCCTTTACCCACAGTGGAACACAAATAAACTTGACTCTCCTCAGAAACAATTGTCCCAGCATGGCATGTCCTAGGGAGAAACATGAAATTCACACAACAGAATCAGTATGTGAAGACATACCTCAAATTCCCATTGGCAAAAGGGGTCTTCTGAGACTGTGGTTCTGAATAGTACCCAGACCTACCAGAAATATAGCTATCATATAGCAAAATAGGCACCCTGACATACCAATGTGAACAGTGTTATCTACCCCAAAACCCTGTTATTTCTCCTAACACCTAAACTATGATTCGGCATACGAAGGAGTTGTAATGACAACCTATGGGTCATTAATTTTCACTATTTTCCAAGCTACTTTTGGGGGTAATAATAAAGTCAATGATTTTTTGGAAGCATTTGGTATCCTTTCCTCTTTCAGATATACTGAATATCAATCCCCTAACATATTCAGAATTGTGTTACCACCAGCCTGTTCAGCCTCAGTGAAGATTCTATTGAGACTAGCTATTCTTGCCTTCTTTGTTTTCTTCAGTGACATTTTTAATTCCTTGTGTGGCACATGTGGGACTGTGGTGTTGAGCCCGAATTAGTGACTCTGCTGTCATCAATGAAGAACAGCATTGTAGAAATCATAACAGAAATTTTTCACTTGTTTGGTGTCCTTTTTCCAGTTTCATACTTGAATACTCTCAAGATGATCTGGCTTAATTGGGTATCTTGCCAAGCTTTCTCCCCTCCCCCACCTATTCATTGTTTTATGAGGTGATGATCTTCATGTCCCTCCAAGAGATTTTATAAAAGAGTTTATATTGTAAACTGGTGCCGCCCTTGTCTTCCATGTCTCTTTGTCAAAGAGGTCAAGGTTGTCTAGTTAAGACAGTTTCTAAAGCTCTTTTGGGTTCTTCGTTGTGAAAACTGATTTATATTGGTTATACTTCCTTAGGAAAGGATGACCATCTATGTTTGTAGCTATTCCTTCTCCTTCATTCCTTCATTTTTGCTCCTGAGCAATGTTTTCCAACATACTTTTTCCACAATCCTTAAATTCTCCTTTGCCCTGAAGTCTTTGGTAATTAAAGTATATGTTGGGTTAATTTGGAGGGTCTTTTCTATTTCTTTGTAGAATTTCTCTACCTCCTCATTCTCTACAACTAAGGTTGGCACATAAGCTTTAATTATTGTCATGGTGGTCTTTTCACAATTCCTAATCATGAGCAAGGAAATAGGAATTGACCAAATGTCCTTTGAAGTGATGTTTTTATTGCCTTTGGATTCATGATAAAACCAACCACCAAATCCTTTATTTGTTTCTCAAGGAGAATCCATGATTCATCCTTCTAATCTGTTGCAACTTCCTTTCTAGTACCATTTATAACAAGAATGTTAAGATTGATATGATTCATTTCCTGCACTCATTGCTCACTGGAAAGGGATTTCACATTTAGGGTTAACAGCTAAGTTAATGCTTATAAATTACCTAAAACTTGTGTGATTGTTAGCACCCTTTGTCCTCTTTTCTGACTCTCCCATCAGCCCTGGAGAAATGGAAAGGGGGCTACACAGGGCTGGGGGCCATTTTTTACTTTTCTTTGTTTAGTAGTTGATGTGGTCAGCCTATTGATGACCTTCTGAAAGCAGACACAGACTTGTCATTGGATCATTCTCAAAGACTTAACAACATGATTGACCTTACTAGAATTTGCATTCCACTAGAATAGCCTTTTAAAACCCAGTCAGCTTCATGAAGTAATGAAGCAAAGAGTAGAAGTTTATAGAGGTTTTGTATTTATTAAATGTATTATTTAAACAGATGCCAAATGGGAAGAATGTCAGGAACAAAACTTACAGATTTAAATGTCTATATATACAGAATATGAATAATAAAATTAACTCAAAATTTTAACACAATGAGGTCAATGTGTGACTTCAGTGATGATTGTGGCCAAAAAAAAAAAAGAAGTCATTTGGTGGCCAACATTCTGGCAATGAGCCTCTTCTACTTAGTTCTCAGATAACAGTCTGTTGATGGGTCTGAATTTGATCCCTTTCCAGTTTGGTAGAAATTGCCAGACCTTGAATTTCACTTGTGTAGATTTCAAGAAGATCAATTTGCCACCATACCATGATGAAACAATTACTTAACTCTTTATTAGAAAAAAAATTAAGTTTTTAGCATAATACTATCTGCAGCCAGCTCTAGAATGTTACAAGGCCTCTTCAGTGCAATCTACAACATTACAAAAACCATCAGTGGAATTGTCCATGCTAGAAAGCAAAGTAAAAGAAAAATTCATATTTTCCAGATTGCTACATGGAACTGAAGGGGGGCAAATCATCAAAGGAGTCTATCAACACAAATATATTGGACAATAACACAGATGAACAGCACAATGACTTTATAGTGCAGTAGTAAGAGAAGATTGAACCAGAAAACATTTGCGAAATTATGCAGTGCTTGCAATGATACAAACTGCTTGCTCGCTGTCACAAACATCCATCCCTTTAATTACAGTTAAAATATGACAATTTTTTCAAGGGGTTCAATTCCACAAACATTTATGAAGTGGCCACTATATGAAAGGAACAATGTTAGGTGATATAGATAACAAAGGCCAAAATGAAATAGCTCCTGCCCTCAAAGAGATGACATTGTGGGGGGGAGAGAAATATGATATGTAAAGTAAACAAAATTTAAGGTAAAGTAATTTCAAAATGGAACAAGGGCCAATGATTAGGAAGCTAGGAGACAAGATAGCCCACAATAGAACCTGCAGGATTTTCACACTCAGTGGGCTCGTGGAAGAGGAGGATACAGCAAGAGAGATCGGGAAAAGATCAGTCATACAGATAAGAGGAGAACCAAAAGAGGGAAGTGCATCAGAAACCAAGGGAAGGGATAATGTGCCAGAGCAGGAGGTATTCAACAGTATCAAAAGCAGGGTAGATGTCAAGTAGCATAAGAACTGAGAAAAAGCCATTGGGCTTAGCAGTTAGAGATCATTGACAAACTTGGAAGAAACTGTTTTAGTCCAGTGGCAGTGTAGAAGACAGATTATAAAGGCTGGAGATATGTGTGAGGAGTAAGGAAATGAGGTGGGGGTGGAGAATGTAGATGATCCTTTCTTGAAGTTTAGCTGTAAATGGGGAGAAGGGGTATAGAATAATACTGTGAGGGGAAACACGGACAAGTGAAATGTTGTTTTTTAGGCATAGGGCACTCCTTGTGGGTGTAGGAAAAAGAGTCATGATCAATAAAGTAGATACCAATATTAACAACAAATCACCAATAGTAAATAAAGAAAATATAAAAGGGGGGGTGAAGAGAGAGAGAGAGAAAGGAGATACAGGTGGAATAAAGTCCCTAAAGGAAAAAGGAGGTTAGAAACGAGATCACAAGTGAAGAAGGTGGCTCCAGCAAGCAGGGAAGACTTTCCTGATCCCTTTTAATTCCAGTGTCTTCCATCTGTTGTTCATTTCCATTTTATTTTGTGTATAGTTTATACATAATTGTTTGCATATTGTCTCCTGCATTTGGTTGTGAGCTCCTTAAAAGCAATGAATGATTTTCATCTTTCTTTACATCTCCAGTGCTTAGCATATAGTAGTTGCTTAATAAATGTTTATTGACAGATTGACAAAAGAGGGTGGTAGGGGGTGTTGAGGTACGAAATTGCAGAGAAGGCACTTAGCTTCTATTTTTCCCAGTAGGAGAGACCCAATACTGAAAGAGGAGGTTTGAGGATAGAGGACGTTTTGGAAAAGCCACCATGGAGAATGTGATAAAGAACATCAATCAGGAAAAAGCAAAAAGGTTGCAATGCAATGGTGAGGAGCCAGTTGCAATAAGTTAACATAAATATGTAGCTAACCCAGTTGGCACAGTCATGTGACCTATTCCAGGAGTGATCATTAATTCAAATGGAGAAGGTAAATAGTGAAAGCAACCACTGTCAACCAGTGATGCCATAGAGCTACAAAACATGAAACACAAAAGAAATAAAATTACCAATAGACCTAAAGGTCAGTGGAATGGTGTTTAGTGGGGCATAGAATCAACACTATTAATTTCTTAAAGCAAGATGTTAAGTAAAAGATACATCAAGAATATATGCATATGGGGGCAGCTTTGTGGCACAGTGGATAAAGCACCAGCCCTGGATTCAGGAGAACCTGAGTTCAAATCTGGCCTCAGACAATTGACACTTACTAGCTGTGTGACCCTGGGCGAGTCACTTAACCCTCATTGCCCCGCAAAAAAAAATAATAATAATAATATATTCCTATGACAGCAAAAGGAGGAAGACATTAATCCTATTTCTGCATTAGTCATGTTATAAGAGAAAAATCAGAGCAATGACGAAGAACCTCAAAATAGAAAAACATCAGCAACAAAAACAAAAGAAATAGTATGGTTCATTCAGCATCTACTCCACAGTTCTTTTTTTTCCCTGGATTTGGAGATCCTCTTCTATCATGAGTTCCCTGGAACTCTTCTGTACCATTGCATTGGTGAGAAGAATACAGTCCATCACAGTAGATCAACACTCAATGTTGATGATACTGTGTACAATGTTCTTCTGGTTCTGCTCATCTCACTCATCATCAGCCCACGCAAGACCCTCCAGGTTTCTCTGAACTTCTCCTGCTCATAGTTTCTTACAGCACAATAGTATTCCATTGTATTCATATACCACAACTTGTCCAGCCATTCCCCAATTAATGGGCACCCCCTCAACTTCCAATTCCTTGCCACCACATAAAGAGCAGCTATAAATATTTTTGTACATGTGGGTCCCTTTGCCCTTTCCATGATTTCTTTGGGAAAAAGACCCAAAAGTGGTATTGCTGGGTCAAAGGGTATGCACAGCTTTATCACCCTTTGGGCATAATTCCAAATTGCTCTCCAGAATGGTTGGATCAGTTCACAGCTCCGACAACAATGCATCAGTGTTCCAATTTTCCCACAGCTTCTCCAACATTTATTATCTTCCTTTTTGTCATTTTAGCCAATCTGATAGGTGTCAGGTGGTACCTCAGAGTTGTTTTAATTTGCATCTCTCTAATCATTAGAGATTTAGAGCATTTTTCATATGGGAATAGATAGCTTTGGATTCTTCATCAGAAAACTGCCTGTTCATATCCTTTGACCATTTCTCAATTGGGGAATGACTTGGATTCTTATAAATTTGATTTAGTTCCCTATATATTTTAGAGATAAGGCCTTTATCAGAAGTACTGGCCACAAAAATTGTTTCCCAACTTTCTGCCTCCCTTCTAATTTTGGATGCATTGCTTCAGTTTGTACAAAAATTTTTTAATTTAATGTAATCAAAATCATCCATTTTGCATTTTATAATATACTCTATCTCTTGTTTGGTCATAAACTGTTTTCCTTTCCAAAGATCTGATAGGTAGACTATTCCTTTCTCTCCTAATTTACTTATGGTATCACCTCTTATGTCTAAATCATGTATCCATTTTGACCTTATTTTAGTATAAGGTGTAAGATGTTGGTCTATGTCTAATTTCTGCCATACTATCTTCCAGTTTTCCCAGCAATTTTTGTCAAATACTGAGTTCCTATCCCAGAAGCTGGAGTCTTTGGGTTTTGAACAAGCCATTAATGAACTCCCTAAGAAAAAATCCCCAGGGCCAGATGGGTTTATGGGTGAATTTTACCAAACATTTAAAGAACAATTAATTCCAATATTATACAAATTATTTAGAAAAATAGGTGAAGAAGGAGCTCTACCAAGTTCGTTTTATGACACAAATATGGTGGTGATACCAAAACCAGGCAAAGCAAAAACACAGAAAGAAAATTATAGACCAATTTCCCTAATGAACATTGATGCTAAAATCTTAAATAAGATATTAGCAGGGAGATTATAACAAATGATCACCAGGATAATACACTATGACCAAGTGGGATTTATACCAGGAATGCAGGGCTGGTTCAATATTAGGAAAACTATTAACATAATTAACCACATCAATAAGAAAACCAACCAAAATCATATGATTATCTCAATAGATACAGAGAAAGCTTTTGACAAAATATAGTACCCATTCCTAATAAAAACACTAGAGAGTTTAGGAATAGGTGGAGCTTTCCTTAAAATAATAAACAGTATCTACCTAAAACCATCAGCAAGTATTATATGCAATGGAGATAAATTAGAGGCTTTCCCAATAAGATCAGGGGTGAAACAGGGATGTCCATTATCATCCCTATTATTTAATATTGTCCTAGAAATGTTAGCTTTAGCAATAAGAGAAGAGAAAGGAATTAAAGGAATTAGAATAGACAAGGAGGAAACAAAACTATCACTCTTTGCAGATGATATGATGGTATACTTAAAGAATCCTAGAGAATCAACTCAAAAATTACTTGAAACAATTAACAACTTTAGCAAAGTAGCAGGATATAAAATAAATCCACATAAATCATCAGCATTTCTATACATGATGAACAAAGTCCAGCAGCAAGAAATAGACAGAGAAATTCCATTTAAAGTAACAGTAGATAATATAAAATACTTGGGAGTCTACTTGCCAAGACAAACCCAGGAACTCTATGAACACAACTACCAAACACTCTTCACACAAATCAAATCAGATCTAAATAATTGGAAAGATATCAATTGCTCATGGATAGGCAGAGCTAATATAGTAAAAATGACAATACTGCCTAAATTAATTTACTTATTCAGTGCCATACCAATCAGACTACCTAAAAATTATTCTATAGAGCTAGAAAAAATAATAACAAAATTCATCTGGAAAAACAAAAAATCAAGAATATCCAGGGAAATAATGAAAAAAAATTCACAGGAAGGTGGGTTAGCGGTACCAAACCTGGAGCTTTACTATAAAGCAGCAGTCATCAAAACTATCTAGTACTGGCTAAAAAATAGAGTGGTAGATTAATGGAATAGGGTAGGCTCAGGAAATGCAGTAGTAAATGACACTTGTAATGTAGTGTTTGAAACCTATTCTTAATGAAGCCATCCTGGCATTTTGTGTTCTTAACTATTGCCTTAATAATATGGGCTAGAATCTTTGCATGAGTGAAGCATATTTGTTTCAAGTATATAGCCTCCCTTCTCTTTCCCTTTTTTGAAAATCAGGACATTTACCATGCTCCAAAACTGTTCTTTTCTTATTCTCTACAATATTTGAAAGAATATTTTAAAATTTTAGCTCTGCCTCTGAGATACCTGGAGGCAGTGCATTCCTGGTGGGAGGCTCCTCTCTATAATACAGAAGAGGAAGGTAGCAGCTACCCCTTGTCCCCCTGGTCCAACAAGGTGTATACATTCACTCCTTCACATACATACATGCATATGTATATGTATGTGTGTATAAATGCATATACATACATATATATGTATGTGTGTGTACATATAGAGATAGACATAAGACGGAGACAGAGAGAACAAACTTATTTTCTTTTTTTTAATTTTTTGGGGGGGCGGGGCAATGAGGGTTAAATGACTTGCCCAGGGTCACACAGCTAGTAAGTATCAAGTGTCTGAGGTCGGATTTGAACTCAATTCCTCCTCAATTCAGGGCCCGTGCTTTATCCAATGTGCCGTGTAGCTGCCCCCAAGAACGAACTTATTTTCAAAGGGGGAAGGAGTATCCAAGGCTACTTTCTTTCCTTCCTGCTGGCAGTCAATCCTTATTTATTCTCCCTAAATCTCTGCCCTCAGGTCTAGCTGCTTCATTGTGTGAGACGTATTCTGGGGATTAGTCAAAAGTAGTCCTGAGGTTGGAAGGGAACTCAAGGTGGAGAGGGGGTATGGACTTGAAACTTGGTCATTTGTCTTGCTGTTTTCTTATTATTTTGTCTTTTAGGGTTTTGGTGATGCTAAAGTTGTATATGATAAGAAATTGAAATAAAATTTTAACTAAGTCTCAAGAAAATCTACATAAAGTAGATTGGTGATCACTCCTGTCAATTCTCTCAGTACCCTAGGAGGTAATTTGAGTCTGGAGACTTGAATTTATAATGGCGGCTGTTCCCTCTCATATGATCTCATTTTACTACTGATATGGGGGGGAAATGGGGTATGGGTTAGGGTAGGGGTTGGGGTTCTTAGGAATTCCTCTTTAAAGAATTACACCCTCTTGTACACAAAAGTAGTTAGAATAAGGTAGTAGTTTATGTAGGAGCAAGGGAAGGGAAGAGTGGGGGGAGGGAAACCATGAAAGAAATCCTTGGACTTCTCATGAGGAGATAGGCACAAAGCACATGGCTCAGAGGTACCAAATCTCCCCGAACAGGAGACTGGAAGGTACTTTTATAGAAGACTGATGGGGGTGGACCATCTGCCCGTGAAAAGTTCCTTTAGTGAGGAAGGACCATTCCCCACTGGTGGTAGCTGGGGGAATTGGGTGAGGAGTGGAGGACCATCCCCCACAGGTAGTGACTGGAGGAATTGGGTGAGGGGTGGCTACAGATGTCTCTTCAGAACACAAAGGCCGCAGCCACACCCAAATTTATCTCCCCAGGGTAAGGGAGACCAGAATGAAGGGTAGGAATCTGAAGCTAGCTCAGTCTGATTTGGTTCAGCTTATCTCTCTAGGCGTTATCTGTCCTCTGGTTTAGTTTCTCAAGGAGAAGATTCCTCGGTGTGCCCCAGAGAAATTCTAGGGTGCTCTGCACCCCATGATACTACCTATCTTTTCTTTATTAACCAATTTTTTAAAAATGTGTCCTTCCTAGTCCAACAAAAGACAGTCCAATGCAACTGAAAAAGTGCTGGATTTGGTGTCAGAGAAACTAAGTTCAAATCCTTCTTCACAAAGCCCTGCCTCTGTAATCAGACTGTTCCCAGGACTAGAGTGTGATTCCAGGTCTCTGCAACTCAATCCCTATCTCTTTCCCAGTGAGCTCACTTAGTGCATACTCTACCCTTTTCACACCAGCAAGTGGTGAAGAGAGAAGAGTTTTCCCTTACAGGATAATAAACTGCCTGGGTCTCTCTCATAGCCTTTCCCAAGTAACTAGAGAAAGGAAAAACATGCAGGCCTCCATAACTAAGTGACATTTGCGAATTGTAAAGCATTATATACTAATGTTATTGATTGTCATTAGGAGTAAGTTCGGCTTAGCTGATTTTTAAAATCACCCATATCTAAAGTTTTTTCTATCATTAACTGACCCTCAATATTGCATAGGTAGACTCCATGAGCATGCTTATTTTAAATCCCCTAGCTGAATGACTTCTTTGAGCCTACTCGAAGCCCTATGCACACCTACTACATGAAGTTTTGACAATATGATCACTGTAGAATGACAGAGGGACGGAATCTGAAGGAATCGATTATTCTCTCAGAGGAAGGCCAGCCGTCTCTCCCCCTAAGGGTTATAGGAGTCTTTCTCTGTTACCCATTCAAGCCCTCAATTCCCCCTTCCCACCAGCTTACCCCAGTTCCCCAGTATTTAACCAACTAACATCAATTAAGTTTTGTGAAGGGGCATTAACCTTAAAGATATAGCAAGAACAGAAACACAAATAATTCTCCACAATACCTTAGGAGGAGTATACTCTTCCTTATGCCCCTTCAGTCCTGGGGATAGTAGGCTCAAACTTAATTCAGTTTCTAAAGAGTATTCAATTACAAATGCAGCATAACTGCTAGGAGTCTTCAACTCAGTTACTGCTGGCCTGGGTCCCTCAGGGTTGTTCCTGGAGGCTTTAACTGGTAGACTGGCTAGCTGAAATTCAGCATAAACTCTACCTCCTTAACCTCTGATGATTTACCATTCTGACCTTCCTACAATCACAAGGTTGGGCCCCTCTCCCATACTTCTCAAATAAGAAAGAACAAACACAAAATGGTAAAGAGCAGAAGCTCACATTCACAGGCTATGTGTCAGGTTCCAATAAGAAGGGCTTAAGGCCTTTACCCTCCCAGAGTCTTACAGCAGTTGTTGGGGAAGTGGGGATGGAGAACAAGAGCAAGGCCCTCATTTTGGCTGATAAGCACCTTTGAATATTCTGCTCCTCTTCTCAAGTTCTGATTCCACAGCTAATCATCTTCATATGGTTAACAGACCAGAACTAGTTATAAATGTCTATGAATGTTTCACAGTCTACATGGGGATTACACATTAGCCAAACAGGCTAAGCATTCGTATGAGGACTGAACTCATCAGCCAGACCCCTCTCACCCCAACCTCCCCAATTACAGGGTCATAGCCAAGAACAAAAGATGATCATTACCTGGAAAGGAAGTATGAAGAAGAGTAAGACCAGCAATATCAAAGAGTTGACCTAACACCACCACCACCACCCCAATTCAGTTTAATTCTAGCAGGAATTGATAGGCTGTTTGGGCACTTTATATGATTTTATATTTCTTGGTGGGATCCCATGTGTCCTTTTCATCCTATAGATTTTCTGTGGGGTGAAATAAAGCAAGTCCTATACACTATATGCATTTGTGCAACTTTGAGAGATTTCATGGTAGGCAGTAGTCACATTTGGAGTGATTTAGATAAGGGCAATACCATGCTGTCTAGATTTTCCTGGAAGAACTCCCAAGTAGGGACAAAAAATCAAAGAGCAAAACTGACCTTCTTGGGTACAGGTCCCAGAGTCAGACCTGGTCTGTATGAGTTGAGAGTTTTTTTAAGACCATGGGTTACATCTTGATGACTTTGGGTTTTTCTGTCAGGAGCACGTTCCCCCGTTCTATTTCCAAATTACAGGCTTAACTCTCAGCACCCTTCTTGAGCTCTGGGGAAATTTAAATTATCTCTTCTTAAGAAGGGGTTGGTAATCTTGGCTGTGCAGCTTTTTCTAGTCTCTTTTTCTTTCAAGGAAAGAAATAAAATTCTATATCCCTCCTCAATCCCCTTGAAATATAATAAATGAAGACTGTAAAGACTATCCTGATCCAGAGTTTCTTTGTGTTCCTAAGTTTCTGCCCTACCTCACTACCAGTAGAATGTAAGTTTCTGGGGTGAGGGGTTGTTTTGCTTTTGTCTCTGCATCCTCGGTGCCTAATACAATGCTGGGAACACACAAGGTACCATAATAAATTATCATTGAGCTGAATTTAATCAGAGTAACAGGGCATAATGTAAACAATATTGTCCTGGGATTCAGAAGATCTACCTAGATTCAAATCCTACTTCTGATGTTTATGACCTTGGTCAAGTCACTTAGTGGGCTTTGGTATTCTAATCTTTAAATGAGAGAGTTGGACTAGTCAACAAACATTTATTGAGCACATATGTGCTTATAATAAATTATATGCCAGAAGGAGAGAGAGGAATCATTACAAAGAAAGGGAAAAGACGGTCTCTATTCGTGAGGAGCTTACAGTCTATTGGGAGAGATAATATGCAAACTACTATGTGCAAAGAAGCTATATACAGAATAAGTAGGAAATAATCAATAGAAAGAAGGCACCACAATCAAGGGCGATTGGGAAAGGTTTCCTGTAGACATTGACATTTTAAGCTGGAATTTTTTAAAAGCCAGGAAAGCCAGAAAATGAAGATGAGAGTGATCAAATGGCATGCTATGGTCTGTTCTAAAACCTGATATTTGGCAGTTCAGGGATGGAGAATGCTATAGGGCTTTTTTTTTTTCAAAAGCTATGTCAGTTCAATAAAAATAACCAGTAAGTCTAGGTCATGGGTTCTTAACCTGGAGCCCATAGATTTCAGGGGCTTTGAGAACTTGAATGGGAGGAAAAAAACCTACTTATTTTCACTAACTTCTCACTTAAATTTGGTGTTTCCTTCAGTTATTAATAACTGAAATTATTAATAAGTATCATTACAGTGAGTCCATGGGCTTTACCACACTGTCAAAGGAGACCATGATACAAAAAAGGTTAAAAACACCTACACTAGACCCATCATAAGGGGTAGAGAGTGCAATGGTAGCAGTCAGCAGAGAGAAATCAAAATTATTCAATGCCTGTCATACTTTTATCTTCTCTATTAAGTAAAAAGATCCTCATGACAGAAAGAATAACCTTAGCAAAGAATGAAATCAAGATAGTTGGAGGTAGCTGGTGGCTCAGCAAATAGAGCCCAGGCCTAGAATCAGAAAGGCCTGAGTTCAGATCCAGCCTCAGATACTTACTAGCTGTGTGACTCTGGACAAGTCACTTTTTAGCCTGCCTCAGTTTCCCCATCTGAAACTGAGGTAATAAAATTCAGGTAATAAAATAATGCACCTACTTCCCAGAGCTGTTGTAAGGATAAAATGGGATAATACTTGTAAAGCACTTTGCAAACCTTAAATTATTCTATAATTGCTAAGAGAGCACCTAATTCCTTTAAATTGATTGTCTCCTCCCCTAGACCAAGTAAATCTCTGAAAAATCTTGGAGTTGTGATCCCAATATCATTCATTTTTGGTAATCATCAAACAGTAATCAAGAATGAAAGAAGTGACAGGAGATTAGATTAATCAGTAAGTATTTATTAAGTTTCTATTATGTGCCAGTCATTATGCCAGGCATTGTGTACAAGTCCTGAGAATGAAAGGATCCCTATCTACCCTCAGTGAGTTTATGTTATAATTGGAAAGATAACATAATTTTTCTCATTCTAACACAGAAAGGCAACAAAGTACATAGAAATATCTATGTCTATACAGAATAAAGATAAGGGTAATGCAAATGTGTATACATATAATGCATGTATATCCACATATTGTGTGAGTATATGTGTGTATATGTGTGCACATATGTTTGAGTATGTATGTGTATATATTATATATGTATATATGTGTGTGGATAGGGAGATAGATAGGTGGATGATAGACAGATAGCTAGACAGACAGACAGATTAAAAGTTGTTAAATACAGGGGAGGTTACTAGCATTGGGAATATCAGGGAAAGCTTCATGCCGAGGATGGTATCTAAACTGTAACTTAAAAAAAAAAAAAAGGAGGACTCCATGAGACAAATTTGAGGGAGTATATTTCAGGCATGTAGGATAGCCAATGCAAAGGCAAGAAGATGGGAGAGGAGATGATAAAAGTCAGGGAAAAAAAGGACAACTTAGGGGGCAGCTAAGTGGTGCAGTGGGTAAAGCACTGGCCAAGGAATTAGGAGGACCTGAGTTCAAATCTGGCCTCAGACACTTGACACTTACTAGCTGTGTGACCCTGAGCAAGTCACTTAACCCTCATTGCCCTGAAAAAAGGCAGCTTGGTTGTTTCACAAGGTGTGGAAGGAGAATGAGAATTTATATAGCATCTACTATGCACCAGGTACTGTGCCAAATGCTTTACAAATATTATCTCATTTGGTAAGGGCACTAATGTACAATGGAGATGGAAAGGAAGGTTGGGTAGGGCTAGGTTGGGTGGGGCTTTAAAAGCTAACCAAAAGATTTTCTATTTTATTCTAAAGGTGAATGGAAACTATTGGAGTTGGTTGAGTAAGACTTATTTGATTTGAGCCTGAGTAGTGATTTGAGGAAGTAGTGTATGGAGTGGACTGGAGCAGTGAGGGACTTGAGTCACAGAGAACAAACAGGACAACAACAATGTTGTTGCAAGAGAGATAACAAGGCCTGACCTGAACTAGAATCTCAGTGAGTGGGAAGAAGGGTTCAGGTGCAATGTTGAGATGGTAGAAACAGTAAGATTTGACAATTAATTTGATATTTGGTTTGAGGGAGAAAAAAGGGGTCAAGAAGAATGCTGAGGTTATAAACTTGCAACAATGGTGGCTTCAACAGAAATAGGGAAGTTTGGGGAAGGAGAGGATTTTGGGAAGAGATGAATTCACTTTAAGATGTCTCAGAGAGATCCAGTTTGGAATATCCAATAGGCAATTCAAGATATAAGAATACTGAAGCTCAGGAGAGAGAATAGGACTGGGTATTATGATTTGTGAGTCATCTGCAGAGAGATGATAGTTAAACTCATGGAAGTTGGTGAGGTTACTGAGAGACAAGAGGAAGAAAAGAAGGCCCAGGCTAGAACCTTGGGAAATACCCACACATAGGGAGCATGATGAGGTAGGAAAAGAGACTGAGGAGGTGGGATCAACAAGTTATAGGTGAACAAGGAGAGAAGAGTATCATGAAAACCCAGAGAGAAGAGAGTGAGTATCCAAGGACATAACTGGTGAACAGGGTCAAAGGCAGCGCATGGGTTGGAAAAGATTAGAACTGAGGGGAAAAAAAAAACAACAGATGACACACACACTTTTATAATCCTCTTTGTTACACTGAATGGTGAACCTAAACCTCTTACCATAATTATGTACAAAAGCAAAAACTCAGAGAAAAAGAGCAATCAGTCTTACTTTGCTGTTTTCTAATGTGGTGTGTTATGTTTTTCTTCGTGCATATTATCTTTTTCCAGCTACAGGGAGATAAAAGGGACAGAGGCAAGAAAGGGTCTCTGCTAATTAAGTTCATAGCCTCTTCTAAATTCAGGGTGAAATGCTTAGTGCCCAAAAGCTTACCTATATTTAAATTAGATTATGAATCTATGTAATTCGAGAACTACCAAGTCTCTGAGGGTCAATGAACTCTCTATAACATAATTACAGTAATTTTCTAGGGAGTGACCAAGATAATTTTATTTTGTTCAAATTTTATCATAAAAAACATTGTTCTATTTTTAAACTAGCATTAAACAATATCATTAACAATTAAAGTTAGAAGGATGTTAATCATTTTTAATATAGTTGTGGTAGTGGGGAATTTCTGGGAAAACAATGGTGTAATTGGTATTAAAGGGATGGATTTTTGTAATAGTGAATAGTATACAGTGACTGAAAGCACACACAATTTCCAAAATGCTTTCTAGCCCAATGCTTAATAGTTGTGTGACCCAGGAAAAGTCATTCAGCCTTGGTTTTCATATTTCTAAATGGAAGGAGTGAGATTCAGTGATTTCTAACACCCTAGTAGCTAACAACTAATAGCTCTAAATCTATGATCCTATAATCTTATAAAAAATGTTGGTCTGTGACCTTAACTGTACCAGGTAGGAAGATACTCAGCCATAATCCATTTAATTGAAGCATAAATGGATATTCTCAAAATCAGAGTCTTAAGCAATAATACCAGAATTAGGGTCAAATTCATTTGGGAATGACAAATGCTCAGTAGCAATACAGAGGATTTTAGAACTATGGAAATAGTCACACTGGGACAGGCATGGGAATGAAGATAAGAGGAAGGAGGATAGAGCCACAATGAATAATTATGAAGGTGACGGCCAAGGTTCCACTGCATCAAGCCATGGACAACAGCAAGATAAAGGGCAAAAGTTATGGTTTCTGAGAGAAAAAAAGTAAATCACACTCTTATGTAATCATCCTAGGATGAAATACCAATCACCATATGCTAATTACAGTTCTAATTAACATTGATAGATACCTGAGGGCAACTGATAAGCTCTATTTTTCTACTATGGATAGATAGATAGATACACATATATACATGCATACATATGTGTATATACATATTTGGCTAGAATCTCATTATAAAGCTATAAGCATAATTGATGAGGTAAGGCCATTATGAAAGAGTTTCAATAAGGTCTTTCTTGTATCTAGGGATTTTTTTTAATTAAATTTGGGGGGTTTTTTAATTAATAAAAATCTATTTTCTTTCCTCACTCCACTCCACCACTGAAAAAAGAAAGAAAAAGAAAACCCTTATAACAAATATGCATATCAAGCAAAATATATTCCCACAATGGCCATGTCCAAAAAATACATGTCTATTTCTTCATACTGAGTCCATCACCTCTCTTTCAAGAAGTGTGTTGCATTCTTCATCAATGTTCCTCTGCAATTGTGGTTGGTCATTCAACTGATCAGAGTTCTTAAGAATTTTAAATTTGTTTTTACAGCATTGTTATTGTATAAATTAGTCTCCTGGTTCTGCTCTCTTCACTTTGTATCAGTTCACATAAGTCTTCCATTATTTCAGATAGTCCAATAGTATTCTATTTCATTTATATACCATAATTTGTTCAGCCATTCCCCAAATGATGTGTTTCCCTTTAGTTTCCAGTTCTTTGCTACCCCAAAAAGAGCTACTATAAGTATTTTTTTATACATGGGGTCCTTTTCCTTTTCTTTGATCTCTTTGGAGTATAGGTCCATTGTTAGATTAAAAGGAATAAACAATTTACCAACTTCTTGCTCATAGTTCCAAACTGCTTTCCAGAATGGCGGTACCAAGTCACAGCTCCAACAACAATGAATTAATGTGTCTCTTTTCTGGCAACTCCTAAAACGTTTGTCATTTTCCCTTTTTTCCCCTTCTAGTGTTTGTACCCATCAATTCCCTTTAACAAGATCCCTAATAAATATTTTTATACCAGATTCTGTATTATGGAATCATTATTCTACCTATATATAGTTATAATCATTTGTATTTATATAGCAAGTTTACAAAATGCTTTCCTCACAATCTTGTGGATTAAGTAATATAAATATCTTAGTTCTCTTTTCAGAGATAAAGAAACTGAGAGACAGAAAGTAAAAAGGATATCACAGAATATAATAGTTCAAAGGGACATCAGAGGCTATGTAAACTAAATCATATCTATAACATCCCTGTCAAATACTTATCCAGCTGCCATTTTAAGACCTGCAGTAATAAAGAACTTAATACCTCCAGAAAATCCATTCATTCTACTTTGGGGCAAGTTGATTTGATTAAGAATTTATTCTCTGCATAGAGCAAAACTTCTACCCATTGATCTTCATTCTGCCCTCTTGGCCCATGAAAAATAAATCTAATTCCTTTTCTATATCACAACCCTTCAAAGTCTTGAAGACTGGTATACCTCCCCACCTCACTTCCATCATCACCACTACCACCACCACTAATCTTTTCTTTTTCAGGCTAAGCAGCATTAAATAATTATATGGCATGAATTCAAGGCCCTTCACCATCCTGAGTCTTGATTCATGAGATTCTTTGATTTGGTGATTCTGATTATCTTCCTCTGGACTCTCTCCAGTTTATCAATGTCCTTCCTGAAATATGGCACTCAGAAATAAACATAAAAATCTAACTGTAGTCCTAACAAAGCATAAACCAGTAAAACTATCATCTCTATCATTCTGGATACTTGGTTTTTCTAACATTGCTCATGGTGACTCAGTAATAGCATCTGCTAGTAGTAGCAGTTAGAGTCATAGTCATCATCGTTGTCGTCATCACCATCATTATCGTCATTGTCATCAGCATAATTGTAGTTGTAAGTAGTAATAATACTAACTGTTCAAATTTACAGCATGTTTTTAGGTTTACAAAGTACTTTCCTCAACAGAACCTGTAAGGTAGAGATTGCAAGTAGTCAGCCCTATTTTATAGAAAAGAAAATTGTCATTCAGAGTAATTAAATGCCTTACCTATTGTCAAAAAGCTAACGTGTCACAGCTATAATTCATACTAGTTCCCTCAAGATCCTAGGAACTTAGTCCATTTGGGGTAGGATACCTGATCAAGATCATTAAGTGTTCTGTTATAATCTCATATTCAGGTATGGGTATAGTAGGAAAAACACTGATTCTGAAATCAGAAGACTCATTTTCAAACCCCACCTCAGGCAATTACTACCTGTGGGAGCTTGGGCAAGTCACATAATCTTGGTGGACCTCAGCTTCCTTACCTATAAAATGAGAGGGCTAGACTAAATGCATTCTAAGGTCCTTCTAGATCTAAATTGATGAACCTGGAATACTATGAAATGAGAATGAAACAAAATGCTTATATATGAAACCAAAAATATAATAATAGCCAGCATTTCTATAGTGTTTTAAGGTTTGCAATATGCTTTGCAAATATCTTCTCATTTTAATCCTAGGAGATAAGTGCTGCTGTTATTCTCATTTTAGGAATCAATGAAAGGGGCAGGAGGTAAGGGGAGTGCAAGGAAAAACAAGCATTTCTTAAGCACCTGCTATGTGACGGGCACTGAGCTGTGTGCTTTACAAGTATTATCTCGTTTGATCTTCACAACCCTGAGAGGTGCTATTTTACAATTGTGGAAACTGAAGAAAAAAGTGGTCAAGTCATTAACCCAAGGTTGTACAGCTAGTAAATATCTGAGGCTGGATTTGAACTCATATCTTCCTGACTCCAGAAGTCCCAGGACCTATCCATTGCACCACCCAGCTGTCTCTAAATATCAATTACTAATACTGTTTGGTAGCTAGGTAGATAGTACTGGACCTGGAGTCAAGAAGAACCGAGTTCATATCCCATCTCAAACATTCACTAGCTATGTGACTATAGACAAGTCACTTAGAGTCTCTGTGGCTCCGTTTCTTCATCTGTAAAATGAGTGACTTAGACTAGATGACTTCTAACATTTCTTCTACCTCCAAATCTATGAGTATATAATGTAATTTATGATCTGTATTTATGTTAAATTAATGGCTAACTTTCTGGTAGCCATTTTTATACTATTTTTCCCAGGATAAAGATCATTTTCCTCCATAGAGAACAGAGAAAATGAGTTGAGTTGTTCTGTCTTCTCTCCTTTATCAACTCCCATTGTTTCATCTATTCAAAGAAGCAGTCCTATCCATTCTTTGATCTTCCTTTTGACTCCAACATAGCCAAAAAGTCCCCATTTTTCTTTTCCTTAATATATGCCATTATCAGGGGCAGCTAGGTGGCGCAGTGGATAAAGCACCAGCCCTGGATTCAGGAAGACCTGAGTTCAAATGTGGCCTCAAACACTTGACACTCACTAACTGTGTGACCCTGGGCAAGTCATTTAACCCTAACTGCCTCACATATATATATATGTGCCATTCGCATAAACTCATTCCTAATTTTAGCATCCAATCTAATTCTTTTTGAAGTCACACAGGTAGAACATAAGACACCTAGGATTTGAACCCAGGTCTTCTGAATCTGAATATGGTGACCTTTTCCACTCCATCATAAGATTCCAACATAATGAATTTTTAGTCCTAATAATATTCATCATAAAGGAATTCTTACTACAGTCAAAAAAGGTAACAGAAGCAGTAACATTTTTGCTAAATTAAAATAAGATAGATTACTTGGCAGCAGTTCCCAGCTCTATTATAAGGAAACAGAAAAGGAGGGTAGGGAATAAGAATGCTAGTAATGCAGTGTTTAGACTCTAACTTAAAGGCATTTTTTTTGCCAGCTTACTGAATATGTGATCTAGTGAACTGCAAAGTCCCTTTTGAAAAGTGTAATTGTGTGTATGGAAAAGAGTGCTGCTTTTATGATTCCCAATGATGGAAAAACACAGCATTCCTCTTCACCTCAAGCAGTCATTAATTGCAATTCTGGTCAATTTTTTGGACCACAGTTTCTGTACTTCTTATCCTCAAAGGCTTCATAGGCTCTTATCCTCAAAGGTTTTGTCATCATCATTAATGGTCTTTAAACTTTGAAAATACTCATCCTTTTACAGAAAATCTTTCTCTTAGTATAGTTTTGTTGGTATCTTTTTATATTCATAGAAGTCAGAGTAGAATGAATCTCTCTCTCTCTCTTTCTCTCTCTCTCTCTCTTTCTCTCATGCATGTGTGTGCACACACTCTCACAAACTAATACTAAGAATTGTAGAGATTTTGCTCAGGGCTATCTAAGAGGTTGGAGTGGACCTGAGTCTATAGGCACTTGGCTCTGCCACTTTTCAGCTGGATGACTGTCAGGCAAGTCATTTTACCTCTCTCATATAAATCTACCTACAACATGGGGTTGTTTTGTGGATTAACTGAGAGTATGCATGTGAAAGTACTTCATGAAGTGATACCTGTAACATGTTTCTATTGGAGAATGATAAATTATATGTTTCTATTATAACATTCTATTTCAACCAATGTCTTACTCTCATTCTGCATAATAGAAAGAGAGATGGGCATCACGGGTAATTGTTTTAAATTAGAGTGAAATCTGAAAGGAAAGTGACTCTAATAGAAATGTGACAGCCGGTCATGATGCAAGGAACGAATAGTGAGAGAATGGCTGAGAGGATGAGAGGAAAAAGGGAGAATTGCTATTTCCTTGTTAAAATAAGTCAATTTGGGGGCAACTAGGTGGTGCAGTGGATAGAGCACCGGCCCTGGATTCAGGAGGACCTGAGTTCAAATCCGGACTCAGACACTTAACACTTACTAGCTGTGTGACCCTGGGCAAGTCACTTAACCCCAATTGCCTCACCAAAAAAGAAAAAAAAAAATAAGTCAATATTTGTTGGAGGTTGGGTGTTAACTTTGGATGAAGAGGTCAACTCTGCAAACTTCAATCTAAACTCAAATCTAAACCCCAAACTACCGGACCCTTAGCCCAGCACATATTCCACTTTCAAAGAAGCCTGAAAGTTATGTAAATGTCAGTTTACCTGTGATCATGAGGGCTGGACCCCTGCCTTACTGAAACTTTATATATCTATCAGCTCCAAGCACAGAGTTCTTCACACAATAGGTACTTTAGTAAGTTTTTGTTAATGTTGACTTAAGCCGAACGATTTTTTAATGCCAAGCTGAGAACTTTGAGATCAGGCTTCCAAAATCATCAAAGCCAAATTCCTAAAACATATACATATGTATGTATGTATAAATATATATATATATACATATATGTACGTGTATACACACAGAGAGAGATGTTGTTAAAGTATTCTAATTGGGTTGTTATTATTGTTGTTGTACTAACACTACTATATTGTCATTGAAGAGTAATTTTGCCCACATTGAAGTGATCTCTTCAGTGAATAGAACCCACCCAGCTATTTCACAGAATTCTAGAGCTAATAAACACCTTAGAAATTACTTGTTCTAAGCCTTTTATCTTATATAAAAGGAAACTCTGGTCCAGAAATATGAGAAATATAATGTGGCTTTGCCCAAAAATAGCAGAGACATGCTTGACCCTACTAGGTTTTCTGACTCTAAATCCAGTAGCTAAAACAACCAATGATCAGATTTCCACATGTGGCATGTGACATACTGAGTGTGAAGAATCTAGGTTGATGTAGGAATGGATGAAGCATGAAAGCTGCTTTCAAAGTCTAGTGGGTTCTTTTTTGTGGGGAGAAAACGTCCCTCTTCCAAATCTCTATAAATGGAACTGAACACAGGGCTTGCATCAGGTGTAGGTGAGATGTGGCATCTGATGGGAACATTCTCTTGGCCACTACCATGGCTGCTCTTTTCCATGTGTGGACACCACTTCCTACATGCCAGCTGTGCTGCAGCCCATTTAGAAGTGTAGAAATGAATCACAGGGTGAAAAACGATTGGGAAGTCCTGGCATCAGGCACTGCATAAAAATTGAGAAGTGGACAAGCCTCTGGATTTTTCTTTTAAAGTATTGATAAAGAGTCTTTCCTTACAAGCCAGAGCTCCATTCGATATTAGACAGAAACACATGGATGGTTCATCCCAGACCCTAGGGAATGTCAGAAGGTTCTTATTAAAATGAACACTGAGTAATAAACTTTAATAGTCTCCAGAGGTACGTAATGCCAAAGAATAATACATAAAAAATGCTGATTTAATAAGAATACTTATAAACTCCTCATAAATCATTTATTGCAAACCATAATTTTAAATTACTCAAAAGATTTTTAAACTGTGATAAATTATAATTCACACTGAACTGAGCCTCACATTTCCAGTATCAAATAAATAAGGAGATAAATAAATAAATACCCTTAATTAGCAGCTGATGAGGAGAAATCATGCGTAGCGCTAAAAGAATCCTATAACGTCTGTGAAATTTCCAAGCCTGTTGGCTAAAATAAGCTTTTCCCTTCTCACAGCTTTTTTTCCTGGACCTTCCTGCAAGCTGTCAACCCAATATATCATTCAGGATCACATGGCTACCCATCACAGGAAATTGCTGTCTGCCAAAGGTATTTCCAATCTGTAATGATTACTATATCTGTCAAGCAGATAGTTAAACCAATGCCATAAAGTTAAAAGTCTGCTGCTTACCCATATGCTTAGATGACTGGGATTTTTTTTCCTTCCTCACATGCACTTAACAGATGTACCATATTTGCTAGAATTCCAAATCAGACCAAATGAGGCTTATTCTCTCCTATTTGCATGAGCAAGACCAAGTGTGGGAAAGGGAGAGAAGAAAAAGAAGAGGTTGGTTTATTGGGGTTTTAAATCTGCATATGCAGCTTCCAGCTGTAGAAGTCTAAACAGGTATAGTCTCTTGGCAAGACAGGATGTTACTAGTTTCTGTAGCAGTTAGTCGCACTGAGAATACCAAGGAAAGATCTGGAGGGGGGAACAAAGGTCAAGGTTGCAGATATATTTTTCATTCTCTCAGAACTGATTCTAATTTTGGCAATTCCTCTGACAAGTGAATTTCAGTGATTCTGAATTCTGCAGTACGGTGAGCTGTCAAAACTTCAGATTCTTGTAGCGAACACCTAGGCGGTGAGGGAAGATGGGGAGGGGATTATTACAATGGACTCAAACTACTCTGAAAAATCCTAGACTCACAAAATCTCTTAATTGGAAAACCCCTTGGAGGCCAGCTAGTCCAAAGGAAGAGAAATTCCTTCTATAACATCCCAACAATTAAAACTGATAGTGATTCTGTGGGGCTTCATTAATATCATCAGCATAAGGCAAATCTAACTACTGAAAATAAGGTACCCCAGGGCTTGATAGTACAAAGATCACTGGATTGTTAGTCATTGACCCTAACCTCAAATTCTGGCACTTCTGTTTAACTACCTTTGTGACCTTTTGCCTTAGTGATCTCTCTGAACCTTTGTTTCCTTATCCATGAAATAAAAGAGTTGGACCTAATTATGTATCGTTCCTTCCTGCTCTTCAATCCTATGAAATGAGTTCCAGAATCATAGGATTCTGGATTTAGTGTTAGAAAAGGCATTAGGGAACATAAAAATCCAACCCCTCTCATTTTACAAATGAGGACACTGTGATTCAAAAGGTTAAGTGACTTGCCCAAAGACGTACTAGTAGTAAGTTGAGGAGCTAGGATTTGAATGCAAGGCCCTGCGAGTGATTCCAAGTTCATCATTCTTTCCCCTGAGCCATGCTCAATGGGAATCACTCCTAATTGTTCCTCAAAGCCAAAGTTTTTCCCATTATAGGCAATGATGTGTTGGCAATCTGCCAAAAAGCTTAATATTTTTAGATTAGTTAAAAGGCAGTACAATGTAGTGAATAGAAAGATGGACTCAGAGTCCTATGTTGGCTGTGTGACTCTGGGTAAGTCAATTAACTAACTTCTCAGGCAACTGAGACCATAAGTTTCACATTACTTAAAATCTCCATTGGTAGAGGGTTCCCCTTCCTGGGAGTTCTCTATTTCAGTGATTTCAAACTCAAGTAGGTGACAGTGAGATAAAGAGGACCATTGCAGGCCACATATTTATTGATTTAGGAAAACACATTAACATTATCCAAGTTCTACTTTATTTATTTTATTAAATATTTCACAATTTTAATCTTGTTCAGTCCTCACTCAGAGCTAATAGACCAAGTGTTTGACACCTCTGCTCTATGTAAATGAAAACACAAGTTCAATTTGCTCATTTGAGAGGTTAGTTTTGTTTGTTTTTTTAAGGTATTTAGTCATTTGAACCTCTGCTCTGCTATGGAGAGTTATGGAATCTACACTTTGGAGGAAGATATGAAAGCCTGGCCTAATAATTAGTGGCAGCTATCTAGGATTATAAGGTTTATAAAACACTTCATATAATGATCATCACATTGACCCTATGAAGTTAAGTGCTACATTTATTACCTGCAAAGGAAGGAACTGAGGCTTAGTTCCAACACCTGCCAGTTGTACTAAAGAGGGAATTCTTGTTCTCAACTTTTTCATCCTGAAAAAGACAGGATAGCAAATGAAGTTGGATGAACCAAAGTGTGTCCAAGGGAGTAAATCTTCATCCTTTCAATGCTGACTTTTACAATAAAAGTTTAAAACTACCCCTAAACCATCACCAGTGACTTTTTGGAATGAGAATGGAATGGTCAGAAAAGAGTAACCGACAACTTATCACTCATGTTTGAGAATGGAATGGTCAGAAAAGAGTAACTAACACTTATCACTCATGTTTTCTTTATATTTCTTATCTTCACCTGATGTCACTTTGAACATTTGGATATGGATCAAATCACATTTTAACGAATACCTTTGGTTCTATTTTTTAGCATTATTTTCTCAAGGCAATGTGGAACAATGGGAAAAGTACTAAAAGTGGAGTCTTACTCTGCTACTAAACAAGTCACTAATTTGTCTGGCCACCATTTTCCCTGAGTGAAATGAAAGGGTAAGACCTGAGTCTTCTTCCACCTCTAGATTCATGATTCTATGTACCAGAAGCATTGTCCTTTCTTTAGGTCATACACTATATTAAAAAGAAATTCAACATTCTACTCTCCTCCCTACCTCTTGATTCTAGTACCTTCCCTCTGTTAATTATTTCCTATTTTTCATATACTTTGTTTGTGTATAGTTATTTGCATATTATCCTCCCCATTATATTGTGAGCTTCTCAAGGGCAGGGAATGTCTTTTACTTCTCTTTGTGTCCCTGTCACTTAGCATAGTGCCTGAAATTTGGCAGGTGCTTAATAAATCTTGATTGATGGACTAACTGATCCTCACTAAACATCAGCTTAATATTTTTCAAAAACATGTAGGGATTTACATGACTGCACTTGTATAAACTATATCAAATTGCTTACTGTCTCAGGGAGGGGGAGGAGAGGAAGGGAAGGAAGAATAGAAAATCAAACTCAAAACTTTTTTAATGATTAAAAATTGTTTTAACATGTAATTAGGGAAAAAATAAAATATTATATAAAAAAACAAATAGGGATAGGGACTAGACCTATAATTTCATCGGTATGAGGAACGCTCAGAGGAGGAAACTTCCCCTACCAATGCAGGTCAGTACCTTCTCTACAATTTAGTTTGAGATAGTTGCATATAGCCTTGAGATAGTGAATGATTTCCCCAGGGTCACATAGCCAGTAAGTTTCAGAGGTGAGATTTGAATCCAAGACTTCCTGTTTCTTATGTCCACACTATAACCACTACATCACATGGCCTCTACTTTGAGAAGCATGTCCAATTATAATTATATGATCTTATATTTCATTGTGATGGAATTCTGGAAAAAGAATATAATGATCCCAAACACTCCCATTTGGAGAATTTGCAGTCTTCCTTATCCCTTAGGAATAGACTTATCACCCTATTTGTAATTGCATGTACATGCAACCTGGGCCAAATACTCGTTCAATAAATTTTTCTTTTTTTTTCTTTTTTTTTTTTTGGTGGGGAAATGAGGGTTAAGTGACTTGCCCAAGGTCACACAGCTAGTAAGTTTCATATGTGTCTGAAGCCAGATTTGAACTCAGGTACTCCTGAATCCAGGGCCAGTGCTTTATCCACTGCACCACCTAGCTGCCCCCCAATTAATTTTTTTAAATGACTGGTATTAGGTATATCATCTGGACCCAATACCATCAGACTTCTCTTTTAACTAAATTTGAAAAACAGTAAAATAATGATGTCTCTTTAAAATGTAATAGTTGCGGGGCAGCTAGGTGGCATAGTGGATAGAGCACCAGCCCTGGAGTCAGGAGTACCTGAGTTCAAATCCGGCCTCAGACCCTGGGCAAGTCACTTAACCCTAATTGCCTCACTTTAAAAAAATAAAATAAAATAAAATGTAATGTAATAGTAGCTCATCACAATGTTTATTTTTTTTGAAGTTCCACCGAGGTGACAAAGTAACCCTGCCCCTCTCTCTCTTAGTAAATCATATATATAAACTCTTTCACTACATGAGGAAAAAAAAAAGAATATTCATCCTGGTTTGTATCTGGAATATTCGCTAAATGTTAAACTTAACTTGATCATGTTTTCTAGGTGACAGTGAGATAAAGAAAAAAGGGGGAGAAATGATTTCAGAATTTTCTCTCTAAGGATGCTAGTGTGGGGGTTTTCTTAGTATGTTCCCAGGAACTTTGCTAGGAATAATTGCAGTTAGAGAAAGAGGCTTTAGACCTCTCCATCTGGGAATCCAAGAAGATTGCAGTTTTATTGAGTTCAAATGCTGCTGCTGTTCATCCTTTCTAAAATTTCAACTGTCTTACTATGTTGTTCCTATGCCCTAATTAATTCTTCTAAAGATAGATGGCATATGATAGATAGATGATAGATAAATAGAAATACACAATAGATGATAGGCCCAGAAAGATGGATGGGAATATATAGGTGATAAATGACTGATGATGATAGATACAGATTGGGGAAGGATGACAGATGATAGATGATAAATAGAAATAGATGAGGGATAAATAATATGGAGAGATGATAGATAAATAGAGAGAAATGATAGATAAATAAAAATATACAATAAAGACAGATAATAGACATTGACATAAATAGATGATGGATGTCAAATGATTGATGATAAATAGAAATAGATGAGGGATAAATAATATGGAGAGATGATGGATAAAGGACAGACAACAGATGATAGAAATATATCCATGATATGGATATAGACAGGCAGACTGAATGATTGATAGATAAAATAGTTATAGCTAGATGATAGATTGAAGAGAAATAGATAATAGAGATAGATCAATAGATAAAATTTTCCTGGAAATGAATCATTCCTTCCTATAATTTGTTATCATGATTGCATGTAGTAGAATAATTTGGTGCATTAACATTTATATCTCTGAAAAAAAAGTGGTTCTTTTGCTTAGGTTACTGACAGTTCTGGCCCTTTTCAAGAACTTTTAATCTTAGACATCTAAGTTCAAATTGTCAGGTTCAATGGCCGTTTAGAACAAATTTGTCTTCAAAACAAATAGTTTCTTTTAAGTGATGAAAGGATATAAAACTCATGCAAAAGAAACAAATTAGGTAGAGGAAGCAGGAGGCGAATAGCAATATATATTAAGATGACCTGACTCTCTAAGGAGTCATAAACTTTGGAAAGGGGGAAAAACAATGAAAAGTATTTGGTTGAAGACTGGGAGTGAAAAACTTGTGATAGGAGCATAAAAACCAACCTGCCAGAAAGAGGAAATGGATCATTAATCCTAGAAGGATAACAAACCTTACATGGTAGTGATAGGTGATTTCAGTTATCCAGAGAGATACCTCCTACAGGTGTCTATATGCTTAAAAAAAGTCAACTGATAAATTGATATGATATGATATGATATGATATGATATGATATGATATGATATGATATGATATGATATGATATGATATGATATGATAAATATGATAGAAGCAATATCTACTAAGGTCCCACCACACATTCTAAGATAGTTTCTCCTAAGGAGAAGACTAATAGATTAGGCTAGTTTGCCCATAAAAAGCAAGAAAGGTAGCCTCAATATTTGATTGGTCCAGTGGGCTAAGGCTTAAGTCATTGGCATGACTTCCTAGTTACTAGAGGCACAGAAAGGACTACACGCCAGGAGTCAGTGCTCCTCTGACTTAGTTGATGTCCTACTGCCATGTGAGTCATCACCTTGTACACAGACCTAATGCACTCTGCTGACCAACTACATTTCTATATGGAGAAGAGGCGGTTACATTGTCCTGATCCATTCCTGTCTCCTTCTTGAGTATCCATACTATGGCTAGGTAAACTTTCTTTTAACTGTCAGATGTTCTACAAGTGTATTATTTCATTCCTGTTCTGAATTTGAACTAGTAGAGCAATCCAAGGTACACCAGGCACATAATTTGCATTGATAATGATTTCGTTCTTCAAAAAGCAATAGGAAAAAGTACCATTCTGGATCAGACTCTGATTAAAGAGGAGAAACTATTCGCCAAACCAATCATTCAATCAACACTCATTTCACTGCCAACTGTGTGACAGACTGATGTGCACACTAATATTTGGAAAGTATATTTTCAAAGAGTTCAGAGAAAGGATAAGCAGGATCCCACAGTCTGAAGTTCCATAGAAGTCAACTCAAGTAAAATTGGATGCTTATAAAAATAAAATCTTAGAATGTAAACAAAAATTCATTGTAAAAAGGAAAAAAAAGGTTGGGGAAAACTGTCAAAAGAGGCTGATGTGGCTACACAGGGATATATTGGGAGGAACTTCCCCAATAAAGCAAAATTTCACCTTCTATACAACTTATAGTTTTAAAGTGTTGTCTGGGACACTGAGAGATAAAGTGACTAGCCTAGGGAAGAAATAGCTAGTATGTGTCAGAGGCAGGATGGATACCCAGGTCTTCTAGATATAAGACCAGTTCTCTATTCACTAAAGCATACTGCCTTTAAATAGTGAGCAGAAATATTATAAATGCAAAATGGATCATTTTGATTACATTAAATTAAAAATATTTTGTAAACACAGAAGCAATGTAGCCACGATTAGAAGGAAAGTGAAAAAAGCTGGGAAACAATTTTTACAGTGAAAGGCCTCATTTTTAAAATATATAGAGAACTAAATCAAATTTATAATAACACAAGTCATTCCCCAATTGAGAATTGGTCAAAGGATATGAATAGGCAGTTTTCCAATGAAGAAATCAAAGCTATCTATTACCATGTGAAAAAATGCTCTAAATTGCTATTTGTTAGAGAAATGCAAATTAAACAACTCCCGGGTACCAACTCATACCTATCAGATTAGCTAATATGACAAAAAAGGAAAATAATAAATGTTGAAGAAGATATAGAAAAATTGGAACACTAATGTAATGCATTATTGATGGAGTTGTGAACTGATCCAACTATTCTGGAGAGCATTTTTGGAACCATGCCCAAAAGACTATAAAACTGTGCATACCCTTTGACTCAGTAATACCACTACTAGGTGTGTATCCCAGAGATCATTTAAAAAAAGGAAAAGTACCCACATGTACAAAAATGTTTTTAGCAGTTCTGTTTGTGGTTGCAAAGAATTAGAAATCAAGTGGATGCCCATCAATTGAGGAATGGCTGAACAAGTTGTGGTATATGAATGTAATGGAATACTATTGTACTATAAGAAATGATGAGCAGACAGATTTCAGAAAAACTTGGAAAGACTTAAGTGAATTGATGCTGAGTGGAGTGAGCAGAACTAGGAGAACCTTGTACACAGTAACAGCAACAGTGTGTGATGATCAACTGTGATAGACTTGGCTTTTCTCAGCAATGCAGTGATCCAAGGCAATTCCAGGGGACTCATGATGGAAAATGCTCTCCATGTCCAGAAAAAGAACTGTGGAATCTGAATGCAGATTGGACCATATTATTCCTACTTTGGGGTGTTTTTTTTCTTTTTGAGATTTTTCTCTTTTGTTCTGATTTTTCTTTCCCTACATGACTAATGTGGAAATATGTTTAATGTTATTGTACATATATAACCTATATCATACTGCTTTCTGTCTTGGGGGGAGAGAAAAGAAAGAGAAAGGTTTGGAATTCAAAATCTTATAACAAATGTTGAAAACTATCTTTTCATGTAACTGGAAAAAATAAAATACTATTAAGATTGGAAAAAAATAAAATAGTGAGCAGATAACTAACTGTAAAATAGCTAAGTATGAAGATAATAAGAACAACTATCCTCATTAAGTCTGAGTCACAAAGCATGGAGAAACTCCTTCCCTAGGTGCTAGTAAAACTTGCAGCTATTATTACTGAGCTGCTATCAATGATGTTTGAAAAACTATGGAGTATACAAGTAGTAGCTTGGAACTGTAACTGAGCTGATGTGTTTTGAATTTTCAAAAAGGGGAAGAAGGTAGATAGGAGAGTTCTTCAAATTGTAGGCCAATGAGCTTGACCTCAATTCCTAGCAAATTTCTAGAATGCATTATTGAAAGAATGACTGATGAGCATTTAAAATGAGAAGCTCTTCTGAGGGTGGAGCCAAGGTGGTGGAATAGAGAAACCACTAAGCTGAGCTATCCCAACATTCCCCTCCAAACAAATCAAATTCTGGATTGGCAGAGCCAGCAAAAGGTCAGAGTGAGATAGTCTTCCAGCCCAAGAAAATTTAAAAGGTCAGAAGGAAAGAAGGGAAGATCTGTAATATGGAGGTGGAGGCTCTCCCAGAGCCCAAGGAGATGAAACATCAGTGGTGGGATTAGGTGGTGATGACAGAAGTAACAGCAGCTTCGGGAGTTCTCAAGCCAGAGTGGGTAGGAGGACCCAGTAACTGGTTAGAAAGACATTACAGAGGATCCCTGTGCTAGCACTGGATGCAAGACTGAAAGTTCTTTGGCAAGTCCATTGCTCGTACCCACTTTTGTGTCATAGTCCAAGGACAAAAAGGAACACTTTTAGTCAAAAAAGAGCAGAGGACCTGAGGAACAGTATCAATTTCAATCTAAATGGATCAGAGGCTCTTCCTGGGTAAGGACCAGAGTTCGAACCAAGAGAGCAGTGGCCACATCTCCCTCCAGATCATACCACCTTGGAAGCACTGAAAACTTCCTAACCCCCAGAACTTGTTCTGAAAACAATAGTGCAAAAAAAAAAATTTGAAGCTTAAGACAGTGCCCCTCTATACACACACACACACACACACACACACACACACATACACATACACACACACACACACATACACACACACACACACACACACACACACACACTGGGAACAGAGCCCACTTTTAACATAAAATTCAAAATCAAGAAATAGAGCGGGAAAATGAGCAAACACAAAAAAGAACTTGATAATAAAAAGTTAGTGTGCTAACAGATCAAGACACACACTCAGAAGACAATGAATCAAAATAGCTACAAGGAAAGCCTCAAAGAAAAAAAACAGGTAAAGTGGGCATAAGCCCAACAAGAATTTCTGGAAGAACTAAAAAATTATTTTCAAAATGAAATGAGTGATGGAAGAAAAAATTAAATAAAGAAATTAAACCTAAGGAATAAAATTATGAAAAGATTATTAACAGCTTGAGAAAAAGAGGAATCAAAATTACTGAAGAAAATAATACCTAAAAAAATAAAGAATTGGCCAAATGGGGGGAAAAGGTACAAAAGCTTACTGAAGAAAATAATGCTTTAAAAATTATACTTGGGCAAGTGGAAAGAACCTATTGTCTCCTCATTGCAACATGAGCTCCTTGAGAACAAGAACCATTTTTACCTTCTTTTATATTCCTGATGTTTAGTATGGTTCCTGGAACATAGTAAGAACTTAATAAATGCTTAGTGATTGATTGATTTTAAACAAGATAGCGAAATTAAGGTTGGATAATTGTGTCATAGCATCATAGAATCTCAGAGTTGAGAGTACCTCAAAGACTACCTGACCCAGTCTATACTTGAACAAGAATCTCCTCTTGAAGATTTTTAGTGGAAAGGAACACACCACCTCCAAGGCAACCCATTCTCCTTTCAAGTCAGCTAGGTGGCACAGAGTTTAGAGTGCTGGGCATGGAGTCAGGAAGACCTGAGTTCAAATCCAACCTCAGACATATACTAGCTATGTGACTCTGAGCAAGTGACTTTACCCCTGTTTGCCTCAGTTTCTTTAACTGTAAAATGGGGGTCATAATAGCACCTGCCTCTCATGGTTGTTGTGAGGGTCAAATAAGATATTTGTAAAACACTTAGCAGCATATCACTGTGACTGGTAACAGTGGGTGCTATAGAAATGTTGGCTATTATTATTGTTATTTTAGATGGGCAGCTAGGTGGTGAAGTGGATAGAGCAATGGACTTGGAATCAGGAAGATTCATCTTCATGAGTTCAAATCCAGTTTCAGACATTTACTAGTTAGTAAATGTGTGATCCTGGGCAAGTCGCTTAACAGCATGTGCCTCAGTTTCCTCATCTATAAAATGATCTGAAGAAGAAAATGGCAAACCATTCCAGTATCTGCCAAGAAAACAGCAGGTGAAGTCACAAAGAGTTGGACACAACTGTACAATAAACTACCAAGTTTTTCCTTACATCAAAGCACAGTCTATCTCTCTGAAACTTTTACCCACCATTCTTAGTTTTTCCTTATGGGCCTGTGTAAAATAAATCTTTCCACATGGCAGCCCTTCAAATTCTTAAAGGCAGCTATTCTAGTACTGTTAAACCTCCTTAATCCTGGCTCTTTCATTTAATACTCATATGGCATATTTTCAAGGCCTCTCATCCTCTGGGTCATCTTCCCCTGGATTCACTGTAGCTTGTCAATAACCTTCCTAAAGGTGTCCCCCTGAAGTCAGCATAATACTCTACGTGTGGTCTGACAAGAACAGTGTAGTGGATCTACTCCCTTCTTTGTTCTGGATATTCTGCTTCTGTTAATGTAGCCTAAAATGGCACTGGCTTTTTTGACTGTCATATCACACTGTTGACTCATATTAAGCCTGCAGTCTACAAATATCCTCAAGTCTTCACATTAACTGTTGTTTATCCATGCCTTCTTCATCTTGTACTTGTGAAGTTTTGTTGCTGTTTTTTTTTTTAAACCAAGTGTAGGAGTTTGAATTAATCCCTATTAAATTTCATTTTATTAGATTCAGTCCATAGTTTCATTATGTTTTTGGATCCTAATTGTGTTATTCCTTGAACATAGTATATATCCGTTTCCATTTCATGTCATGAACATTAAGCATGCCTCCAACAATACCTTGAAAAAAGTTCATTGACAAAACATTACATAGAAGAACTCTAAGAACAACAGAATTTTGCAATCAAACTGGCCATTCCATTTTTAAAATTATGAATGAACTTCTATGCTGTCATTCAGTTATTCAGATGTGTCTGACTCTAGAGCCCACACAGATGTGGGGATCATAGTACACCAGGCCCTTCTGTCCTCTACTATCTCACAAAGTCTGTCCATGGGGCTTTCTTGGCAAGGAACCTGGAGTTGTTTTATATTTCCTTCTCCAGTGGAACACTTTTTGTCAAAACTCTCCAATATGACCTGTTCATCTTGTGTAACCCCACATAGCATTCATGGCTCATAGTTTTATTGAGCTATTTAAGCCCCTCCACCATGATAAGGCAGTGATCCAGGAGGGGATCAATTTCTATGCGGTCTGGGAAATTGCTTATTGAGTGTATTTTTTTTTTTGTGGGGCAATGAGGGTTAAGTGACTTGCCCAGGGTCACAAAGCTAATAAGGGTCAAGTGTCTGAAGCCAAATTTGGACTCAGGTGCTTCTGAATCCAGGACTGGTTCTTTATCCACTGCGCCACCTAGCTGTCCTTTATTTGGTGTATTTTAAGGTGTAAATAATTATTTAGGTATGGGTGTGACTAGTTGGCCTCTGAAGTACCTTTCAAGTTTAAAATTCTATGACATAGACAAGAAATACCTATTGATTGATGGGGATCTTGTGAACAAAGGCAAGTTATAAAAAAGCAGACCTGACACTTCTCATGTGAGATAAATGGATACAAAACAAGCCCCAACAGAACACTAAGTAGTCACATACATGTCCAAATTCAATTCAATGGTAAAGCATAAAACTTTATAAGGTTTAACATAATGCCTCTCCCAAAGATATTTACATTTGTAACGATTGGAATAACGCCACCTGCTGGATACTTACTGTAGAAGAGTTCTGCCCATGAAGGGAAGGTCTTTGAGGGCAAGACCAGGAGTCAGGAAGTGACGCAGGCTAGTGGGAGGAGGAAGGAAGAGACTGGCGCTCAGTCTCGTGCTTTTTCCTCTGGACTCGGGTGGAGAGCGGAGCTAGAAATGTGCTCTCCCTTTAATAGATAGGAATCTAGGCCTTTCTCTCTCTTTACCAAATTCTTATTCTCCTTAATAAATGCTTAAAAGTCTAACTCTTGCTAAAGCTTATAATTTATTGGCGACCACTCATTAAATATTTTAGACAGACTAGCTAGAATTTTAGCCCTTAACAGATGGCTGACCACGAAGAGGAAAGCTAAACCTCAGTCTTCTGATCTTCTGGTTGGGTAAGAAATTTCCCCTCCCTCTCCCTTTAACTGCTAAGTACTGGTGTACTGGCTGTGTTTTCCTTTAAATTTTTTCGAATGGACCTTTTAAACTCCCTAATTATCCTATTTTTGATTTTAGTCTGTTTAACCAGACAAATGGGAGATAAGATCATGTTAATGCTTTGTTTTTGTAGATTTTCTATTTTTCTTTTTATTTTTGTTAAAAGAGCCAGCAACTTACTCACACAAGGAAATATCTCTCCCTCTCCCAACCATGCTTTTTCAGAGAAACCTGAAGAGATTCCCGCAGCTTTTCCCAGTTCTAACAGTAATTGTTGCTTTAATTTTGCATGCCTGGAGGCAATGACCCACCCTCTAGAAGCTTTTAATCCCCTAGCACCTGGAGGCAAAGTGGGGGAAAAGGAATCCAGGCCTGAGTTCAAAATCAAGTCTGATTCAAATTGTGCTGGTCCCTCCCCTCCTCTCCAGACCCCACCCTCTACTCCTCCCATGGCTAAGCCCATTGCTTCCCTTGCCTGGGAAGTCCAGAGATCTAATGCTCATGAGCAACTTTCTCTAACTACATTTGCAGCTTCAGGCTCAGCCCTTCCCCAGCCTGGCTGTGCTTCTGAGACAACCTTAGAATACCCTTTAAATTCCAGATATGCTCGTTTTGTTCATAATTTTGCTAACCTGCTTTTGTCTTTAATTAGTAATTTTATAAAGCATTTGTATGGTGAAAAGACTGACAGACAATATAAAGGGGTTAAAGAAGAAAAACTTAAGCTGAATAAGAATGACAATCAACATAGTTCAAGACTCCGCTTCTTTTGCCATGGGAGGGTAGATATTTTACAGAAATGTGGAAGTAAGCAGCAAGGTATTGATATGAGTATTGGGGATTTTAGATATCGGAATCAAAAGTGTTCTAACTTTACTCAGAGTATTAATATCAGTTCAGAGGTTACATAGGATTTCTATGCTATTACATATACATTTTGAAATTAATGGTATGGGTTTATTTTCATAGAGATTTTCATGCTTTTGAGATTGTGTCATACTTAGTTTTTAAAACAAGGAGAATATTTGTAAAAGCTTTTTATAGTCATGTGATCAAGTTTATATTTTATAATACTCTTATTAATATTAAATTCATGCTCATTTAGATTTCCTTAGTTTGAATTTCACTGTTTTTTATTGTTCAACGTGTATTTTCTTCTATTCATTCATCTATCTAATTTTGAAAGATGGTTTTAATTTCATAATACAATGTTAATTCTAGGAGTATTGTGCTCCAATATTCTGAGTTGTTTGTTTTTTTTTTTCCTCAACTGATTATTTGATCAAACTCTTTAAAGCATTTCCCTGGCAAATTGGTTGCCATGGCAAGTGTAAATTGATTCTAGAAGTATTATTTTTGATAAGCATATTCCCCCCCCCAAAAAAAAAAAGAGGGGAACATTTGTAAAAGTTTTCTTTTTTCAAAAAAAAAAAGTTCTTTGAGATTCTGTTGTGCTTTAACTTATATTTAAATATGTTCTGATTTTTCACAAAAGTAATTGTATACTAAGTAAAAAAACAGGGGTATTATTTGAAATTGTTGCATAATTATATATTGTGTTCTGAGTCAAGATGTATTCACATTTTTTGCAATCATTTATTATCCTCAATTTTTAAATCCATATGAGACTTGGATTATGGGAACTTATCATTTAAGACATTAATTGCCTTTATTCTGAGTTATCAGATGCCAGTTGGCCAAGATGCCATCCAATCACAAGAGGAATACATGCAAGAGCAGACACTGAACTGTCACATGAGGGGAGACATGCATGAAGTCAAGGTATGGCCGAGGGAACGGCTTTTGACAAATGTTGAGGTTGGATTCTCTTGGTTTAATATTTTATTTTATTTTTCCCCACAATATTGTACAGATGGCTGGAAGTATTCATCCCACCCATCTCACTCCTACACCTGGCTTCTATGCTCCCTCCTATATGCCTGATGCCATGGACATCTCAATCCCATGCATCTGATTAAGTCTGACTCAGTTTCCTCCAATATGTTCGGTGGCATGGACATATATTCCATCCACCTATTTTAAGCCTGGCATACTGCATGGACAGTATATATTGCTCAAGTGTGGGAATGCTCATATCCCATCATTTCTCTGTTCTTTTATGGTAACCCCCATAATTATCTCAGATGTCATGATAAATAACAGTGTTGAATTTGGCCTTGACATCTGTTACCAATTATATTAGATTTGTAATTTCTCATAATGGCATGAGGATAATTAGGCAGATGATGCAAAAGGTGATGAAACAAAGATAAAAATTATTTTTAAAAAATTAATATTGCAGCAATTGTCTTCTCAATTACCCTCCAAAAGGGGGGACTATAGTAATATATAATTTTAAAGGATGTTTCAATTTTTGTTTTATTATATGTTTCATGTGTAACAACTAAGATTCTGAATTCCCTTAGACATGTTTTTGAGAACTTTCATTGTTTGATTTGATTATTGACAAAGCTATTTTAAAGTTGTGTTAAGCTCAATTTTGTAGGAAATTTTCCTGGCTGATTACCAGCATCCACACATCAACCCCTGAAGAGACTTCCATTCTACGACTATACCTAGAGGACATCTGAAAAAAGAATTTCAGAGACTTTAAATGAACAGTTTTGTTTTGTTTTTGTTGTTGTTTTTTCTCTTTTCTCTTTCTGTTATAATATACACCATCTGTAACATGTATTCTCTGCAGAGGCCCTCCCTTTGCAAGACCAATGTCAAAGCGTCGGTTCATGAGGACAAAAAAAAAAAATCGCCCCTCTGGACAAAACTTTCCTCTCTTCCTTTTCTATATTGTTGTTCACATATTATTAGTTAGCAATAGTTATTATATTCTTTTTACTGTTCCATCAAGGAAACATTTTGTTTCTTGAGGAACAACAGGGGGGACTGTAACGATTGGAATAACGCCACCTGCTGGATACTTACTGTAGAAGAGTTCTGCCCATGAAGGGAAGGTCTTTGAGGGCAAGACCAGGAGTCAGGAAGTGACGCGGGCTAGTGGGAGGAGGAAGGAAGAGACTGGCGCTCAGTCTCGCGCTTTTTCCTCTGGACTCGGGTGGAGAGCGGAGCTAGAAATGTGCTCTCCCTTTAATAGATAGGAATCTAGGCCTTTCTCTCTCTTTACCAAATTCTTATTCTCCTTAATAAATGCTTAAAAGTCTAACTCTTGCTAAAGCTTATAATTTATTGGCGACCACTCATTAAATATTTTAGACAGACTAGCTAGAATTTTAGCCCTTAACACATTGTAATAGTCTCAAGCCAGATAAATTTCAAGTATCATTTCGATAGGTAAGGATGATATCAGAGGAAAGGAGTAATGAATGCCTCTGAAATCATAGCATATGGATAATACTTAAGATCATAGATTTATCAGACACTTGACACTTACTAGCTGTGTGACCCTGAACAAGTCACTTAACCCTCATTGCCCTGCAAAAAAAAAAAATCATAAATTTAAAACTCGAAGAGACCTCAGAAGCCATCTAGTGCAACCCTTTCATGAGGACATTCAAAAACAGAGGACCAGGAGACTGAGACTCAGATAAGTTAGATGATTGTACCAAAGCTACTTGGAAAACCAGCCCTGTTTAGCAGTGGTGGTGTTGTTGTTGTTGTGTTATTGAGGTGGGGGGGATGGCAGTAGGGGAGTGGGGGGGTTGTTGTTGTTCTTGTTGTTACCAAATTAAAAGAACCTTCCTTTCTCCCCCGTTAGAACGTAAGACCTTTGAGATCAGGGATTGTTTCACTTTTTTGTATTTGTCTCCCCAGTGCCTAGCACATAGTAAGTTCTTAAAATGTGCTTGTTGGTTGGATGGTTTATTGATTGATTGACTTCTAAAGAATAAAAGATCCTTGAGAAGTGGGATCATTTTTATTCTTTGAATTTGTATTCTCAGTACTTAGCACAGTCTGGTACATAATTGGCTCTTAAATGCTTTATGATTGATTGGTTGAAGAAATCTTTTCATTTTTCTTTTGCGTAGGTTATAAGCCTCTTAATTAGAGATCTTCTCTATTCTATTAAGATAGTCTTCTAACAAATTAGTTCAAATCTAACCAATTGCAGATGCCTGGTGGCTGTTTAACAGTCCCAGTGGGAATGTCAGAATATCTTTCCAAGTTACAAGGGAAGCCCCAGTCCACACTCCCAAACTCCAGAGCCCCCACAGCCGACCTGAACTTCTAACTTAGGACCTGGCTTGTAACATTGATTATGGAACATGAACATCTTTGATCAGAGTTAAATCCACATTCTCAAATTCCAGGGTTTCCACAGCCCACCCAAAGTTCTAACTCAGGACCAAATTGTTACACTGATTTTGGAACCTGTATAGTTTATGGAATAGAATTAAATACACAGTGTTTCCAGTCCACTAAGGAAGGAGACAAGACTGAAAGGGGTCTTAAAGAGATCTTCTAAATAAGCTACAACCCCTAGAGACTTTGAATACTGGCCAGCCCCATCACAGTCCCCTGGCCTATTTTTTTTTTTTGCAGGGCAATGAGGGTTAAATAACTTGCCCAGGGTCACACAGCTAGTAAGTATCAAGGCCAGATTTGAACTCAGGTCCTCCTGAATCCAGGGCCAGTGCTTTATCCACTGTGCCACTTAGCACCACACACACACACACACACACACACACACACACACACACACACACACCCGCCGGCCTAAAATTTGGCACCATATTTCAATAGGTAGATCTTCTAGAATGGGTGCAAAATCCTTAAGCTGACCTTGGTCACATTCTATCACTCCTGCAACTAAATCCCTGGAGGTATTTCAGCAGGTCCACCACCTAAGGGCAGCATGGGAGTATAGAGTCACAAGCCAGTGAAACTGATAGACATTCATCCTAAGCAGCTAGGGTTGCCAAATACCACACTGAAAATGAAAAATATATGGCTATAACAGGTTCTAGAATTTTGACCCTGATTTCAACAAATTTCTTCCCACATAGAATTTCCTCTAATTTACCAGTTGGTTCTACATTTTAAAAAGACACTGTATGACCCTAGGCAAGTCACTTAACCCCAATTGCCTCACCAAAAAAAAAAAATTTTTAAAAGACAAAAGAGCATTACATAGGGGAATGTCTCGCTAAAAGCACTAGGTCATCTTTAAATAATTTGAATCACTACACACACAGTTTTACAAGTAGGAGGAGATATAAGAGTTACATTAAATAGGGAAAAGTATACATTGATCTTACATGACACCCCTGGCCCCTGGAAGATGCTTACATTCACCTCACCTTCTGGCCACCTGTCATTAATTACAACCTGCAGTTCATTGAGGAATGTCCAAGATGCTTTACATCAAAGATTTTACCCAGTAGAATATTTTTAACATGTTGTGTGAGCCTCAAATTTTTGTTTACACTCTCCAAAACTTCTCAGACTCTACATACATGCAGCATATCAGTCTTGAAATGAGATAAAAAATGGAAAACCATTCACTAAAGCTGACAATGGGCTATGGTATAATAAAAGGAACAACTAGAGAGGAATTATGGAGTCCTCATACAAATAGAATGACCTTGAACTTCAGGAACTGGGAGCTTAGCTCAGAATGAAATATGACTGACATTAGCTACATCACAGACTACCTTGAAATATCTTAATATAAAAATGCAACAATAAGCCAGGGGGGAAAATCAAGAGGATTTTTTCTGGGTTTGGAGAAGTTTGGCATTGGGGACCATCAATAATATTAATAAAAATGAAATTTTATATTATTTTATATCACACTAATTTTTCCAAATTAAATCTCTTCTGGGGGAGAGGGAGATATTAGTGTTTTAGAGTTGTACCTTTCAATGAAATATTAAGGCTGCAGGTAACAAGTATTTTTGTTGATTAACCTAGCAGCTGTTGATTTATCTGCATCCAAGAGCCAGTATACACATATTAAATGTTAGTATGGCTTTACTTTGATTTCAAAGATATATTGGGTTTTCTTTTCCTTTATTTATTCCTATCTACTATCTTTATAATTTATTATATTTCATTTATTTGTTTGTTTGTTTGTTTGTTTGTTTCACCTGGAAATACTTTTTCTTGGACTGGCTTATTTTATTTTCTCTTTATCTGTGGTGTTTGGAAAAGGCAAAAAGTACACTGGAAGTTTCCCTAATATCCTCTGCCATCAAGGCAAAATGGTTGGATGGTGGTTGTTCTTTATTCCCAAAGAGGATCAAAGTGACATCACTATGTTGTAGTCAAGGTACAATGTGTCCGACTGTGGCTGATCAGACTAATACAAGCTTGGAAGGCTCTACCACAGGTTGGGCACAGATAGTCTATATGAACATTTGGAGTGGAGATATCTCTAAATTTGGCGTATTTTCAAGGCCTCTCAAGGAGAAATAAACATTGTAGTAATGGATATACTGGGGGGCAGCTAGGTGACACAGTGGATAGAGCACCGGTCTTGGATTCAGGAGGACCTGAGGTCAAATCTGACCTCAGACACTTTACACTTACTAGCTGTGTGACCCTGGGCAAGTCACATAACTCCAATTGCCTCATCAAAAAAAAAATTAATGGATATACTACTTTTTATTCAAAGGCCTCAGAGTTTCTTATTCCTCACCCCCCCATCCCCAAATGCCATTGTATCTATTTCAGAGAGGTGCAGAAGGGTCAGAGAGACCTTTCCAAGGTCATCAAGATAATTTAGGAAGAGAATAAAAGATTTTAATATCTTAGTTATGTTCCAGCCTCTTAAATAATTTGTCCACTTCCTAGGACATACCGTCACTGATGTCATATTCAACTTTTTCATTATTCTTTACCTTGGGTGAGACCAAACCTGGCTAGCAAAGAACATCTGTGTACATGATTATAACCACAAAGAAGAGTATGTTGGAGGATTACATCATTTGGGACTACCTCGGCCCCAAGTGGAAATTCCTTCTTCTTCTACCACCAGCATATTGCTAAAATTTACATTACTTATGTTTACATATTCCAGAAGTATTTGTGAGCCCCAATTAGTTTTTTTTTAGGTCTGCATGCTGCCTTTCCTGGACATATATAGGCTACTAATCCAGGCCAGACCTTTCTTTTCAATGTAATAGCTGGTTATCAGAAGTAACTTGTGGCTGGATAGTCAAATTATCACAGCTTTGTGCAGTAGCTACTTTACCTATTGTTTCTTGCTCCCTCTTGATATGATTACATGTACTGGAATCATACAATCAGTCAACACGCATTTATTAAGCAACTACTAAGTGCCAGGAACTGTGATAAACCCTGGGGATTAAAAAAAAAATTGGTTTTGCTCTCAAGGAACTCACAGTTCCTTCAGATACACATACACACACACACACACACACACACACATACACACACACACGCACATTTGTTTCTACAAATGTATATGTTGACAACTCTGAAGGTCTTACAAAAAATGCAATCCATCTAAAGAGAAAGAACTGGTGGTATCTGAATACAGATTGAAGCATAATTTTTTTTTGATAGTTCCTTTATCTTAAGTTTTGTTTTTGTCTGTTTTCTTTCATAGCCTGGCTAATGTGGAAATGTTTTGCATGACTGTTCATGTATAGCTTACATTGAATTGCTTGAGTTCTTGGGGGAGTGGGGAGGGAGGGAGGAAGAGAATTTGGAACACAAAGTTTTAAAAAATTTGATGTTAAAATTTGTATTTTACATGTAATTTTAGAAAATAAAATAATAAATATAAATATAAAAATGTATGTGCATATATGTATGTGTGTATATATAAATAAAACAACATTAAGACTTTGGTGATACCTGGTATGATCATTAACATATGTGTTCTTGTGGTATACATACATGTGCACATATATAATAGAACTATGTTTTGCCTATGTTGTATAGATGCATATGGCTATGTATAATGGAAGAGTATGTCAGAGTATGACAAAGATACTAGTGTTCTCCTTGTAATGATTGCCTTGTATTTACTTTGCATATATTTCTATATATGCATGATGTAGATAGAGTCAGGCATTATATCCCAGTACCCAATACAGTGCCTGAAACATAGCAGTGGTTTAAAAAATGCTTGTTGACTAATTGATTGATACGATTCTGCCTTTTATCAAACCCACACCCCTGTTTGTGATTAAGCTACTTTTCCCCTTCTCTTTCACATTATATAAACAGGTTTTATAATAATCCATTCAATTCAGTTAGAATCTCTATACTGAGCATCATCTATGAGCCTCTCCCAATGCTAGAAACAGGAAAGTATACAAAAATGGCATAGCACCAGGAAAGTAAGATATGTGTGTATATTGAAATTAGAGAGTAGTGAAAGCTAGTAAAAATGATGCCAAAATGTGTCAATAAATGTTGTAGGAAGTCAGCAGAAACAAAAGTCAGTATATGAGAAAAAATTTATATTAAATAAAATTTTTAAAAAGTCAGTGTATGGGGCAGCTAGGTGGCACAGTGGATAGAGCACCGGCCCTGGATTCAGGAGGACCTGAGTTCAAATCCGGCCTCAGACACTTAACACTTATTAGCTGTGTGACCCTGGGCAAGTCACTTAACCCCAATTGCCTAACCAAAAAAAAAAAAAAAAAAGTCAGTGTATGATAGGAAAGTCGGGAAAGACTTTATGGATAATTCTCAGGTATAGGCCTGTTTCTCATAAGAAATATGCAACCATCTCATAAGATGGATACAATAGTTATATTTTCTGAATGTTAAAGAGGAGGTAACTGAGGCTTAGCGAGATCAAATGACCCAGATATGGTAATGGATCTTCTAGGTCTCACAAGTGGGTTTTGAGCCCAGCTTTTCCCAGTTCCAGGTCCAACCATTATGCAGGTTGCCTCTCATGTAGGAAAAAAAAGTCTTGAAGAAGGCATAGGTGTGATATATAAAATCAATCAATCAATAAACATTAATTAAGCCCCTACTATGTGCCAGGCACTGTGCTAGATGCTAGGGATATGAATACGAAATTAAACACCCCCCACTGTCAAGGAGCTTATAATCTATGGACACATGATTTCTGATCCTCAACAGGACCCTAAAACATGACCTCGAATTCTGAGTAATTCCTTCTCATACAGAGGTTATGTAAGTTCTTTGAATTCAGTCATTTAAGATCTCTTCTATTATGAATGAATGAAGCAGATTAGAATTTCAGAGTTGAAAATGGCTTCATAGGCTATTACTAGTACATGTAAAAGATAACAAGATTTGGGGAAGATTCTTCCTATATCCTCCACCTTCTACCCACCACTAAGTTTATACCCAAAATCTTTGGGGGCCAATACCCTTAGAATTTCCCTGGCACTGGACACAGAAGCCCTAAGAAAGCTAAACCCCACAAAACAAGTGCATTATTTCCTTAGAAAAGATAGATATGGGGCAGCTACGTGGTGCAGTGGATAGAGCACTGGCCCTGGAGTCAGGAGGACCTGAGTTCAAATCCGGCCTCAGACACTTAACACTTACTAGCTGTGTGACCCTGGGCAAGTCACTTAACCCTGTTTGCCTCAGTTCCTAATCCGTAAAAAGGGTCCAAACCGTTCCAGTATCTTTGCCAAGAAAACCTCAAATGGGGTTACAGACATGAGTCAGATATGACTGAAGTGACTAAACAGCAGCAATGACTATAGGAGAAATTATCAATTATTAATAGTATTAACTAGCATATATATACTTATATATATATATACCACTTTATATATATATATATATATATATATACCACTTTAAGGTTTGCCACATGCTATATTATTTCATTTGTTTTTCCCAACAACTATCAAAGGGATGTTCTATTATTATCCCCATTTTACAAATAAGGAAAGTGAGGCAGCCCAGGATGACATAGCTATGAAGTATCAGGCCAGTTTGAACTCAGGTCTTCCTAACTTCAAGTACAGCACTCAGTTCTCTACACCACTTTGCTAGCTGCCAATCTTTTATGTATATATGTGTCTACCCGTCTAGAGTCTAAACTTCTTGAGGGCAAAATTCTTGTCCAACACTGAGTACGTAACAGAGAGCCATAACTGATTGGTTCATGCATTACTCTCAGGTCTTTGAGCAAACAGGTATTTGCTGAGAGATTTGATTACAGCCTTTTGTCTTCTCAATTCATTTCAGTTCAACAAACACTTCTCATCTTCCTTCTCTCTGTGTGTGGTGGGAGGTGTAACAGAGCAGAAAGAGCCTTGTATTTGGAACCAGAGGCCATGGATCAGAATCCTGGCTCTCACACCTAAAAACTTATATAACCTGGAGCAAGTCATTTATTAACTTTTCTGAGCCTCTGGTTGTCTATAAAATGAGAGTAATCATAACTGGACTATGTTCCTCCAAAAGGGAAGGATTTGCTTAGATAAATAAGGTAATAACATATATGAATGGCAATTGTAAGTTTAACCCATTATTATTTTCATTAACATTTCTTCACATCCCAAGCTTTCATTACCTCATGCCTCAACTATTGATATATGGATATATGGATATATATATATATATACATACATACATATATATATATATATATATGGTTGTTCTCCCTACTCTCAAATCTCTCCCTACTCCAGTTGATTCTCCACTCAGCTATGAAATTGATTTTCCTAAAGCATAGGTCTGAATGTTTGACCATCATTCTAAATTCCAGTGGATCTTTATCACCTCCAGAATCAACCATAAAATTCTGTTTGGCATTCAAAGTCTTTTATAACCTGGCCCTCTCCTCCTTTCCCAAACATCTTATACCTTACCCTTCCCATGCACTCTGTGATCCAGTGACACTGTCCTCTTTGCTGTTCCTCAAACACGACATCTCCTGAGACATTTTCTTTTTTCTTTTTTTTTCTTTTTTTGCAGGGCACTGGAGGTTAAGTGACTTGCCCAAGGTCACACAGCTAGTAAGTGTCAAGTGTCCGAAGCCAGATTTGAACTCAGGTCCTCCTGAATCCAGGGCTGGTGCTTTATCCACTGCTCCACCTAGCTGCCCCCTCCTGAGACATTTTCAATGGCTGTCCCTCATGCCTGGAATTCTTTCTTTCCTCAACTTTGCCTCCTGGAATCTTTCAAGCCCCAGTTAAAATCTTACCTTTGATAGGATGACTTTCCAGATTCCCCCCTTTTATGTAATTTCCTTCCCTGTCCAACTTATCCTGCAATATCAAAAAAGAAAAAGAAAAAAGAACTTTACATGATAACTTTATTATATATTTAAAAGGAATAGGGGTGGCTAGGTGGTGCAGTGGATAAAGCACCGGCCCTGGATTCAGGAGTACCTGAGTTCAAATCCAGCCTCAGACATTTGACACTTACTAGCTGTGTGACCCTGGGCGAGTCACTTAATCCCCATTGCCCCACAAAAATAAAATAAAATAAAAGGAATAGCAAGTCGTACATAATAGATTTGCAGTTTCATGTGCAGTTATCTTTTTTATTATACTATATTATGGAAATATGTTTTATTTCATAAATTTTAAATAAAATAGATGTGTGAAAAAATAAATTATATGTATATGTACATATATATTAGCAAAAAAACATCATGATTGCACATAGCTGTTTGCATGTTGGTCTCTCCCATAGACTGTGACCTCCTTAAAATCAGGGATTGGATTTTTGAAGGCCTGGGGTGAGAAGGTTGCCTTTCTCTGTATCTCCAACACTTAATACAGTACCTGGTACCTAGTAGACACTTGACTGACTGGCATCTGAAATGCCCTTCAGCCCACATATCCCAAAAGAAACTCCCAAAGAAACTCATCCACAGATGACAAAAGAATTATCTGTCATATATTCAAGTTGCAAGAATAGGATGGAATGTATTTTAACTTCCTGCCAGATGACAGGGCATAGGACTTACTTGTTGGACAATTATTTTTACTTAAAGTGGTTATTTGCACGTGTACCTCTTTGGGGACACAAACAGGGAAGTTTATTGTTCAAGTCCTTGCTAATCAACCTGAAATACAAAACCTAGAAGACACTGAATATTTCCAGAAGCTGCAGAGCTGGGGCTGAGGGAGGCCAGGCCAGCTGCCTGCTGTGAACCCAATGTCTTTAATAAGAATAGCTTTGTACTGAGACCTACTGCCATCTATTGGTCAACCCATGAATACCTCTACAAATGAGTAAGCCTTCACTCCCAAAGAATTGGCCAGCCATAGATATAATCTTAGAACCTAAAACCAAAGTGAGTTTAATGCCAGTGGTTGTGTGGTTGAACTGACCTTTTCCCCTCCACTGAAATGATAAAATCTCACCATTGAGCATAGCTGCAATTTCTAGGCAGCAGATCTCTTTTTCCCTAGAGAGGAGTCCTTTACCTGAGTCTGTGGATTTGTCAGATTTTTTAAATATTTTGATAAATACGTTTCAATATAATTGGTTTCCTTTGTAAGGCTATTCGTTATATTTTATTTATTTAAAACATTATTCTGAGAAGGGACTCGTGGGCTTCACTGGGCTGCCCAACAAGTCTATGACAACAACAATAGTGTAAGATCTAGAAGTATGTGGTACCAATAATAATAGTTCTAAACAATCATAGATTTAAAGCAGAAAGAGATGTCAGGGGCCATCTAATCCAACTTCCTCATCTTGCAGATGAAGAAACTGAGGCCCTGGGAGTGAAATAACTTGCCTGAAGCCACATAGAGAGTCACAGGAGGTCCAGGAATCCTGACTCCAAAGCCAATGGTCTTTCCATTTAAAGATGCTTTATTCACAGAGGGGAGCTAGCTCTTTAGTCATAAGTAAAGTTCAACTTAAGGACAAGTTGGGAACTAAAAATATTACCATTAAGATAGTGACTTTTATAGACATGTAACTGTGTTTGATTCCTAAGCTAAGGATTTAGCCTCTCTAAGCCTCAGTTTCCTTATCTATAAAATGAAGGGTTGGAGTGAGGGTTGTACAGCCCTTTCCAGTTTAAATCTTTGATTCTATGGTGTGTGTTTTTTTAACAGTATAGGGATTGTTTATTGATAGTAATGAAAGTTATAAACTAAAAAACATGCACATCAGTATTTTTATTTTTATTTTTTCAATTTTTCTTTTCTTTTTTTCCAATATTTTTCCAGTTATATGTAAGAATAATTTATAACATTCTTTTTATTTAATTTTGAATTCCAAATTCTCTCCCTTCCTTTTCCTCCCCCCTCATTGTGAAGGTAAGCAAATTGCCATAGGTTATACATGTACAGTAATGCAAAATATATTTCCATATTAATCATGCTTTAAAAGAAAACATAAAAAAACAAGAAAAAAAGTTTTAAAAAATTATTCTTTGATCTGCATTCAGACTCCATCAGTTCTTTCTCTAGAAGTGGATAGCATTTTTGCATCATGTCTTTCAGAAATGTCTTAGATTATTGTATTGCTGAGAATAGCTACGTCATTCATAGTTGATTATCATAAAATATTGCTGTTACTGTATACAATGTTCCCCTGGTTCTCATGAACATCTTTTTTTTGGCAGGGAAATGGGAGTTAAGTGACTTGCCCATGGTCACACAGCTAGTAAGTGTCAAGTGTCTGAGGCCAGATTTGAACTCAAGTCCTCCTGAATCCAGGACTGGTGCTTTATCCACTGTGTCACCTAGCTGCCCCCATGAACATCATTATTAAGGAAGAAAAGTCACAGCATTAATTTCTTGATGCTGTTAGTTTTAAAGGACTACCCTGTAATTCCACTGTGACTTTGTTTTCTTATAGAAAATTTAAAAAGAACAAAATAATTGATGTTCTTTCCATCATACCTTACCACCTCTTGAGAAGACCAGCCAGAACAAATGCAAGAAGTTTAGTGACCTTACCAGTAGGGTTTTGCCCTAAAATTTTAAGGAAAAAGAGCGGGGAAAGCCATAAAAAAACATACAAACAGCCACAAAGGGTGGGAAAATGGTGGTGTCAGTACCTGGTATTTATCAGGAGAAAATAAGAGCAATGATCATGTATGTTAACACTGGACATGGAGTCAGAAGATCTGGATTCCAACCTCAGCAAGTCATTTTAAACTACTGGAATCTCAGTTTCTTCATCTGTAAAAATAGGAATATTATTTATACTCCCTATGTCACAGGAGTATTGTGAGTAAAAATACTTTTATAAACCATAAAGAGCTATGTAAATGTTAATAATTATTAATACCTATGATCTTGAATATCTACTTACCAATATACAGAATATAGGTAATTAACAAAGTGAACTTGGAATTATAGCACAAAGAAGTGAATATGGCCTTATGGTAGTCAGAAAGACCTGATAGGATGGTACTAGAACATGTTGATGGAAGGGTAAGAACACGCCACTCCAGAGTAACCTTTTTTCCTTTTTAGACAGAGTAGCTAAACTATCAGATGAAGGGAATGTTGTGCATATTGGTTACTTAAATTTCAGGAAAGCTCTGTGATAAAGGATCTCATACTATTTTATGGAGAAAATGGAGAGATATGGATTAGAAAATAATACAGTCAAATGGATTCAGAAATGCATGGATGGATGGACTCAAAAATCTAAATTAACAGGGGTAACTCTTCTAAGAGTAGGGAGGTGGTTGTCCCTCTCTATCCTCTCTAATGTTTTTGCCTTCCTCAGATCTCATCCGTAGTTATTGGGAACCTTGGTTTAAAATACGAGCTAGAGACTGTCCTTGAGAGGACAACCGCGATGGTGTAGGGTCTTGAATCCATGACATGAGCATCCATTCAATGACATGTTTTGCCTGGAGAAAAGAAGAATAAGGGGAACAGGATAGTTGTGTTAAAGTATTTGAAGGGCCATCATGAGGGAGAGAGGTTAAATTTGTTCTTTTTAAACACAAAAGGGCAAAAACAGGAATGATGGGTGGAAGTAGCAAAGTGAACAGCTTAGGTTTGAGGTCATATGAAACTTCCTAACAATTAAAGCCATCCCAAAGTGTAATAATGGGCTACCTCTAGAGCTGGTGGGTTCCCTTTCCTTGGTCTTCAAGCAGAGACTGGATGAGCACTTGTCCATTATGTCACAGTGGAGATTCCTTTTATGTTTTGGACTAGTTAGCTCTAAGATCCTTTTTCACTCTCAAATTCTATGATTCTGTGATTCCAACATACTTTGTTGAAAAGGAATAGATCTAATAGAAGGTCGATACAATTGTGCCGGAAGTCAAGAAGTTATATACATTTATGGCAATCCAAGAATTAAAGGGTAGAAAGATGATGGATATTTAGGGAAGGATTTAAAAAGAGAAATAGAAATCGCATCACTATAGATGTATATTAATGACTTTCCAACTACAGGGACAGTACAGATGATGCTCCTTGCATTTTGATCATCCCTTTAAGATGCTGGATTAAATGTGGCAACCAAGTCCTAAAAATTCATTAAAAGAAGCTCATTATCAGCTCTCTTCATCACTCAGCAATTATGAAAACACTTCAGTTATTTAGATTCATATTCTTTCACTTGAATTCTCCACGATTTTATTCCCTGACTTCTCAATTACTGTTTTCCACATTCATCTGTCCTGTTCAAGTTGGTATTGTCCTCTAGGATGTAACTCTGGTCTACTTGGCTACTGTTTCATTTCTGCTTCTCCCCATTCCCTTGGCTTTGGCATTTCTGGCTTCATATCTGGTTTGCCACTTGCCCTTTCTGGTCTGTTGTTGACATTCCTTGCCCATTCTAAATTCTCAAAGGGATACCCAAGGAATATAAACTTCAGCCATGGCTGCTGACCATTCTCTCCATGCCTTCTACCAGAAGGTTCAATGGCTTTCTTAATATATATTAGAAAACTGGTGAGGCAGCTAGGTGGCGCAGTGGGTGAAGCACAGGCCTTGGATTCAGGAGTACCTGAGTTCAAATCCGGCCTCAGACACTTGACAATTACTAGCTGTGTGACCCTGGGCAAGTCACTTAACCCCCATTGCCCTGCAAAAAAAAAAAAGAAAAGAAAAAAGAAAACTTGCAAGAAGCAAGATGTAGTAGTCATGAGAACTCCCAGCTATTTGTCTGCCAGAGGTCTTATTCTAATAAAATATGAGACTAAAATAAATCATTGACTAACCTTACTGGAAATTTAATTTCTCAAACTGTGGAGAAAGAAAGGAAGGGGTATTACTATTCTGAAATTAACATAACCAACAAGAAAGAACCAGGTCATGAAATGAAAATAAGAACCTTGTGAGAAAGTGACTACATCATCTTAAAGTTCCTAAAGGACTACACTGTATTATATATGTAAGCCAAGAAAGTGTCTGCTGGAGAGACTCAGAAATGTATCATGGGTTTTAGAAGGGTAGATTTCAAAAGCTTCACATAAAAGACATATAGGATGGAATGCTTTAACAATGCAATTTTGATACTATCATGAAAAATCATTACAGTGAGGAGGAGAAAAAAGAGCAGATTCTAAAGAAAGCAATAAGGCTACCAAAGAAATTACCTGATAAGCTCAGATTTTCAAAGGAACATACAAAAAACAGAAGAATGGAAATTTGATCAAAGAAAAATAAAGAATAGCACCAATACCTAATGCTTAGACTGACCTAAGGGTTAGTCACATTTTATTGGCCTATTTTGGCCTATTTTGGTAAATATATATATATATATATATATATATTTACACACACATACAGATAGATAGATAGATAGACAGACTAAGAAACATTTTCTGGACCTGTTAAGTTACTTCCAGAACAAAAAAGAAAAAGAAAAAGGAACAGATAGGACTATTGTCTGAGAAAGACAGTGAATTATCAACTGATGACAAAGAGAAAGTAGAATTAGTTAACTCCTACTTTGCTTCCCTTTATCTTTCAAGGACAATTATCTTCAAATGGGAATAGTTAGAACAAGCATAATTAACATGGAATTGAATCTTAACTGCTTTTGATGAGCTCAGATTTCCAGACCCATGTGAAGTGAAATTATTAACTTATATGATTATAGAACTACTGTTAGTAATTTTTAAAGAAATATAAAGAAAAGGAGAAGTAACCAAAAACTAAATATGGGCAAATGTCATCTTGATTTTTTTTTCAAAATGGAAGTGAGGTGGAAGATTCCAAAAACAATGGACCAACAAACAATATCAATCTCTTCTACAATTTTACAATCAATTATTAAATAGATGCTTTGTGAACATTTAGAAAAGAAAGAAGTGAATAGTAGGAGCCAACTTGGATTCATGAAAAACAAATCATGCTGAACTAATTACTTTTTTTTTTGGTGAGGCAATTGGGGTTAAGTGACTTGCCCAGGGTCACACAGCTAGTAAGTCAAGGGTCTGAGGCCAGATTTGAACTCAGGTCCTCCTGAATCCAGGGCCAGTGCTCTATGCACTGTGCCACCTAGCTGCCCCACTAATTACTTTTTTAAATAAGATGCTGAGATTGCCCTAAAAAAAAAATTTGTTTCAATGCCTCACTGTGACATGGAGGTCCTGGATTCTTGAAGGCTATATCATATGAATGAAAGTACCAGAAGGTTTTACAATGCTGGAAAGCTTTAAATGTGCTGAATTGTAGCAATCTCTTTTTTTAATAAATGTATCATTTATTTATTTTAACACGTTTTTTAAATTTTGAGTTCCAAACTCTCTTCCCCCTACCAGTCTCTCCCCCACCCATTGAGAAGGTAAGCAATATGATATTAATAATACATGTGAAATCAAATAATAGCAATCTTAACATTCTCACTGTAAATGAAGCCAAAGCAAAAAGAAAGGTGCAACTCAATAGGAGAGCCACAGGCTTCTTTGAAAAGGTAGGTAAAGGAATGGACAAAAATGGTTTTATCATGTATCCAAAAGCAACCCCCAGAAAAATCAATTCATGGAACAGCTGGACATTCATATTGTCCATCTTCACATGGTAAGCAAGTATCAGACACAAGATTAAGCCCAATTCTTTCTGATTACAGACCCAGCTCACTATCTATTACTCAATGGTGCCTCTTTCATCAAGGAGGTATATTAGAAACTACATTGGGACAGACTGACAATAGCCTTTTAAAGGTGGATTCTTTAAAACAAAACCTTCTTCAATTTTTCTTATAGCATTTCATCTTGATCCTTCCTTTGCCTTGTCACTTAACTTTGTATCATATTAATTTAAGCATATGTCTTATTCTTATTAGAAATTAAGATCTTTGAGGTCAGAGACTATGTTTCACTTCATTTATCTTTTAATCTTGAGCCCATAGGGCAATGATTTGTATATGGGGGATAGGAACCAGACTTGTGATTTCATTGGTATAGAGAACTCCCAAATGAGCAGTGTCCTTTTACCAAAATAGGCCAATAACTTCTCTATAATTAATATTCAAAGAGAATAGAGTTGTCTGAGGGCACTGAGGGTTTAAGTGACTTGTCCAGTGTCACAGACAATATGTGTAAGAGACAGGATTTTAACTTCAATCTTTCTGGTTCAGAAGCCAATTGTTTATCTACTACACCACTGCCTCTCCAGACTTGTATTTGACAGGTACTTAATATTTTTTATTGAACTTGGTGCAAGTTCATATTCAGTCTTGAAATCTGTATGCTTTGTCCAACCCAGGTTCAGTCCTTTGGGTGAAAAAGATTCCCCTGGGGGCAGCCAGGTAGCTCAGCGGATAAAGCACCAGCCCTGGTTTCAGGAGGACCCAAGTTCAAATAGAAAGAGAGAGAGAGAGAGAGAGAGAGAGAGAGAGAGAGAGAGAGAGAGAGAGAGAGAGAAAGGGAGAGAGGAAGGAAGGAAGGAAAGAAGGAAGGAAGGAAAGAAGGAAAGAAGGAAGGAAGGAAGGAAGGAAGGAAGGAAGGAAGGAAGGAAGGAAGGAAGGAAGGAAGGAAGGAAGGAAGGAAGGAAGGAAGGAAGGAAGGAAGGAAGGAAGGAAGGAAGGAAGGAAGGAAGTTTCCCCTACCTTCTATCCTGCATGATACCTCTTGCTAAGTCTTAGCAAACCTACCTAGAAAAAGAAAGAGAGCTGACAGTCCCTTTATCTCCTTTGCTGGTCCAAACCACATTAAGAGTATTGTGGTCAGTTTGGGGTGCCACATTTTAGGAGAGGTTCTGAAAAACTGAAGCATATCTAGAAGGGAGTGACAAAGATAATGATGTACCTGGAAATAACATATGAGAATGTCTGAAGGAACTATGATGGTTTAGCCCACTGTAGAGACTTAGAATACACATGATAGTTGTCTGAAAAGACAAGGTGTCCCAAAAGCTTTAAGAACTTAAAACTTCACTAAGGCTTTTGGAGCACCCTGTATTTGAAGAGCCACAGTGTAAAAGAAATATAAACCATATTCTGTTTAATTCCAGAGGGTAGAATTATATCAATGAGTAAAAGTTACAGAGAGCTGGATTTTGACTGAATATAATAGAAATTTTTCTAACAATTAGAATTATTCAAAGATGGAATGAATGGCCTCTCTTGCAAGGTAGTAAGCTCTTGTTCAAGCAGAAACTGGATAACCAACTGTCAAAGATATTGTAGAGGGATTTCATGCACTAGGGGTGATGTTGGACCTGGGTTCAAATCTTGACTCTGCTCCTCACTGCCATGTTACCTGGAGCAAATCACGTAATCTTTCTGATCCTGAGTTGCCCCTTTGCAAAATGGAGTAATACTAAGTGGCCTTTAAGGTCTCTTTTTGCTCTAACATTTTATAATTTTATGATCTGACCTACCAACCTCACAGGCTTGTGGTGAAACCATATACTGTCATTGTTTTGTGAACATACTTTGGAAAATAAGCCACAATATTCAAAAGATTAGTAAGTGGTGGACATGTCTCTGACCAGCTGTGCCATTGAGATACCAGAAGTCTGTTGATGCTTTTCAAGTCTCTATTGCTTTCAGAAATCATTGGAATCAGATTAAAACTTTCCATGATATTCCCTTAGACATCCTAAGGTTGTGATTTTCCCCCAGATGCTCAGCTGTATCATGTGCATCTTTGTCTAGCTTTATAGCAGTGTAGCAGGAAATACACATATAACTCAAGAACATGAGTTGAGCACCACATTTCCCCCACACTGTGCTGGAAACTCCCCCAAAGCTCATGAAATTGGGCTGAGTACTTAAACTGGATGGCCTCAGCATGCTACACAAATTACAATGTACCAGACAGACTCCATAAACAGGCACTTGTTTTAAACCAAAGTCTGCAACCATGAAATTGGGCTGGAAGAAAATACTTCATCACTGGGTGGCTGGCATCTTGCTTACCTGTCTCACTTTTAAATACAGATAAGAAATTAAATGACATCAGCAAAAAGAGAGAGAGCTCATGTGTTTTTCATATACACATGATATTAACAATATACCTTGAGTGTATTGAGCCTGCTATGAGTTTTCATTCATATTTATAGTATTATACCACCTGTGGGGAAAATACCAACTGGAGGGAAATATTTATGTCCACTAGGGACTCATCTATAATTCAATGCTGCAGCAGAAAATAAGAATGGAAAATGATCCAGTATGTATTATAACCACTCTTACAAGTAAATCTGAGCAACTGTCAAGGGTCAATAATTTTCTTCATGAGTACATCATGATTTTGAAATTAAGGAGAAGATAGTATTTGGACTGTCCATTTGCGGTTCCCAGGGAAACTTAAGGTTGTGCTTCATTTCTCCCAGAAAAAAAAAAAGAACAGCTATAGCTTTCCTTAGAATGCCTGAAAAAGGAACAATTTTTCATCAGGCTCACAAATATTTAAATGTTCCTGGGAAGATGTTAAAATTGGGCTGGTGTGCAGTTGCTGTGCACAGCAGAACTCTACATGCTTGGAAAGGGCTCTTTTTCAATGGTTTTTGGCATACTTTATGAATAGAGAATTGCACTATTGAAAGCTTGGGTCATAAATAGGTTTACAGCTGGAAGAAAAAAACAGAAGTATTAAGTCAAGTCTTATCCCTTCATTTCATAGCAGTAGTAGCAGTGGTGGTGGTGGTGGTGGTAGTACTAGTGGTAGTAGTACTAGTACTAGTACTAGTAGTAGTAGTAGCAGTAGTAGTAGTAACTAACATTTATATAATACTTGGCAAGCACCTTTACAGATATTATCTCATTTTATCCTCACAACTATCCTGGGAGAAAGTGCTATTGTGATCCCCATTTTCCAGATAACCTAGGCAGACAGTGGTTTACTGACTTGCATAAGGTCACACAGCTCATAAGTGAGCGACACCAGATTTTAATATAAGTCTTTATGACTCCAGAGTCAGTGCTCTACCTATAGATAAGAAAACTGAAGCCCAAAGAGGTTTAATGATTTGCCCCAGGTCACACAGGTTTTACATGGTAGAACTAGAATAGTATGCTGGCAAGGGTTTCTGAACAGAGAATGTAAAGAAATTATTACACTATCCAGTGTATTGTTTTAGCAAAGGGGGCTTTTCAGGAGCTAAGTGGGAAGGAAGGTGTGTGTGTGTGTGTGTGTGTGTGTGTGTGTGTGTGTGTGTGTGTTTGGTTTGGGGGGGTTTTTGGGGGGGGGAGCAATGAGAGTTAAGTGACTTGCCCAGGGTCACACAGCTAGTAAGTGTCAAGTGTCTGAGGTCACATTTGAACTCAGTTCCTCCTGAATCCAGGGCCAGTGCTTTATCCACTGCGACACCTAGCTGCCCCCTAGGAAATAAGTTTTACCACATTTAGGTAGGCAGGAAAACTGATTTGTGAGGACAGGAAACCAGACATTCTTGCTAATAGTACTGATGAGGGCTGAATCTGAGGTAGGTATCAGATGAAAACAGACATAGTTAGACTGTTGGACTGGTGTTGAGACCATCTCATTATACTTCATTGGCAAATACACACACACACACACACACACATACATACACATGTATACATAACTTCCTTTCTGAACATATATGCGTATGTGTGTGTGTTTCTGAACATGTGTGTGTTCAGGAAGGAAGAAAGAGAGAATCAATAATAAATTACATAAGACATCTTAAATCTCTCCTTTTAGTATTACATATTTAACAATGCATTTATTCTAGCCAATCTGTGAACAGGAATTTTGCAGATTTATAAAATTACTGGAGAAAATTATCGAACTCTTGTTTAACATCCACTATATAAAGAAGAAGGAAGTTTGTAAATTTGACTTTAAATCCCAGCAAAATTCTAGAATGAAAAGGTTGGGTGTTGAACATCTAGGAAAACCAGTGATCACAGAAATCCAGCATAGTTCTATCAAGAATAGGTCATTGTAGACCAACCTCATTTCCCCTTTTGATAGAAAAAAACTAGTAGGTCACATAAACTTTGCCAATATAGTTTACCTAGATTTTAATCAAGTCTCGTGCCATTTTTGTAGAAAGAGGAAAGAGGATAAGACAGTAATACAATTAAGTAGGTTCAGAACTGGTTTAATGACTGGACCCATCCATGGTTCAATGTCAACTTGGAATGGGGTCTTTATTGGAGTCCTATGGTAATCTTGAATGCTCCCCACCCCCAAAATCTCTCCTTAATGCTATGCTGTTTTAAAATTATCAGTAACTTAGATAAGGGCATAAATGTTATTTTTCTCATATTTGCAAGTAATACAAAGCCAGGAGTGGTACCTAAAACATATTGGAAACCAGAGTTGGGATCTAGAAGAATCAACAGCTAGAGCACTGAGCCAGATTTAGTCAAATGAAATTTTAATAGAGATAATTATAAATTCTTATGCCTGGCCAATAATAAATAATAATGATCCATTTCTTTGGTCCTCATGGGTCATCTAATGCAACCTGCTCATTTTGCAAATGAGGAGACTGTAGCCCAGAGAATGACTTTCCCAAGGTTCCATAGGTAGGAAGTGGAAGACTTAGAATTTGAACCCAGGTCCTCTGATTCCAAATCTAGCATCTTTCAGGTAGTTTGTGGTATGTTTATTGTGGCATGAATTGACTTCTATGGCCTCTGAGATTACTTCCAGCTGAGGGATTGTGCCATCTTATATTATCCATAAAAATATGTTCATCTAAAACTCTTTGGGAAGTGCTGATACTTTAATGAAGAAAAAACAAAACTAAGCTGACAGAGAACACTGGTTTGTGGAACAATTGATCCCAAGAACTGTCAGACTTGAGTCAAAGTCTTATTGAAGCTGTTGGTGCTTTGATTATTTACACTAGAAATTTTTTAAAAATCTGATTCTCAGCCAGGAAAATATAGTCTTTCATCTCAAGAAGTCTTAAACTAATAATAATTGCTCATATTTATATCATATTTTACAAAGCACTTTCCTCACAACAACCCTGTGAAGTAAGTGGCTCAGAGAAATGACTTACCCAGAGTCACACGATAATCAGTGGCAGAAATTGTATTCAAAACTATACTTAACCTAGAATTCCCTCTTAAATATCTCAGGCCATTAAGTCTCTGTCCTGAGGCAATAAATTCCACTTTCAGACAGCTCGAATTATTAGATTTTATTATTCAAACTTAGATCTCCTCACTCCAAGCCCAGTTCTTTTTCCTGGACTATACTCATAGTCTAGGAAATAGCAGCAAGTGCTTTGTAGGGCAGTATGCTGCAGGTATGAATTGTCTTCATTGACCAGATAGATATCAAGTTTCACATATTGACCTTGAAGAGATAACCAATTCAGGTCACATAGTTATGAGCTACATTTTCATATTGGGCAGTAAACTTTAAAAATAGAAACTGCTGAGAGTACATCATGTCTCAGGTTTTCCTTTTAAATGTCAAAATCCATTTTCAGTACCTTTTATAAAAATTCTACTTTAAATTCTGTATTCACACCTCTCTGAATGTCTTACAATTCAAACCAAATTATCTAAGTGAGACACTTTAGAATACTTTATATACATGAAGGACCTGTGATTTCATCCATATGGGAATTCCCAGAGTGGGAATTCTGTCCACCTTTTCAGACACTAACAATACCCAACATGTATATAACACTTTAAGGTTGGCAAAGTACTTTACACGAATTATATCATTTGACAATCAGCATAACCCTGTGAATAAGTTGGCAGGTAATATCAGAATCACAGGGTAACGTGGTCTGAAATGAAGGGAACCTTAAGTCCCCTAAAAGGCAGCTCAACCAACTCTTTCATTTTAGACATGTGGAAGCTGAGGCCCAGAGAGGAGAACTAGTTTGCCCAAGATCGCACAGGTAGTTAGTTAGGTGATAGAGATGGAATTTTAACCCTAGTCCTCTGATTCCAAATCCAGTGCCTTTGTAAGGTGCTGTAGGTATTCTTATTTACATTTTGCAGATGAGAAAACAGCCTCATCAATTTAAAGTGACTTGTCCGTGATAATATAACTAGCAATTCCTACAGCAGGATTTGAACCCAGTTTTTCCTGGCTCCAAGTCTAATACGCTATTCACATTGTCACACTGCCTCTTGTGGGTTTTTTGTTTTTGGTTTTTTGGTGGTTTTTTTGCAGGGCAATGAGGGTTAAGTGACTTGCCCAGGGTCACACAGCTAGTAAGTGTCAAGTGTCTGAGGCCGGATTTGAACTCGGGTACTCCTGACTCCAGGGCCGGTCTTTACCACTGTGCCATCTAGCTGCCCCCTGCCTCTTGTGTTTCTAAATACTTTTCCTTTTGCCCCAGTGTACTTCATTTTTTCCAACTATTGAAAAGAATCGCTTCAATTTCTGGATATAGACAAAGAAAATATACCCTGAATGATATCACTTCCACCAAAAAAGTATTTGGATTACCTATTTGCATAAATATATAGCAAGAGTACATATTGTAACGGTTGGAATGACGCCACCTGCTTGAGACTTACTGTAGAAAAGCTCTGCCATGAGGTGAAGGTCTCTGAGGGCCAGACTATGCGTCTTTTCTTTGGCGTCAGGAAGTGACATTTGCTTGTGGGAGGAAGAAGGGGAAGACTGGCGCTCTGACTCGCCCTCTTTTTCTGTGGACTCTGGCAGAGAGCGGAGCTAGGAATGCTCTCTCCCTTTAATAGATAGAGGAATCTAGGCCTTTCTCTCTCTCTTTACCAAATTCTTATTCTCCTTAATAAATGCTTAAAAGCCTAACTCTTGCTAAAGCTTATAATTTATTGGTGACCACTCATTAGATATTTTAAACAGACTAGCTAGAATTTTAGCCTTTACAATATACATGTAAATGCATGCATCTATATACATACATATACATGTTCAGCTGGATGGATGGATGGACGGACCCCTAAGGGGATCAGTGCAACATATGGATCCTACTTTAGGGCAATTTACAAACTAATGTCTAACACAAGAACAATATTAGGGTCAAATAGGAAAGAAAAAATTTTAATAAACTAAGAAACAAATTATTTACATTATGAGCAAGCAATTTCATATGATTTTTATGGTTAACACAGATGATAATGGATTCTTTAAAATAAATCCTGCATGGAATATAAAAAGTGTTAGTGATTACTAATTAAGGACAAATAGAATTTACAATATTACAACATACTGATATGATCCTACTGCTTCCTTTTGTCTCCCTTCAGTAATGATCATATGTGTTCTATGTTATCCTAGAGATTTGCATCTTAAAAATTCATTAAGTAATTTGCTTAACATGATAACTAACGGAGTTTCGGAAATTGTAATTCAGAAGAGAATGATCATCTCTCATCCATTTAGCCAGAGATTCTGGGAAAGAAAGAAGCTATAAGGAGTTATTTGATTAATGAGCAAATTGGGTGAATTGGGACAAGAAAGACATCCCATGGGTAATGTGCATTTTGGAGAGGTTCATAGTTGGGAGTGCAATACCTATGGCATGTTATATTTGAGCTAATTAAGTTGGCCACAGGATATATGGAGTTCAAGTTCTCTTCTTGGCCTTTGTCTACATATACAATTGATTTGATTAAATTAACCAACCACTTAGCAATTTACAATGCTGTCAAAACATCCAGAATGGCAGAGTTGCATGGGAGCAAAGGGGAAAGTTCAGAAGTGGAGAGGGAAATTTGTGTGCAACTCAGATTTATTACTCAAACCTAGATCACCTCACTCCAAGTCCAGTGCTTTGATTTTTGATGGTTTAGCCCATGGGAACAAAAGGCACTGCAAAGACTCAACCTGTGATCTTCCACCAACATGATACATAATGATAAATGGCATTTGGCGTTGGATTTCCTGTCCGATCTCATTAACAGATATGGTGTAATGGAAAGAGGTACACACATGAGACCAGTGTTATTTTAAAAGATCACTTGTTTATTTTCAAGCATTCAAAAACAAAGTTGTGATCATCGATTCAGAACTGTAAGAGCCCTACAAAGTCATCTAGTCATAGGATCATATATAGTCATAGGAAGTCATAGGAAGAGTTTTTTGTTTGTTTGTTTGTTTTTTTGGTGAGGCAATTGGGGTTAAGTGACTTGCCCAGGGTCACACAGCTAGTAAGTGTCAAATGTCTGAGGCCAGATTTGAACTCAGGTCCTCCTGAAACCAGGGCCGGTGCTCTATCCACTGTGCCACCTAGCTGCCCCTCATAGGAAGAGATCTTAGAGGTCATCAAGTCTAACTGTTTAATTTTGTAAATTTGGAAATTGAAGACCCAGAAAGGTTAAGTTACTTTGCCAAGGTCACACAGCTAGCATCGTCTGAAGACTATTCAACTGTGGCTCCAAGTCTAGCACTCTCTCAGCTGCCTCTCCAGGTTCAAGCTCTTTATTTTACAAATGGGTAAACTGAGGCCTAAAGAGATTAAGTGACTTACAGTCACCAAGGTAATAAGTGTCAGAGACAAGACTTGAAGTGACTCAAAAGCTCTTTCTGCTACTCCAGTCATTATCAGCACTGTCTATGCTGATAAATGTTCTTCAACTATTGTAAAACACAATACAAAGTTGCTTCCCTATTCCACAATGTTTTAATGAATTTGAAATTATAACAATTTCTTTAGTGTCATATGAGATCTCAAATGATACTTTAAAATAAATCCCACATCAAATGTTAAATTGTTTAGGATAGGGATCAGGCCAATTATTTCAATGGTTTAGGCCTCAAACTTTGGGGAATTTCTGGGTGAGGAAATTCCCCTCTATCAATGCAGACTGACACTTTTCTCTGCCACTTATAGTGTTCAAGAGTTGCCTAAAATTTTGAGAGTTCGACTGTCTCTCCCAGGGTCACACAGCCAGCATGTGCCAGCAACAGAACCTGAAGCCATGCCTTCCTTGCTTTGAGGTCAATCCTTTCTCCACTATGACAGCCTTCCCCTCATTGAGGCCTTGGCCATTGTAAAAGGGACTAACAAGCATGCTCACTTTCCATATACTGTGATCTTATTGTCTGGGTTTGCCTCCCTTTGCTAATGATAGTCTAAATAGGGGAAACATGATGTAGTAGAAAGAGCACTAGATTTGGAGGTAGGAAATCAGGGTTCAAATCTTGGTTCAGCTATTTACTAGCTGTGTGACCTTAAACAGGTCACTTGACATCTCTGGGTTATACACAACTCCCTAAAGTTTTTTGTGCTATTAAGTGGAAAAAAGTAAGAAGGACAAGGAGGTATGAGTAGGAAATCTCTAAGCTTCACAAGTGGGCAAGGGGTTGACCAGAGTGTTGAAAGGGGAAGGGGCATATGAGTGTGAACAGTGACCCAAAAATTTTAGCTTCCTCCTCAGATTCAAAAGCTTGTTAAATTCTGGGCTCCAGTGAGATAGTGTGGAGAATAATTATTTTTCAGCATATATCTATATTTTCTTCCATTCAGAGTCAGTTTCCTAGCAATGAACATCTCCCAGGTGAAGCTGCATGACCATTTACATGGTGCTATTAAAAGACTGCTTGAGGGGGCAGCTAGATGGCGTAGTGGTTAAAGCACCGGCCCTGGATTCAGGAGTACCTGAGTTCAAATCCGGCCTCAGACACTTGACACTTACTAGCTGTGTGACCCTGGGCAAGTCACTTAACCCCCATTGCCTAAAAAAAAAAAAGACTGCTTGATTTAGAACTAGAATATCTGGGCCCAAATGCTAGCTCTGCCACTTATTGCTTATTAGTCACTTAACCTCTCTAGGCCTCAGTTTTCTCATCTGTAAAATGGGAATGTTGTATTAGGTGACCTCAAAGGTCCCTTCCATCTCTAAGTCTATGATTCTACACTGTAAATTCTTATTCCAGCAGTAGTTGAACTAAATAATCTCTGGGATCTATTCTAGGTCTGAGAATCTCTGATTCAATGCCTCTATCTATTTGTGTATATGTATATGTATGTATGTGCATAGAATGGAATAAGTAAACATAAAGATTATTACTCAAAGAATAAAAGTTCAGAGTAGACAGAAAGGGAAGAAAATTAAGGGAGAGAACAAGGTGAAGAAATCATTTTTAGAAAAAGGCACAGAATGACGATCAGCCGTGATAGACTTAACTCTTCTCAGCAACACAATGATCCAAGACAGTGCCAAAAGACTTATGGTGGGAAATGCTCTCCATATTCAGAAAAAAAACTATGGAGTCTGAATGCAGATTGAAGCATACTATTTCCACTTTTGTTGTTGCTTTTTTTGGTGGTGGTGTTGTTTATTCTCTCACTTTTTTTCCCTTTTATTCTGATTCTTCTCTTACAACATGACTAATGTGGAAATATGTATAATGTAATTGTAATGTATAACCTATATCAGACTGCTTGCTGGCTTCAGGAAGGGGAAGGAAAGGGAAGATGGGAGAAAAATTTGGAACTCAAAAAATATCTCTACATGTAATTGGAAAAAAATTTAATAAAATCAAATTAAATTTAAAAAAGAAAAAAGGCACAGAAAAGGAAAAATTAAAACTAGCAAATATCTTAGCAAAAAGAAGCAGCTAGAAAAGAAAAGTGGGCTAGCTCCCTAAATTAGAACACTGTTTTGATATTTGCCCTCTCCTCCTTCAGTGAGCCAAAGACCCATGACAGGTCATTTAACGTCAACACTTTAGAAGCACTGGCAACACTATACATCACAAAGTTCACCAACTATCTCCATTTTGGGAATATTGAGCAAAGACAGAAAATTGGTGGTGAAGGAACACATGGGCCAAAGAATAGGATGAGAAGCTGAATCGCATTGTAAGAGGACCTGAGAAACAACTTTGAGAAAGGATAGTTACATGAGCCTCCATGGGGCAACAGAGGAGAGGAATAATCCTTCACTCAGGACTAGTTCCAGAAAATGTTTATAGGGGTTATAGAAAAACAAGCTTACCATTAGGTAGCTCTAACCATTAGAACTATGAACTGGTGTTCTATTTTGGGAAGCAGTATGGCATCATACATTAAGAACAACAAAACTGTTCGTTCTTTGACTTGGTTGTTCTACTCCTAAGGGCATGCCCAAAGGATGCTATTAAGAGGGGGGAAACATATCTGTACAAAAATATACTGAGAAGTATTATTAATAGAGGCAAAAAAATGAAGTAATTTATGTGTCCAACAATTGGAGAATGACTGAACAAATCTTGATATACAACGTAATTGAATATAATCACTCCATAAGAAATGACCTATGAAGAATACACAGTTCTCTGGAGTGTGAAGGAGATAGGAGCAAAAGAACGATACGCACACTGATAACAATCACCAAAATTAATAATAATAGCAGCAATGAAATGTAGAAAAAAACACAACCAGAAATTTAAAATTCAGCAGAGGACACAGAGCACGGATGGACAGGTTACCTCGTTAAATTTAATGTGCTTTTTTAAACATATAACAGATGTTCATGTTTTCACATACCATCTTTCAGGAGTTATTTTGTTTGTTTTTCTTTCTTTATCTATTTTTTTCTTTCTTTATCTAAATGTTCGTGTATATTGTTGATTTTTAAGTTTGTAGTAAATAAGAAAATGTCGACTAGAGTTACCGAGTGATTTTCACAGCCTTTATAAAATGTATTCTCAGATGTAGATTCTGGGTTACAAAACAGGGAACCAAAGCTTTGGGAAATATAATTAGCTTCTCCACCATTATTGTTTTGTTTTGTTTCAGTCGTGTCTAACTCTTTGTAATCCCATTTGGGGTTTTCTTGGCAGAGATTCTGGAGGGGTTTGCCATTTCCTTCTCTAGCTCATTTGACATATGAGGAAACTGAGACAGACAGGGTGAAGTGACTAGCCCAAGGTCACACAGCTAGTAAGTGTCTGAGGCTGGATTTAAACTCAGGTCTTCCTGACTCCGGGCCTATCATTCCATCTACTTACTGTGCCACCTAACTGCCCCTCCACCTAGATACATGCAAAAACTACACAATCACTACAGAGTCATGGTTTTTATCTTCTTCTGACCCATATAAAAAGTCCAAAAGGTTCAGTCTTGCAATAAAGCATTGCCGTGACTCCAGTTTATTTATATTTACTTCCATCTGAAAGTCGATTTCTCCTGGCACCCTAACACTTCCAGACTTTCTCCTCTAGCAGGCACTGAAAATAAAAACAAGCTTTTCAGCTTCTCTCTAGGGTGCTAATTAAAATCTCCCCACTTAGAGGAAGATTTTATTGTGGAACTAAAGGGGTAATGAGGATGAGGGTGATGGAAACATTCAGAAAAAAATAGCTCTACTTGCCTTGTTATCTAGATTGACAATCTTCAAACTTTTTGGATAATGTTCCTCTATGAATAAAATAATTTTGTGCACATACTCCTAATATATGGATATTTGCCTGGTTATAAATGATGTACATGTACTACTTTATTGATAATTATGTCATTATGAAACTTACACCACAAATAGAATTCTTTTTCACAAATAGAATTTTTAAAGAATGAGATAAAGATGAAACAGCTCATCCTAGAGACAATAGGGAGTCACCGGAGTTTCTTGAGTAGGGTGAGTTACATGATAAGCCCTGGGCTTTAGGAAATTACTTTGTCAACTGTTTAGAGAATGGATTAGAGAGAGGAGAGGCCTAAGGTAGACCAAATAGAAATGGGACCATGAAATGTAAATAAAGATTTCCAGTAAGTGCATATTGATTTAGAAAACCACATATTAGAATTATCTATGTTCTACTGCACTTTTGTCTATTTTGTTAAAAATTCTTCAGTTACATTTCCCAACATACATCTGGGTCAGACCCCACTCAGTAATGTTGCCTGCCACAAGTCAGGCTGGCTCACCCACAGTGTGTTTGACCCCTTTGGTCTAGATAAAAGTTAGTGAGGCCCTGAACTAAGATGGTAGCTCTGTATGTAGAGAAAAGGGAAAGATGCCAGAAATCTTGTGGAGGTAGAAATGACCAGACTCAGCAACTAATTGGATGTGTGGGATAAAGGAAGGTGGGGAGGAAAGACTAATATCAAAGTTGAAAAATTGGGTTAAATAGAAAAATTTGGAAGAGGGATAGGTTTGGGGGGGAAGCTAATAAGCTCAGGACAGGATGTGGAGAAGCTAGGAGTATGGGAATGTGCCTAGAAAACTGCCAAAATAGAAACCTGATTAGGTTATGTCCTTCCCATTTTGAGGGGTCTGCCCCTTATAGCTCTTGAAGACCATTTGGGGAAGGGAGAGTTTTTAAAGAAATGGTATAGGGCAGCTAGATGGCGCAGTGGATAGAGCACCGGCCCTGGAGTCAGGAGTACCTGAGATCGAATCCGGACTCAGACACTTAACACTTACTAGCTGTGTGACCCTGGGCAAGTCACTTAATCCCAATTGCCTCACTAAAAGAAAACAAAAACAAAACAAACAAACAAAAAAGAAATGGTATAGTTAGATTGGAGACAGATTAACTTAAATGGGGCAGGGAGAGGAGTGTGATCCATTATTCCCAATGGAATACTACAGGCATTGTAGAGGGCATGAAGAAAAAAACACTGTCCACTTCCAGATGAAGAATTTATGGACTCTGGGCCCTCTTTTTTTCCTCTTTATTTTTCTTCATTTGGGGGGGGGGCACCATTGCTAAAATGGAAATAGTTTTGCATGACTTTGTATGTATGAGGGGTATCATATGTCTTGTTTTCTCTGTGGGTTAGGGAAGGAGATCATTTGGAACTGAAAAATGAATTTTTTTTAATTTTTTAAACACTGTAGAGGGTATCTTGTTCAAGTATGAGTGAGAATAGATGACCTGTGAGGTCTGTCCAACCCTGAGATTCTGTAATTTGAGGATTACAAACTTGATTTTAGATGTAATCTAGTTTGAAAGATAAGTTTAGGTTCTTTATATGCTGTTGATGCATGATTCAGGATTGGAAAGAAAGTGTATTGAACACAACACTATACATAAGGGGCAGAGTTGATGACAGCTTAAGAGAAGAAAGTCTTTTTATTCTCCAAGAAGACAGGCTTGGTACCTGACTCTAAAAGACCAACTCCAGACACAGAGAAAGATCAATTTTGCAAGTGGCAGACATGTAAAGGAAGGCAAATTCTTATCATGTCCCTGGTTCCAGTGTTTAGCACAGTGTGCAGCATATAGTAGGTGCTTAATAAATGGTTGTTGACTTTATCTTCTTGCCTCCTTAGAGACTTTAAGGAGTTTTCACCCATCTCTATCTTGGTTGAGCTGAGATCTCATAGACATCTACATAATGCTGTGCAAGAAAGGAATAATGAAGAATTAAAAAGATGCCCTCTGGGGGCAGCTAGTTGGCTCAGTGGATAGCGCACCAGCACTGGAATCAGGAGAACCTTAGTTCAAATCCAGCCTCAGACACTTAACACTTACTAGCTATGTAACCCTGGGCAAGTCACTTAACCCCAATTGCCTCACTAAAAAAAAAAAAAAAAAAGATGCCCTCTGGACCCTAAACATTGGCATTTGACAATGAAATTCCAAGTCCTTCATCAGTTGAAATTGGACACTAACAAATATTAAATGCAAATGTTCTCAAACTTCTTAATCCATAAGGAACAAAAGACCCTATCCATTGATATAGTAGACACTACAAAACTAACTTCCTCCAAGTACAGTTTCCTTCAAACTTTTCCACTTTAAACTACCGAATCTGTGTCATTTCACCTTAGAGGAAAGAAATTAAGTATATAGGTAAGGGTAGGAAGATAAGCTTCTCAATCTGGGAGCTTTGAGAAATGAGAAGAGAAATAAGACAAAGTCAAAGATGATCTTTGGTGATAAGGTGCATGCTCTCTCTCTCGCTTGCTCGCTCGCTCTCTCTCTCCTTCTCTCTCTCCTTCTCTCTCTCTCTCTCTCTCTCTCTCTCTCTCTCTCTCTCTCTCTCTCTCTCTCTCTCTCTCTCTCTCCTTCTCTTCTCTCTTCTCTCCTCTCCCTGGACTTTTCAGATCCTACTTTGCCTCAATACAGAGCCAAGACCTAATGCATTCTACCAGATGAGGGGATTCAACACCAAGCTGACAAGAGTGATGTTAGGATCACAATGACTCTTCTCAAGAAATGGTTACTGTGTTTTCAGGAATAATGTTTTATTTTAGTGAGTTTCCAGCTCTCAGCTTAAACAGCACCTTTCACTCTTCTCCCTACACTCTCACCTAGACAGCAAAATCTCTTCCTTTGCATTTAGGACCAGCCAACAGATTACCACCTCCTAGCAGTGGGCCCTACCTAGGAGCACTCGCACCTCTGCTGTGAGCATTTGCTGAGCCCTTTTCAGGGCTGATCACCCACCTTTGGTGTCCACCTGTCACCCAGCTCTCACATATGGCTCCAAACTGGTAAAGCTATCTTGGCATACAGGCTATACCAGGTTGAGGGTAATAACTGATAGCCCTCAAACCTATCATGAGTTAGTGGAATGTCTACCCCCAAACATTTGAAGACTTCCTCCCAGTAGAATGGGCAAATGAGAACAATTTGTTCCATTGACCATGAAGGTGACTGAAGTAGGTGCTGTGGAACCTTAGGTTTGGTCAGACATCAAAGATGCCAATGTCATCCACTGCATCCTGGGCCATGGCCAGTCATTGACTTCTGTCTTGCCACTGGTCTCTGATGACTCTAGAGAGAGAATGAGGCTGACGAAGACTTTGTGCAATTCTCTGATGTCATTGGTCCTCTTAGAAAACAAACAACAGGGCAGCTAGGTGGCACAGTGGATAAAGCACTGGCCTTGGATTCAGGAGGACCCGAGTTCAAATCTGACCTCAGACACTTGACACTTGCTAGCTGTTTGACACTGGGCAAGTCACTTAACTCCCATGGGCCCACAAAAAAAAAATAAGAGAAAGAAAGAAAACAAACAACAACAATAACAAACAGGACAACCACTGATATAATGAAAGCACTTGGCCTGGAGGAAGGGAATACATTGAGCCAGTTTAGAAACCAATTATTCAAACATTCCCAGGAAGTTTCCCTTCCTTTCTTGGCCATTTTACTTATCTCTGAAGTTGGGCCTAGCCAGAGAGAGGTAGTTCAATATAATATTCCATTTTGTTACTTGTCAGGTGTTCTAGTAAAAGGCTTAATCTGGGCTATTAACTACATTTTCCACTAAGGACAAGGAGCACAAAATGCTGAGGGGGGAGGGAGAGGGCAAGGCCCTGGAATCCTTGGAGGCCTCAGGCCTGGGCAGGATTAGGAAGATGCTCACCTGGAGAGTGAATGCCCCTACAGAAAATTAGCTCTTGTACTTTCTTGTTAGGTAGTGAAGTGGATGGAGTGCAAGGCATCTTCCTGAGTTCAAATCTGGCTCAGACATTTAATAGCTATGTGACCCTGGGCACAGTTTGCCTCAGTTTGCCTCAGACCCTGTTTGCCTCAGTTTTCTCTGTAAAATGAGCTGGAGAAGGAAATGGCAAACCATTCCAGTATCTTTGCCAAGAAAACCCCAATTGGACTCACAAAGAGTTAGACATGACTGAAGAATGACTGAACAACAACAAAGTAAGAGCCAGGCAACCTAGAAGAGTGGAAGGAGTAGTGGATTGATTTTGGCTCCAGGTTAAAGTCATGTGTCTGTCTGTCTGTCTGTGTAGTTCTTATCTAATAAATCATAGTCTACCCTCTGCAATGGAAGAGGAGGGTGTTGTCATATTTAGAGATGAAAATAAAAGATGCTTCCCAAGTTCTCACAGCAGAACTGGCATTTAAACCTAGCATTTAAACTCTAAATCCAATGGTTTTTCTGATAGGAAGGAGGGGGAGGAAGAAGAGGAAGAGGAGGAGAAATATCAAGCTTTAAATTTTAATTTTCATATTATAAACATGACTTCCTCAAAAGTATAATTTTGTATATTTTTTTGGAGTGGGAGGACTAGAGTCTACCTTGCAAGGAAAGCATCCCTTTCATCATGCTATAAGAAATCACCTGCCTTGGAGGTTCTCATGACAAGGCTCTATAATATATAGATAGATAAAATATAGACATAATATAATATAGACATACAATATATAGGCTTTAGCTATGACATATAGAAAATAAAATCTTTTCTTCTGAACTGTCATGGACACTATAACATGTCACTGTTTCCTCTCTTTTCCCAGTTGTACAAACAGGGATCAGTCAAGAAATAAAATGGTCCAAGCAGTTCACAAGCATGATGGAGATCCCCCAGAATAGTTCTCCCCACCTCTTTAGCTGGGAAAATGTTCCCCCAGAACTAAGTCGAGCTTTATAGCATGAATGGTCTCAATAATGAACTCTGATTTCATTCCAGCCTACCACAAGCCAGGCTCAAGGAACTAAGATGGTATTTCTCAAAATGAGGAATGGCTGATCATTTAGGGCAGACATAATTGTAATACCACACTTACTGAATAATAGGATTTTTGAGCTGGCAAGGACATAGAAGGTCATCTACCCCAGGGGCCTGGAATCACAAAGTCTTAAGAGTTGGAAGGCCTCTTAGAGGTCATCTAGTCCAACCATCCATCAGATGTAAGAATCTTCTCTACAAACATCCCTGACAGATGGTCTTTCTCCTCCTGACTGGGTCACATATAAAATGTTCTGTTTAGCTTTTAAAGCCCTTCACAAGCTGGTCTCTTCTGACCTTTCTAGTCTTCTTAAACTTCATTCTCCTCCCTGTGCTCTATGATTGAGTCCACTTGCTGTACCTCACATGGGATGTTTCATCTCTGACTCTGTCCCTTTGCAGTAGCCATCTCCCATGCCAGAAATGCTCTCCCTCTCCAACCTCCGCCTCCTCGCCTCCTCCACCCCTACTAATATATTCCTTCTGAGGTTACATACCATTTAGTCTGTATATATCCCATATATAGAATTCCTTCCAAGTCATCACTTTTTTTTTTTCACTTAAAATTCTTTATTTATTTATTTTGATTTGTGGAATGAAACAAGCATTTCCATAACATCCTCCAATAACAAGATGATTGCACATGAAACCACAAATTCACTACGTACAACTTGGTTTTCCTTTTAAATACACAACAAAGTTATCATGTACATTTTCCCCCTTTTTTTATTCCCTGTCTCACCTTGCCTCAGAGATGTTGTCTCAAATTGTCTCCTCCATTAGAATGTGAGCTTCTTGGGGCAGCTAGGTGGCATAGTGGATAAAGCACCAGCCCTGGACTCAGGAGGACCTGAGTTCAAATCTGACCTCAGACACTTGACACTTACTAGCTGTGTGACCCTGGGTAAGTCACTTAACCCCCATTGCCCTACAAAAAATAAAAGAAACAGAAACAGAAACAGAAACAAAAAAAGAACGTGAGCTTCTTGAAGCAAGTTTTGGCCTGTCTTTGGCTCCCCAGTGCTTACCATAGTAAGCATTTAATAAATTCTTGTTGCCTGACTGAACACTTGCCAGATGAGGCCACTACTTTGAGAGATCATCAATCTTATTAATAGATAATTCAGTGTTAGAAGACAATTTGGAAAGACTTAAGATCTCTGACCAACATAATAACCAATCATGATTCCAGAGGAACCATGATGCAGCATACTGACGTGACTAAGAGATGATGAAATAAACATGTGGAATGAGATACATATTTTTGGAGCTGGCCATTGTGGGTTTTGATTTTGCTTAACTATACATATTTGTTATAAGGATTTTATTTTTATGTTCAGTAAGGGGGGAGAAATAAATGCTTTCTAATTTTAAAAAGTGTAATTTAAGAACTGAAAAGTACATTAGTGACAAAAAGAAAGCAACTGACTATCACAAGGCAGGACAACAACAAAAAGATGGAAAAGGAAACTATTTTTTTTATTTTTTGCATTTCTGAAACAATCTATTTTCATCATCAGGGATAGATAAGCTAATAGACTTGGATTTTAGCAACTTGGTCCCCAGTGTACTATGTAAGAAAATTGAAACAGCACTTAAGAATGTGAAATCAAAAGATCAACTTTCCAAGAAGATCCAGTCACATTAAGGATGACAAACTAGCTTGACCAGTTCTTCCCTGTCCCACATCATTCCCCACCCTGATCTAGGTTCCTCTGTAGTCTACCTAACTGGCTATCAAGTCAGGCAAACTTCACCCTAGGGCAGTCTTTAATAAAGGGAATTGGAGACTATAAAAACATAGTCTGATGCCTCAGAATAGCAGGAAGGTTATGAAAGCTATGCCAGCAGAATGTAATCACTCTCTGCCAGGTCCTACTTAGCCTGGAGCAAGGTACACATTTCTGTTGCCCAAGGTCATTCTATTTGGTAGCCTTAATACCAGAAATTTGGCACAATGTGATGGGGGGGGGGGGTCACAACTCATAAAAATCACTAAGTCATGGAAGAGTCGCAATCTGTATTAATGGAAGGGGTACCCACACTGATGAAATAATGAACCTTTGTAAACATTGAAATCTTATAGAAATGATCCTTGATTTCTGCATTAGACAGTCTTTCGTGCTCTTTTTGGATAATATGGAGACACATAGACAGGAAAAGAGCAGAGTTGAATGGATTCAGAATTAAACGAACTACTATACCAAAACAATACTGATCAATAAACAGAAGTCATTAACAAGGGTGTCACAGGGTTCTGTCCCTGGTCCTGTTCTGATCAACACTTTTACTAATGAGTTTTAATGAAAGAAAGAAAGAAAGAAAGGGAGGGAGGGGGAGGAGGAGGAGGAGGGAGGAGGAGGGGGAAGGGGAGGGGAGGGGAGGGGAGGGGAGAGGGAGGGGGAGGAGGAGGAGGAGGAGGGGGAGAGGGGAGAGGGGAGAGGGGAGAGGGAGGGGGAGGGGGAGGAGGAGGAGGGGGAGAGGGAAGAGGGGAGAGGGGAGAGGGGAGAGGGGAGAGGGGAGAGGGGAGAGGAGAGGAGAAGAAGGAAAAAGAAAATGAAAAAGAAAATCAGATTAAATAAGTTCATCCTGGCATAATTTGTTCCTTATCAGTCTGTAATGATCATGCCTTTTTTTCTGAGTGTTCTCAGAACAGTAGTGACTATGGTTATGCCCTAGGCTGCCAAAATGTAAGGGTTGCAGAAAGTACTTCAACAATACTCCTTTAGCAACTATAAACTACTGAGTTTACGCTCTAATTAGCAAGAATAATGAATCAAAATAGTAAGCTACCACACCTCAGACAAGCTCCTCCCTACCCTACCCTACCCTACCCTACACTACTTCCTCCCAGACAGAAGACTTCCCTGCAGTGGCTGGGGCAGGGGAAGAAGGGGCGGGTGTCTCATTCCATGAAGGCATATGTTCCATAGTATCTGTTTCTCCACCAGTTGTATCCCTCCCTCAGTCTCTACCTCCCATGGAGCCTTGGGTCCAAAAGTATCTCCCCTTAGCCTCTAATTGAATTTGTCCTAAAAAGTTGATTTGAGGATACCTTTCATTCTGTTCACCTCATTTCAAATACTTTGATTAGCCATAACATCCTCACCCCATTTCCAAGTCTGCTCTTCTCCTGTTTAAAAACTGCTAGTTCAGGGGCAGCTAGGTGGCGCAGTGGATGGAGCACCAGCCCTGGCGTCAGGAGTACCTGAGTTCAGATCCGGCCTCAGACACTTAACACTTACTAGCTGTGTGACCCTGGGCAAGTCACTTAACCCCAATTGCCTCACTAAAAAAAAAAAAAAAAAAACTGCTAGTTCAGGGCAGCTAGGTGGCACAGTGGTTAGAGCACCAGCCCTGGATTCAGGAGGACCTGAGTTCAAATCTGGCCTCAGACACTTAACAATTACTAGCTGTGTGACCCTAGGCAAGTCACTTAACCCTCATTGTCCCCCCCAAAAAATTTTTCTTAATTTTAAAATTTGCCAATTTGACCAGTTTTACAAAGTCAACCTTTCTGGTTTTGCAGTCAATGGAAGGAGGCTCTCCCTACACATGGGGTAGGGAACACAAAAAGCTTCCTTGTTAGGAAATCTGGACATGCCCAGGCAAACCCCAGTACACAGGTTTGCTGGGAAGAAAAATGCTGTATAAGTAGGAATTCTCATTTATTCTCAACTACCAAACACATTTTCCAGTTAAGTATGTTTTCATACTTTTCAGTGGAAATGAGTTTCAAAGCCCCAGACATATGTCCTAACATGACCCTAACCCGTGGCAGAATCTGATAAAGATACTCCCAGAGATCCATAGGAATCAGTTTCCATACAATCAATGATAAAACCGAGCTTTCCTGGCTTAGCTTCCAAGCCTCCCCAAAGAAACAGCAATATGGTCTAACAGAGAAACAGAATGTTTTTAGACAGATGAGAAAACACAAACTGTCCTATCTGACCTAGGTCCTTTAATACTGCAAAATGCCCTTCTGCATCATGTTCACCAGGAAAGACATGAAAGACTATAGATAGCCTCAGATTCCTGTCAGCAGCACAAGACCCCCTGACAGTCATCCTTGGGGATCATAGTCCTGGGTTCTCTGACTTGGACCCCTTGGCTCATCAAACAAGCCTCAGCCTGTCTTACACACTAATCTGTCTTGATCTCTATCCACAACTACCCTTAGCATACCTGCTGCCCAGCTTATCCTCTTCTAGGGCCCTTGGTGACCAAGCCCTAAGCTTCAGGGCTGATTCTGAGTTTGTTCAATCTCAACCCCAACCTATCAAGCTTTAACATCCCCTTAAAGCCTTATGAGTATTCACCCTATCCCTTACCATTCTGTCTTTTGCTTAAGCCCCTTTAGCACCAGAAGCCACCTCAAATCCAGCCTGCCAGACCACATCTGGTTCAAGTTCCTTTCAGTTCTCTCTACTCACCTCTTAGCTCCTGCTGTTCCACAAAAAGTGACAATTAATTTATGAGAAAAAATTTTCTAAATAAAGGGAGTAAAGGAGTAAAGTGTCATCTCCCCCCCAAAAAAAAATAATTAAATAACTTTGCCCAAAAAACTGAAGGCATTATCTCTGTAGCCCTCATCTCATTAAACATCACTGTACTCCTACATTAATGACAAGTAGTAGTATTTATCTTTGCTTTGTAGTAGAAAACTGGAAGGGGGCCTGACCACTAAGCATTCTTTGACTTTTGAGTTGGGCCACATTTTTTTTCAGCAGTGTAGAGCACCTGAAACATAACTGAACTTAGAGTCAAAAGATCATCTTTCATCGAAGTCATCTTTGGTCATAGGATGAAAGAATTAAAGGTCTAGGATTAATGTAACCCCTTCCTTTTACAAATGAGAAAATGGAGTACGAGACCAGATAACTGGCAGAATCAAGATTCAACCCAAGTCCTATGATTCTAAATCCAGCATTATTTTAACTGGATCTCACTGCATCTTCCTTGTGTGTGTGAGTTTTTGTGCTTGGCCTGGGGCCTAAAACTTAACTGTGTGTCCCAGATAGAGCTACTGGGATTGGTAGATTTTAGAGCTGGGCAGACTATAGAAATAATGTGGCCCAACACCTTCATTTTGAAAGAGGGATTAAAATGGGAGAGAGGATGGGACTTGTCCAAGTTGTCTGAATCCCTAAGAGAAAGTGGCTTCATCTCAGACTCCTTCAGGGCTACCATTTTTGTAGCCCTATAGTTAGGGTGGCTAGGTGGCACAGTGGATAGAGTACCAGGGCTGGAGTCAGGGAGACTCATCTTCCTGAATTCAAATCTGACATCACACACTTACTAGCTATTGAACCCTGAGCAAGTCACTTAACCCTGTTCGCCTGTTTCCTCCTCCGTAAAATAAGCTGGAGAAGGAAATGGCACTCTAGTATCTCTGCCAAAAAAAACACCAAAAGGGGTTATGAAGAGTCAGACATAACTGAAAATAATAACAATAAACAACAGTAACAACCAAAGTTAATGTAGACCTTTTTATTATTGGGGGGAAGGGGAGAGAGGAAAGGGTATCATGCAACTTGAGCAAGTGATCTGAGGCAAGTTGGGAAACCTGGTTTGAAATTCTGCTCTGACGCTGTCACCTTGGACAAACCACTCTGAACCTCTGAAGCTCCTTTTATTGATTTGTAAAATGGGATTGATAACCTGTACCTCTTACACTTAACATCCCTGGGCCTAAGGTTTCCTCGTGTGCAAAAAAAGGGAGTGGAACTAGATGATATGTAAGCCGCCTTCTAGCTCTGCTTCTCTAATGCCAAGACCTCACAGATTTGTTGTGAGAAAACATTTTGGAAAACTTTTAAAAGCTATATGTGTGAGCTGTTATTGTCATTTCAGGTTGAATCAACATCCACAACTGATTGTACTGTTTTAGATGAACTGATGTTGCTGTTGCTTGTCCTTTCTTCTGGAAGAGGATCATGATGATCAGGGTGATATCATGATATCATGACTTGCACTGAATTGGATCTAAGTGAAGCAGGACTGTGCAAAGCCACTAGTCTCACTCTCTTCTTCAGAGCCATCTGAGTCCAGTGGCAAGACATAGATCAGGGTGACTGGAGATGGCCCAGGATGTTTTTAAGGCAATTGCGGTTAAATGACTTTCCCAGGGTCACACAGCTAGTGTCTGAGGTTAGATTTTAAATCAGGTCCTCCCAATCAAAGGGCTGGTGCTCCTATCCACTGCACCACCTAGGTGCCCTGGATGAACTGGTGAGAACTATTTGGATAGATAAAGGACACAGAAGAAGAAGAATTCTGGATTTTTTTCTTTTTGTAGCTCAATCCCTGCTTCCTGATTCTGAACAGGTACAAAACACTCACTCCAGCAGAGCCTCCACCAAGCCAACCTTTCATTCCACAGGTTCTGAAGACATAGAGTCTTATTATTGCACTTCCCCTGGATAGGAGGTCATTTCCCTCATGCCCTCATGCCATGTTCACTGCCTAGGTCAAAGAACACTTTCACCACCAGGCAAACCAAACAAGGCAGGTAAAATATTGCATGAAAGAAAATAGATCTATTAAAGTCTGTTGCTAAACTAACACTGGAAATTAAATTGCATATAATTTCATACCACTCCTCTCAATAGCATCTTAAGATGAATTTAGCAAATCATATAAAATGGCAAAATTGGTTTTGCTCAGCTGCCTTCTTTTAATCTTGCAGCTCTCAAGAGAACTCACATCTGCAAAGTGATGCTGATTATTCTACCCCAGTTTACAATTAAGAGCTTCCAAGTTGGCAGGGAAGTATATGATATCAACATTCACAGGGGAAAAATTCTGCTGGTACCATCCATGATAGACCCTTCTTTGGTGGTTCCTCTCACTCTAATGGACCCAAGGGTATGGGGAGAGGAGAGGGGGAATAAAAATTGATGCATAAGATAAGATTAGTGTTGAAATAAGAGGTCTCCTGTAACTCAGAAGTGGGTAGCTGTAGGAATCAGTCACATTCAGCTGAATAATGATGACAATCTTCTGATGGTGAGAATTTGTTTTTTTTAATAAGGGCCATGAAAGAAATGGATCTGTTGGGAAAACTATTTAAAAAGCATGCAGATAATTTTTAACGTGTGTTCTGATTCAGTGCTTAGCATACAGAGAATAAACATAAAAACATATTAGAGTAATATCACTTTAAAATATGATTCAAGGGACCCACTACTGAAAATTTATTAGAGAAAATTTTCTGAGAAAAATAAATAAAGTATTAAACAAATATAGATGGTGCCTAAAATTCTGAATGTGTTCTATGGGGACACTATAAGAAGAAATTCCAAAAGTGGATTTGATTGCTATGTATCCTGCTAGGGAGTTTTTAAGATTTTTTTCCATCCTTTCTGTTGTCACAAAATTCATTCCTGCCTTAGTTTTGCTGCAAGTCATCTTGATCTCAGAACCATGGTGGTCATGACATGGTTATAGACTGGTCTCTCTTCCAGATGGTTACATAGCAAAATGAGACAGCCTAGTAATGAATTCAAAGGTCTGGCTTTTAAAAAATCAAGACATGCAATGACTTGTCAGGAAAGGTCAGAGCAGCACAAAGACCAACAAATATAAATCAACAAATATTGATCTCTACTCTCTGTTCACCATTATTTGAAGCATAAGGGAAGGTGCAGAAGAAGGAAAATAGCTTAAAGTCAAGTTGGGTGGGACCTAACAAACATGAAACACAAGTAGGCCATACAAGTTGATAGATAATTAAGGTTTAAATTGTCAAGGAGTTAAAAAAAAAAAAGTTACTCCGTTGAAGAGGAGTTAGGAATGTCTTAATAAAGGAGGCAAATTTAAGACTGAGTCTTGGAAAGAAGAATAAGAGTTAAATAACTAGAATGAAGAAGATGTCATTCCAGATTAAGGGAACAAGATGAACAAAGACCCAAAAATGATAATGAGTATAATTTATGATGTGTGAGAAATTATTATTAATAACCAATATCTTGGGGAGATTTAGAGGCTCTCTCCTAAATTTTTCATTCTAAATTTTTAAAAGTTCCCTTTTCTTCAGAAGGACATTACAGATAATGATATGGCATTGACTCTACTGATCTCGATCAGACCCTACTCAGCCTTGAAAGGAATTTAATCAAGGGTGGGAAGCTCATTGTGTTCTTTTCAAGCTTGGGTGGATCCTTTTGTCTAAATAGGCCAAGTCTCTGAGTAGGCATGGTCTGAGTAGTGAAAATTTTCTGTCCAATGGTCACTCTCAGCCCCCCATTGAAAAGGCAGACTAAAGCTATGGGTGGTCTGGTATAGAGATAATATCCCTATCCAAGAGATACTCAGCCCTTCATTTTAATATAGACCATCTCTAAACATAATAACCAGTTAGATTTGATTGTTGTTTGATGAACCACCTACTGCTCTGAAGGGTATATAAACTATAAGTCTGTGTACTATGATTGTCTTTGGTCCAAAAGAGCCATCCAAATGACCATCCTTTTATTAATAACCTGCTGGTACTATTAATAAAATGATTAAATTAACCAGAAATTATATCTCTGTCACAGATAGCAAGGGAGGCAGGGCAAGGGAGACGGGGAGGGTGATTGGTATATGTTACAGAGTAGGAGAGAACTATGTTGGACAGGTACGGAGTATTGGATTATACACAAAGAATCTATACAATTATTTAAAGGACCTTAAACTTGATATGGAAGAACAAAAGAAGGTGCACAAACCACAGAATAATGCAGTAATATTCTTTTTATGGTATTTCAATCTAGTATACATTCCCATCTTTGGAAATGATCAACAAATATTCATTAAGCACCTACTATGTATTGAACACTGAGCTACTGGGGATGCCAAAAAGGGAAAAGAAAAATTCGTCCCTCTCTTCAAAGATCTTACATTTAGAGAGAGGCAACATTGTACATATACATACACATATACATGCATACATCCATATACATACACAGAATACATACAAAAAAAAATACAAGCTAGTTTGGGGAAGCAGTGCACTAGTAGCTGGGGGAAGGGGATAGGTATCTAGGGACTAAGAGGAAGGTGAATAAAAATAGGGAAGTTTAGAAGAGGCATGAATTAAGGAAAAGGAGGGCTGGGAGCAAAGAACTGGAAATCGAGGGAATGCACATCAATTGGGGAATGGCTGAACAAGTTGTGGTATATGAATGTAATGGAATGCTATTGTGCTGTAAGAAATGATGAGCAGGCAGATTTCAGAAAAACTTGGAAAGACTTAAGTAGACTGATGCTGAGTGAAGTGAGCAGAACTGGGGAAACAATGTACACAGTAATAGCAACATTGTGGGATGATCAACTGTGATAGACTTAGCTCTTCTCAGCAATACAATGATCCCAGACAATTCCAAAGATGGAAAATATTCTTCATATCCATAAAAAAAAAACCTGTGAATTCTGAATGCAGATTAAACCATACTGTTTCTACTTTTGTTTTTGGTGGGGGGGGTTTTAAGGTTTTTCCCTTTTATTCTGATTCTTCTTTCACAACATGACCAAAGCAGAAATATGTTGAATGTGATTGAACATATATAATCTATATCAGATTGTCTTCTGTCTTGGGGAGGCAGGAGGGAAGGAAGGGAGGGAGAAAAATTTGGAACTAAAAATCTTATAAAAACAAATGTTGAAAACTATCTTTACATATAACTAGAAAATAATAAAACACTTTTATGATTTAAAAAAAAAAGAGGGTCAGCTAGTGGCACAGCAGATAAAGCACCAGCCCTGGATTCAGGAGTACCTGAGCTCAAATCCGGCCTCAGACACTTGACACTTACTAGCTGTGTGACCCTGGGCAAGTCACTTAACCCCCATTGCCCCGCCAAAAAAAAAAAAAGAGAAAAGAAAAGAAAAGAAAAAAGAAAAAGAAAGAAAGGAGGGCTGGGAAGCAGGGGAGACAATGAGTTACTGTTTTATAAATGTTGAAGTTCTATATGCCTATAGAACTCTCCCAATTTGAAATATCCAACATGTGGTTGGTAATGTGGTATCAAAGCTCTGAAAAGAGACTGTCTATATTAAGAGTATTTGGTAATTGGTAATTGAATTCAATGAAGTTGATGAGGTCCCCCAATAAAAGTCTTTGTTGTTCTCCAGCACTTTACCTACCTAAATGTTTAAGTCCTTTCCTTCTTTTTATTGCCTAATTAATTTCTATCCACTGTTAAAGCTCAATTCAAGAACCAACTCTTGTATGAAACCTTCCCTGGATCCTCTTTAACCAACACCAATAATACAGACTTTTTCTGACCTCCTATCACATTCTGTATAATCAGTCCCAAAAGGCATCAGAATTCAGATGAAAGAGAATGACTAATAATGATGTGCAAGCACCAGTGATGAGACATATGGCCTTCCCTTCCATGTAGAAAAGCAGTAGACTATAGTAACAGAAAGTTACACATAGTGTCAGAAATGATCACTGTCGGGGGTCTTGCTTGATCCCATTCCATTCAATAAGCTCAGCAGGAGCCAGCGCCACTAAGGGTTCTCCACCTTGCCTGCCCCAGCCAACCCATGTACCAGACCAAGTATTCTTCTTAAGAAGGCAGCAGGAGTAAGCCATATAAGAAGCCACCTACACCTTTACAGCTCTACCTTCCAGACAGTGTTCCCTCCTGCTTTCCCCTTCCTGTTTAGACATTGACCCATGAAACTTGCCCCAGTAAAAGGGACTCATAATCTAACTCCAACCCATAGTCTACTTCCTGCTTAAAAATGGCTGGCCCTTACCACCTCAGGGAAGGGGGAGGAAAGGGAGGGATAGAATTTGGAACTCAAAACTTCAAATACAAATGTTTATGAAGGGAAAAAAATGGCTGAACAGGCCCCTCTACCCTCCCTTCTATGTCTTCCTCCCTTCCCCTGGCCCCCACAATGCTAGGTAATTATATCCACTCATACCACTTAGATGAGCAGGGCATCACCAATTACAATCCTTATATTAAAATAGAGGAACACTAGGCCTTAGTATTTGTTGTGCCACTTCCATCCAGCCTTCCAATAAACCCTAAGGATCACTGGGGCCTTTCTATCTACCTCATCTCCATCCTTTGGACCACCAGGCCCATCCATCTGCCCTGGGGACTGACCCTTCCTAAATATGTTGTCTCCCCAAATTAAAATGTGAGATTTTTGAGAGCAGAGATTGTCTCATTTTTCAGTTGGTAAATTCTAAACTTAGTACAGTGCTTGGTAAATAGCACAGAATGAATAATTTTAAATTGTTTATTCATTCATTTGGTTTCACTCAATGAATTTTCTTTGTTATAAGGAAGGGTGCTGAGGAAGGAGTATATTAAGAAGTTATTATGGTTTTAAAAAGTTGGAGGCTAGGGGCGGCTACATGGCGCAGTGGATAAAGCACCGGCCCTGGATTCAGGAGTTCCTGAGTTCAAATCCGGCCTCAGACACTTGACACTTACTGGCTGTGTGACCCTGGGCAAGTCACTTAACCCCATTGCCCCGTAAAAAAAAATTAAAAAAAAAAAAGTTGGAGGCAACAATACAAAAAAAAATGTTGGCCCCCTTTGTTCAGTGACCAAATCCAAAGAATCCTAAGCTACTAAGCTACTAGGAAAGCAAAAAAAAATTGATTGGAGAACTTTTTTTCCAGTATATTATCCTGGAAAAGGAACCAAGTGAGGCATAGGCCTATGACCATCTTGTAAATTTCCAAGTCACCTAGTTTTTGTATGACTTTATTTATAATAATAATGATGATAATATTAATATAGATATTTGAAATAATTAAATTGGGGATCCTACCACTCTCACCATTTTTGTTTGTTTGAAAAACTTAGGAAAGGGGATTGTGGCTTATAAAACTTGAAATATCCCATTCATCAGATCTGGAAAAGAAAACAGGATTTTTGTTTTAAGATATTCTCATGTTATCACCCAACATTTAAAATCCAAATTAGTCACAAAGCTTAGGCCGCTTTGATCACAGAGATCAAGCAAAGGACATCTCCAAGCTGAAATCTGATAAAGCAACATGCAAAACTGTGTGTACATTGAAAGGAGTGAAGGAGTCTCAATATAATTTAGCAATCATATTTTTATGTGATAAAATAATATTTGTAAGTCTTAAATCATATTATTAATAATATTTTACTTTGCTCTAAAGTTAAGACCTAAAAAAAAAACCCAACTAACTTCAACACATTCATTACAAAAACTGTTATTTTAAAAGGTGTTAAAAAGGGCCAACATTAAAAAGTGAGCAACAAGATCCGTTTTAATTTAATTTCTTTGCATGTACATGTATGTTACATAAAATGAATCAAAGAGGACTTTAAAATGTTCGCAGGTACTTTTATACGGCTCTGTCATCTAAGATTGATGCTTTCCATATTCTTAGAGGGTCATAAGTTCTCATCTTTATTCCCAGGTGCCACTTTTGATGAGCCAAGAGATACAGAAGGGTTTTGATATATGCTAGAATCTATCTTCGTTGCCTCCCGCAAGTAGCTTGTAAAAACTCAATAGATCAAACGAGGGTAGCTAGAGGGGATGTAGCACCATGAAAGGCACTGCTGACATTGAGGGATCCTTTAACTTGAATTATGAAGAAGAAAAAAAAAAATTGCACCGGAAATCAACCTGCTCAGATGAGTTATAAAAAAGTAATGAGTTGTGCTATAATTAACACAGTGCTGTCATGGGGTTAGAAGAGAGGAGATTTCGGGGTATGTATCAGAATGTTACTGTTGGAAACTGCCAGGGAAAAGAGAAGGAAACATGCTGCAGCTACCCATACAAGGGAAGAAGAGTGACTATCAATAAAGCCTTTATCAGGGGCAGCTAGGTGGCGCAGTGGATAGAGCACAGGAGGACCTGAGTTCAAATCTGGCCTCAGACCCTTGACACTTACTAGTTGTGTGACCCTGGGAAAGTCACTTAACCCTCATTGCCCTGCAAATAATAATAATAATAATAATGCCTTTATCGCCTTTATGTAAAACTGGTCCTGGTCCCATGAGTGTGGAGAGTAATGAGACGAAGTCATTTCCTTTGAGTAGCTTACAGTCTAGTTACTAAAAGACAACGACAACAACTTTTTTTTTTTTTTGGCAGGGCAATGGGTGTTAAGTGACTTGCCCAGGGTCACACAGCTAGTAAGTGTCGAGGGTCTGAGGCCGGATTTGAACTCAGGTACTCCTGAATCCAGGGCTGGTGCTTTATCCACTGTGCCACCTAGCCGCCCCCAACAACAACAACTCTTAAAGAAAAAATATGCATTTGTAACTTGAGTGGTGTGGAAAAAATACCAGTATGGATATTCTGTCCACTGATGAAGCTCAGGAACTGCCTTGTAACATAATGTGAAGAGAGTGGCCTGGGCACAGAGAGGTGAAATGCCCATGGTCACAGTTAGTTTCTATCAGGGGCAGGGCTCAAACTGAGACATTCCTGACTTCAAGACTAGCCTACTACATAATACATACCATGTTGCCCCTCAAAATAATAAGAGAAAGGATTCATATCTGTATAGTCATTTAAGGTTTACAAAAAACCTTGCATATGTTATCTCATTTAATCCTCAAATCAATCCTGTGCTATTATTTCTGCTGTCATCTCTGTTTTATAGATAAGTAAACTGAAGAGCACCAGGTCTGGAGCCAAGAGGACCCGAGTTCAAATCTGGACTCAGACACTTGCTGTGTGATCCTGAACAAGTCACTTCACCCTGTTTGCCTCAGTTTCCTCATCTGTAAAATGTGCTAGAGAATGGTAAACCATCCTGGTATCTTTGACAAACCCCAAAAGGGGTCACAAGTCAAACACAACTGAATGACTAAACTACAACAAACTAAGGTCTAGAAGAAGTGACTTGTGTTGAGTTACACAAAAGTACCAGGTGTAAGACAGATGTATGTCAGTTCTTCCTATCTCCAATCTCTAGCTCTATCCACTGCACCATCCTGACTCTCTAAAAAAGCACATTTTCACAAGAAAAGGCTTGACTACATATACATACATACACTATAAATATATGTGTATGTATGTACACACACGACACAAAAATAATATAATACAGAGTTTGTGAATATTCCAAGGTCATAGGACAAGGAGTGATGAAGAAATAACTAATCATTTGAGACTTATTCCAGGATGGTTTGCCATTCTCTAGTGCATTTTACAGATGAGGAAACTGAGGCAAAAGGGTGAAGTGACTTGCTCAGGATCACACAGCTAGTTAATATCTGAGGCCAGATTCTGTTTTCCCCTATCAAAATTTTATTTCTTCAATTTAGTCATTACCAACATTGTAGTCATTCATGGCCAAAAGTTGTAGCTAGAACATGGATCCATGTGCGAATGTTAGGGAGAGAGGATTGGAGGGATAATAGTGAGAAGTTGATGGGAAGCAGAAATAAGATGGCATGTGGATAACACCATGGAATTAATTTGTTGTGGTCTCCACTGGTAAAGCCAATAAGAAAAAGGAGACAAGTAGCTAATTCAGATGATTTACTTCTAAATTCCTGGGCAATCATTATCTCCCTCTCCCATATTTCTCTACTAATAAGCCCATATCTGGGAGTTCTTGAAGTGAAAAGGATAAATGAAGTGGGACAGATGACTTGTCTCCTATTTCAGTTTAATAAATAAGTAAGAAATTGCCTCGAATTCTAAGAAAATGGGGGAATTTATGTAAATAGAAGAACCAATGATTTTTTCATTATAGGGACTGTTGATGTGATTTGTACTGGATGTCAGTATCAGTATCACTCCTATCTCCACTCCCATTGATCATCAATCAAATGTTCTCTGCCAAGCTTCCCCACTAAGATTCCTAGCTTTCTTCATAAATCTTCTTAAGCAATGATCCTTTGCCCATATTCTCACCTTTTATATGGTTTCTTATTTATCCTGTTTATCCAGTCTGTTTCTTTTGAGTGACATATAGCCTTCCAGAGCCATATCAAAGTCATCATGAGTCTCATCCTACCATGTTTCAGTGAGACCCATCAGGTCAATTTTGCCTTCTTGTATGGAATCTTGTTTATTATCTTTACTTTGTGCATTTGTGTACTGGTTTTATTACTGGTTCCTTTCTTGGATTTTTTTGTCTTTTATGAATTTTTGGATGTCTCAACTGTTATACTCGCTACATTGTAGCTACTTTCTATGCCAATAAACTTAGTGGAGGTATGTAGGAATCACCCCCCCCCCTCTTTTTAGGTTTAAAACCTTATTGATTATTTTTGCCAGAGTTCAGATAAAGACATGCTTCTTTAGTCTTCTTAGATAGACCCCATTCCTGGCCAGGAGCTTTCCATTTCTTTATTTGAAGCTGCAATTCAAAATTCAAATCCTATTCTAAGACACCATTTTTTTTTCAAATTGTCCACTTCCCAAATATATCCCTGAATCTGAAGCCCTTACCTTTGACAGATAGCAGCATTGAGAAAATATCACCTGTAGTTTCACAGTTCTTTAATTTCTTGCCTGACTTCCTAAATTTCCATCCTCAAATTCATTTTCTGCCCTTCTTTATAATTCCAGAACCCTCCAAATGACCTTCTCAGCTCCTTCTTTCACTCAAATTCTTCCAACTCCTCCCTATAACTTTCTCCTAACCTGCCTTGGGATCTGAACTTTGCAGAAGGGTTATTAAATATAATATTATCCACTTAAAAAGGGACATTACATCAGATCAGGTGATGATTAGTTAAGTTATTTTTCCTTTGCTTAAGCCAGGAAGGATTATACTATTATTATCTGTTGTCCTTTGGACATCGCTGGAAAGAATAATTGATACTGCTATTTTATTTCCAATGTGCAGTAAAGGAGGAAAACATGAGCTGAACTAGAGATTTTTTGGTGCTTAGTTTTGCCTAAGAAAGAGGAGATGAAGAACCTTCAGTTTCTTCAGAATGTTACAAATGACATTTTGATTAGTGGTTGCTCCCACAAGAAGGTACATGAAATTTTTCCTAATTTAAATTCAGCCAAAGACAAGAATTGTATCACAAGATTTAATCAAGAGGAATTGTTCTGGAAGCTATGAACATCAACATCAAATGTCCATTTCAGTGTCTCTCTTTTTCAATTGTACCTGGCTTCAGGTATACCCAGTGTACCCAACATTCTTGGTCTGGATGATGAGGCAAAGAAGCTCATACAATGTCTTAAATTTATACAAAGTTAGGCATAAGAAAGCATTTTATATAATGTACTTATACGACCCTCAAAACAACCCTGTGTGGCAAAGTGTGCAAATAAATGAATTAACCACTTTTTAAGCATTTACTTGATGCAAATAATAATAATAGTTGATATTTACATGTCATTTTAAGGTTTTCTTTGAGGCAATATTGAATCATAGAGGGAGTGCTAGGCTTAGAGTTAAGAAGATCAGATTCAAATCCCTCCTCTAACATTTATTAGCTATACAACCCCTGGTCAAGTCATTTAACTTTTCTGAGATGTAGGCAATTCGGTCCCCAGGATTTATCTTCTAAGCCAGTCTTTTCAACTTTTAAGTCTCAAGAACCCTTTACACTCTCAAAACTTATTGAGAACTACCAAAGAGCTTCTGTTTGTGTAGATTATATCTATTGATATTTATAGAATTGGAAATTAAAATGTCTTAAAATATGAAAAGTTTGACCTTAAAGACTCACTGAAACTGTCCCAGGGACTCCTAGGGGTCTGCAGACCACACTTTGAAGACTATTATTCTAAGTCAAATAGTTGTGATCAGTTTTGGTCAAGGAGTTACCATACCAACAATATCACATATTTTTAGTGTATTTGATATACTTGAGGAAAAACTTAAAATCAACTCTATTTCTCAGGTTTAGAGGACAGCTCTAAATCTGCATTCCACCTAGTGTGAGAATCTTTTGGAAATTAAACTTCTTCAAGATAAGTTCATTCTCCAGTTTCAGTTTTCTTATATGAAACCAAAATGAAAACTTCAGGAGACTTAACAAAAGAATCCTGAAAATTTTCCTGAAGTGTAGATCTGGCCATGTCACTTATCCTATTCAATAAACTTGAATGGCTCCCTATCACTCCCAGGATCTAATGTAAAATCCTGTTTGGCATTCAAAGCCCTTTATAACCTGTCTCCTCTTTTCCAGTTTTCTTTTACCTTAAACCCCATACACACCCTCATGTACCTTCAATTTAGTGACACTAGCCCTCTTGCTATTCCTCAAACAAGACATCATCTCCTGATTCCTGTTTATTTTTTTAAAAATTAAGACAAAAGGGAAAAGAAAGGGCAAGGGAAGAATGTCAATGGTATCTAGTGAATAGATTGTACTAGAAACCAAAAATCCTAGCTCCTGATCCCAGGATTCTGACTTAAATAATCTATGTTTCAATCTCCATATCCCAAAATGAGAAATTCTAATTCAATTCATTAAACAACTACTTATTAAATTAATGCCTTTTTCTCTTTCAAGATGTCATTTAAAAGGGTTCCAAATCCTATAAATCTCTTCAGAAAGTCTTAATTAATACTTAGGACTCATAACATAGATTAGAGTAGAAAGGGACCATATCCCCCCTCACCACCACCCAAAGAGAATTATTCCACTCAATTTAGGGATTCTTCCCTGGGACTGAACCAATAGAACATAAATTAAAATGCACTTCAAGATACTGTGTCTACCCTGCTCCAGACCATACTTCATAGTCCAACTATCCAGCAGAATATCAGAACCTATGGAACCATGACCATCTGCTCCTCAAGGCTATGTGTACCAGTGCCCTTCACCTTTTACTTTTCTATCTTGTTCCAGTAAGAGTATTTAAATCACTACTTTCATCACTACTGGAGAGAATATCTCTGTCCTGTGGATATATTTATAATCCCTTTGACAACCAAAACTAAAACTCCTTTTCCTGTCTATCACTATACCATATATATGGTGTCTTCTTTTCTTATAAGGGTTTCTTAACCTAGGGATGGATTTCAATGAATCCTTGAACTTCTATGGGGAAAAAATAGTTATTTCAATATAATCTGTAAACATATTTTATCCTATTTTTTCTGAGAAGTATATACCTTTCACCAGACTGAAAAAAAGTATCTATTACATACAAACCATGGAATTTGAGAGCTGCAAGGAACTTCTAGTCCAGACAATATTAGAAAAGCATTTCCACTTGACATGTGGTTATCCACACTCTGCTTAAAGACCTCCAAAGAGAGGGAATCCACTGTCTCTCAAGGCAGCCCATAGCACTTTCAAATACCTCTGTTAGGAATGTGCGTGCGTGCATGTGTGTGTGTGTGTGTGTGTGTGTGTGTGTGTATGTGTGTGTGTGATATCAAGCTTCAATTTGCCTGTTTATAATTATTCTCCAATAACCACCACCCCCACAGAGAAAGATAAGATCCAATGAGACTAAAAAGTTTACCTTTTATGACAATAATAGCTGAGATTTATATAGTGCTTTCAGATTTACGAAATACTTTACACACACTATCTCATTTAAAACAGTATCCCTTTGTGTAAGGAAAACATGGAGTTCAAAGAGGGGGTGGAAATAATAGTTGCCAAGAATGAAGACTGATTGAGGCTGGGCTGAAAATCAGCAGTCATCCTTAAAGAGAGGCAGTATTGGACAGGCTGAGGAATCCCCTTTTTCAAAGGGTCTTTTGCCCTTGCTGCTCACATTGTGTTTCCTCTCCTCAGAGTCATCAGAGCAGCAGCCATTCAAAACCACTCAAAGTCACAGAGGCAGAAAGGGAACAGTTCTCTGAGGCTAGTCTCTATTCAGTCTCAGCTCCTCACTTGCATCATAACAAGAAGGGGGTCATTTCTAGAGAATAAGATGAGCTCAGATCATTTTGACTGTAGACGTGCTCAGTTTCTCCTAAGGCAGCAGGGGCGGGGGGGGGGGGGTGCCATAGATATAGGTCAATCCTTTAGATTTTATCTGACTCCCCCTAAACTCTGACATTTAGATAGATGATAGATACATAGATAGGTGGGTAGATAGGAAGGAAGGAAGGAACAAAGAAACAAAGGGGGGGATTGATAAAATAATGGAATTTGGCAGAGGGATCCCACCTGAATGATCTAGTACTGTTTGGGAAACTGGCTAGGGATGATTGGATATGGGCCACACCTGGCCTGCCCTGAGTGACATATGCTGCTGATGTCAGAAGGGGAACATCCAGCTTGAAGGACCTCCCTTTGGGGAAAGGGAGAATAAAAGTAGAAAAGGAACGCTTGCTGAGGGGAGCTTGTCTTTTCCTGTCGGGGAGCTTCTGGGAGCAGCACAGCTATTTCCTATTGAAACTATAAACCCCAGGTAGTAAGTTAATAAAAACAAGTCTGGCTCTTTGAATTAGCTGAGCTGGAAGCAAGTTTGGGGACTGTGTAAGTTTTTGCTAAAGCCAGGGAGGAAGGGAGGAAGACCAAGCACTATGATGTGCCCCAGTCAGGACTGGGATTTTTGTTGGGTTTTTCAAAATTGAAGTTCACAATTTGCTTTCTGCCTTTCAAAGGATAGTGATCCTTTTTTTTTTTTAAGTGAGGCAACTGGGGTTAAGTGACTTGCCCAGGGTCACACAGCTAGTAAGTGTTAAGTGTCTGAGGCCAGATTTGTACTCAGGTACTCCTGACTCCAGGGCCAGTGCTCTATCCACTGCGCCACCTAGCTGCCCCAGATAGTGACCTTTTCTAAAGATAGTTTGGGGAATGTTTAAATATTTGAACTTCCTAATCAAATGAAAATGTGAACCAAATCTGGCAAGTTTAGATATTAATTTAGAAAATAATTTTTACCTTTGTTTCATCACATTTTGCATCATCTGCCTAATTATCCCCATGCCATTATGAGAAATTAAAGGATCTAATATAACTGGCAGCAGATGTCAAGGCCAAATCGAACATTGTATTTATCATGATGCCTGAGATCATTATGGGGGTTACTATAAAAGAACAGAGGGGAAACTGAGTCAGGCTTTATCAGATGCATAGGATTGAGATATCCATGACATCAGGCATTTAGGAGGGAGAATTGAAGTCAGACATAGAATGAGATGGCATAGCCTGGCCATCCAGTGCTATGCAGGGGAAAATTAAAACAAGAGAATGCAACCTCAACTTTTGTCAATGGCTGTTCTCTCGGCCTTTCCCAAGGCAGTGCACTACCTGGACTTTGTGTGTCTCTCCACCTTCGTGACAGTTCAATGTCTGCTCTTGCATGTGTTCCTCTTGTGATTGGCCGATTGGCTGGCATCTTGGCCAACTGGCATGCGGTAACTCAGAATGAAGGCAATTAATGTCTTAAATGGTAAATTCCCATAATCTAAGTCTCATATAGATTTAACAATTGAGGATAATGGTGACTAAAAAAAGTGAATTTGCCTTGACTCAGAATAAAATATACAATTATGCAATAACTCCAAGTAATAACTTTTTTTACTAAGTATACAATTACCTTTGTGAAAAATCAGAACAAATTTTATTACAAGTTAAAACACAATCCTAAAAGAATAAAAATCTCTATGAAAATAGCCCCATGCTATTAATTTCAAAATGTAGATGCAATAGCATAAAAAAGAAACCCTTATGTAACATTTGAACTTTTTTTTAATTAATCTGGAACATTTTTTAATTTCAATGCCTAAAATCCCCAAATCATATATTATTATTTTGCAAAATATGTCTCTGTTTATGGCAATAATAAATTTGATTATATGAATATGAAAAACTTTGGCAAATGTTCCTCTTTTTTTAGGCTTAGCAAAAACAATACTTCTAGAATTAATTTTCACTTGCCATGGCAACCAATTTGCCAGGGAAATACATTATAGAATTTGATCAAATAATCAGTTGGAAAAACAAACAATTTAGAATATGGGAGAATAATACTTCTAGAATTAATATTGTATTATGAAATCAAAACCATCTCTCATTGGTTCAAAAATGGAGAGATAGATGAATAGAACAAAATACTCTTGGAAGAATAAGAGACAATGAAATTCAATGGTCTACATGTGCTGTTACTGGTTTTACATAGGAGCAATGGATCCATGAGTCTTTCTCTCTGATTTTGATGGAGTTGTTGGCAATACCTGGAAAGGACCTTCCTAAGCTGGCTGAGTTCCACTAGTTGGCTGAAAATTTTTAATATATACACTGTCTCCTAGTCTCAAATCACATAAGGAGACATCCAAGGGGCCAACCTGTACTGCTGCTCCTGCCCCATGGAGTTCACGTAGCTTGGCTTGTAGTTCCTGTATATAGGAAGCCACAGAGGTATCTCCCCCCATTAATGATGTATATACTGGGGGAAAAGGTTTTGCTTGGATGGGAGAATGGCCAAAAAGCATCTCATAAGGTGATATATGTAGTTCCCCTCTTGGCCTGCTGCACAAATAGAACAGTGCTAAGGGTAGAACATCAGGCCACTTCAAATGAGTTTCAGTGCACAATTTGCCGATCATGTTCTTAAGCTCTTTATTCATACATTCCACCTGGCCTGAGCTTTGTGGGTGGAAGGGTGTATAGAACTTTTGAGTTACTCCCAGGAAAGAGTAAATTTGGGATAGAACGGAATCAGTAAAGTATGTGCCTTTGTCAGAATCAGTGTGGACTGGTGGGCCAAAGCAAGGGACTATTTCTTTGAGGAGAGTTTTGGCAACAAATGTAAATGTGGCTCAGGGATGTGGAAAAGCTTCTACCCACCGAGTGAGTTGATCAACTATAACAAGACAAAATTTATAACGTTTCGCCTTAAGCATTGTGATATAATCAATTTGTAGATGCTCAAAAGGTGTATATGCTAAAGGACGTCCTCCATAAGCCTTAGCCTGGTAGGCAATTTTGCTAAAAGGTACCATAAATAATGAAGTAATATCAATACTAAACATATATGCACCAAATGGCATATCATCCAAATTCTTAAAGAAAAATTTAAAGTTATAGGAGGAAATAGACAGTAAAACTATATTAGTTGGGAGACCTCAACTTTTACTTCTCAAACCTAGATAAATCTAACTATAAAATAAATAAGAAAGAAGTTAAGAAGATGAATAGAAGCTTAGAAAAGTTAGATACAATATACCTCTGGAGAAAGTTGAATGGAAATAGAAAGGAGTCACCTTCGCAAAAATTGACCATGTATTAGGGCATAAAAACCTCACAAATTCAGAAAAGCAGAAATATTAGATGCATTCTGTTCAGACCACGATGTAATAAAAATTAAATTCAATAAAGGGGCAGGGAAATATGGATTAAAAATTAATTGGACACTAAATAGTCTAATCCCAAAGAATGAGTGGGCCAAAGAACAAATCATTGAAACAATCAATTTCATTAAAGACAAACACAACAATGAGACAACATACCAAAATTTATGGGAGACAACCAAAGCAGTACTGCAGGAAAATTGTATATTTTTAAACACTTACATCAATAAAATAGAGAAAGAACAGATCAATGAATTGGATATGCAATTTTAAAAACTAGAAAAAATCCCAACTCAATACCAAATTAGAAATCCTGAAAATCAAAGGAAAGAGTAATAAAATTGAAAGTGAGAAAGCCATTGAACTAATAAATAAAACTAAGTCAGTTTTATGACATAAACAAATGCTTTATATGATTTCTTAAAAGGAAAGAAGAAAATAAATTATCAGTATCAAAAATGAAGAAAGTGAATGTGCTGCCAATGAAGATGAAATTAAAGCAATTATTAGAAGCTATTTTGCCCAATTATATGACAATAAATCTGATAATCTAAGTGAAATGGGTAAATATTTACAAAAATGTGAATTGGCCAGACTAACAGAAGAATTAGAATATTTAAATAACTCCATCTTAGAAAAAGAAATTGAACAAGCCATAAATGAATTCCCTAAGAAAAATCCCCAAGATGAATTCACAAGTACATTCAACCACACATTTAAAAAACAATTAATTCCAATACTATATTAACTATCTGAAAAAATAGGCAATGGAGTCCTACCAAATTCCTCTTATGACACAAATATAGTACTGATACCTAAACCAAGAAGAACAGAAAACAGAAAGACATCAATAGACCAATTTCTCTAATGAATATTGACAGAAAAATTTTAATTAAAATACTAGCAAGGAGATTACAGCGATAGATCACTATGACCAGATGAAATTTATGTGAGGAATATAGGGCTGATTTGGTTTTAGGAAAATTATAACCATAATTGACCATGTCAGTAATAAAAACAACAAAAATCTTGTGATTTTTCTCAACAGATGCCAAAAAGCTTTTTGATGAAATACAACACTCATTCCAATTAAAGACACTAGAAAGTAAAAAAAATAAGTGAAACTTTCCTTAAAATGATAACTAGTATCTATCTAAAACCATCAGCAAGCATTATCTAAAATGGACATAAGATTGGAGGTGAATCAAGGATGGCCATTACCAATGCTATTATTCAATATTGCACTAGAAATACTAGCTATAAATTTTTTAAAAATAATTAGTTTGATTAATTAATAAGATATAAAAATAAATCAAAGGAATTAGAATAGTCAATGAGAAAACAGAACTATTACTCTTGGCAGATGATATGATGGTATACTTTAGAGAATCCTAAAGAATCAACTAAAAAGCTAGTTGAAACAATTAACTTTAGCAAAGTTGCAGGATATGAAATAAGCCCACATGAATTATCAGCATTTCTATTTATTACCAACAAAATCCAACAAGAAGAAATAGAAAAGAAATTCCATTTAAAATAACTGCAGATAGGGCAGCTAGATGGCACAGTGGATAGAGCACCGGCCCTGGATTTAGGAGTACCTGAGTTCAAATCTGGCCTCAGACACTTAACACTTACTAGCTGTGTGACCCTGGGCAAGTCACTTAACTTCAATTGTCTCACTAAAAATAAATAAATAAATAAATAACTGCAGATAATACAAAATACTTTAGAGTCTACTTGCCAAAACAAACCCAGGAACTATATGAACACAATTATAAAACACTTCACAAAAATAAAGACAAATTTTAGCAACTGGAAAAATATTAATTACTCATGGGTAGGCCAAGCCAATTAATAATGATGGTTCTATCTAAATTAATTTACTTATTCAGTGCCATACCAAACTACCAAAAAAATGTTTTATAGAACTAGAAAAAATAATAACAAAATTCTTCTGAAAGAACAAAGGTCAAGAACATCAAGGGAATCAATAAAAAAATATAAAGGTAGCCTACCCATACCAGATCACAAACTGTATTACAAAATATAATCTTCAAAACTATCTGGTATTGGATAAGAAACAGAGTGGCATAAAATGAAATACATTATGCATAAAATATGCAGTCATAAATCACCATATTTGTCTAGTGTTTGACAGACCCAAAGAGCCAAGATTTGGGGACAAGAATTCACTATTTGACCAAAATTTCTGGCAAAACTGGAAAGTGGTTTGGTAGAAACTAGGTATAGACCAACATCTCACATCATATACCAAGATCAAAATCAGTACATGGTTTAGCTATAAAGAGTGATATAAGCAGATTAGGGGAACTTGGAAAAATGTACCTCTCTAATCTATGGCTAAGGGAAGAATTTATGACCAAACAACAGATAGAGAGGATCATAGGACATAAAATAGATGATTTTTATTACATTAAATTTAAAAAGTTTTGCACAAACAAAACGAATGCAGCCAAGATTAGAAGGAAAACAGGATATGGGGGTGGGGGGTGTTACAGAAAGTTTCTCAGATAAAGACCTCATTTCTCAAATATATAAAAAAACTAAATCAAATTTATAAGAATGTGAGTCATTCCCCAAATCATCAAAAGATATGACAAGGCAGTTTTTACAAGAAATTAAAGATATCTATAATCATAAGAGAAAAAAAGTACTAAATCACTATTCTATCTAAATTAATTTACTTATTCAGTGCCATAACAAACTACCAAAAAATGTTTAATTAAATTAAAACGACTCGGAGATATCCCTTCCCACCTCTCAGATTGGCTAATATAACATAAAAGGGAAATGACAAATATTAGAGAAGATATGGAAAAATAGGGGCACTAATGCTATATTGGTGGAATTGTGAACTGATCCAACTATTCTGGAGACCAATTTGGGGCCATTCCCAAAGGGTTATAAAACCATGCATATCCTTTGATTCAGCAAAACCATTACTAGATTTAAATCCCAAAGAGATTAAAGAAAAGGGAAAAGTCCCTATCTGTACAGAAATATTTATAGCAGCTTTTTTTGTGGTGGCAAAGAATTGGAAACTGAGGGGAGACCCATTTTGGGGGCTTGATGATATCTAAGGCCCTTTCCAGTTTTAAATCCTGTAATACTATGAATTTCTACCTATACAGAGAAAGAGACAAACAACAGATAAACAAATGTCCTTCTTGAATATGGCTGCCTGAAAAAGCTAAAGATATTCAGTGTTGGTTTCATCTGTAAAAATAGGAATAACAGGGGGCAGCTAGATGGTGCAGTGGATAAAGCACCGGCCTTGGATTCAGGAGGACCTGAGTTCAAATCTGGCCTCAGACACTTGACACTTACTAGCTGTGTGACCCTGGGAAAGTCACTTAACCCTCATTGCCCCACATTAAAAAAATAGGAATAATGATAATCCCTAATTCCCAGGGTTATTATAACATAAATAAAGCACTTCACAAATCTTAAAGTGCTATATAAATACTAGCTATTATTATTTCTTATTGTCTTAATTGTTATCATGAATGAATGTGTTTCAATATCAAACTCAAACATTTTCTTTTACTGTTGTACTAGACTAAATAGAAACTAGAAAATCATTAAAGCATAAAAGTATACTGAGAATCAAAAGCATGGGCAAGGGAAGAGGATATGAAAATTTTCTTACAAGGTAAATGGATCACATAAAAGAGCATCCCAGAGCCCATGGCTTCTGCCCTCTACTTACTGGGGTTTGTTTGGGTTCTTTGCACCTAAACAGACCCTACCATATGTTCCTAATGCAGCCCCAAGTTCAGGCAGCAAATCAGAATTAAATCAGAATGGAGCCCTGGAAGGGGAATGGAGTTATTAGACATGTCATGGCCTAAAGTCTCATAGATTAATGTGTATCCTTGGAACCAAGGGCGTTAGAGAGCTTTAAAGAAACAAAATGGTTATAACTTTGATCTGAGGACCCAACAACCCACAGCAGAGATGAAAACTGGGCTGATAGCAATATCGCTAGACTCAATGAGCCAATCAATATTTTCTAGTACTAAGTGTGTTACCCTCTTACAAAGGCAATGGATGTTGTGTGTTTTTCCCTCTCGTGATCTTTTCCATTGTTTCATCCTGTTTCTATTCATTTTACTTTATGTTTCCAACACACATTCTGGACAGAAAAGATAGCATGAGCAAAAAGACAAAAAAAAAAAATAAAATTCACAAAACTGGAATTATTGTATGCACATAGATGCACAATGATTTGTCTGCCTTTCAGAGCACACTTGCAAATCTGACAGTTTCTTGTATACTCCATTCTGTTTTCATCTACCCAAGGGAGCTCTCCCACTATGTTCTCCTCCATTTGCATGTACACACCTGCTACTGCTTCCCCACACTAGTGGTAAACTGGGCTTGTTGGCTTAAATTCTATTAGGTCTCAGTACAGGGAATGTTTTTTGTTATAAATTTCTGTTCTCTGCTGTTTGCTGAAGCAGACCAGGCAGAACAAGGCACAAAATCCCCTTGTTAAAAAATGGGTCGATAAACAGATGAACTTCAAAGCTCAGCAACCAACTTTGAAGTTCCCTTAACTTCAAAAGCTTTGCCTTGAAGTATGTTATGGAGAGAAAAGCATAGGGAGCTGGCCTTTATTTTAAGGTTTGCTGAGAATCACTTCCTGTGGTGAGAAATAAAAATAAAATAATAAATGGGGGAAAATTGGTGGTGGAAGAAAACTTGGAAAGAGAAAGAGAATTTTTCTTCTCTTGAAGTAAAAGGAAAAAATGATAATTTCATAGGAGTTCCATATAATCTACCTTGGTTCTGGATTTCACCTACAAAAACATAGAAACTCCTCACCTTCAACAAAATTGCTGAATAGAGCACCAATTCTATCAATGACATGTTTAAAATAGTTTCCATTAAAAATGTCTACCTTGTTCATCCCGATAAAAGTTCATAAACCTGTAAAGAGTTTACATGTTTAGAAAGTCTTAGTAATTAAACATGGTAATGTCAGGATTTTTTTTTAAAGTGCAACACCATTGATTTACCTTTTTTCCTTCTAAAAAGTTATAAAATGTTATTTTAAGACAACATGAGACAGGATAAAGAGGATAAGGAAACAATTGTATATTTTATTTTATTTGGTAATAATTGTTGACCTTTATCACTTTATAGAAAATATTTCACTTGATCCTCACAGAGCTCCTATGAGGATTCTATTAACCCCATTTTAGAGATCAGGGAACTAAGGCACAGAGAGGTATAATGACTCACTATATTTCTTGTTTAAGTGTCTTCTGGGACATTTGCCACAGATCTAACCTGTCTTAGATTTAGTTTTCATATCCCATCCAGTCATCCACCAAGCCATAACCAGCCCCAGCCATGTGCCCTAAAGGGGCATGGTATCACTATGACTCCCTTCCACTTCTCACTGTTATTCTAAGAATAATAATAAAAATTAAAACCCTCATTGCTACTAGAAAGCATGCGGAATCTTTGTCTCTATATACAATTTCTGTAACTGACCCAAAATTTCCTTCCCTACCCATCACTGCTCAAAATGTACTATAACCTCTTATTGAAATGTAATCTCTTTGAGAGAAAGGACCATTTCATTTTTTTCTATCCCCAGACCCTTGCTCAGTGCCTGGCACAGAATAGGTTCTTAATAAATGCTTTTTGACTAATTGATTGAGGACATTCTAAGAGGCAATGAGCCTCTCCATAATTAGCTAGGCTGACCAGACAGTAGATACAGTCTGTTGCCAGGACCCTACTCAGAAAATTGACATCATAGTAAAATTTGCCAGGTTTTCACTCAGCTGGGATAGCTTCTTATAATGCAACATTGCCTCCTACCCTACCAGCATCTTACGAGGACATCTATAGAGCTCTTGCGCTCACTCGCGCTCTCTCTCTCTCTCTCTCTCTCTCTCTCTCTCTCTCTCTCTCTCTCTCTCTCTTTTTCCTCTCTCTCTGTCTCTCTCTGTCTCTCTCTGTCTCTCTCTCTCTCACACACACACACACACACACACACACACACACACTTCCCAAAGATTCTAATGATTTCAAGTTCAGATTTCAGCAGGCTATCCTACAAATCATTTCAAGATCCCTAGAAAAGAAAGCAATAAAATAATAGCAAATTCACACAGATGGCCTTCCTGTGTGTCATTGATGTGGGTTAAGGGAATAAGTTCTAGGAAATTTGAGAATTATGAACGTTGTTTAAATAAAAACTTTATATTCTATTTGGCTTATTTGAAGAGATGTCATCTTTGGGAAAATGTTGAGTGGTAGGTGGAAGAGGTTGTAGAGGGATAAAATTTCTCTAAGAATCAGTGGATTTCTACACATGATTAATATGCTATAATTGAGGAAACTGACAGCATTCTTTACATGTGTGGTATTTTAGATCCCCAGCACTAACATTTTATGCCAGGCCAGTGGAGAATACTGATTTATTTTGTGAACCCTGCATTTCTTCAGGAAACAGATTAGTGATAACAATTTTTTGAGCTGACTAAATTTTTCACTATCTCTGGCCACAAATTTTAAAAAGTTGAAATAGATTATATTTTAACACTCCAGAAGCAATTCATTGATGATTTGAAATTCATTCCTAAATCTCTTCAAAAGTTTCAACCTTTTCTTATCCACTATCTCCTTTCCTTCTGCTTATAAATATATGGCTGTATCTCCCCCTTCCTTAAAAGCAAAAAAAAAAACACTTGACCCTACTATCCCTCAAGTGGATTATCAGATGATCACCCAATACATCTTCTTCCTTTTTCACAACCAATATCCAACAAACAGGTATCTATATTGTTGCCTGCCCCTTTTCTTCCTTCCCACTCACTTCTCAGCAATATGAAGACCTGGAAAAGAATGCAATATCCATCTCCACCACTTGAATGAAACTGCTCTCTCCAAAGTTACTGATGGTCTCTTTATTACTAAATCCAGTGGTCCTTCCTCAATTCTCATTCTTCCTGTCCCCTCTGTAGCATTTGACACTATTGATCACTCCCTCCCTTTTGTTACTATCTCTCCCCTGGGTGTTCTTGAGACTCCTCTATAGTTATTCTACTGGTCCAAACAATTCTTCATCTCCTCTGAAGATTTATGAATGATTGAATGAATGAATGAAAGAAAGAAAGAAAGAAAGAAAGAAAGAAAGAAAGAAAGAAAGAAAGAAAGAAAGAAAGAAAGAAAGAAAGAAAGAAAAACTAAGTCATTACTATGTGCATAGCACTGTGTTGGAATAGAAATAGAAAAGTGAGACTGTCGGTCCCCACTCTCAAAGAGCTCACATTCTAATGAGAAGGAGAGTACTGATAACTCTGAACTTTGGACAGCTAGGTGGTACAATAGATAGACTGCCAAACCTGGAATCAGGAAGACCCTAGTTTAAATCTAGCCTCATACACCTGATAGCTGTATGACTCTGGGCAACTCACTTAACCCCGTTTGCCTTGGTTTCTTCATCTGTAAAATGAGCTGGAGAAGAAAATGGCAAACCACTCTAGTATCCTTACCAAGAAAACCTCTAAAGAGGTCTTGAAGTCATACATGACTGAAAAATGACTGAACAAGAACATTATGCTAGGTTTAAATCAATAGGACTCAGTTTTTGTAGCAGAAAGATCAGATTTACTTTTTCTCCCAGTTTAACAAATATTTATTATAGGGACAGCTAGGTGGCACAGTGGATAGAGCACCAGCCCTGGATTCAGGAGGACCTGAGTTCAAATCCAGCCTCAGACACTTAACACTTACTAGATGTGTGACCCTGGGCAAGTCACTTAGCCCCAATTGCCTCACAAAAAAAAAAAAAAAAACTTATTATATCTAAGAGGGTTAGCATGGCATGGTAGCTAGAGAACAAGATTTTCAGTCAGGAAAATTTGGGTTTGAGTCCTAACTCTGACATATACTACTTGTGTGACAACAGGCATATCACTTAATCCCTTGGTGGCCCAAATAGGACTCTTATGACTAGAAATTACAAACAAGTTTCCAAATTGGAAGCTCCCTTCTCACCCATGGTCCATTTTTATATAAAACCACCACCATACACCAGGCACTGAAGAAATAACACCCAACTCTAAAGAAGCTTACAAACTAATAGTAGGGAAAATATGTGAATAAAAAAATTATGATACAGAGAAGAATGCTATCATTGAATGGGAGAAGCCAAGCCAAAGTGCTATGAGAAATTTAATAAGGGAGTGGTCATTCAATTCAATTAACCTTTCTTCAACACTGTATATAAAGCACTGTGCTAGAGAGTGAAGATACTTAATGGAGTGTAAAAATGAAAACCAAAGGGGACAGCTAGGTGGTGTAGTGGATAAAGCACTGGCCTTGGATTCAGGAGGACCTGAGTTCAAATCTGGCCTCATACACTTGATATGTACCAGCTGCGTGACCTTGGCCAAGTCACTTAACCCTCATTGCCCCAGAAAAAATTTTTTTTAATTGGCTAAAAATGAAAATCAAAACAGTCTCTACCCTCAAGAGGCTTACAACTATACATAAGTAATTTCATATAAAGCAGGATGATATAAGGGCTTAGGAGAAGGTAGCATGAAGTGCTAAAATAAACTTGAGGAAGAAAAGATGACAGAGCTGGGGAAATCAAGGAAGATCGTATGAAGGCTGTAGCATCTTGAGCTAAGTAAAGGAGTTCAAGAAGCAAAGAAATGAAGGGAAACTTGTGACAATTAATATCTAAACACTCTCCACACACGGAGAGAAGAGTGAGATTCCTGGTGTGTGGTTTTACGTGTTTTCCATAAGATAGAGATGGGGGCATGAAATGTGCACAGTGTGGGGAAATTAAATCACCATGTACACACTTTTTAAAGTGCTCCAAAGGCAGAAAGGAATCTTGGGTTCTTGAAGAGAAATCAATTAGTAGAGAATCAGTGTTTGCAGAGACTGTTTAAACATTCATCTGAGTGACACAAAGTAGGCAGTGAATAGTTTCTTAAAGAACAATCAACTGAAATCTTTTTAATTCAACCTTAATTTTACAGACAAAAGAACACAGTGGGAAGACAGCTTGAGTGCCTGCAATGATTTGCACTTTGCTCCTTCCCAGACTCTTATCAGAATTGTTTGGTTCCTTTAAAAACCTCTCCTACATCTGCCTCCAAGTGTTGGGCTGTTTTTAAATGGTTTTCTGTGAGTGGGTGTTCTTTAAAAACCTCCACACAAGTACTCATCTAATAATCGTTTAGTCTTGGCCTACTGTATAAACTCAACCCCTTCCCATAGTCTGTTATTATAAGTTTCTCCTGGATTTAACACTAGGCTGGTTAACAAACATGCATTGATACCTACTCTATGCAATGTATTAAATGAGTTACTTTGGGAAGATAGAAGAGAAATGTAGCACAAAACACAGTCCCTTCCCTCTGAGAGTTTCTATTATAGTTGAGGAACAAAATATTTTTAAATGAACTGGAGAAAAATAACAAAATGGCATTTGTAAAAGCATAAAAATTCTCAGAGAAGTTAGGGTTACATAAACCCCTATGAAATATATCATGTTCTACATATCTAATTAAAGAAAGGATATAGAATAAAGGAGCAATTCAAGTGAGTATAGAATCTCTTTGGGCTACCACAGTCAACTAGCATTCATAGGTTGGGTTCTCTCAGGGGTAACTTTCCCAAACTGAAAGTATTTTCTAGGTCTGTACTACAAAAAAATAATAGTTCACTAGCCCTTACTGATGTGCTAGTCTTTTATTAGTCAGCCAGGGAACATATTTATCTCAATAAAAAGGTATTTACTAAACTGGCATGTTAAGAAATATCCCCTAAAGCTGGCACTCACTCACCCTGAAATACACATGGCACCAGTAGAAAGAGTAGCTGCCATGAAAATTCACTAGTGGAAAGGTCCCTTGGAGGGACCTTTTTGGGTTTAATCCAGGACAAGATCCCACATTTCTGGAAACTTTTCAAAAGATGAGGAGCTTTGAATTTATTAGAGTATTGATGGTAAAGGGAATTATAAGTAAACATTCTTTGTCCATTTAAATTAAGTGTTGACTATCTTCTTAAAAGAAGATTTAATGATTATGATTCTGTCTTTCTTGGTAAATACTTTATAATATGGTGCATCTCTCCATGGAGCATCATACAGAATAAATTTGCTGGCAGTTTCAATTCTAATAGTCATAAGACTGCAGTAAAAATTAGTATATGGGCTTCCAATGCTCATAAATAATACTGGAAATCCAATCACATTGAAAATGGACACTGTTGTTGCATTGGTCTCTGTTGAAATAAATTTGTTCATAGTTACAAAAAATTCTGCCCAATAAAGGACTTGTTCATACAACAAAGGAAATTAATAGATCCCTTTCTAAGCAGTCAAGTCATTTCTTTCTTGGAATTTTGTCTTAAAGTACCTGAATTAATTTCATGGTTTATGTAAGCAATCTCCTCCATAAAGTCCTATTCTGATGTTTTATCATGGAGTAGAGGTATGGGATAGTATTTAGGCTAAACCATCAAAATATATGCTGGAAAGACTTCAGTTATAGTTATAACCATAGGGGGCAGCTAGGTGGCGCAGTGGATAAAGCACCGGCCCTGGATTCAGGACTCCCTGAGTTCAAATCCAGCCTCAGACACTTGACACTTACTAGCTGTGTGACCCTGGGCAAGTCACTTAACCTCCATTGCCCTGCAAAAAAAAAAAAATTAGTTATAACCATAATAACAGACTAAGATGGTTAATTAAGTTAATTATGGAGAAACATCACCAATAGTCTGGCCATGTAGTGATTAATTATTTTGGGCCTAGATAGTTCATGAAACTGATAAAATAAGAAACAGCCTTCAGTATTATGAGATCCTCATCCATTCTGGCAGAGGAATGGGAATAGAGTAGGCTAAGAAACAGCTTTTGGACTGTCAATAAACTGTATTGTCATCCCAAATGTGAGGCTCTTGCCTGGAAGAGATAAATCATCTCAATCCTAACACTCTTGCTATGAACAAAGACAAAAGAGAAAAACAAAATTCAACTCAATAGAAGGCCAGCCCTGGATAGATGATCCTTATACAACTTTTTTAATATATGGGAGAATAGGCATATAGGTCAGTAGTAATTCCTGTTCTTAGTTGCATTTTTGTATTAATAAAGTGAAAGATTTTTTCCACATCTTTGGCATTTTCTTCTCTTTTAAAGCAGTTTTTTTTGTTTGTTTATTTGTTTTGGTGAGGCAATTGGGGTTAAGTGACTTGCCCAGGGTCACACAGCTAATAAGTGTTAAGTTTCTGAGGCCGGATTTGAACTCAAGTACTCCTGACTCCAGGGCCGGTGCTCTATCCACTGCGCCACCTAGCTGCCCCTAAAGCAGTTTTTAAAGAAAGTTGTATCACACCCCCAAAGGCAATAAGAAACTTTATTTCATGAGATAGTGGGAGATTGTGTATTGTATTACTAATGATAACTATTTACAAAAAGATCACCATAAAACTTGCTGCACCTTATGTACTCACTAGGTTACTGAGAAGGAAGTGATAGAAAAATTCCATGAAGAACTTGCTACAACTCAAATTGAATTGACATATACTCTGATACGTGGTGATTTCAATGCAAAGCTGAAAAAAGGTAAAGATGAGAAGAAATATATAAGAAAGCATGGTTAAGGGGTATCTAGGTAGCACACTGGCCCTCGAGTCAGGAAGACCTGAGTTCAAATCCAGCCTCAGACTTACTAGCTGTGTGACCCTGGGCAAGTCACTTAACCCCAATTGCCTCACAAAAAAAAAGAAAAGAAAGCATGGTTAAGGAAGGAAGAATGTGAGCAGCGAATGACTTATAGATTACAAAGAAGCCTCACACCTCTATATCATAAACATTTTCCTTAAGAAACTAATGCGGGGAGCAGCTAGGTGGCGAAGTGGATAAAGCACTGGCCCTGGATTCAGGAGTACCTGAGTTCAAATCCGGCCTCAGACACTTGACACTAGCTGTGTGACCTTGGGCAAGTCACCTAACCCCCATTGCCCCACCAAAAAAACAAACAAACAAACAAACAAAAAGAAACTAATGGGGGGAGCAGCTAGGTGGCACAGTGGATGAAGCACTGGCCCTTCATTCAGGAGGACCTGAGTTCAAATCCAGTCTCAGACACTTGACACTTACTAGTTGTGTGACCCTGGACAAGTCACTTAACCCTCATTGCCCCACCAAAAAAAAGAAAGAAAGAAACTAATTGGGGAGGTCTATACATGGAAAGAACTAACATTGTTAAGAATGAAATAGGGCCAAGTATGCCTTGATGAATTGGTTTTGTTGGAGAGTGGGCAGACTGGCAAGCAGAGCACTATGAGTTTCAGGCTGGGGCACTGAGCCCTAGATGCCCTTACAGAGTAGAGTACTGGAGCCAAACAGTGAACAGTCTTCAGTGGACCAGTAATGGGCCTGCAGACCCAAACATACACGAAGGAGCTATTTCTGAAGAACACTGAGAAGAATGTAGTTTTTCCATTTCCAAAACTGATCCTAGGTAAACTGATATCAAGCAGTTTGTGAGACCAGTAAAAAAAAAACCACTTTCACAAAGTAGACTCTAAAACAATTTATTGCAATGGTATCATCCCTCAAGAAACTTTATATAAATGTAAAAAGCTGGAATTCATTGGTAGAAATATTTCAGAAGAATATGATGGCCTTGGTTTTTCAAATACAGTGTATGCATGTTTAGGAGGAATCTATTCTCAGAATGGTGTGATTGCAATTGCTTTGGCTGCATATCAAGTAATCTGGCTAAAGGGCATTCTTTTGGCAGAGAGCAAAGAGCAAATACCAAAATATTTGCCCAAGTTGGCAACTAGGGAATATATTGTAGTTTTTTGTCTTACAGTGAAATAGTGGGAGTAATATTGTATCCCTTCAAACTTTGAGTGAAGATCAAAAGTTCTACATCTTAAATAGTTCCCAGTATATTCATAGTGTTTGCCAAGACTAAGACCTGTGATTCAGATGGCTTTAAAAAGAGCAAAACATTCTTCGTTGAAAGAGAATTCGGTAGTCTCACTAATGGTGAACCTTAGAATAAATCAGGCATTTGATGCTCTGACACTCATGAAGTTGATTTCAAGAAATACAAAAGTGCTTCTTGAAAATGTAATTGGAGGGGCACCTAGGTGGCTCAGTGGATAAAGCAATGGCCCTGGATTCAGGAGGACCTGAGTTCAAATCCAGCCTCAGACATTTGACAGTTACTAGCTGTGTGACCCTGGGCAAGTCACTTAACCCTCATTGCCCCACCAAAAAAAAAAAGAAAGAAAGAAAGAAAGAAAATGTAATTGGAGACAATCCCAAAAGACTAATGATGAAGCATACTACCCACCTCCAAAGAAAGAAATGATATTGATTGAACACAGACCGAGTATGCTATTTTTCACTTTCTTTCATTTTTTTTTATTAAAGTTTTCTTATACAAAATGATTAATATTGTAATGTTTTACATAATTGCACATGAATAACCCACATCTGATTGCTTACCACCTCAGGGAAGGGGAAGGGGAAGGAGAGAAGGAGAGAGAAAATTTGGGACTCAAAACTATAAGTAAAAATGTTTATTTTTTTAAAAAAAGAAAACGTAATTGGAGAAGTAGGAGACAGATTTCAGAGAGTGAAGAGGACACCATTTACCACAAAAAGTTCAGTTAATCAAGTGACCAAGAAATTTATGGAAATAACAGGATATGCTTATACAAGGAAATAGCTCAACAGACATCTAAGTGGATTTGAATTAATTGAAGAAAAGTTTGTCCTGATGGTCAAGAAAGCATATGTATAGACTATGTATGGCTTAACTTACTCCAAGGATATCAGACAGGCCAGGTTTCTCTGATTATTCTGAGAGTCAGCCATGGTGAAGATGGGAGCTTTTGTCAAATCCATAAGGTGTTCATCTCAGAAGCAGCTTGGATTTGTGTGAGGGAAGCCCTGAAAATTTTTGGAGGCTTACAATATGGGATTGCCTGTGTGAGTGCTATCTTCAGGACTCCACTTTTTTTTATTGATTTTTTTTTTTTTAGTGAGGCAATTGGGGTCAAGTGACTTACCCAGGGTCACTCAGCTAGTAAGTGTCAAGTGTCCGAGGCCAGATTTGAACTCAGGTACTCCTGACTCCAGGGCCGGTGCTCTATCCACTGCGCCATCTAGCTGCCCCTCCACTTATTTTTAAAGAAACAAATTATATCCTCCACAAGTTTATTGCCTGACAAGAATTCAATATTCAGAAAGTCTTGATGGGAAAAATAAATGAGATAAGGTCAGAGAATGTAACTGTTATACTGCAACAGAAATTGAAGAAATCTGGAGATAGACTGGGCAGGATGATCTATTTGGGCCTAATGGGAAGAGATGAATTGGCACATCCCAACATGGGAAATAGTATAAACAAATTGGAAGAAAATTTATGTAATTTGGGTAGAAAAACTGAAGTACTGCTGAGACAGTTTGGCAAAACTTACTGTGGAAAGGCAGAAGGCCATGAAATGAGTGACATGTGCTCTTATTAACCTATAGGCCATGACAACCATCCTCTCCAGAGTCAGTAATTCCATCCACATCAGGCTATACAACCATGATTGTGAAGTTCCTATCACAAATATTTTCTTCATGGAGGTGTATTTCCAGAACTTTTACAACGTGTCTGAGGTAGAACAATATTCTACTGAAAATCTAGATGAACATTTTTTTTAAAACTGCACAGCAAATACTGAATAAGTTGGCCTTCATTTGTGCTCATCCATTGGAAAGGACATACCAAGGAACAGAAGAAAGTGTTTATGGAATGAAATATTTTATTATGATTAACTGTATCATTTAACTATGTTAGTATATAATTTTATATAGGTCTGACTTAGAATGACATGCAATTTTTTTCACAGAATAAGGAAATAAATAATTTCTTAAAAACAAAATATATCCTATTTTAACAGGCAGGAAAAGACTTATTGGTATGGAATTGTGCTTCAGTCAGCAATCTGAGTGCCATCAATATGTAATAGCTAATAGAGGAATAGGAAAAAAATCTAAAAGTGTAATAATGAGAATAACATGGTAGACAATTGAAACAACTTAACCCTGAACAATATAAATAAGCAACTGAAAAGCAAAAATGGAAGTGGACAACAGAAGTGACATTAATAACAACTCTAATATTTTTATCCAAAAGTTTAATCAATATAAGTTCTCTCTCTCTCTCTCTCTCTCTCTCTCTCACACACACACACACACACACACACACACACTCACACACACACACACACACACACACACTCACACACACACACACACACACACACACAGTCCAGAGGATAGCTCAGTCAACAAATATCTGACATTTTCCAAATGGAAGGAGATGTTTGCCAAAGGCAATACTAGGATAGAATATAAACTCATTTGTAAAATCTTACAAAAAAGAATGATGGACAATTAAAAGAAGAGTGAATAATCTCACAAAACAAGAGAGAAGCAGTGGAGGGAAAAACCAGTTGAAAGATAGTTTGGCAAGATGTGCAACTGAGAATTTCATCTCAAGAGCATTCAAAGATGAAAATAGAAGACTACAAATAGAAGAAAAATGGAAGTGATTTGCATTCAAAATCATCATAACAAATAGTAGTTTCCATTGAGGACAGTAGAACCCTAATACCTGGGCCCTCATAAGATAGTATCTGATGTGCTTATAGAAATGAAACTAAAGAAGAAAAACGGGAAACACAATTGGATTGGATTGAGACTTGGATTGGAGATGGCCCCAGATGTTTTAAAGCAATTGGGGTTAAGTGACTTGCCCAGGGTCACACAGCTAGTATCTGAGCTGAGATTTTAACTCAGGTCCTCTTGACTCCAGGGTCAGTGCTCTATCCATTGTAGCACCTAGCTGCCCACATAAAAATTACGTAAAAGAGAAATATACCAAAGAGGTGGAATAAAACTAGGACCACATTAATACCAAAAAAATACAACTGACAAACATTAATAACTACCTACACACCTACTCTCCTATATTTTCAAAAATCTGTATAAGGATCATCTATATAGGGCATCTTTGATGAGGGTATTAGCAGGGGAAGAAAAACAGAAGAGAATAAGCATTTAAGATTCTGTGGAAGATATAACAAAAATAATCCCATTCAACTACCTATGATAATAAACATCAGGAAAAGCATCAGATAGGGAGATGCATGTTTGTATATCTGCCACTGTAATGGAGGAGATCCAGAACAGAGTCTAGGCTGAAGAAGGATTCCCTTTGAGAATGAAGTTATCTAATTGTGCCTTTTGATGGATGACACTGTTTTGATTAAACCAAGATCCAGAACATTGCAGGGACTCCTAGAAGCAATCTGCAATTACTCAAAGGTGAGTGGTCTATCCATTTACACAGGAAAAACTAAATTAATGAAAAAGATAATTTTACAGATCTCAACATGCATTTGGGATGGACACTCTGTGGGACTTGTCCAGCAGAATGCGTATTTAGGTCAGACAATAGAAATGGGAAATGAGTTGGGCCCAGGGTTGAACAGGTGGAGAAAAATGGGCTGGGTTATTTCAAAATTTCTTCACTGACCCTAAACTTCCTATGAAAGTAAAGATTTGTTGCTTTAATATTAATCTTCTGATGTCATTATGTGAGAGTGAGACACAGGATATATAACTGCCTCAGAAAAATAAAAAATGAGTTTCACATACAGGGCAATGAAGTTCTAGCACAGCATTAATCTCCCCTAGACTGTGTCCAGATGCAGCATGACTTTTGTTTGAATCCTCATCTCAGCTTCCACTGGACTAGATCCAAAAGATTATTCTTGTAAGATAAGAAATAAGGGGACTAACTTTTCTAACTAATTACTCATAGCATCAACCTTCTGACATCTAACTCATCCAGGTATCACTGATTCTGCCTTTCATGTGCTCCTCCAGTGCCTCACTACCACAGACCACTTCTAAGTTAGGTGTACTTGGGTAAGAACAGACCAACATGAGATACTTGGAATGTAAGAGGTCTTGGCCATAGGGAAGACATTCAGAGAAAACATGGAAGCATGTATAGGTACTAACTAAGTTTCTATCCCTTCCTTCTAACCTAGAGTTTTGCTCTATTGAGGGGGCCAAGGAATTTGAAAACTTTCATCTTCTTCCCCGGATCCATAGCTAACTGGGTAATCTGCCAATCAGCTGTTTAGATCTACAACCTGGTTAGATCAAAAATTTCTAAGTCCCAATGTTCCACCTTCCAGTTTTCCAGTGACAAACTTGTCCACATGTTTTATAAGCTTTCTACATAATTTTCACCACCACATTTTACAATATAACCTCAGCATCAGTTAGCTGACTTCTTTTTGAAAATGTGAAAATGGCATCTTATGAAACATACATACACAACAGAAAAAACCCAGCAAGACAAATGAACCCCTCCAAAAACTCCGGAAAGCTCTTAGTTCATCAGACCTCATTATAGTAGGAGCAGTTAAGTGCTGCATACAGGACATGGTGTTCAGAGCCTATCCTGAATAATCTCATAGGTACAGAGTAAGCTGTTCATCAATTTTACTTCAATTGTCAGTCACTATCACTATGGATACATTTAAACAGAGCAATCAATGTAACAAGCCTAAATACAAGCCCATCTTCCCTACTCCTATCCAAGGTCATCATGAAATCATGATGTAAACTGTAAATCTCCAACTGTCCAAACATAGGTCCTAAAATGTTAGGAGACCTTAGAGAAACATCATGTCCATTCCAGCTCTCTTATTTTACAGATGGTTAAAATGAGGCTCAAAGACATGAAGTGATTTTCCCTAGGTCACAAAGCTGGTTAGGAGGGCAAAGACAGGACACTGACCTGCATGTAGGTCTGTGCTGGAGCTCATTTCAACTGATTCATAAGAGCTAATGGTTAAATTTTCAGTGTTTTTACCCCTCAGAAATCAGCCAACACTACAAATTAACGCTTGATTTATTGTTCTGCTGATTGTGTAGAATTAAGTTAGTGATAGAGAAAGGTTTAATACTGCAGATTAATCTTAAAAGTATGTCCTGGTTTTCTAAGATCCATTTGTTAAACATTTACCAGTACACCCTTGCCTGATTATCGTGACTTCCAACTCAGTGTTTGAATTGAATTGAATTACACATATTAATACTCATTTTGTTAAGGAAACCACACAGAGTTGCAAGGAGATGATTCTCTTCCAGAAGGCTTTTGGCTTGTTTTTAATTTTCTGTTGTGCTCAGGTATCTGGGTTTACCTAAAATTCAATCCAATCCAATTCAAAAAGCATTTATTAAACAAGTGCAAACAATGTTTGCTAAGTGGTGAATAGGGGGATACAAATAGAAAGTAGAACAATCCTTGCTCTCCCATAATTTATGCAATATAAGGGGAAATAATGTGTACACATACAGACATATATATAACTCATACAAGAGAAATAGAAGGGACCTGGAGAAGATGGAGGCGGGGGGGAAGCTTCTTGTAGGAAGAGATGGAAGAGCTGAATCTAAAAAGGTATTATGGATTTGAAGACAAAGAGGTAAGAAACAGTGGGCTCCAAGCATGGGAAACAACAAATACAGTCACAGAGATGGATAAAAGAGTGCCATGTATGAGGAACAGTAAGAAAGATTGACTAGACCACAGAGTATGGAATAATAAAGAAATGGATAATAAAGCTAGAAAGACAAGTTGAGATAAGGTTGTGAATGTCTTTAAATGCCACAGTGAGTTTATATTTGATCCTAGACATTATAGGGAGCCTTTGGAATTTATTGAGGAGAGGAATGACATGGTCAGATCTTCACTTTAGAAAAAGAAGATCACTTTAGCAGCAATGAAGAAGATGCATTAGAGCAGGAAGAGACTTTAGGTAGAAAGACAAATTATAATGGTAGGTTGTTACAATAGAGCAGGTGAGAATTGATGACTTGAGTTGAGGTGGTGGCTTTTAGATAAAGAACTGTTAGGGGAAAAGAAACCACAAAATTTGTCAAGTGATTGGATATATGAGGTAAGGAAGAGTGGAGAATTGAAGATGACACTAAGGCTGTACAACTGGGTAACTGGGAGAACTGTGCTGATCTGACAGTAATAGGGAAGTTCAGAAGACGTTTGGGAAGAAAAAGAACAAATTCTGTTTTGGGTGTGAGTTTAAGATGCCATTTTTTATACAAAATTGGAGCAGAGGAGAGAAAGTAGAGCTAGTTATATAGATCTTGAAATCATCTACATAGAGATAATAATTCAACCCATGGGAGGTCATTAGATCATTAGCTGATAATACATAGAGAAAATAAGGAGGACCAGGACAGACTCCTGGGGTACACCCATAGTTAAGGGGAATGACATGGGTTATGATCCAACAAAGGAAATTAGAAAGGAAAGGCCAGTCAGGTAGAAGAAGAGTCAATAGACTCTTCTCAAAAACCCATTAAGTAGAGAATATCCAAGAAAAAAAGGATGATCAACAGCATCAAATGCTGACCAGAGTTCAAGTAGATTATTTAGGGCTATACCAAACACCAACTGGTCACCTGCTGGTCATATAACTTTGTGGACTTATTTTTTTTTAATCTGGATTCAATTCTTGCCTTAGACACTTACTATCCATGTGATCCTAGGCAAGTCATTCTCAGTCTTAGTTTCTTCATCTTCAAAATGGGGATAATAATAGTACCTACTTCAAAGAAGTATTATGAGGATCAAATGAGACACTTTGTAAAACTTAAAGTCCTCTATAAGTGTTGCTTTTGTTGTTACTATTACAATAACTTTCATAGCTAAGAGTATGAGAAATATCCTTAACCAAACAAGAGATGGAGAAAATTATAAAAGATAAAACATGTCATTTCAATTATATGAAATTAGACAGAGCCAAGATGGTGGAGGAAAGGTAGTAAGTACTCAGAGCTCCTGACACAACTACTCCAAAAAACTACTGTAGCAGCAGAACCCACAAAAAAATGGGCTGAGATTATCTTCCAACCAAAGATGGCTTAGAAGTTCAGTAGGAAGAGTCTTCTGTACCAGGGTGGGAATGGAATACAATCCCGCAATCACACGCCAACACAGATACAGCCTCAGGCAGGCTACCCCAGAAAAAGTTACCCCCAAGCCTCTGAATCAGCTTCAGTGCCAGCTCCTTCTGGAACTAAGCTCATGGTCTGGTGAGAGAGCTGAATGGCTAGCCATTGGGGGTGGGGGAGACCACAGGGTTGTCTGTGGGAGCTGAGGGGGAATTCAGATGTCCTACCCCAGCAGGGAACCAGGAAGAAATCTTGAGTGGTGGCCCAGGTTGCGGAGGGGCACAGGCTCATTGGAGCTAACAACCACAGCAAACAAAATTTTGTTACCTGGTTAATTAGCAAGTTGGCCTGGAGTTATTTACAGACAAGAGCATAGGCCAGGCAAGTAAAGAACTTGCCCCTCCTTAAATTGTACCACCTGGGACCCCCCTGAAGATTGGGACAGTACAGCCTTGAAGCAGGGCCCCACATTAAGAAGGAGTTAAAAGTCAAGTAAAAGATGGGCAAGATGAGCAGGCAGAAAAAGGTGCAAACCATAGAAAGTTTCTTTAGTGACAAGAAAGATGGAGGTATACCCTCAGAAGAGGGTAGTAACATCTGGGCTCCTACATCCAAAGCTTCCAAGAAAAATATGAATTGGTCTCAGGTCACAGAATCACTCAAAAAAGGACTTTGAAGATAAAGTAAGAGAGGTAGAGGAAAATATGGAAAAGAAATAAGAGTGATGCAGGAAAGTCATGAGAAAAAAGTCAACAGCTTGAAAAGCCAAATGGACTAGGAGATACAAAAGCTCTCTGAAGAAAATAATTGCCTAAGAATTAGTATTGAACAATTATATGATATTAAAAAGCTTCTGCACAAATAAAATTAATGCATCAAGTATAAGAAATGAAGTAGTCTAATAGGAAAAAAAACATCTTTGTATCATATCTCTCAAATAAGGATTTGGTATCCAAATGATATAGACAACTAACAAGTATTTGAAACCAAAAGCTATTCCCCAAAAGATGAGATCAAAGAATATAAACAAATAATTCTCAAAAGAAAAATTACAAGTCATTAATAACTATATGAAAGAATGTTCCAACTCACTAATAATAAGAGAAATTAATATTAAAATGACCCCAGGATTTTTACTTCACATCCAATAAATTGACAAAAATGACCCAAAAAAATAGTAATAATAAATGTTGAAGCAATTCTGAAGAGATAGGCACACTAGTATATTGTTAGTGGAGCTGTGATTTTGGTACAACTATTTTAGAATAAATTGGCTTTGGACCAGAATTTCCACTCCTAGGCATATAAAAATGAGGTTATTAATTTAAAAAGAAGATCCCATATACACAAAAATATTTATAGTAACTTTTTTATGGTAGCAAAGAAATGGAAACAAAGTAGAGGCCCATCGATTGAAAAAATGAAAAACAAATTATAATTTGCACAGTAAAGTAATGAAATACTAATATACTGTGAGAAATAACAAATATAATGAAGCATGAAAAGACTTATATGAACTCATGCACAGTGAAGTAAGCAGAGCCAGAAAAACAACTCACACAATGATTATAACAATATAAATGGAAAGAACAATAAAAAATAAAAGTAAAAAATTACAAAGAGCAAGCTTGGTCCCAAGGAAGAGACATAAGGAGATATACCTGTCAGCTCCTCTTCAGAGATGACAAGTCCATGGCCATGGAATATTACATATATCATCAAGGTTTATTTGATGTAGTAATCAGTTTGATTTTTTTTTCCTCTTCTATTTTCTTTTTTTAAAATCTTTGTTATAATATATGGCCCTCTGGGAAGAGTGTTGGGAAGGAATAGAAGGGAAATTTTAACTATAAAAACCAAAGATATTGGGGCAGCTAGGTGACACAGTAGATAGAGCACCGGCCCTGGAGTCAGGAGGATCTGAGTTCAAATCCGGCCTCAGACACTTAACACTTACTAGCTGTGTGACCCTGGGTAAGTCACTTAACCCCAATTGCCTCACTAAAAAAACCAAAAAACAAAACCCCAAAGATTTCAATATTTCATGTTCAAAAAATTAACTCAAAAAAGGGGTAAGGACAGAGAAAAGGCCCTCAGTTTTAACAATTAAGTAAATCTGATTTTGATAAATCATTGGTAAATTTCGATTGAATGATGAGATCAGAATCCAAAGTGTTGAGTAGAGAAGGAAAGTAGAACCAGAAAGTGTAAACAGCTTTTTCAAGGAGGCTGGCTAAGAAAGAGAGGAGAGGTGTACAACAATAGCTTCAGGAAATAGTAGGGTGTAGTGAGGGTTTGGGGGGGGTTAAGGATTAGGGTGACTTGAGTATGTTTATAGTTAACAATGAAGGAAACAATACATATTTTTAAAAATTGAAGATTGAAGTGGAGGGTGGAAATGATTGTGGTTGCAATCTGCCAGACAAAATGGGAGAAGATCAGATCAAGTGCACATGTAGAAGGGGTTGGCCTTTGTGAGAAGAGTCACCTAATCATCAGACACTGGAGTAAAAGAGAAAAGACTAGTTTTCATGTTAAAGATGTATGAGATGTAGAGAAAAGGGAGCAAATGATATATTTTTTCCTCAGTAAAACATGAGGAGGTGGGGTTAGGGGTCATGTGGGAGACTTTAAGAAAGAAGGGGTACAAGGAAATATAGGCATCGACAGGGGATCACAACACAACTCTCTAAATATAAATTACACAAATCCTGGACAACAGACAAACCAAATAGCAAGAGTAGAAGCAACCCATCAAGAGACTAAACCAGTGAAGTCCGAAGACACGAGTAAAATCACCATATACACAAATGGCAAACTTATTACAAAAGTTATAAACAATTGGAAAACGGAAGGAAAATAGGTGGGAACAAAAAGAAATAAGATAGTACACAGAGGGCACTTCAAAGGGCTGACTGAACTTAAAATAAGCATATTCTTGTTCATTCAGGATTGATGAAAATGATGAGGCTTATAAATGAGCCAGAAAGAGAGCTAAAAAATGAAGGGACTCAAAATGTTTGCAATGTACTTTAATGCTGTAGGGACTACCCTGCCTAAGCTTGCCTGACAATCTCTGTACCATCTTCACTGTTAGTCTTTTTTCTTTGAGTTACATCTATATCCTTTGGCTGTGTTTAATCACTTTCTTACTCCCTACTCTTTCTTCTCCACGAGATCAAGGACTTTTTTTTCCATTGTCTTTAAATTCCAGGCACCTAGCTCAGTGCCTTGCTCTGTGGATACCTAATAATTGTGTCTTGAATGGAATTAGATTAGAATAAAATGTACTTTAGAGATCATCTGATCCAACACTTTCATTTTCTAGTGAAGGAGACTTGGGCCTAAGAAGGTGAAGTCAATTGGAAATGCTATATTTAATATTTTATTCATCCTTTCTCTCAACAATCACATACCTATTATGCAACAAGCCTGTTCTAGGTGCTGAGGATACCAAAAAAATGCAAAATTTGTTCTCATCTATGAAGGACTTTACATTCTACTGTAAATATAAGTAGATAGGGGCAAGTAGGTGGTGCAGTGGATGGAGCACTGGCCCTGAAGTTGGGAAGACTGAGTTCAAATCTCACCTCAGACATTTACTAGCTATGTGACCCTGGGAAAGTCACTTAACCTCAATTGTCTTAAGCATCTGAGGTCATCTTCAGTCATTCTGGTGTATATATCTCACCACTGGACCCAGATGGCTTTGGAGGAGAGACTAAGGCTGGTGACTTTGCACACCCCTCCCTCACTTAAATCCAATTCACTGCAAGTCATGACATCACCTCCCAATGTCATGGTCCTCTTCAACAACAATAAGTAGATATAAGATCATTTAAGGAAGGCAAGAGTACTAACAGCTAAAGAGTACAGGCAAGATTGTCCCAATGACCGTATACAGTAGCTTCAGCCAGAATCTGGGTAAGTTTGTATCCTAGGACCATTTTAGAGAAGGCTTGCCTTGTGTGGCAGTTACTTTTGGCAACAAATAAGTCTAGGAATTAATGCCAGGAGCTACATATAACCTCCCTCACTGGTCCAAAGGAATATGCTCAACCCTCTGTTCTTTGAGCCACCAGGGACTTGCCCAAGGAGCTCTGAGTGGAGAAATGGAGGTCTCTGGAGCCACAAGAGGAATGATTAGTGAGCTGTTAGGGTACTGTCTTTTCTCTCTGTGGGGATTCTCCATATGTTTACTATCAGGATGAATTAGTTCTTTGTGGATTTTAACTTTACGACCCTGTGTTTATTTGGAAAATACACATGCTTAGGAGGAGGACAAGGACTCCTGCAGAAGTGGGGAAAATGAGGTGAGAGAAGAGGACAGCCTGTTTTCCATGAGAGGCCCTCGGGGAAGGAGGGGGAAAGGGCAGCATGTGACCAAGGCCAGTTGTATCTGTCCATTTTATTTGAAAGCACACACTGTCCTGTACCCCTAAGCTCTTTTGTTCAAGCTAGTAGTGACTACGAGATTAGAACATGTTCATCCAAAAGGGCTTTTCTTTTCTGTTCCTCTTTTGTCCCTGATCTTCATTATTCAAGTCCTTCCTTGTCCGAGTGAATAGGAGAAAATGGAGGGGGACTAGAAGGAATTTTATCTGAACTCATCACTAGGGGGAAAAATATATCCTTTAAAAGAAACCAATTAGGGAAAGAACAATTAACTAAAGGAAAAATCTTTGCAGTAATTTTCTCTGATAATGGTCTAATATCTATGATATATAAAAACAAGATTAAATAAATGTTCGAAGGATCCTAGCAAACAGTTCTCAAAATAAGAAATGATACTATTAACAACCATATAAAAATGTCCCAAATCACTGATAATAAGAGAAATTAAATTTAAAACAACTCTGAGGTTCCATTTCACACCTGTAAGGTTGACAAAAATGGAAAGTAACAATTATTAAAGGGGCTTTGGGAGAATAGGTGCACTAATGCACTGTTGGTGGAGCTGTGTGTTTGATCCAGCCATTCAGGAAAGCAATTCAATTATACCCAAAAAGTCACTAACCTGCGCATATCCTTTAATCCATCTAAATCCTACAACTAGGCATATACCTCCAAAGTGATTAGAGAAATAAGGAAAATATCTAAATGTACAAAACTATTTATAATAGGTAATGTTTTACATAATTGCACATGTATAATCTATATCTGCTTACTGTCTCAGGGAGGGGGGAGGAGAGGGGAGGAAGAAGGGATAGAATTTAGAACTCAAGACTTCAAATAAAAATGTTATTTAAAAATATTTATAAACTGTTTAAAATACTATTAATATTGGGGAAATGCACAGAAAAGAAGGAAATTCAGAATGAAACACAGATGAGGACAGTTTTGAAAATAACATGGAATTTATTATATGTATGTCCACATATATTAAAGCAGAAGTAAGAAATGGAAAAATAATAAAATAAATATTTATAATAGCACTTTTTGTTGTAGCAAAAACTGGAAACCAAGAGGGTGCCAATCAATTGGGGAATGTCTGAATGAATGATGATATGTGAATATAATGACATTATTATACTGTAAGAAATTACAAAAGGGACAGATTTAAAGAATCCTTGGAAGATCTGTATTAATTGGCACAGAGTGAAGTAAGCACAGAGGAACAGTTTATATAATCACTAGATATTATAATGGGAAACAACTTTGAAAGATATAAGAAATCTGATCTATGCAGTGACCAGTCATGAATTCAGAAGATTAATGGTGAAATGTGTTTCACAGTTCTTGGAAAAGAGATGGTAAACTGTAGGTGCAAAATATTTGCTTATTATGCAAGGAAAGTTGTGGGGGAGGTGGATATTGATAATGAAGCAAAAAGGGAAAGAAGAATATACCAATGCAACATTCTTTTAAAAAACACACAGAAGAAAATGAGAGGAAGTTCAGAAGGAGCATAGACAAGGTGGGCTGTGTTAGCACTGCTATGTTAAATTTAATACTTTTTTAACCAAGCTGTTAAAGTATTAATCAGTAAACACCAATTAAGCACCTAGAATTAAGCACTAGGCACTGAACTGAGCACTGGAAATACAAAAAAAGAGGCAAAAAAATCGTCCCTGCCCTCAAAGAGCTCAATGCGGGAGACAACGTAAAAACAAATATGTATAAGTAAGCTATGTACAGGATAAATAGGAAATAAGTCAAAGATGGAAGGCACTAGAATTAAGAGAGGTTGGGAAAGGCTTCCTGTTGAAGGTGGGAATTTTAGTCAGTGAATGAAGAAAGCCAGGGAAGTCAGTAGGCAGATACAAGGGGAAAGAGCATTCCAGGAATTGGGGAACAGCCAGAGAAAATGCCTGGAGCTAAGAGATGGAACAGCCTGGAGGCCAGTGTCCCTGGATCAAAGAGTACATGTCTGTAAGATGTAAGAATACTGGAAAGGTAGAAGGAGGCTGGGACGGTGAATACCAACTAGAGGCTTCATAGAGATTCAAGATTTCATATACAAGTCTCTTTTTCTACTCTTTGCAAACTGAAATGTTCATTCTTGTTGATCGGACTGTCAGATTCACCCATCCAGATTCCAATCTCAATCCATTCACTTCTGCATCTGTTCTTCCTATTCCAAGTTCCCAGCATTTCAGTGCTCTTCATGTGCTCCCCACCATGATCCAGGAGTGATCTCAATTCTTGCTTTACCCTACCTTGCTTGGATAGGGAGGCAGCAATTTAATGTTCCTTTTCCTATTCCAGATACTTAGAAAGAAATCCCAATATGAAATTTGCTCGCTTGCACTCCCACTCCCTCCCTTTCTCTCTCTGTCTCTCTCTGTCTCTCTCTGTCTCTCTCTGTCTCTCTCTGTCTCTCTCTGTCTCTCTCTGTCTCTCTCTGTCTCTCTCTGTCTCTCTCTGTCTCTCTCTGTCTCTCTCTGTCTCTCTCTGTCTCTCTCTGTCTCTGTCCCCCCTCGCTCTCTGCCCCCCTCGCTCTCTGTCCCCCCTCGCTCTCTGCCCCCCTCGCTCTCTGCCCCCCTTTCTCTCTGCCTCCCTTTCTCTCTGCCTCTCTCTCTCTCTCTCTCTCTCTCTCTCTCTCTCTCTCTCTCTCTCTCTCCCTCTATCCCTCTTTCATTAGTAACATCTAAAAAGGGATTTGGGAACACCAAATGACTTTTCCTTCCCAGTCCACAACTTCACCTTTTAAATAATGGATGAAGTGATACTGGTAATTTGATTCCTACTTAATAAGTAGATAGGGCAGCTAGGTGCCACAGTGGATAAAACTCCAGATCTGTAGTAAGAAAGACCTGAGTTCAAATATAGCCTCCGATAAGTCACCTAACTGCTGTTTGCCTCAGTTTCCTCATCTATAAAATGGGGATAATAATAGTACCTACCTCTCAGGGTTGTTGTGAAGATCAAATAAGATTATATTTGTAAAGCACTTAGTACCTGGCACAAGGTAAGCACTATATAAATGTTAGTTATTATTATTAATAGCAACCCCTGCCTCACAGGAACATTGTGAGGATCCAATGAGAATGCATTTTACAAATCTTAAGAGTTATATGTCATATGGCAAAGTGGAAAGAGCTGGTCTCAGGGATAAGATTGGATTCAAGTCCCAATCTCATTTTCAACAGGAAGCCTTTCCCAACCTCTTTTAATTCTAGTGCCTTCCTTTTCCTATATGTTTCTTCTTTATCCTGTATATATGATTTGACTATACATATATTTGTCTTCTATTTCTCTGCCTGGTTTCAATTCCATGGAATTGAACTTTGAAACTCACTGCCATGCTACCAACTCAAGACTTGATCAACGTCACCTCCTTCAGCTTCTTCTCCCCTCTAATTGAAGGGTTGGAGGGTGGAGTAGCAAACTCCTTGCAATGCCTTCCTTTATAGAGGGCAGAGACTAAACTCTCAACTAACTCCACTTTGCATCTGCTGTTCTGTCTGGTTTCAATTCCATAGAACAAGTTTCCCCATGCTGAGTACCCCCTGGGAGCCCATCCCCCACTTTCCTGCTTCCTCTTGTGTGTTGCCCCCCCCATTAGATTGTAAGCTCCTTGAGGGCAGAGACTGGTTTTCTTTTTATTAATTGTATCCCCAACCTTAGCACAGTGTCTGACACACAGTAAGCACTTAATAAATGTTTACTGGATTGGAATGGATTTGCTGTCTTCCCTCATTACATTGTGAGCTCCTTGAGGGCAGGGACTATCATTTTTGCCTCTTTTTGTATCTCCAGCAATTAGCACCATTTCTGGCACATGGTGGGTGTTTAATAAATGTCTATTGAACTATACAGATAGACCTTTAAACATGAATGCTGTGGGGGCAGCTAGGTGGCCCAGTGGATAGAGCACTGGCCCTGAAGTCAGGAGGACCTGAGTTCAAATCCAACCTCAGACATGTAACACTTACTAGTTGTGTGACCCTGGGCAAGTCACTTAACCCCAATTGCCTCACCAAAAACAACAACAATAACAACAACAACAACAACAACAAAACAAAAAAACCATGAATGCTGCAATAATGAAGTCAAAAGGAGAAGTATATTAGCAGTTAGTTTTTCTCCAACAATTTGTTAGGGGACCAGAGCAGAAAAATACATTTAAACACAGGTTCCCCCATAGCAAATGTCTACTAAGGGAAGCTGGAAAACAAAGGAAATAAGAATACTGATGAGTTCTTGGGTTTTGATAGAAGGTAGAACTGGTCAATTGCTTCCTGAGAGTCATTCAAGTAAGAATAGTTATTTAGTGCCTATGGTATGCCAGCCTTGTGTGGAGAAATCAGAACTGAATTCCTACCATCACTCTCTGCTGAGTCCTATAACCACAAGGAAAAGGAAATATTGTCTTTTCTTGCATCCCAGACTGAGTGAGTTAGAGGGGCAGAATAAAATGTCACTCTGACCTGAAGGTTTGAGAGAATGCTAAAAAAAACCAATTATGAAAAATAATAACTAGCAGGCCACATAAATTAGAGCAACAATGTCAAAATGATAGGTACAGTTCTGTCCCTATTAAGTTGCTATGCACCATTGAGACTGGTAAACAAAAACAAAAGAAAAAGAAAGAAAAAATGGATGGGCCAGTGGCCATCTAAGGTCAGTACTTACTCAAGGCAAGAAGACATATTACACTATTTCTTGCTGTCCTCTTACATGGTATATGCTTATAATAAAGGATTGCCAAGTGATTATAACTATAGGATTCCAATTCGGTTGAATTCAATCACATACATAAGGGGGAAGTGAAAGGAATAAGCATTTATTAAGCACCTACTTTGTTCCATGCTGTCTTGTGACAGTCCTATAGCATGCAGGAGTCCCTCCTGGGAGGATGTGGGGTTCCCCTATTGACCCTTGCTTTCTACAGCTAGACTCACTGTGTCATACTCCCCCAGTGCAGATGTCAATAGGTTAAGTCTTAGTCTAAGTAACCAGTTTCTATCTAAGGAAAGCATAGTGGACCAGCCAGAGACGTTGGAGGAAAGAACCCCTTAATGAGTTCAGGTGCTGAGCATAACGTGTAAGATAATGTGCAAAGCTTTATTGTAAGCAAGTAGGAAGAAAAGGAAGGAGAGAAAGTAAATACTGTGCACGTGTACAAGAACATGACCCCTGATTGACTGAGAGAATAGTAAGTCATGATATTATATACCTGCTTGCGGAGAAGCAGAGATGTTTGGAGTATTTTGAGAGAAGTGGTTGGGAGAGGCAAACAAACTTTTGAATGGCTACTGGAAGCCCTCAGAGCCACAGACATGTGGTGCATCAGTGTCCAAAACATTCCTCCACTTCTATTCTTTACAACCCTATGTACCGCTAAGAGGAGACTTTCCTTGATACTGATCTCTCTCTCTCCTTGGGGAGCTGAAATCTCTCTCAGTTGCTCTGTAGTTTCTTTGGTCTATTGTAATCCATATAACTTCCTCAATTTCAATTTACTGCTTGGTTCGATAAAGAGATATATTCGAAATGTGTCATGTTCTCTTGTATAGTAGTGTTTGGAGAGAGCAAGCTCATCTGAGAGTATAACCTAAAAGCTGACACTCTTTGAGAATAATCATGACAAATGGTTTTTTATCCCAAATGCATTATCATATGCCTAGACAATAAGTATTTGAAGTATGATAGATGGATATAATTCTAGCCTGATACCCTGCTTGAAGATAGGGAAGGGAAAGAGCAAATGCACAGCCACAGTCCTCTTCTTATGCTCCACAAAGGCAGAAGTGACTATTCATCCTTGGAGAGAGTTAAGCCAGATCCTAGGACTAATATCTATCCAAGACAAACGAGCTAAGCAGTTTTTTTTTTTAATTTAGATAGCCCCACATGCAGATCCTACAGATCTTTTATCTTTATCTAAATTGATCAGTTTGTATGCTAATTAAAACAAAATGCAAACAACTTTAAAAGAATAAACAAGCAGATTGGAAAACCATGAAGAGGTTTTGTTGTTGTTGAATCGTTTTTCAGTTGTGAACCCCATTTAAGGTTTTCTTTGCAAAGATACTGGAATGGTTTATCATTTCCTTCTCCAGCTCATTTTACAGAGGAAGAAACTGAAAGAGTTAAGTGACTTGCCCAGGGTCACACAACTCATAAGTGATTTGAACTTGAGAATGCGTCTTGCGGCAGCTAGGTGGCCCAGTAGATAGAGCATTGGCCCTGGAGTCAAAAGGACTTGAGTTCAAATTTGGCCTCAGACACTTGACACTTACTAGCTGTGTGACCCTAGGCAAGTCACTTAACCCCATACTCTCACTTTCTAACCCCCTGCCCAACATCCTCTCCTAGTACTGTGCTTTGGTGAACACCTCTTGAGAGCCTCTCAGTCTTTCCAAAGATGGAGGGGAAAAAAAACAACCAACCAACTACCTTTCCCAGTAACTAATGCAGCCAGGCTTTGAGAACCTTCTCTCTGCCCACAGAGGAATTCGTTTCCCCAAAACCTTGATACCCGTGATAATAATAATAATAATAATAATAATAATAATAATAATAGCTAGCCCTTACATAGTGCTTTAAAGTTTGAAAAGTGCTCTACACATTATTTCACTTGATCATCAGAAGAATCTTGTGAGGTAGGTGCTATGATTATCCCCATTTTACAGATGAGGAACTGAGTTTGGGAGATGTTAAGTTCCTTGCCCACAAGGGTGGCTAGGTGGCACAGTGGGTGGAGTGTTGGCCCTGGAGTTAAGAGGACTTGAATTCAAATCTCACTTTGGACACTTACAAGCTGTGTGACCCTAAGCGCGTCATTTAAGCCCAATTACCTTTAAAAAAAAAAACAAACTAGGGCCATCTCCAGTTGTCCTGATATATATCTTTCCACTGGACCCAGACAGTTCTGGAGGAGAGAGTAAGGATGGTGACTTTGCCTAGCGCTCCCTCACATAAATCCAATTCACTGCATGACATCACCCCAATGTCATGGTCCCCTTCCAAAATGAAGGACAAACAACAACAATCCTGAGGAAATTCCTTGCACACTCTCACATAACTAGTGTTTGAGGCAGGATGGGAAATCAAGTCTTCCTGACTCTAAGTTCAGAGCTCTAGCCAGCTTTGAAGTACAATTTCTTTTTGAAACATTTTAATGTATTTCTTAGGGTTTTATATAACCTTTCTTTTCTTTTGAGACTGTATCTCCTCTTTCCCCCAGGATGAAATGCAGCCACTCACAGTGCCACTACTGATGGACAGAGGAGTTTTAACTTGCTCTATTTATGATCTATCAACTTCATTTTCAAATATATCTCTCCCTACTCCCCTGCCCAGAAAGTCATTTCCTTGTAACAAAAAAATATATAAAAGAAAAAGAGTAAGGGGAACATTTCAGCAAAAGTAGCTAAAACATCAGCTGGGTATAACAATATATTCAATGTCCCCCATCTCACCAATAAGGTGAACCTATTTCCCACCAGCTAGACTGATTTGGGATTTCCCTGTGCTGAATTCATTCCTCCACCCCAATTGCCAGTTTATTTTTGTGTATCATCTTCCCCCATTAGATTGTAAGCTCATTAAGGTCTTTATTTTTATTTCTATATGTATCCCCAGTACTGACACATAGTAGGCACTTTGTTATTGTTGTTGTTTCAGTAACGTCCAACTCTTTGTGACCCCATTTGGGGTTTTCTTGGCAGTGGTTTGCCATTTCCTTCTCCAGTTCATTTTATAGATGAGGAACTGAGGCACACAGGGTTAAGTGATTTGCCCAGGGTCACACAGCTAGTAAGTATCTGAGGACACTTAAATGCAGATCTTCTTGACTGCAGGCCTGGCACTCTATCCATTGTGCCACCTATCTATCCCAGTAGACATTTAATAAATATTTATTGATTGGCTGAGGCTGACATGTTAATCATCATATCATTCAGTTTTATTATTCTTTCCATTTACATTCTCCTAATCCAATCCAATAAACATTTATTAAGGGCCTGCAATGTTCCAGGCATTGTGCTAAGTGCTGGGGATGCAATTACTAAAAAGACAGTCTCTGCCCTCAAGAAGTTTACAATCTAAAGATTACAGTCTAACCATTATTGTATTTTGTTTTCATAGTTCTGCTTACTTCATTTTACATTAGTTCATATATCTTCCCATCCTTCGACAAATTCATAAGGTATTGTTTCAAGCAAGGTATGGGGCAGCCGGGGGAATAATAGCAGCAAGGAGATTTAGCAGACATTCAGTAACTAGGAACAGGGGCAATGGAGGCAGTAAGAGGAAAAGAATTTGTTTTATGTTTGTGTTTCTCTATGTGTAGGTGTATTTAGATGTGGATAGGTGTGAAATGATTGTTTGAAATAGGGTAGAGGGAAGAATTGTCTTTGGCTATTGAATTCTAAGAGGTACAGACACACACACACATTTTGCATATTCTTTGGAGAGGAGAAAGTGTTACAGGAGACACACCACTGTAGCATAGACAGATACAGTGATAAACCAATTAGGAACACCCAAAGCTAGAAGTCTACTAGAAGCTCTAGCCATTAGCCTGCATTTGAGCCTTGTCTGGGACTGGCTTCTACATTCCCACCACTTGAGATTCAACAGCCCCTCTTCCCTTGAGGTAGTGCTGACTTTAGAAACTTGCCAGACAGCTATCTCAGAGAGAGACACAAGGCATCGGACCAGGTAGTGAAGGAATCTTGACATGAGTCTGGTAGGAAGGAAGTTTATCAGAACCTCTAAGAGTCTGGTTATCAGTTTATTCTTAAGGAAGGGTATTGTTTGTATCGTTAGCCTCTTTTAATAAAGTTTGTACATGCTGAGAAGTGCAAGTCTAATGAGTGTTTCCCTTTCACTAGTTAGCCCATATAAAAGAAAGAAAGCTGTAAGAGGGCACTGTGCTTTACAATTTATCAATGGATTTGAATGCTAATGTCCTTCCTGGCATTCCATGATTAACCAGAATTGATGCAAAATTAAACAGAAAAAGAAAGCTTTAAAATTAAACAGAAAATCCCAGAAGGAATTCTATAGAAAAAAGAAGACTCACTTTCCCTAACGAATACAAATAACCAGAAGGTAGAAAAGTGATTTAAAAATTTATCTTTCCTACATTCCTGTTCTAAATGTCTCTGCCTGAAGAAAGAGAATAATGTCATAAAATCTTTTCAGCAATGGATTTCTGTGGTGATCCAAAAATGACACCATTTTATAATAATCAGTAATGGGTGGGAGACCACTAGGTGTAATGGATTGAAAGCTGGTCTAAGAGTTAGAAGACATAAATAGGGTCAAGCCCTAATTCAGACACATGCAGGCTTTGTGAGTATAGGACCACAAGCTGTAAAAAAGTTACAACTTCATATGGTAGAGAGTTTCTATGCCTGAAATCATAGATCTGGACCCTCCCTCCATCCCACTCCCAAAAAGTGGTTATCTGTTCAAAGACCTCAAAAGACTGAGAAACTCACCACCACTAAAGGCAGTCCATTTTACTTGTAACGATTGGAATGATGCCACCTGCTGGAAACTTACTGTAGGAAAGCTCCACCATGAGGAGAAGGCCTCTGAAGGCAAGGCCATGCAGCTTTTCTTTGGCTTCAGGAAGTGACATTTGCTTGTGGGAGGAAGAGTGGGCGAGGCTGGCACTCTCCCTCTCTTTTGTTAGGACTCTGGTGGAGAGTGGAGTGAGAAATGTGCTCTCCCTTTAATAGATAGACGAATCTAGGCCTTTCTCTACCAAATTCTTAATCTCCTTAATAAATACTTAAAAGTCTAACTCTTGGGGGCAGCTAGGTGGCGCAGTGGATAAAGCACCGGCCCTGGATTCAGGAGTACCTGAGTTCAAATCCAGCCTCAGACACTTGACACTTACTAGCTGTGTGACCCTGGGCGAGTCACTTAACCCCCATTGCCCTGCAAAAAAAAACCAAACAAACAAACAAACAAACAAAAAGTCTAACTCTTGCTAAAGCTTATAATTCATTGGCGACCACTCATTAGATATTTTAGGCAGACAAGCTAGAATTTTAGCCCCTTACATACTTTTGGACAACTCTGTTAGTTGTTATCAGGGATTGGGAAAGAGGAAGTTAACACTGGTATGGGTGTCAAGATTCGAATACAAATCCTAGTTCAGACACCAGTTATGTGGCTTTCAGGGAACCTTTTAATGTTTCTTCACCTACAAAATAAGGGCATTGGACTTCAGTGACCTAAGACTCATTCAATTCTAATTCCAATGCAGAGCCTTCCTCAGAGATTTCAAGAGTTCTTATCATAGCTATGTCCAAGGCAAGAAACTGAGGCGTAAAGCCAAAGACCGCATCTGCTGGTTTATGCCAATTCTAGTATAACCAATGAAATTACACAGAATGTGGCATCTGAGGGCAGGCAACTTACAAGATATTCTTTGTCTCCTATAGGTACTCATTCTATTTTGATGCTTAACTTTATCAACATATTTTCTCAAGTAGTTTATCATAGTTTCTTGGAGGAATATATTTTATGGAGGCACAGAACTCTGAATGTGTGTTTAGTGAATCATCTGCTAATAATTTCATGAATAATAAAAGAACAGAAGAACAGAAAGACCCAGCCATTTTCCATCTTATTGGAATTCATTTACATGCTTAATGAGGCTAAATTAAATATTAAGACAATGGTATAGTGTCTTATAGGAAAACTAAGAAAATTATAAAGTTTCTCACAGAAAGAAAAAGTATATGTAACCTACATCCTAGGATCCCCTAGATATGAGCTTATCTAAGCCAAGTCATATCTTGAAAGGCAACTCAAAAGATCATTTTCTTTTTGACTCATTTACTCTCACTCTTGGAAATCTCAGAATATCTCACATCTAGGCCTCCCAAATATAAATGACTCTTTACAGGTAATAAAAGTAACAAATTATGCTGGGGAAAGGACAACCATTATTTCAACCCATAGAAAATGCAGAGGATGGAAAGGATTCATTGGAAAAAATAAATAATATGAAAAACACATAAAGTAACCACAGTAGTCCATGATCAGTACCATGCTCCTCTCTTTCCATTGGTTCCTACTTTTTATAGGGTCCTCAGAACCTAGGTGGCACAGTAGATTGAGTGCCAAGCCTGGAGATGAGAAGACTTGGGTTCAAATTTGTCCTTAGACACTTACAGTGTGACCCTGGGCAAGTCACTTAACCGTCTTTGCCCGTTTCCTCATCTGTAAAATGAGCTAAAGAAGGAAACAGCAAACCACTCCAGTATCTTTACCAAGTCACAAAGAGTGGGATGACTGAAACAACTCAGCAACAACAGAAACTCCAAGCTCATCACTACACTAGGATTTGGACCCCATGTGGAAGAGCATTATGCAATCTTTCACCAAGACTCACAACACTCTCTGTGACTTAGCATCTCTAGAAAGAAAAAATACTTGGGGCTGCTGGTCAGATCCTAACAATATTCTAACAAATAACTTTTCTCACTCCCCACTCTGACTTTCTAAGAGCTTGGACTACCAAGTAAATGTATTTAGTGAAACTGTAAAAGTAAACCCCTTCCCATTAGACCCACATTGTCCAAATAACTCAGTATGATAGTGGAATACAAAGTTCATGTCCTTTGCCTGAATATTGTGGCTGTAGTACCTTGGAGGATTGTCATAGTAATGCTAAGCCAATATGGACAATATTCCTCTCTCTCCGAGAGGCAATACTAGTCAGGAAATTCCTCTTATCTCAATAGAGAGACAGATGCCCAAACTCAAAATCGGGGTGCCTCAGAAGGCAAGCCCTGAGACCAATAGTACCCAGGAAATCTGGCCCCCTTTTCTTTCTCTAGCTAGAAAGAAGGTCAGATTCCAGGACTCTCGAGAGGCTTGAGACTCAGAAATCTATCCCTCAGAAACCTGAGGCTCAAGAAGTCATTGTCCAGAGCACATGGCCAATTACATATCTGCCTCAGCCATTGGCCTCTTGAAAGTTGCCACTGACAGTTTCCATAAGTGAAATTCAATATGGGAAATCCCAATAATACCTGTTATATTTGCAAAATCCCTGCAGAAAAGAAGGGAAAAGGCAAAAAAAACTTTGAGTCTTACCTGAGTCCATTTTATAGGCCAGCAGAAAGGGGTGGATCCTCTCGTAAGAGTCTGACTTGCCAACACCTAAGCCTAACTCACCTCATTCATCTTGAAACAGCTCCCATTGGTGAAACCTATTCTTCAGGTGTATGAAAGGGGAACTCTAAGCTAACCTATTCAACTTTGGGGCAAAACCACTCACTGAAACTTAGATTTCTTTAGTCATCTCAACAAAGCTCAAATGTATATGTTCCTATCCTCCTTAGAAAGATGCTTTCAAGAATCCTGAATAGTCACTCCTCCCCATAAATTTGTCAAGCTGATTAGTGAAATCCCTGAATTAAAACCTTATATGTATAAATAGAAGAAAGGACTATGAGAATGAAAATCCCTATATATCAAAAAGATTTCCACAACAAAAATCCAATACAACCAAAAAATTGGACTGTCCTTTAGAGTAGTGGAAATGTGATTTTCTCTGCAGTAAAAAGTTTACCAACTTCAAAAATAAGGGATTTCTCTTACTCCAACCATATTTTCATTAATGAATATGGCTGAGAATTAGGGGTTATTTCAGATAATTTTTGTTCTAAACCTACTTTCACTTAAACTGAAGTCATGGCTAGTTTTACCCTGAAATGATCTCAATAATGCCTCCAATTCTCCCACACTTTTCTTTGTATAGAGCTTCACCACTCTTCTCCAGGGTTCAGCTGGATCTCACCTTCAGTCACACATTTTGCAGAGCAATAACCGAGCTGAGATTGAATAGCTGATGATCCCCACCTGAAGTTTCATAGCTGCTCTCTGAGAAGTGCATTTGATGAGTCTGTCTCCTAGAACAGCCGTTTAATCTACTGCTTTATCTGACACCACAACCCCCAACACCAAGCTTCTCTTTGCAGAGAGGGAAGTCTCATGGGTGCAGGTCGGGGGAGGGCAGGTGCTGAATAAAACAGACTAGTCACCTATTTACTGATCCTAGGGATTTCAGGTGTTCCTAACTAACATTTTGCCCTCTTAGTGCCAATTAAGAGAGCATTCTACTACAGTGCCAAACCCATTCACAGCCCCTTGATTGAGACACCAATCCAGGATAACTATTGTTTATTACCAAGGTTCTTGTTAAGACCCCATGAGCATCACTACCACCTTTCCTGATCTTGGACAAGAACAGTGAGTTTTGAACAATGGATTAAAACTCTGAGTAAGGCTTTTGTTCCATGACTTTCTGCCAAATGAAAACTTCCTTCCTTTAAAATTATCTTCCAGGGGCAACTAGGTGGCACAGTGAATAAAGCACCCACCCTGGATTCAGGAGGACCTGAGTTCAAATCCAGCCTCAGATTCTTAACACTTACTAGCTATATGACCCTGGGCGAGTCACTTAACCCTCCTTGCCCCAGCAAAAAACAAAAACAAAAACAAAAAACTATCTTTCTTTTTTTGGTATGTGTCAAATGTCTGAGGCCAGATTTAAACTCAGGTCCTCCTGAATCCATGGCTGGTGCTTTATCCACTGTGCCACCTAGCTGCCCCTAAAACTATCTTCCTTGCTATGAATTCACCCAACCATTGTGGAATACATAATTCTAGAATTATGCCAAGAAATTGATTAAAATGACCATACCCTTTACCTTGGGCATATGGCCCAAGGAGATCAAAGATGGGGAAAAGGTCCCATGTACATCAAAACATTTATAGGAGCACTTAAATTTAAATTTTATTTTTTCTAATTATATTTAATTATAATTTCTAACATTCCTTTTTTTAAAAAATTGAGTTCTGAATTGTCTGTCTCCTTTCTTCCCTTCCCCCTTCCTTGAGAAGGCAAACATTTTGATATAGATTATATATGTGGAGTTATGCAAAACATTTCCATAATAGCCATGTTATGAAAGAAAACACAGACCCCTCTCCCCCTCTTCCAAAAAAAAAAAAAAGGAAAAATAAAGAAAGGGTTTTTTAAAGTATGTTTTGATCTGTATTCTGACTCCATTAGTTCTTTCTCTGGAACCACATAGCATTTTTCATCATAAGTCCTTTGGAATTTTCTTGGATCATTGTATTGCTGAGAAAGGCTAAGTCATTCACATGGTCTCCTGGTTCTGCTCATTTCACTTTGTATCAGTTCATCTAAGTCTTCTCAGGTTTTTCTGAAACCATCCTGCTTGTCATTTCTTTTAGCACAGTAGTATAAAAACACTTTTTTGTCATAGCAAAGAATTGAAAATGAAGTTAGCTATCAACTGAGAAAAGGTTAAACAAATTGTGCCACATGCATGTAATGGGATATTCATTATAACAGTGTAAGAAACAGTATGATGAATTCAAAGAAGCATAAGAAAGTATATAAACTGATGCAAAGTAAAATAAAAAGAACCAAGAATATAATATACATAATGGCTACAACAATGGAAATGGAAAAAAAATGAAAAATGAAATTGAATTAAATTTATTAAATTTAATTATCAAAATTAAAATTATCAAGCTTGGTCCTCTCATTCTGAAAGGAGTGTGTTTCCCTCCCTTCTTTGCAGAGATGGGAGATTATGAAAAATGAACTTTGCTTATGTTGTCAGATATTATTGATGTATTGGTTAGTTTTTGCTGAACTGCTTTTTTCTCTCTTCTATTCATTACCAAACATGACTCTCTAGAAAGGACAAAAATGGGCAGGGGTTAGGATATGTGTAGAAATACAAGGCATATAAAAACAAAAGGTATAAATAAAACTAAAAGAAAAGAAAACCCACCTCCTTCCATAAAGCCTTTCCCTCATCAACCCACCTGATCAATTCTGTTGCCCCAATTATCCCTCAGGATAATTTATGCCTTAGTATGTGAGAAAGACTGATGGACAAGGAGTCAGGAAACCTGGGTTCTAGCTTTGGTGTTTCTACTATCAAGCTATATGATTATAGTAAGTCACTTCCCTCTCTGAGACTGAGTGTTCTTATGTGTAAAAATGAAAGAATTGGAATAAATCAAGGGTTCTTAACTTCAAGTCCATGAACTCCTTAGGGGTCCTTGGATAGATTTCAGAGGGTCTATGAGTTTGAAAGAGAAAAAAATTATATTTGTATTTCAATATCATTGGCTTCCTTAATAATGTTATTCATTTTATTTGATGCATTTAAAAACATTATTCTGGAAGGAATTCATAGGCTTTCACCAGTCTGCCAAGGGCTCCATAGCACACACACACAAAAAAAAATGTTAAGAATCCCTGGACTTAACTGTCACTAAGGTCCCTTCCAGTTCTAACATTTACATTCTGTAGCCTACCTCTACACATTTATTTCTTTTTACCATGTGTTCTTCCCAGTCTCAATACTAAAAAGTAAAAATGTCAACAACATTTATTAGGTATTCACTAATTTTCAAGTGTAGATTCCCTAAGGGTAAGTCTGATGCTTCCTTTTCCATTTGTATTCCCTGACATAATATCTTGTGCAGAAGTTTTCACCAAATGAAAGCTACTGAGTGCACATAACTAACCAATGTTTAATTTTTCTATTTATTGTTGTTGTTGTTGTTCAGTCATTTTTAATTGTTTACAACTCTTAATGATCCCATTTGAGGTTTTCTTGGCAGAGATACTGGAAAGGTTTACCATTTCTCCAGCTCGTTTTATAGAGGAGGAAACTGGCAAACAAAGTTAAGTGACTTGCTCAGGGTTATACAGCTAGGAAGTGTCAGAGGCTGGATTTGAACTCAGAAAGATGTCTTCCTGATTCCAAGCCAGCACTCTATCCAGTGTGCCACCTAGCTGTAGTACAAGTTCAATAAATATTTATTAATTAAATTAAATTGAATGCATATATATTATTACCTCACTGATGACAATCCCACAATGGCAAACAAGGGAAGGAGTGGGAAAATACTATAAAGCACTATCTGACAAAAGACAAAGTATTCACAACACATGAGGGAAAATTGCAGCCACATTGGAAAAGCCAGGTTCAAGCTGTAGTTTGTCATTGTCAGTCACTTGACACACATTAAGTGGTTTCTCTGTGCTAGGCATGTGCTAAGTGCCAGGGATAGAAAGAAACATAAAGTAACTATATGACCAGAACTTCAAAACACTTTTCACAGAAATAAAATCAGATCTAAACAATTGGAAAAATATTAATTGCTCATGGGTAGGCAGAGCCAATATAATAAAAATTACAATCTTACCTAAGTTAATTTATTTATTTAGTGTTATACCAATCAAACTATGAAAAAATATTTTATAGAGCTAGAAAAAAATAATAACAAAATTCATCTGGAAAAACAAAAGTTCAAGGATATCATGGGAATCAATGAAAAAATACGAAAGAAGGTGGTCTAGTAGTACCAGATCTCAAACTGTATTATAAAGCAGTAATTATCAAAACAATCTGGTACTGGCCAAGAAATTGAGAGGTAGATCAGTGGAAGAGAATAGATAGAAATTACACTATAGTAAATGACTATAGTAATCTACTATATCATAAACCCAAAGATCCAAGTTTGACAAAAACTGCTGAGAAAACTGGAAAACTGTATGGCAGAAATTAGGTATTGACCAGCATCTCACACTATATACAAAAATAAGGTCAAAATGGGAACATGATTAACACATAAAAGATGATACCATAAGCAAATTAATGGAATATGGAATCATTTATCTGTCAGATTTATGGGCAGGGGAAGAATTTACGACCAAAGAAGATATAGAGAATAAAATTAAATGTAAAATAGATCATTTTGATTATATAAAATTAAAAAGCTTTGCACAAACAAAACTAATATAACCAAGATTACAAGGGAAATAGAAAACTGGGAAAGAATTTTTGAAACAAATATCTCTGATAAAGGCCTCATTTCTCAAATATATAGAGAACTGAGTCAAATTTATAAAACTACAAGTCATTCCCCAGTTGATAAATGGTCAAAGGATATGAACAGGCAGTTTTCAGACAAAGAAATCAAAGCTATTTATAATCATATGAAAAAATGCTCTGGATCATTATTGATCAAAGAAATGCAAATTAAAACGAATCTGAGGTATCACTTCACATCTATAAGAGTGGCAAATACAACAAAAATGGAAAATATTGGATGTTGGAGGGGACGTGGGAAAGCTGGGATGCTAATCAACTGTTGGTAGAGTTGTGAAAAGTTCCAACCATTCTAGAGAGCAATTTGGAACTATGCCCAAAGGACATAGAAATGTGCATGCCCTTTGATCCATCAATACCACTGCCAGGTTTTTATACCCCAAAGACATCCCCAAAGAAGAGAAAAAGACCTATTTGTACAAAAGTATTTATAGTAGCTCTTTTTGTGGTGGCTAAGAATTCAAAATCAAAGGAATGCCCATCAATTGGGGAATGGCTAAACAAACTGTGATATATAATGGTGATGGAATATTATTGTGCTATAAGAAATGACAAGCAGGAAGACTTCAGAAAGGCCTGGAAAGATGTATGAAATGATGTATTGTGAAGTGAGCAGAACCAAGAGAACATTGTACACAGAAACAGTAATGTTGTTTGATGATGAATCGTAAATGACTTGACTATTCTCAACAATACAATGATCCAAGACAATCCCAAAGGACCAATGATGAAACATACTATCCACCTCCAAAGAAAGAACTGATATTGATGAAACAGACTTAAGTATGCTATTTTTCACTTTCTTTCATTTTTTCTTTTAATCAAGTCTTCTTGTACAAAATGAAAAATATGGTAATGTTTTATATAATCATACATGTATAACCCATATTTGATCATTTGCCTCCTCAGGGAAAGGGAGGAGAAGAGGAAGGGAAAGAAGGATAAAAATTGGAACCCAAAGCTATAAATAAAAATGTTTATTATTTAAAATAAAGAAACATGAAAGATAGTCTCCTGTTCTCAAAAAACACAGAGTCTAACTGGGGAGACCACAAGTCAACAACTATGTACAAATAAACTATGTATAGGATAAATTGGAAATAATCAACAGAGGGAAAGCATTGCAATGAAGAGAGATCAAGAAAAGGTTCCCATAGAAGGAGGGGTTTTAAATGGGACTTGAAGAAGGCCAGGGAAACCAGGAGGTGGAGATGAGGATGGTAGAGCATTCTAGACATAAGGAACAGCCAAGGAAAAATGCCCAGAACTGGGAAACAATGTGTTGTTTGAGGAACAGTGAGGAGGTTAGTGTCACTGGATTGCAGAGTGTGTGTGGGTATGAGTTGTAAAAAGACTGGAAGGGAAGGGCAGGTTATGAAGAGCTTTGCATGTCAAACAGAGAGTTTTGTATTTGATACTAAGGGTAATAGGAAGACACTGGAGTTTATCGAGTAGCGAGATGGCATCGTCCAACCTACAGTTTAGAAAGATCACTTGACAGTTGAGAGGAGGACAGACTGAAGGGAGATTTGTGGCAGAGAGGCCCACCAGAAGGCTATTACAATACTCTAAGCATAGGATGATGAGGGCCCATACCAAGATGGTAGGAGTGTCAGAGAAGAGAAGGATGCATATTTGAGAGATGTTACCAAGGTAAAATTGACAGGCCTCAATAATACATCAACTGTGGGAGGTGAGAGTGAGGAGTTGAGGGTGGCACTTAACTGTGAGCCTAGGGAACTGGGAATATGGTGGTGCCCTCAACAGTAATATGGAAGTTAGTAAGATGGGAGGACTTGGGGGGAAAGATAATGAGTTTCAGTTTTGGACATGTTGAGTTTAAGATGTCTATGAGACAACCAGTTCAAGCTATCCAATAGGAAGTTGGAGATGTGAACCTAGAGGGGGGCAGAAAGGCTGACCAGTAGATCAGTAGATTTCAGGATCATCAGCATAGAGATGGTAATTGAATTCATGTGAGCTGATGAGATCACCAAGTGAAATGGTATGGAGGGAGAGCCCAGAACAGAGCTCTCTATAGGGTACCCAAGGTGGTCAGGTGCAACCTATATGACAGTCTAGCAAAGGAGACTGAGGACTAGTCAGATAGGTAGAAGGAAAACCAGGAGAGAGTGATGTCATGAAACCCTAAAGCAAACTATGTGAAGACCCTATTCTTTGACCTAGGGCTGAATCAGTGGTCTTCTCTCGCAGGTTAGGAAGATAAATCTACAAACCCTCCACCTAAGGACTGAGATCCATTTCTCAGATTCCTTCTCAGGGAATTGGGTTCAAAGCAACTGAACTGAGGCCCTGTTTTTCTCACGGGGGCTGAGTCTCAGATACCCTCTCCAAGGAATGTATTGGGCTGGGAGAAATCTGAGTTACAGACCTACAACCCCTGTACTGAAGACTGTCATATAGAGGTAGGTAGGAAAGATAAGCTGTACTATTTCCTCCTACTCTGCCATCTTGGCTATTGTCCAGGTCTTTACTCCTGAAATCTCACCTTGCAAAAGTGAAAGTAGAATATGGATAACTCAGGTTATTGTGACTCCAGGCCTGGTACTCTATCCATTGTACCACCCAGCTGCCATCTAACTCGCATCTAAACCATCACAAATTCCAAATGTTTAGAGACTATACCATAAAAGTATTTGTTGAAAGACTCACAGATGATAGGTAGTTATGTGCAAAAAGGATTAGATTTGGTTTGCTTGATCCTAGAAGTCAGAAGTAGGAGTGAGGGGGAAGAGTTACAAAGAGGTAAATTTGTGTTTAATGTAAGGATAAATTTTCTAAAACTTAGAGCTACCTCAGAGTAGAGTGTGTTGAGGGAAGAGGTTTCTTATCACCAGAGGGCAAGCAGATTACTTGCCTTACCATTTATAGGGTTTATAGTTTGAGGGCCCTCTTGTTGTTATTCAGTTGTGTATGATTCTTTGTGACTTCATTTGGGTTTTTCTTCAAAAAGATACAGTGGTTTGCCATTTCTTTTTGCAGCTTATTTTATAAATGAGGAAACTGAGGCAAAGAGAGTGAAGTGACTTGCCCAGGGTCACACAGCTAGTATAGGAGGCTAGATTTGAACTCAGAAAGATATGTCTTCCTGATCCCAAACCCAGCTTGCCCCTATTGGGCCTATATCACTCAGCTATAGAGGAGATTATTGTTTGGGCATAGGTTGGACTAAATGAACTCTGAGGTTTATTCCAATTTTGAGATGTTATGAGTCTGTTTCTGTACTAACAGTCTCCAAAAAGGCAACTGTATTGGAAGAAATAGGACCAAGGCTCTAATTTCTTGACCTTTGAGAACATATAGACCATCTTGACCTGTTTCAAGAAAATTTGCAATTTGCTGCCCTAGATGGCAGGCAAATAATTCCCTTGAGAGTGAGAAGATAATTGCATTTTAATCTACTATATTGTGATACAATGAAAAACATCTTTAGAATTCTGGGACTATACCTTGCACCCATGTGATTTTTACCTACACCAGTGTTCGAAGCAGTGAGAAGGAAAAAGAATTGTAACCAAGATACATTTAACTTTGGTCTTACCACAAATAAGTTAAGCTTACTTCTGACCAGCACAATAAACAGCTAATTTCGTGCCTGAGGCAAGAGCGCAGCCTGTGCCCCTATATCCTAATGGCACGGTGGGATTGGAATTTTCTGGACCCCTCAGCTTTGCACAACTTGAGTAAACGCCTCACTTGTTATGGATCTGCCATTGACATGTTGGAGGGTCAAAGGGGAACAGCTTAGTAGTGTCGACTTGATATTCTTCTTATAAACTGAGAAAATTCAACCAACCAATTGATCAATAAGCATTTATTAATTACCTACTATGGGCCAGGCATGGTGCTAGATGCTAGGGGATCAAATACAAAAATTAAACAATCCCTATAAAATGGGGGGAGGTGGGGTTATACTCTGTTGGGGGAGACAAAATCCAATCTCCATTAAAAATGGCGAGCCTTAATTTACCAGCTCACGCAGGGCACACAAAGATGAATGACACAATACTCCTGCCCTTATGGACTTAGAATCTACTTGGAAAGATAGAAAAAATACATAAAATATAAAATATGCATAAAACATTGATGTACATAAAAAGATAGGAAGGTGGCATGTGTTAGGTTAAATGAGGGGTACAAATTCTAATCTAGCTTTTAAATTTAGTGATCATTAAAATCTGGGTAGGTAGATGGCACAATGGGATCTGAATTCAAATCAGGCCTCAGACTAGCCATGTGACCCTGGGCAAGTCATTTAACCCTGTTTGCCTCAGTTTCCTCATCTAGCAAATGAGCTGGCAAAGGAAATGGCAAACCAATCCAGTATCTTTGCCAAGAAAATTCCAAAGGAGTCACAAAGAGTTGGATACTACTTAACAACCATTATGGGGGTAGTTGGAAAGGCAATAATGGAGAAGGTAGGATCTAATCCATCTCTTTAAGGAATAATGGAATTTAGCCAAGAAGAGAATAAGTAAAATGGTCTTCAAGATAGGGAAAAGTCTTAGAAATACAGTCATCTTTTTCCCTGCTCTGGCCAATCCACCAAATCCATTCAGTGCTAAAATCTGCTACGATACCTCTCCCCATTCATCCCACTCTTTCCATGACTACTTATTATCACCACTTTAACTCAGACCTTCATTGGTTCTCACCTATATTGTTTTGACAGACCCCTAATTTGTCTCTCCCCATCTATTCCAGTCTCTCCTGCATCTAAGCCATCCTTTATAACCACTGCCATATTCATCTTCATAAAACACACCTCTAATCATGTTACTTGCCTTTTCAAAAAGAATCCCTGGTTTCCTATTGTCTGCTAAACAAAATTCAGACTTCTTAACATAACATTCAAGGTAATAATCTTTTTTCAATCTACTACTTTTTAAATTTATTGATTTCCCTCTACCCACCCTACTCTTGAGTCAAAGTTACTGTTTCATGATTACCCCATATCTACTTCTGCATCTTTATTCCTCCTGGAAAGCATTCCTGAATCTCTCAGTGGAAATTTTACCCATCTTTTCCAAGAGAGTTCAAATATTAGTCAGTCAACAAACATTTATTAAACACCCACTATGTGCCAGGCACTGTGCCAAGCACTGTGGATATAATTGTAAGAATATTCATCCCATTATATAATGTAACAGATACTATTATATAAGGAAAGGAAAGACAGTCCCTGGTCTCAAGGTGCTCACAGTCTAATGGGGAAGGCTACACGCAAATAAAAGTACAAACAAGATATGTAGAGGATTAATTGGAAATAATCAACAGAGGAAATGCACTAGAATTATGAAGGAATCAGGAAAGGCTTCCTGTACCAGGTGAAATTTTAGCTGGGACTTCAAGGAAGCCTAGAAACCAGGAAATGGAGATGAGAAGAGAGCATTCCAGGCTAGTCAGTGAAAATGATTTGTCACCTAACCTCTCATCAGTGCTCCAGGTAACTCTCCAGTTGCTGAGATGGTTAATAACCTACATTTGTAGAGGAAGTTCTCTCAATCCAGAGTTCCTTCTACCAATGAAATCATGGGTCTAGCCCCTAACTCCTCTTTTATTAATGATTTGGAGTGGGGCAGCTAGGTGGAGCAGTGGATAAAACACTGGCCCTGGATTTAGCAGGACTTGAGTTCAAATCCAGCCTCAGACCCTTGACACTTACTAGTATGTGACCCTGGGCAAGTCACTTAACCCTCATTGCCCCACAAAAAAAAAAATTAAATAAAAAAAATTATTTGGAGCAATCTCTCCTGCAGTTATTGATAATTTACAGTTCCTTTGAGAACTGTCCATGTCATTAGATGGTTTATCCATTGAGGAATGGCTCTTAGTCTCACATATTTATATCATTTAACTATATCTTAGATATAAGACCTTTATGAGGGATATTTGAAGCAGAGATAAGAGAAATGCAAATTAAAATAACAGAGATCTTACCTCATACCCAACAAATTGGCAAAGAAGAAAAAAAATGAAAATAGTCAATTTGGGAGAGAGTGGGAAAATAGCCAGATTAATATGCTATTAGTAGAGCTGTATATTTGTTTCTAACCATTCTGAAATGCTATTTGAAGTTGTTTTAAAGGTTAATGCTGAGTAATTTTAATGATCTAGCTTGAACAAGGAGAAGAGATAAGAAAACACACCTCTCCCTCTTTGCAGAGATCTGGAACTGTGAGTGTGAACACTACATATGCCACAAGGCTTCTAATTTTGCTGAACGGTTTTTTTTCTTCCATGTTTTTTCTGCTTTGTTACAACAGATAGTTTAGAAGTTAGGTAAAAGAGTGATATAGTTGTGTTTTTTTAAGGGGGGTGGGGTGTGTGATTTGGAAACAAAAAAAAAATTGTTTTAAAAATAAAACAACCCTAGGGGGCAGCTAGGTGGCACAGTGGATAAGGCACTGGCCCTGGATTCAGGAGGACCTGAGTTCAAATCCGGCCTCAGACACTTGACACTTACTAGCTGTGTGACCCTGGGCAAGTCACTTAACCCCAATTGCCTCACACACAAAATAATAAAATAAAATAAAACAACCCTGGTTTCATTCAACTCATACCCAGAAAGTTAACTATTTCCATCTGTTGCCATCTTTGCCAGTCTTGGAAGAAGTATGGAAAGGTCTTCGCATGAAATCAAAAAACATCAATAAAAATTAGAGAAAAAAATAAAGGAAAAGTAAATAAATGTTAACACTTCTAAACACCTTCTTTTACTATTCTCTAATTCCCACATAACAATTTTACTGATGGCCCCCTCCATGGGTACTGTACTACATTTTGTATCCAATTTGTTGGCAGATTGTTTATTGTCAAAATATATTTGAAATCTGAAAATATTTCATGAATGAGATTTTTGTCTCTTTCACTAGACTATAAAATCCTTTAAGGCAGGATTGTACTTTTTTAGTTCCTTTTTCATCCATCCTTTCATAGCACCAAATCATATAATGTTTTGCCTACAATGTAGGCTCGATAAATCCTTAACAATAACTTTATTCTTTTTTTTTCAAGTTTGGCAATTTGAGAAATGAGGAGAAATTATTAAATCTTGGGGCTGTTCAAAAGGCATTTAAATATTTAAGTAATATTATGAACAATTCTTGTAAGGAATAACAATGAAATACATACTCAGAGTCTTCATTGTTTCTCAAAGAAGCAACAAATGACTTGCCCAGCTTCCCTTATGGTGTTGTGGCAAGTAAAGCTATATGTGGTCACCCTATTTCTGTCCCAAGTGTAGGGAAAATTAGCTGGGGTTTATCATATATTTGTTGCTTAGAAATTAGAGGCTACTGCACCAGTTTGGGGGCATTAAGCATTTATTAAAGCATGTTAAATATTAATAAAGAGAGCACACATGGCTCTGAAAGATAGGAAAGCCTAGCTAGCAAATAGAAGAGAGAGAAGAGAGAAAATAGGGAACCCTAGAGGGCTGTGTCTGCTCTCACCAAGTTCTCAGGGCAAAAAGAGAGGAAGTGTCTGTAAGCTTGCTGCGGGCAGGAGCAGAGCCCGCCCATACACATTGTTCAAAGCTAATTGGCTAGCATCCTTCAAATCTATTGGTTCACTGGATTTGAAGGTGATTCAGTGTAATTTTGCTGAGGTCAGAGCCCAGAGAACAGATCCTCTGGCAGGAACAAGGCTTTCAGGTAGATGTTTTGAATGAGGTAACTTCCTGACTCTGGGCTGACCTTAAGAAAGGTCAGGGGGACAGCTAGGTGGTGCAGTGGATAAAGCACCAGCCCTAGATTCAGGAGGACCTGAGTTCAAATTTTACCTCAGATACTTGACACTTACTAGCTATGTGACCCTGGGCAAGTCACTTAACCCTCATTGCCCTGCAAAAAAAAAGGTCAGGCCTAGCTCTCTCAGCAGGGGCCCCTGGGAGTCCCCAAATCCCTATTTATTTATTTATTTATTTACATATAAGATATTTTATTTTTTCCGTTACATGTAAAGATAGTTCTCAACTTTTGTTTATACAAGCTTTACAATTTCAGATTTTTCTCCCTCCCTCCCCCCTCCCCTAGACAGCAGGTAATCTGATATAGGTTATATCTATATACCAAATCCCTATTATTAATAATTTTCTCACAGTGTCATTCCCAAGACATGATGCACGTATTTCAGGAGCTTAAGAATTCACTATGGGCCAGCTAGGTGGCACAATGGATAGAGAACTGGCCCTGGAGTCAGAAGGAATACCTGAGTTCAAATCCAGCCTCAGACACTTAACATTTACTAGCTGTGTGACTCTGGGCAAGTCACTTAACCCCAATTGCCTCACTAAAAAAAAAGAATTCACTACCAGTAACTATACAATGGATTCTTCCATCCACCATACTGGTAGTTAGTCAAATGAGTTTGATGGCCTTCCCTCTCTGGAACCACATATCAGATAGAGATAGAGATAGAGATAGAGATAGAGATAGAGATAGAGATAGAGATAGAGATATAGACATAGATAGAGATATACACCCACACATACATATATTTATATATGGACATTAAATCCCTCAAACAGTTAGGGAGAAGAAACCAGAAAAATTATTATATTGTTTTCAGTGGGTGAATAGCTCAGACCACATCTCAACCCTCTATAACCAGCCCAAGATTGGCCCTCATCCCATCCAGTCCTCCCACCAGAATTTAGCCAGCATACCAAATCTTCCCATCTGCCCTTACCTACCTCCCCATTCCCCAAACCTACTCCTGTCTTAGGAAATAATAGCCAAATCCACATTAACATTTCGACTGGGAAGCAGATAAGTTTATTGCTCCATTTGGAATCAGACTTAAGTGTTGGGCAGCCTGTGCTGAAGCTTCCTTCTCTGTTCACCATTAATGACTCATACTATCCAGGTCAATCCTAAAATCCCTCTGGTTCCTAATCCACCCTATTTTCCTCTTCCACTATAACCCTCTATATGCACATTGTTCAACGAGAGAGAGATGAGTAAGACTTTGTTATTCCTCATTTTTAGTGACTCCTTTGAGGTTCTCTTCATCTCTTGATAGATTATTGATAGACAAATAGATGCATATCATCCATGTAGCTATCACTGATCTATCTATCTATCTATCTATATATATATATAGGAATGTATCTGTGTATATGTATGTCTATTTCAATATCAGTATCAACATATAGATTTTTTCCCCAGCTTGCCTAGCAGAGATTGACACTCTCTGATTGACTGAACTCATCATTAACCAGTTGACCTAACAAGACCCAAGATCCAAGTACTCTCTTTGGATGCCCAGCCTGCACAACAGGCAAGCTGTATATGATTAGACAAATCCTCTCGCCGTTTCCAGCTACACACTGCTGTCCAAACCCAGACTGAACCCGAATAGACAATAACCCAATAGAATTTATTCCTTAATGATGAATATACACTCCCACCTCTTCATTCCCTCCATCAATCTCTGTGATTGTGAACTCCCAGTTGCCATTGTTCAAACCCTGGCACCCCACGTAACTGTTCATTTATTCCTATTTCTCCCAACCCAGACTTTTGAAAGTTTCACTTAAAAGCTACACGCCTCTCCCACAGTGCTCTCAGGAATGCCTAACTGCTCCATAGGTAACAAATGAGTTTTCATCTTAAAACTTTTCTCTTTCATCTTCTACTTAGAAGAAATTGTCTCCTGTTGAGTTTTCCTGGCTACTCTTTCCGGGTATTCTTGCATGTTGATTCACACCCTCCAAACCCCTGGTGGTGATGGCAGGATTGCAACCCTACTTGTTCCCCACTGCCACATTTAGGTTCTCCCTCTACCACAATCTCACTTCCTTTGTGAATCATATAATCCATATTTATGACCCAATTAAGATTCTGGTGGCTGTTGTCTACCAATCTTCAGGAGATTCTCCTTCCTCTCCGTGAGAAATAATTATTAATCGTTATCTTGGGGGAAACTAGTGATCTCTATTCTTCTTTCTCAGTCCTTTCTCCCTCCTCCCCCCACCCCACTCAAAGGCAACCTCTCCTTGAAAGATTCGATTAAATCTCTTCATCTAGGTGAAGCCCAATCCAAGCTTACAAAAGAGTTTTGGGTAGACAGAGATTCTTTTGTTTAGATAAGTTGAAGGACTTTGGCCTGCATAGCCACACCAAATGAAAGTATTTTGGGTAAAGGGTCTTATATTCTTTCTCTGATGCCATCCCTGCACTTCATTTTAATATAACCCACCTCCAATCAGGTCAACTAATTAGATTTGATTGCTCTGTGATGGACCTCCTACAGTTGGAAGGGTATATGAACTCAAGACTTGGCCTCCATGAAAGGTCTTTGGTCTACGAGATTACCAATAGATTTCCTTTTATTAATAAACCCCCAGCCTTATTAACAAAATGATTAAACTACCCAGAAACTCTCTCTCATATTTTTAATCATATCCCTCAATGTACTTGCTCACAATCTTTCTCTCCTCTCCAACTCCCACCCTCACACTGGAGGACTTCAATATACATACTGATATTCCATCAAATATCCTAATCTCCCAATTCAACTTCTTTTCCCATGACCTCCACCCCACCTCAACTGCACAGAGATGGTCATACTCTTCATCTTACCACCACCCATAAATGTATCACCTCCACCACGTTCATGAACTTTGAAATTTATTTGTTCACAATCTGTTACCATTCATTTCATTTCTTTTGCCTTGCAACTCCCAAATCTATTCTTATGCCCAGACCACCATCCCTGTAGTAACTATACTCTTCTGCCTTCCCCATCTTGATTCCTGTGTTCTTCTCCTGAGTCTCTTGCCCCCTTATTCTACTTCAGATCTTATCTTTTATTACTCCCACCATTGCTCCCATACACACCGCTAAAATAAAGCTGGGGGAAAATCATGAAACTGTGCTGACTGGACCTCCTACAGATTTGTCTTCCATGATCTCAACTGGGCACTAAATCAAAGCAATCCTTCCACAACCTTGCGATCGAATCACTAGCCCACTCACCAGTGGCTTTTCCAAACCTTTTCTTCCCTCAAGACTCCCCTTGTTCTCTGATCCCTACTTTCTCAGCTGAAACTCTTGCCTTCCCTGAAAAATATCAAGATCATTAGTCCAGAGCACCCTCTTCATCTTGTATTTTCTAGATGTCTTCCATCACTACCTCTTTTACCTGCTTCTCATAAAGGAGGCCCACTACCTTGCCAAAGTAAACCAGCAATCCCCTGCTTCCTTCCTGTCTCCTCCAGCAGATTTCCACCTATCTGCCCCCTCTCTTTTTTGTTCAATCTTTCCATCTACCACTTCCCTCTTGTCTAAAAATATGCCCATCTCTTCCACCATCCTCAAGCAGCCCTAACTGGATCCATCTATCCCTGTTGTCATCCTTTTATCTCTTCTCCCCTCTTAGCTAAAATCCTAAAGAAAGATATCTACAAAAAAAATTTTTTATTAAAAAAAAAAATTGGGGGGGCAACTAGGTGACGCCAGTGGATAGAGCACCAGCTCTGGAGTAAGGAGGACCTGAATTCAAATCTGGCCGCAGACACTTAACACTTACTAGCTGTGTAACCCTGGGTAAGTCACTTAACCCCAATTGCCTCACCCCCCCCAAAAAAATTGGAACCCAAAACTATAAAAATGTTTATTATTATTAATAACAATATATTTTAAAAGCTCTCTACAATTGATGCCTTTACTTCTTCCTCACTCCCTTCCATCTCTGTAGCATGGATTCCAACTACATCATTCAGCTGAAACTGCTTTTCAAAGTTACAAATGATCCCTTAACCCCTCCCATCTTTGATCCAGCCTCCTTGCTGTTCCATGAACAAGACACATCATAGCTCCAGGGATTTTTACTGGCTCTCCCCTATGCCTGTAAGGCTCTCCATTTCCTTCTGGCTCCCTTTGGCTTCCTTCAAGTTCCATCCTCTACAAGAAGCCGTTCTCAATCCCTCTTAATTCTGGTACCTTCTTTTAGTTACTTCCTATTTATCCTGTACGTAGTTTGCTCATTGTCTCCAATGGATTGTGAGCTCCTTAAGAGCAAGGGACTATCTTTTGCCTTTCTTCGTATTCCCTGTGCCTGGCTCATAGTAGGCACTTAATAAAATGTTTACTGATTAGTCACTAAATCTAATGGTCTTTTCATAATCATCATCCTTCTTGACTTCTCTGTTAGCCTTTGACAGTGTCAACCACCTGTAGAAATATTTTTGTTAACTTGCTGGCCTAATTTGGGGGGACTCATCTGACTGGGGTACTTAATCTGGGACTTTTGACTGGCTGACTGCTATTGTTTTAATATGGGCTGTTTATAAAGTTCCACGACACTGCTCCACTCCCAAAATTGATAAGCAAAAGATTAAGAAGCCTCTTAACTAATCAAAGCAGAGTTTATTTATGAGATACTATTTAAAACTAAGAATACAGGGAAATAAAACGTACAACCTGACTGCGATCCTGGCGTCTCTTTCTACCTGCTAGGCCTGGAACTTTTTTAATACAATAAGGGCCGTAGCAGCTTCTTGCCTTAGGGTATGTTCCATTTTCACCAGCTACTTTCTTCTAATTTTCCTCTTAATCTTCTGGCCTAAGTTCTAGTCTCCGTTCCCTCCTTGTAACCCCTTTTCTGTCCTTCTAATCTTGTCAGTCCCCCTTCTTCCTAGTCCTTCGGCCTCTCCTTTCCTTCTTGTTCTTAGCTTTTTCTCCCCCCATCTCTTAGTGTTCCAGCCATTCTGCTCACTTAATCTCATCAGCCACCTATTAATCTTGTCTTCCAGGTCTATATATATTTTCCTTTTCTCCACTCAAATCTCGGTGCTTTTTTCCGCCCTCACAGACCCCAAGCTAATCCGCCAGTTCTCTAGCTGGGCTGGGGGGATGCTTGAGCATCACATGCCTCAGCACAGGCTACACTAGAGCCCGGTCTGGCCAAGCCCAGGATCTCTGGGATAGATCCGCTCAGGTTGGAGGGAGTTGGGGGCTTTTTGGCTCAGTTGAAGCAGAAGGGGAGTGGCGACAGCACCTCCGACACAGAAGAGACCCTGAGTGCCTAAGGCTTTCTAATCTCAGCCCAAAGGTAGGGTCCCCAAATCAAAATAAATTTCCACACACCCTTATCTTACTGAATACCAATCTGGGTATTATACCCCTTAGGGATTGACTTTTATGTAACCATTATACCTATTATCTGAATAACACAGGATTTCTAAGCATCTCACACACAGTCATATTTTTCCATTTCCCACCCCCAAGGGTCAACAGAAAGAGTAAGTTTTATACTTCCACAAGTAATGTAATTTTTATTATTAACCACTTATGTTAGCTATAGACACTTCAAAATCATAATTTTACTATAAACAAATTATACATATATTGTACTTACTCCTAAAATACACGTGGTTTGGTTGGGTTTTTTTTTTTTTTTTAAATATATCCAAGTGGACATATGGCTCATTACAATTCCTTGCTCAAAATCTCTCATGTCTCCCACTATAGACTAAAACCACAATATACATTTCTGGTACTAATGGTCATTTAATGAATATAACAAAATGTGCTTTGTAAATTCAATGCGTCATTCCCTATGTAATTGAAGTATTTTACAACTTTTCCCACATAACTTTATACAGGACTATTTACATTATTGTACAAGTAGGAACAATGAGAAAGATATGCTAAGGCAAGACAATCATTCTTGTTCTGACATTTCAATTTAAAAACAACACAGATTCAACAACTTTAAGACTGACTAAACAAAAACCTCTATGGGAGGCTTTAAAAAAAATGTTTCTTTACTTGGATAGCACTGATACACCATAGAAACCTTTCAAAATTTATTGAACTCTACAGTTTTCTTCTTTGTTTTGTTCAGGTACGGTGTGTTTGCTTGGGGAATGTCTGACTCGCTTGGTTCTCATACTCTCTTTAGGGATGTCAGCAGAAGTTTTTTTTGAAAGATTATTTGCAGGAGATCTTGTAGTAGGTTTTGTGACTGTCACAAGTGATTCCACTTGGTGCTGGACATCTTTTGCCTACAACAGAAACATCTTTGTTTTAATGACTACAAACATTTCTACAAAATTAAGAACAAAGCATACAACGAACAACTTTTAAACTGTCAAAGACTTTCTATATAGAAACTGTATGTGTTGTTATTTCTCATTTCCTAAGGCATAAGACTTCCTCAGGGAAGAAATTAGAAGAAAGGTATGGCATAATGGAGCACACAGCATAGCCATGGAAAAAGCCCAGGACTTAGGAGTCAATTTACTTCATCTGAGTTTGAATCCTAGCTTTCCCTGCAAGTCAGTTTGTGCCACCCAGGATTCTTGATTCCCAATATAGTGTTGCTTCCATTATCCAATGCTGACAGTAATATATTTAAACTCAAAACTCTAATAATTTTTTTAAAGTGATTTATAAAGTATATGCAAAAAGATGTGCTACCTGACCTCAAAGTACATGGGTTTTTTTTTAAGTATTAGAAAAGATAAAGAAACGTATAATGTCCTTCATTTATTGTTTATTAAGATATTTGATAATACCTTGGCAAAGAGGAGACCGTCTAATGACAATTCTCAAGAACACAACTTCTCCCTGATGTACTAAAATTAGTAACTAAATTAGAATTCAATTCAAACATTTAACATGTTTGCATTTAGGTTTGCAAGCTAGAGTTTAAATAAGACATGCCTCTGTCTTCACTGAACTCCTAATCTAATACAAAAGCTGAGAGTTGAGAAGAATTGTTGAATTAATACATGAGAGGGATAGGGGTGTTAGAAGGGAAGAATGAGGGATATTTATGGATCTTATAATGAGAAAAAAATGAGAGGAATAACATCAACAAAAGCTACACATGATTGAAACTAAAGGCAAAAGCAAAAGGCTATTCCCTTAGCTTACATGTTTTAAACATAGTAGGTTATTAAACCATGATTTAAACACACAGATTATGATAAATCAAGCCAAAAGAACATAGAATTAAATTTTTTTTTCTCTGATATACAACTGCAACCAGTTATCAAAATAGGTAGGATATAAACTATGTGGTTTATGTGAAGTATAAGAAAAGGAATTCTACTAATACATACTTTTAAAAAAAAGTTTAAATTGTGACAGTTTTGTTAAGTCTCTTCAGTAAAGGCAGTGTGGTGCAGTGTTAATGAATTTGGAATTAGAAGACCTAGGTTCATTCTTCTGGCTTTGAAACTACCTGTCTGTTGGGGCAGCTAGATGGAACAGTGGATAAAGCACTGGCCTTGGATTCAAGAGGACACGAGTTCAAATCTGACCTCAAACACTTGACACTTACCAGCTGTGTGACACTGGGCAGGCAAGTCACTTAATCCTCATTGCCCCACCAAAAAAAAAAGAAGAAGAAAAAAAACTACCTGTGTGATCTTGACAAAAATACCTTTTTCGTGAGCCTCAGTTTACTCAACAGGAAAACGAGGGAGTTGAAATAGATGACCTCTATGTTCCCTAAATAGCTTTAAATCAATTCTCTCTCACAAACCCGGCAAGGAGAGAATTCTTAACCAAACATGGAATATAGGAAGTAATCCCAAAAGTTCAGAAAGACAATTTTAGTTACATAAAACTGAAAAGTTTTTGTAGGAACAAAATCAATGCACATATAGAAGAGAAGTGATAGGGAGAAAATATCGTTGCATAAAAAAAATCTCCAAATTAGAAACTGATATCTAAGATGCATAGGGAATTTGGACAGATACACACACTATCACACAGTGACCATAAGATATAAACAGATCAGAAAAGAATTTCAAATTTTTAACCATATGAAATATTGCTATAAATTGCTAATATTTAAAAAAAAACCAACCCTTAAGGTTTCACACCCAGCAAAAATTGGCAAAGATGACAAAAATAGAAATAATCAATACTGATGGGAAGACAGAAATACTAATTCACTGTTGGTGAAGATGTGAAGGGGTGTTGTTTGTCCTTCATTATGGAAAAGGACCATGAATGACACTGGGATGACTTGCAACAAAGCACAGAGGCCAATCAGCAGGTTATTAACAGTAATCAAATCATAAGGTGATAAAGGCTAGCACTGGGGTGAGGACAGTGTCTAAAGGGTCGTACATAGAGATGTTACAAATATAAAATGTCACTTAGCAAACAATTACATTTAAGGGTTGAGAGAAAGGGGAGTTACAGATGATACTCAAGTCATGAGAAGAGAGTAAATTGTAAGAAAACTGATAAGGCAGGAAAGGGACACATTATGAAAGCTTTGAATGCCAAAGAAAGATGCTATTTGATCCTAGAGTCCACTGTAGCTCATAAGAATAGAGGAGGACATGATCATACTTACAATATAATAGTGATAGCTGGCATTCAGATAGCACTTTAAAGGTTGCAAAATGGTTTCATTTATCTTCACAACAACCCTGGGAGGTAGGTGCTGTTAATTATTCTCTTTTGTAAAATGAGGAAACAGAATCATCAAATACACATTAAGTGACTTGCTCTGGGTCATATAACTATTAAATCTCTGAGGCAGGATTCAAACTCAAGTTTTCCTGATTCCAAGTCCAGTACTCAACCTATTGCACTACTTAGCTGCTCTAGAAAAAAAACACCTTAGCAGCTTAATGGAGGATGAAGTGGACTGGGATGAGACTTGAGATAAGGGAGACCAGTTAGAAGGCTATTCTAAGGAATCCAGATAAAAAGCAATGAGTACCTGAATTAGGCTTAAAATGTAAAGAAAATATGTGTGTGATATGTGGAGAGAGAAATAACAAGATGTGAGATGTGAGAACAAGGAATAATACAAAGGTTGTGAATCTTGCCTTATTGGTGGCACTCTTGGCAATAATAGGAAAACTTGGAAAAAAGGGTGGGTTGAAGAAAAGACAGGAAAATTCTGTTTTGGACCTATTAAATCTGAGCTACTGATAGGACATCTAAATTGAGATATCCAAAAGGTCATAGTGGTGCTAGAGAGAGATTAGAACTGCATATGTCAACCTAAGAATCATCTGCAGAGATAACTGAACTCATGGGAGGTGGTAAGATCACCACATGAAAAATTAGAGTAAAGGGAAAGAAAAGCCCATGACCATCTTAGGGAATATCATGGTTAGTGGTCATAACACTAATGAGGAATTAGCAAAAGAAACTGAGAAGTGATGAGACAGAGAGTGGCAGGGAACCAAGAGAAAGCAGGGTCACTAAAACCTAGAGGCCAAATTATCCAGGAAGAAAAGGTGATCAAGAGTGTCAAATGCTTCAGAGGTCAAGAACACATCAGGATTGAAAAATGAACACTAGATTTAACAGGTTAGAGATCCTTGGTAAAGCTGGAGAGGATGTGAGGACATAGGAACTGTTCTGGGCATTCATTGTTTACAAAGTGCTATCATCTCTTTCTGTAGTGGCAAAAAATTTGAAACAAGAGGGTTGCCTGCAGCCCATCAGCTGAGGAATGGCAGAATGCATTTGGGTATATGAATGTAATGGCGTATTATTGTGCAGTTAGAATCGCCTCACTAAAAAAAATAATAATAATAATAATAATAATAAAGGGGATAGTTTCCAAAAAATCAAGAAGAATTGTATGAGTTAATGAAAGTGAAATTAGCAGAATAGAACAATTTATACAAGAACAATATTAGCTTTGAAAGACCAAGAACTTGGATCAACACAAGAAACAATGACAATTATTATGGACTAAAGATAAAAGATGCTATTCAACTCCAGATAGAGAGCTGATGGATTTAGAGTGCAGAATAAAGCATATTTTCTTCTTTTTTAATTTTGGAGGTGGCTAATGTGAGAATTTGTTTTGCATGACTATACATATTTTTAATGAGTTTTGTTTTCTTGTCTTAATTGGTGGAAGAGTAGAAAGGAGGGAAAGAATTCAAAACTTAAAACTGAATTAAACACATAATGAAAAGGATGTGTTCAGAGAAACCGGGACAATTTATATGACATTGATGTCAAGTGAAGTAGGTAGAACTAGAAGAATAATATATGCAACACTATAAAGAAAAATGAAACCATCAATTATAAATTCAAAGAAATAATAATCTATGTTACCCACCACATAAAAGAGAATTCAGGATGCCAAATGAGATAAACATTTTTGGACACTGGCAATGTGGGAATTTGCTTTGCTTAACATTTATTACGAGGATTTTTTTTTCTTTGTTTGGAAGATGGGGTGGGTGAAAGAAAATAAATGCTTGTTATCTGGTAAAAATAATGAAAAGTAAAAAAAGCTCTTCATATTAATATGAGACTGGGGATTACTAGGGGCAGCTAGGTGGCACAGTGGATAGAGTACTGGCCTTGAAGTTGGGAGGACCTGAGTTCAAATCTCACCTCAGACACTTTAACTAGCTTTGTGACCCTGGACAAGTCACTTAACCCCAATTGCCTTAAACATCCAGGGCCATCTCCAGTCGTCCTGATATATATCTTGGCACTAAACCAGATGGCTCTGGAGGAGAGCTCAGGCCCAGCAAAGCCCTCCTTCACTTAAATCCAATTCATTGCAAGTCATGACATCCCCCCAAAAACATGGTCCTCTTCCAGAACAAAGGACAAACAACAATGACAACTGTGGACTAAATTATATTATATCTCTGAAGAACAGGCACAGGTTCTTGTGGTTACATTTATCCATGTATGTGGCATTGTGGTCTTGAAGAGAGAATGTGGACAGTGGAACCAGGAAGCCTGGGTTCAAATTATAGCTCCGATATTTACTAGCTGTAAATCAGTCTCTAGGAGCCAGTTTCCTTATCTACAAAAGGGAATAACAAAACTTCCACTCCCTTCCTCCTGAGTTTTTCTTTGTAAACCTTAAAGCATCATGCAAATTATTAACACTACACATAGGAAAACTACAACATCCTCTTGGGTGTAAAACAAACATATACATTCGCACAGTCAGCTCTTACACACTGACACAACCAATACAAATGATGGCCAAGCCATAGACAGGTGCCTAGTTGAACAGTGTAGAATCTGAGTAAAAGAGGAACCTCTTTTCTTCTATTGGGTTATGGTGATGATCTCACTTTAATATATGTATATTATTTTGTGAACATGAGAAACATGAACTATGTTTAATACCCTTCCTATGATGCCTTTTTCTGCTTGAATTCAATTGTTTCATTAAAACTACCTGCAAGTTTTTAAGTGAGGACAATCACTATATCCTCCTCTTCAGGAGACTTATTGGTTCAGTTAAAGCAGTGTTTAGAGTACTGAAAAATACTGAAGTAAAAACAATACAGCCTTGAATAAGCAAACCATCAGTGTCTGGGAGCAAAGGGAAAAGACACCACCTCAAAGCCCTCATTGTTGTTCAGTCGCGTTAAGTTGTGTTCAGCTTCTCCTGACCTCATTTGGAGTTTTCTTGGCAAAGATACTAGAGTGGTTTGCCATTTCCTTCTCCAGCTCATTTTACAGGTGAGGAAACCGAGGCAACCAAGGTTGGTTAACTGATAGGCTAGATTTGACCTGGGCCAAAGTGTCTGAGGCTAGATTTGAACTCAGGTCTTCCTGATTCTAGACCTGGTGCTCTATCTGTGCCACTTAGCTGCCCCAAAGTCCTCATTACTAAATTAGACATCTCTTTCTCACCATCTCTCCTTTGAGATTTTTAAGGTAATGTAATTCCTTATTAACTATCAACTTATTAACTACTTATACGTGGCATTGCAGTGTCCTTTATGGTCAAGGATTTGCCTGTACAATAACAACAGTACAATGTTTTTCCTTAGACATTCACTGGACTTATCTTTACTAATTTATTTATAGCACACTTAGGAAAGGTCAGACATTAAAAGTCAATAAACACAAGAGCTGGAGAGCATAGTGTCAAATTCTCCTCCAAGTAACATGCATGAATTTCCTATGATTTCAGACAAGATCACTGTGCACAGCAGTTAGTTACCTTTTGTGATTTGCTGCCACCAGCTGTTGATTTGGAGGTCTTAGCAAGATTTTCTGACTGTTCCTTCTGTAGATTCAGAGAAGGCGATAACTTCTGTGCAGCAAGACGGGGACTGGCCCTCGTAGCCATGGTTGTTCTCCGAAGGACATAAGGGCTTGTTTTTCCAGTTGGGATATCAGCAAATCCTGTGACACAAGTTAGTTTGATTTTTAAATATGGCTGGTTTTGAAAAGATAAAAATAGTAAAGCCCATTCTATCCAAGAGTTGAAAACAATATTTGTCTACAGAAAGGAAATAAAGTTTAGTTTTTAGAAAAAGGTGATTTATGAACATTTCACATTGGCCACAGAACACAGCATAGGCATTTTGATCTACTACAGGGGCTTTTCTTAGAATTCCTCAAATAAGATTTTCCTTCATGAAGAATTAAAAAGATTAGAGGGAAACAAGCATGTGTCTGCATGTGTGTCCAAGTGTATGTGTACATGAAGATTCTGACAAGGAATGAGGTAAAAAAAAAAATTGCCAAATGAGTCGCTATCAGATCAGCTGTTTCTTTATTAGCCTTACGGTCACTACCATGCTTTAGGTCGAGGCCCAGTCATGGAAGAAAGAAAAAAAGAAAAGTAAGAAAAAGAGGGAAAAAAGTAGAATCCATTATTTGTAGGTAGATGACAGAAAGCCACAAACTCAAATGGCCCCCAGCGATTATATGACAAACTACTTCCAACTAAACAACAGATTGGTAACCTTTGACCTAATACACCACTGAGCATAAACCTAAAGGAGGTTAATAAAAAGGTATCATATACAGCAAAATATTCAAAGCAGCACATTTTGTGGGTGCCCATCTGTTGTGGAATGGCTCCGCAAATTGTATCACGTCAGTATAATATAAACATGCTATTAAGAATAAATATTTTTTAAAAAAGAATTAGTGAATAGAATGAATATAAAGAAATATTAGAAGACTTTGTATGAACCAATGCACAGTGAACAAAGAAAAACCAGGGCAATATACAAATAAAATCCAATTAAAAAAACATTTAACAAGCACCCGAAACTGTGCTACGCACAAGACACACAAACACAAGGAATGAAAGACTCCCTGTTTTCAAGCAGCTTATATACTAATTTGGGTGCCAATAGGTGTACACATATACACACATAATAAATCTATTCAGAGTAAATACAAAGTTAAATACAAGGTAGTTAGGAGAAAAGGAGGCACTAGAATTTGGGGGAGGGTGCTGGAATTAAATAGTCATTGTTTTAAAAGGTGGTGCTTAAGCTGGATCTTTGAAAAAAAGTTAAGCACACCAAAGTCAACAGCCAAACTGGCCTTCTTTTCCATAGTCCATGCCTGGAATGCATTCTATCACTGCCATCCATCAGAATTCCTTTTTCCTTCAAGGGTTAGCTTAAGTACCTACCACCTTCTACATGAACCCCTTCCTGCTCCCAGAGAGCAGCCCCAATTCCTAATCACTCCTCTACTGTGTATAGACTGTAAGCACCTTAAAGATAGGAACTATCACTTTTGTCTTTATTTATATCCCCAATACCTATGTGCCTGGTACATAATAGGTACTAAATAGTTATTGATTGACTAAAAGACACATTTATGTCTTTCAGCTAAAATGACCAGTTTTCTCTTGGCCATTTGGCCACAATGAGAGTATTTTTATTTTTTCAAAGGTACTTACTATTCTTTGATAGGACACTACAGTATAAACTATTCATGACTTAACGCTAAAAAAAAATACTGAAACAAAAGAAAATGTGAAAATCACAGTAGGGATATTAGGTGATAATATCATCAATATTCTCAGTTTCTCCAATGACAGGTGATCAATTTATCACTGAATTACTAGGGCTTATGGGAGGGTACATGAAGCTGAAATTCAGGAGATTTAATAAAACTATTAGAATACATAATGGATTAAAAAATCTGTAGCTTTTTAATCCAAACCATTATTTTTGTTTATTCAAAAATTAACCTATATTTTCTACTCCAACATCTAGTTTTATCACAAAAAAGGCTGGGGGGTGAGGGGACAGAAGAGTCTAGGCCAATTTAAATAATCATTTGAAAGTCACAATAGCCAAATTATATACCAACATTCATAAATGCTCTAGAGATTTTCACATTAGATGGGAATTTATTTCACACACTGAAAAAAGGAGTAGGGAGAGAAGTTAATTCAGAAATAAAGAGTTACCTTTCTTTACTACTTCTGGTAGTCCTTCTGGCTCATACTCAGTGTTCTCCAAGCCCCTTAAGGGGTATGTGACACCTTTTGGTGTCATGCCTTTTTTGATCCTTTTAGTAAAAGTTTCTGGTGTAGAAGGCATTGACTCTCCGTCACTTTCCTTGATACCACACGACCTTGGTCTCTTGCTTGAAACTTTAGTTTCACTGGCTAATGTCTTCTTTTCAGTAACAGACTGACTTGGAGTATGTCTTGAATCAACTGAGTTTAGCAAAGGAGAAGTCTGAGAGGTAAGTTTTCCTTGAAGAGAATTCAGGAAAGTAACCTGTGCTTCTAACATATCTTTATCTTTTTCCAGCTTTTCATAACTAACAAGAAGGTTGCAATACTTATCCAAATATTCATCTGTCTCTTTATTTTTTTCTTCAAGAGTTTCTTTCAGTTCTTTCATCTCGGCCATCAGTTCTTCTACATTAACACCCAGGGCATTATCTATTTAAAAGGAAACATCACATCATATTAAGTAACTGAAGAAGTACCAATCGTCAATATAAATCACTAACATTTAAACAGATAGGCTTAGGACAAAAATAAAACTATTAGAAGACACATGATACAGATCAGGCAAACCACTGGTTATGTAGAAGACAAAACTATCCACAGTACAGTAATGCTAATCTTGTCATTAAGTGTAGGGTAAGCCTTTACCCATTCACTCCTTCCACACGGGTCACCTTAAAAAAAATGCCCTTGATCTCGTTATTCACCCAGACTAGTCCTTTATTTCTCCCATCTTCTTGTGTCTAAACTTCAGCCACCATGCCCACATAGTAACCAAATCCTGTCAATTCTATCTCCACAATATGTCACATGTACTGTCTTCCTTCTTACTCATAAGAGCTACTCTTCACCTAAATCTTACCTGTACAACTAAGTCTGCCCATTTCTTCAATGGTCTCTCTACCTCCAATCTCACTGCCTTTAATCTATCGTTATTTGCAAAATAATATTCCCAAGGCACATGTCTGACCACATCACTCTCATGCTCAAAAATCTTCTGCAGTTACAAATAATTTAGCCTTGGTATTTAAGGCCCTAATAATTTGGTACCAACCTAACTTTTCAGTACCAAATCACAGTACTTTCCCTTCACAAATTCTCCATTGCAGGCTAACAATTACTAAGATACTCCTTCCCACATATACCATAGTCTGTTTTCTGTGTCTTTGGGCAAGTGGTCTTTCATACCTGGAAAGCATTTCTTAGTCACTTCTACATGTTAAAATCTTCATCCCTTAAAGAAGTCTCCCTTAATGAAAGGATTCTCTCCTCAAATTTTCTTATAACACTTTGTCTAGACCTTTATCTTACACCTCATCCATCAGACTCTCTACCTTGAATTATACTTAACTATATTATGTACATAAAACATGCTATATTCTCCCCAGTAGGCTGAAAGCATCTTAAAGGCAGGTAATATGTGACTTTTCATCCTTGTTACCTAGCACAATATTTGCACAAATTGGAGCCTTAGTAAATGTTTGTTCAATCTGAAGGTCATAGTTATTACAACATGAAAAATGTAGTTCCCTCATAATTGATAGCAAATCTGAAAACAAATCCAGAAGAATATGAATTACTATATATCATTGAATAACACTTCAAAGGGACATGTGTCTCAAATACTACCATGTTTCAAAATGAAGAGCATTCCTTCATGAAAAATAATTCTGGTTATTATTCCTCTAATTAATGCCTACTTTGTTTCTGATTCTCCTGTAACGCTTCAAGGCCGGTTATTTCTTTCTGTAACACTTCTTTTTCATTCTCCAGCTGTTTACAGGTTTTGATCAACAACTGTATTTTTCCTCTAGCATTTTCATTCTCCTTCTTCAACTGAGTTACATATTTCATATTATCAGCCTACAAAACAAAAGCACTTCTAGTTAAAACCTAATAAACTTAATGTCTGTACACACAATGTCTTCAATAGATTCCAACAATAATGAAATTCACATTTTATGGTTTGCAAAGTGTTCCCTTTAAAACAGCACGGTGAGATGGGTACCCCAAATAGTATTGTCAATTATATTAGGTAAAGAAACTGAGGTCTAACAGTTAAGTGAGTTGCGCGAGAGCATACTACCATTCAATGTGAGGTCTCGACTCCCATCCAAATTTACTGTCTTCCATGCTATACGGTGTATGCCAACATGCTACCTCATTAGTGGTACAAAACAAGAACGATTATATCTTGTATTTTTTAAGACTAATTTATTGTTCAAATCTAAAAATTCAACAAACACACTGGCTAATTTTTCCAAATGATTCTTCAGCACAAGTCTAAACATTTCCCCCCCTAGAATTATAAACAGGATGTTGAATTTGCCAGTTCAGGTGTATTTAATAGCTAGAATAATATATATTAAAAATGAAGGTAGACACAAGTTTTAAGTAGTGTTCCTTGAGCTTTAAATGTCTGGATGACCTCTCAGAACCTTTCCAGCTCTAAATCTATGATCCTGTGACATAAATTAAATATTTACCACAGGATTAATTGCATAACATATATATGATTCACAAATGAAACTTAGAGATATAAATCTAAGAAAATTGTTAGAAATGTAAGGAGATTAAGGAATTGTGGAGATGAATGTGAAGGTAATGGACAAAGCTTCCCAATCAGTTGCTTCTGATGTACCAGTAAATTTCAAAATCTTATTGTTATTCCTATTGCTAAGTCAGTTGCAATGTAAGGAGTGAATGAAGAGATGACTCCTTTGTCATAAGGGCACTGAACTCCCAGTGGAAGGGATCTAGTGGCCTGGGGTCTAGCAAATCTCTGCCACAAGGATCTGGATTTAATGATATATCTAGAGGAACTACAGTGGGCCAGGATTCAAAATTATATACTAAGGAGTGCAAATATTAGTATATGGAAGACTCACAGTAACGAGTAATGCGGTTTTAAGTATTTTAAAGCCAAATAACAGCATTATCATTAAAAGGATGAATCAGGTACAATGAGTAGGAAAAATTTTCCAAAATTTAGAGCTATATTAAAGTGTAATTATTAAAAAAACCAAAAAACCCTAGATAACTTATCAAGAATTCATTAAGAAAGTACTCTTATTCAAGTAGGGATTAAAATAATTTGAGGTCCTTTCTAACTTTGAAATTACGTAGTATTTAAAAATTTCTTAAGAAAACAAATACTTCATTATTCTGGTTCAAGTTCTCATATGTCTTTGAAATTTCAAGATTTTTAAAAAATATTTAATTTTGCCACTTAATTCACAATAACCTTCCTCCAAAGATGAGGGATTACTGGGTCATTTACTATGATATGTTTTTCACAATAAAAAATCCCTAGACTAAGATTACATGACCACTGTCTTATGATGGCTTCATACACATGAAAAAGCTGAAAGTACAAAGTACTGACCTGCTTATCTCTACTTAAGCCTCAGATACCTAGGAAGAAGTTGAAGCAACAGGACTAACAATAAGGTTTTAAGATTTACTGGTACATCAGGAGCAACTCATTGGGAAGTTCTGTCCATTACCTTCACATTCATCTCCACAATTCCTTAATCTCCTTTCAACAGAACTCAAAGAGAAAGTCTGCTGAAACATATGTTTACATGTGCACAGTTTAGAAAAGATAGTCATTTATCTGTTTTCTCAGCAACATAGCCTGTGACTTCAATAGTAGCATCTCTGAGAATGAGTTATAAAGTTAAGTAAAAAGGAGGAAACATTTAAACTCTATAAAATTTATTATTTAAATTATAACTTAAACACTATAAATTCGATGTAAACCAAATACTCATATTAGTGTCACTATCTCATGAATGTCCCTAATATATGCCTTAAAATAGGCTGAACATTATCATGTAAAATACCTTGGTTTTCTTCAATTCTTCTAATATCTTACTAGTACATTTCAGAGAATTAGCTAATTCTTCTTTATTGGACTTTAAAATCTCCATCTCTGACTTGTGCGAGCTGAGATCCTGTTCTTTACAAATTAGTTTCTCTTGATACACTTTAATTTCCATTTCATGCTAAGAAAAATAAAACATAGTGTTGGTCAAGTAGCTCAGCAGAAAGTTTATATAACATCTCACAGTCAAAACAAAACAAAATGAAACAAAAGATTTCTTGATCTGGAATTCTGGGCTTCAGGACCACATCAGTAAACAGACAAATGTACATTTTTTTTTTGGCTCAAGAACAAAAATGAATTTTTGTTTCAATATTGTGGCAGAGATGTCTAATATATTCATATATATTTATAACCTCTCACTTCCCCATTCAAGTAAAAAAAAAAACCCTTTTAACATATATACAAATATAACAAATCCCCATATTGTCCACATCCAAAAGCATATGTCTCAATGGACACTTTAAGTATTATCTTCAATCCTTTGGACCCACTGAAAGCTAAGAGGAAACCCTTATCAAGTCCCATATATCAAGCCCCTTATCAAGATAGAATGGCTGTGTGACCTCAGGCAAGTCAATTCATCTTTTAGTGCTCCAGGACACTAAGACTACACTTTGTAGAGAAGGTGACAACCTACCTTGGTTAAGAAAATCCCTCACTGAAAGCTATCTACACAACTGAAATGATAGTTCTTATTAAAAAAAAAAAAAGTCCTAATAACTAGACCATAGATTTAGAAAGACACCTTAAAGATCATCTAGGTCAACCTATACCTTTCAAAGGGCAAGCGACTGCCATTTAAGAGTAAATTTAAGGGTGAAAGGGAGTTGCCAAAAAGCTCCTGGGAAAATTTTAATTCTACAGTTATTGAATAAACTGCCAGAAAGCACAATATACTTTGTTGATTATAACACAATTCTATATTCAAGGCTTATTCATAAATTCATGTACATGAATATTCACATGATATGCTTCTATAAGACTCAAGTGTACTGAGAATGAGTTGTTTGATGTATATGGACAAAATTGTTCCCTCTTAGCAACATGTTACCTATAAGATAATGTCAAGAACAATTCATAACAAGGAAGGCACTTGGGGGGCAGCTAGGTGGTGCAGTGGATAAAGCACTGGCCCTGGATTCAGGAGGACTTGAGTTCAAATCCAGCCTCAAACACTTGACACTTACTAGCTGTGTGACCCTGGGCAAGTCACTTAACCCTCACTGCCTGGGCCAGGGAGGCGGGGCGGGGGGGTGGGGTCACGGAGAACAAGTGAGGCACTTTTAAAGTCTTAAATCAATTATCATCTCTTCTTAAAAAAAAAAATTCCTCCAGCAAAAAAAAAAAAAATTAGCTAAATTTTCTAATAAAGATCTGATATTCAAGATCTATAAGAAACAAGAAAAATAATTCCCCAATAAATCAATAGTCAAAGGAGGAAGGATGGAATTGGACTGTCTTCTAGTATTTAAAGAGCTGTAATGTTGAAAAAGGATTAAGAAGTATGATATGGTGAGAGGTTAAAAAAAAAACACCCAATTCAGAGCCAGAGAATGAGTTTAAATTCCAAGTTCTTATTTGTGTGACAAATTTGACAGATCACTTAACTATCTCTAGCCTTAGTTTCCTACTCTATGAGTGAAATTACTTTTAATGCTGTACCATTTGATTAATCATTTGTAATGTTTCCTTCTCTGTCTAAAGACTAGCTTAAAGAGAAGTCCCTCCCTGGCTAAACAATGTCATAAGCATTCCAGCTCTACTTGAGGCATCTGGACTATGGAATAAATAGGATCCTGTTTGGTTTAGGTCCTTCCCTGGGGAAAGAGCTCCTGTCCCAGCTCATGAAGGAGAAACCAAACTGGAGAGAACCTAACGGGGGTGTCCAGATTGCTAAAGGAGGCTTATACTTCATGACCAAGTCACATTCTCAGCTGACCTCCATATTAGCAAGAAAATCTAAGTCACCCTTCCAATCACACTATTCTATCTCACTGGCCAACAATTTTGGGTGTGGTGGAGCCAGAAACCATGAGAAAGGAACTAGTTATCATATAAAAGACAAAAATTAAAGCAGGTACCATTAAAAGAATTAAACTACTACTTTTTATAATCAGTGCATTCGGAGTTGTATCTTTTATGAAATTCTGTATGCATAGTTCCCAATCCTAAATTTTAATTTCAACCCCAACTCTGCCAAATATATTAAAACCTTGTTCTGATACAGTTCTTAGTGCTCTAGGCTGAAAGTAAGAGCAATGGCAGAGCCAGCTCCTTTTGGAACTTCTCTAATTCTATATTTATTTTATATTGTAATTCTACATATAATTCTATAATTTAGATATAGTCAAAGAAGTACTCTACTGAAAAGTCATTATTTTACTCAAATCCTAGTATAACTGAGTATTCTAAAAATTACATCAGCATCTGTATTTATAACTAAGTTGCACATAACCTGGCTTACCATCTATAAATTAAATAGAATTAACCATTATAGTCTTTTGTGAAAATTTCCTGTCACAATAAATAGCATAACATAAAGATGTATTAAAACTTAAAGGCACAAAAGGTATTTTTTTTACAAGTAATACAAAATGAATTGGGGGTAAGGGAAGATTTATAGCAGTATTTCACAAAAAGAGACCTCATGTTACTGAAAACTAGTCATCTAGTATAAAATACACATAAATCATTGTCATTTCTGTAAAATAAATTTTATATTATTTACATAATTTATAAAAATATGTGGGAATATCTACCATGACATACATAGGAAATATATGAATACAACTATAATAAACCCTGTACAGAAATAAAGACAGATCTATATAATTAAGTAGTTCATGCCAATGTAATAAAGACAACAAATACTACCTAAATTAACATGTTTGGTGATGTATAATCAAATTACCAAAGGATTATTTTAGAGATCTAGAAAAAAGTAACAGAAATAGTCATCTAACTAGCTCTTAAACTGTGGGTCACAATGCCATATGGGGTCAGAAGTAGGAAAAGTTTATGAAGCCCTGATCTAGGGGAACAAAAGGTGAAAAATCCCAAGGGAAGAAATGAAAAGGAATGATGAAGAAACCTAGCACTACCAGTTCTTAAATTATGCTATAAAAAAGGAGAAATCATCAAAATGATTTGATACTGACTGAAAAATAGATCAATCGATCAGTCAAACAAATGAAGTATACAACAAGTAGCATAGATTGTGGTAAATCCAAAGATTCCAGTTACGAAGTTAAGGACTCATCTGACAAAAACTGCTTGGAAAACCAGAAAGCAGTCTGTCAAAATTTTGGTATAAATCAACATCTCACGACATATATAACAATTTGAACTCCAAAAGGTTAAATGTATTAAATGGAAAGCTTGTTATCATAAGGAAACACGAGGAATTAAAAAGAAATTATCTTTTCAACCTATCCATAGGGAAAGAAATCATAATCAAAGAAGAAATAAAAAGGATCACAAAAGATAAAATAGATATTACATAAAATTTAAAAGGTTTTGCATAAATAAAACAAATGCAATTAGAAAATAAATAACTGGGACGACATCATTGCAGCTCTGATCAACGTAAAGACAAACCACAATAAAGCACAGAACCCAGCTAATGTCAGAGATTATGGAGTTAAAATATAGAGTGAAATATACATTTTTTTGGTCTTGGTCAATAGGATAACTTGGCCGATACTATTAACTAAACATATTTGTTAGTTGGAAAAATGATAAAATTAAATTTTTTTTTAAAGTAGCTGTCCAGATTCAACTGCAGACTTATAATGAAGAAAGTGATAAATCCATTTCATTTCAGACAGCTTTGATTGCAAGAATGTTTTTTCTTATACAGGACTAAAATCTGTCTCTCTATAACTTCCACAGAGAACTATAATAGAAAGCAATAGTATTACTCTCTCATCTCAGAAGGGGTTAGACCACAGTTCTTTGTATAGGTGTCATATCCCCCTAAATGGAGCTTTTTACCTTTTTGTTTGCTTCCTTGAGTAAAGTTTCATATTTCTTATTGGCATCCTGAAGCCTACACTGATAATCTGATATTTCATCTCTTGCTTTCCCTTCTCTTTCCTTCAGCTCTTCTTGTACACAATCCAAACTCTTCTTCAGTTCACACTTTTCCAGGAGTAGCTCATCCAGTTGTATCTAAATGCAAAAATGAAGTTTGACAATTTTATCATTTTTTGATAGAACTTTTATTTTCCTTTTTAAAAAATGAAAAAACATTAAGTAGATGCCCATAAAATCTTATCTTCTGAAGGGAAAAATTTACCTAGGACATAAACAGAATCTAATAGTATGTCAGTTATAATTTTTTTTAAATGATATTAAAACTGGGGCGGCTAGGTGGCACAGTGGATAAAGCACCAGCCCTGGATTCAGGAGGACCTGAATTCAAATCCGGCCTCAGACACTTGACACTTGCTAGCTGTGTGACCTTGGGCAAGTCACTTAACCCCTATTGCCCCGGGGGAAAAAAATGCTATTAAAACTGAACCAGTATTACATGTCAAATAATATATCACAACACAGTATTTTTACATTATTTTACATACCAGAGGAAACTGTTAGCTAAATAAACATGAAAATAATATGACCAAAAAATATATATATGACCATATTAGTGAGTCATGGATAATTTTTTTCAATTTAATGTTCATCATCTACCTTGACATCTTAGTTATTTTCCTCTTAGTACCTTTGAATAACTGAAATAATAATAATATATATTATTATGTCCAAAGTTTGGAAAACTCAGTGAACTTAGGAAGGTGAAAAGGTAATTCAACTTCCTTTCAAATCATGTCTATCTTTTGCATGAACACTTCATTTACTTGACACTGTTAGAGAATTACTGGCCCCAAATAAGGAAATTTCTGAAATAATTTAAAATTATTAATACATTTTAATTCTTAAATATTTTTAAATGAAAGCTTACATAAAATGTTCTATATACTTGTCTAAATATAATTTTATTTTTTTATTTTATTTTATTTTTTTTGGCAGGGCAATGAGGGTTAAGTGACTTGCCCAGGGTTACACAGCTAGTAAGTGTCAAGTGTCTGAGGCCAGATTTGAACTCAGGTCCTCCTGAATTCAGGGCCGGTGCTCTATCCACTGCGCCACCTAGCTGCCCCCTAAATATAATTTTAAACTTTTCTTGATGACTCAAGGTCACTATAAACATCAAAATAATATTGCTCTTAGAAGCTGGAGTGTATAGAGCTACTTGCTCCTAAACTAACTGCCTCTAGAAAGCTGTGTTTTCACGGCTTTTTCTTCTTCACAGACCGTTGTGTCTACCGTTCATAATACTCCAGCTTTTAACCTGAATTAAGCAGAGAAACTTGCTCTCAAGAGGCACCAAGAGTCCTCCCCTAAGAAATACTGGACTTTATTTCACACATGCTCTTCTGAGCACTTCTTTGGCTGTCCCTAAGCCTTACTTCTCCCACTTACTTCTTATAGTATTCTAGATGGGTGAAATAATAAAAGACAACAACCATTCAGTAGCAAACATTTATCAACAGCTTTAAGGTTTGCAAAGCACTTTACTTTCTTTATCTCATTTGAGCCTCCCAAGACCTCTTTTAAGCAGATCTGACAGATACCATTATCTCCAGCTTAAAAATGAGGTAAAGAAGTCTGATCAACAGATGGATTGGGTTGAAAGCAAACGTTTTAAAGATATTTTGTAGGTCATGAAAGGCCTCCTAAATAACAGAGAAGGCTTGATCAATTTGAAATTATTTAAATGTAGTCAGTGAGTATATATCAGAGACTAACTTACTTTACTCTTCTCTGCTTCTGCTTCTCTAATTTTTATGTAATCAGTAAACCTGTTCTTCTCTCCAGCATATTCTTCTTGCAACGTGGTCATCTTTTGCATCATGTCATTCATTTCCTTCTTTAGCAGAACTTCATTTTCTGTCACTTTATTTATCTGAAATAGAATTTTGTATTTATCTCCTAAATATTACATAAATGGTACGTGGATTTTTAACCAAATTAACTACTTCTCTACAACATATGCTGGATAATTACTTTATCCTTCAAAATACAATGTAAATTTATAAATTCTCACCTCATTAAACCATTCTAATAATTGTCTTTTTTTTTTTTAATTTTTTTTTGTGGGGCAATGGGGGTTAAGTGACTTGCCCAGGGTCACACAGCTAGTAAGTGTCAAGTGTCTGAAGCTGGATTTGAACCTCAGGTCCTCCTGAATCCAGGGCCGGTGCTTTATCCACTGTGTCACCTAGCCGCCCCCATTCTAATAATTTTCAAAACCCACTAAAGCAGTCTTTCCTTCTCAGTGAAGATTTAACAGTAAACAACATGGAAAAAACATGTCAAAGGATACTACTAAGTCTTCAAATCCTTCACAAACATACCATCATGAATTAAGCCTAAGCAATACTCATGAAAAGCATATAAAAAAACACTGTATGAAACAGCTTCTTGGATTTGTTCAACTCTAAATTCACTGCTAATCCCAATTATGTGCTGATTTAAAAGAAGTATCCTCACTAGACCCTGTTAAAGCCCTACTTTTGTGCATACTTAGTTTTAAGATGAAAGAGCTTAATCCTCTCTAAAGTTACAACTATCTCCTGCTAACAGTATAGAAAAGCCTCAAAGTGCTTTAAGAAATAAAAGTATTCTGCAGTAGTGACTTTTCTGATTTACCATTCTGTGTTTTAACCCTTACTATTAAAGGGGGAAAACCTATTATGTGTCTACTGTGCACTCACGGCACTGTGCTAGCCACTGGTAATATAAAGATGAAAAACAATACAGCCTTGTTTTGAAGGACTTTACGATTTTTTTACAAGTTGAAGAAACATTTACATAAGAAAGTAGGTTGTAAAGAAGAATGTAAAAAAATTAAGGGAAGATTAAAAGTAAAAATGCTATTAAAAATATAAGGAGTATAAGGGCCTAAAATTCTAGCTATGATGTCTAAAATCTAATGAGTGGTCGCCTTAAATTAGAAAATGTATAGCAACAATCGTTGGGCATTAAGTATTTATTAAAGCATATTAGGGGTTAGTAAAGAGAAACACATGGATAAAGTATCCCTATTCTGCCTGCCCCTGCCGCCTCTACCACCAAGGCCAAGTCAGAAACTGAAAAGGACCACTTCTCAGTGGCTTCCCCCAGAACTTCTTGTGAAACAGGAAACAGGGCCATCCACACACACACAGCTCCAAGCTAATTGGCCGGTAACTTTGACAATTAACAGGCGGCAACTTCCGGACACTAAAGTCACATGCTTTCTCCTCATGGTAGAGCTTCCCTGCAATATCTTTCTCAACAGGTTGGTAGTGCTCTAAATCCCACAGGAGATAGGGGGCAGCTAGGTGGCACAGTGGATAAAGCACCAGCCCTGGAGTCAGGAGGACCCGAGTTCAAATCTGGCCTCAGACACTTGATACTAGCTATGTGACCCTGGGCAAGTCACTTAACCCCATTGTCCCCCCCCCAAATAAATAAAATAAAAAAACACTTCCAACAAGGGGGAAGGGAAGAAAAAGAATATATTTATAAAGCTCCTACTATGTGAGAGGTTTTTGTTTTTTAACCAGTATTTTACAATTATTATTTCATTTGATCCTTACGAGGCAGATATTATTCTTTTCATTTTACAGTTCAGGACACTGATGCAAAGGGAGGTTAGATGACTTTGCCCAATGTCAAATAACCTGTAACACCTAAGGCTAAATTTCATCTCAGGTCTTCCTGACTCTAGTCTCAGGACTCTACCCATTCTACCACCAGTTGCCTCCAGGAAAGAGGTGTGTATAGGAATTGAGAGGGTAAGGTCACATTGACAAAAGTTTTATGAGGGTGGTAAACAGGTAAAAATACAGAAGAAAGCTGTTCTAGGAACAAAGACAGCCTGAATGAATGCAAGGATAGATACAAATAGGAATGCATCTGGAAACAGTTCAGTCTGGCTAAAACACAGAAAGCATGAAGGGGACACTGAAATAAGCTGGAAATAAAGCCCTATATAAATATAACCAACCTCCTTTCTTGCTTGAGTAATAAAAATATAATGTTTCTTACATGATTAAGGATCATGATGAACCCAAGGTCCTCATTCTGAATTTCAATTTCTACTACAAAATTTTGCGAAAGCAAAACTGATAATTGACTGGGGAAAACCATTCTAATATAAAAACATTTATCTGGGGGCAGCTAGATGGCAGTGGATAGAGCACCGGCCCTGGAGTCAGGAGTACCTGAGTTCAAATCAGGCCTCAGACACTTAACACTTACTAGCTGTGTGACCTTGGGCAAGTCACTTAACCCCAATTGCCTCACTTAAAAAAGAAAAAGGAAAAAAAACATTTATCTGATACTAGTTGTCATAACTTCTCTCTCTAAAAAAGCAATATAACACATCAAGTGTTCTAGTTAATTTACATTTTACCATAGTTCTGGGTAGACATCAATAAAGTAGATATTACTCATATCTACAGCCCCTCATACTTTGAAAACATATAAATATGGACCACATTATCATGATGAGCTTTATTATGAACAAGAGACAGCAAAATAGTAGACAGATGGCAAGGCAGTCAGATGACTAACATTCAAGTCTTACCTCTGACATATACTAACTCTATGAACCTGAGGAAGTCACTTAACGTTTCAGGAACCCTGAAATTCTCTAAGACTAGAAGTTGCAAAAAGGGTTACCACTTGTATTGGTAGAAGTTTGCACCTTGGAAATTCCAGGATTATTTTTCCATTACTTATAATAATAATAGCAATATCTCTAAAGTATCTAAAGATTTTCAAAGTACTTTGTTGCTCAAAAAAAATCTTAAGAAATATGATATCTACAAAGAGGTAAATAGCATAATTTTCTTTTTCATAATTTACCTTTTCAAGAAGAGATGAGTTTTCCTTCTTTGTCAACTCAAGTTCATTCTCCAGATTCGCATAAGAACTTTGCAGAGCTTCTAAACTGTCATACAAAGTTTCATTCTTGGATAGTTCTTGGATCTTCTGTTGTAATTCCACTGTAAGATTTTCCAGCTGCAATTTTTCTTTCTCCCAGAGCTGCTGCTTTGCCTCCATCTGGGTCAGCATAGAGGAGAGCTTTCTGAGGTCTTCAACTTGTTTTTGCAGCATTCTGTTTTCTTCCATCACTTTCTCTAACTTTTGTTTGTTGCTTCCCATTTCTTGAATAAGGTCATTCATAGAAGATTTCAGCACAGCATTATCAGTTTTGTTCTCTTCAAGCTGCTGCATCAAATGAACTTTCTCATTCTTTAGACAATCCACTTGATAATTTAGATCCTGTTCATTGACCTTACATATACTGTGTTCTTCATGTAAGGATTCTATTTTCTTACTTAGATCATTCAACTGTTTTTGAAGCAACTCTATTGTATGGTTGGATTCTTCTTTAAGTTTTCTCTTTTCCTCTTCTTTTTCTTCTAATAGGCTTTCACATGAAGCATTTAACATTTCTAGTTCTTTCATTTGACCCTGCTTTTCTTCCAGCTCCTTTGACATGTTTTCTTTTTCTGACCTTAAAGAAGCAATTTCAGCTTCCAAACATTTAAGGTTTATGGTCATCTCTTCTAATTCACAAATGTGAACTTGTTTTTCTTGCAGCTCCTTCAATATATTTTCTTTTTCTGTCCTTAAAGAAGCAACTTCAGGTTCCAAAGACTTTAGACTCTTGGTCAACTCTTCTAAGTCAGACACTTGACCCTGCTTTTCTTGTAGTTCTTTCAAAATGTTTTCTTTTTCTGATGATAAGGAATCAATTTCATTTTCCAGACATTTTAGGTTTTTAGTCAACTCTTCTAATTCACACAGCTGCTTCAACAGATTTTCTTTTTCTGATGTCAGAGAAGCAACTTCAGATTCCAAGCACTTTAGACTTTTGGTCAGCTCTTCTAATTCAGACACTTGACTCTGCTTTTCTTCTAACTCCTTCAACATGTTTTCTTTTGCTAACCTTAAGGAAACAACTTCAGTCTCCAAACATTTCAGGCTTATGTTCATCTCTTCTAATTCACAAATTTGACCCTGCTTTTCTTGCAACTCCTGAGACATGGTTTCTTTTTCTGACCTTAAAGAAGAAACTTCAGTCTCCAAACATTTCAGGTTTACGGTCATTGCTTCTAATTCACAAATGTGAACTTGTTTTTCTTGCAGCTCCTTCAATATATTTTCTTTTTCTGTCCTTAAAGAAGCAACTTCAGGTTCCAAAGACTTTAGACTCTTGGTCAACTCTTCTAAGTCAGACACTTGACCCTGCTTTTCTTGTAGTTCTTTCAAAATGTTTTCTTTTTCTGATGATAAGGAATCAATTTCATTTTCCAGACATTTTAGGTTTTTAGTCAACTCTTCTAATTCACACAGCTGCTTCAACAGATTTTCTTTTTCTGATGTCAGAGAAGCAACTTCAGATTCCAAGCACTTTAGACTTTTGGTCAGCTCTTCTAATTCAGACACTTGACTCTGCTTTTCTTCTAACTCCTTCAACATGTTTTCTTTTGCTAACCTTAAGGAAACAACTTCAGTCTCCAAACATTTCAGGCTTATGTTCATCTCTTCTAATTCACAAATTTGACCCTGCTTTTCTTGCAACTCCTGAGACATGGTTTCTTTTTCTGACCTTAAAGAAGAAACTTCAGTCTCCAAACATTTCAGGTTTACGGTCATTGCTTCTAATTCACAAATGTGAACTTGTTTTTCTTGCAGCTCCTTCAGTATATTTTCTTTTTCTGTCCTTAAAGAAGCAACTTCAGGTTCCAAAGACTTTAGACTCTTGGTCAACTCTTCTAAGTCAGACACTTGACCCTGCTTTTCTTGTAGTTCTTTCAAAATGTTTTCTTTTTCTGATGATAAGGAAACAATTTCATTTTCCAGACATTTTAGGTTTTTAGTCAACTCTTCTAATTCACACAGCTGCTTCAACAGATTTTCTTTTTCTGATGTCAGAGAAGCAACTTCAGATTCCAAGCACTTTAGACTTTTGGTCAGCTCTTCTAATTCAGACACTTGACTCTGCTTTTCTTCTAACTCCTTCAACCTGTTTTCATTCGCCAACCTTAAGGAAACAACTTCAGTCTCCAAGCATTTTAGACTTATGTTCATCTCTTCTAATTCACAAATTTGATCCTGTTTTTCTTGCAGTTCCTTCAACATACTGTCTTTTTCTGATTTTAAAGAAGCAGTTTCAGATTCCAAGCACTTTAGACTTTTGGTCAACTCTTCTAATTCAGACACTTGACTCTGCTTTTCCTGTAACTCCTTTGATATGCTTTCTTTTTCCGACCTCAAGGAAACAACTTCATTTTCCAAACATTTTAAGCTTATGATCAGCTCTTCTAATTCAGATACTCGATCTTGTCTTTCTTTTAAGTCTTTCAAAACATTTTCTTTTTCTAACCTTATAGTGCTAAGTTCTGAATCTAAGCATTTTAGCATTTGGACTAATTCTCCTAACTCAAAGATCTGATAATGATTTTCTTGTAATTCTCTCAAAGTATTCTCTTTTTCTGATCTCAAGAAAAAAAGTTCTGTTTTTAGGGTGTTAATCGACTCTTCTAACTGGCAAACTTGATCTTGCTTTCCTTTTAATTTTTTCAATATATTTTCTTTTTCTGACCTTAAGGCAACCACTTCTATTTCTACACATTTTAAGCCTTCAATCAATTCTTTTAGTTCATATACTTGATCTTGATTTTCTTGAAGTTCTTTCAATACAATCTCTTTTTCTGATCGTAAGGAAACAACTTCAGTTTCTATACATCTTAAGGTTTCAATCAATTCTTCTAATTCAGACATTTGACTCTGCTTTTTGTGCAATTCCTTCGATATGTTTTCTTTTTCTGACCTTAAAGAAGCAACTTCAATTTCCAAACACTTTAGAGACTGGGTCAGCTCTTCTAATTCAGATACCCAACACTGCTTTTCTTTTAGTAGTTTATTTGATATGGATTCTTTTTCTGCTCTTGAAGCCACAAGTTCAGATTCTAAATATTTTATGGTTTGAATCAATTCTTCTAATTCAGACACCTGATTTTCTCTCTGGTTTTTAGACATGTTTTCTTTTTCCTCCCTTAAAACAACAACCTCCTTCTCCAAAGACTTTAGGTTTCTGGTCAACTCCTCTAATTGGTGATCATGATTTTCTTGTAGTTCAATAGATATATTTTCTCTTTCTGTGCCTAAGGAAACATTACTCTCCATATACTTTAAGTTTTGAGTCAACTTTTCTAATTCAGACACTCGACTTTGATTTTCATGTAGTTCTTTCAACATATTTTCTTTTTCAGACCTCAAGGCAAAAATTTCTGTTTCCATAAATTTTAGATTTTTAGTTAACTCTTCTAATTCAAGCACTTTAGTTTGCTTTTCTTGTAGCAGTTCTTTTGATAAATTTTCTTTTTCTGACTTTACGGCAATAAGCTCTGTTTCCAAATGTTTTAGCGATTGGTTCAATGCCTCTAATTCAGTTACTCTACCTTGCTTTTCTTGTAGTTCATTCAGCATATTTTCTTTTTCTGACATTAAGGTGACAAGTTCTGATTCTAAACATATGGGGGTTTCAGTCCGCTTTTCTAATTCAGAAGCTTGACTCTGAGTTCCTTGAAGGTTTTTTAACATGTTTTCTTTGTCTGAAAATAAAGTTACAACTCCAGGTTCTCCATATCCAAAGTTTTGGATCAATTCTTCTAATTCAGACACTCGGTTTTCCTTTTCTTGTAGTTCTTTCAAAATGGTTTCTTTTTCTGACTTTAAAGCATCAAGTTCTGATTTTAAACAATTCAAAGTTTGAGTCAACTTTTCTAATTCAAACACTTGACATTTATTTCCTTGTATTTCTTTCATCATGTTCTCTTTTTCTGATCTTAAAGAAAAAACTTCAGTTTCAACAAATTTTAAGCTTTGGGCCAACTGTTCCAATTGAGACACCTGACCTTGCTTTTCTTGTAACTCCTTCAATATACTTTCTTTTTCTGTCCTTAAAGCAAATAATTCCAATTCTGAACATTTTAGGCCTTTGGTTAACTCTTCTATTTGTGTTTTCAGTGTTTCTAATTCAGACTTTGCATTCTCAGCATCAAGAATCACTGCTTCTTGATTTTCTTCTGACATCTGCAACTCTCTTTCAAGTGATTCAATTTTGTCCTTAAATGAGTCAGCTTTACGTTCACTTTCCTTAAGCTTTTCTAAAACATGATGTTTTTTCCTTTCATCAGCCTCTATGCGAACTTTTAGTTTTTCTATGCCACTTCTCAGCTGATGTACTTCTTCTTCTGTTGAATTCAATCTTGCTACAATCTCACCTTTCTCAATTAGAGAACTCTCTAACACCTTAGAAAGGTTTACATTTTCTGCTTCTGATTCATTCAACTTGGCTTTCAGGTTTTCTGTTTCTCTCATAAGAAGCTCTTTCTCATTGGTTAATTGACCAATTTCATTTTTCAAGTCATCTTTTTCCAAACTAAGCATCTGCGAATTGTTCTCTAAACTCTGAATATGTTCTTGGAGATGATCTTTTTCTTTTAATAGTTGGTTGACATCAGATGACAGAGTCTGAAGGAGTTGCGTTTTGTCTCTTACCTCAGACTCCATTATTTCTATATGTTGCAAGGATTCCCTTTGATTTGACTCAAACACTTCAATTTTTCCCTTCAATTTTTCACATATTTCTTCTAGTTGCATTTTTGCCCTTAAATGAGTGTCTAGTTCTCCACTAAGGTGGTTTCTCTCAGATATGACCAGAGAAAGTTGTTCTTCAAGATTGGACACCAACTTCTGTTTATTATCATTATCTTTTTCTAAGCAAAGATTCTTTGTTTGAAGACCTTCCAAGTCGGCTTCAATGGAGAAAGCATGACTCTCAATGTTAGTCTTTTCAGATTTTACCCTCTTCAATTCATTTTCAATTTCAAGAAATTTTTCTTTCCAGTCTTTATTCACCATTGCTATGTTATCTTCAACATCTATATTGTCTGCAAATATACCTGCACACATTTCTGAAGCAGAATTTAAGTTTTCCAAAGATGTTACTCTCTGAAGTAATTGCTGATTATCATAAGAGAGAGATTCCAGTTTTTCACTCATATCTGATTTTTCTTTTTGAAGTTCCTGAACTACTTTTTCTAATTCTGAATACATGCGTACCTTAGCAGTTAATTCAGCCTTTCGTAAATCCAGCTCACAGTCTAATTGTTTGTTTTCACCGAGCAATCTATCAACTTTTTTATTACTTTCCTCTAGGCCACATAGTAACTTCAAGTTTTCATTTGAAGACTCTTTCACCTGCATTTGTAGATTCTGAATGAGTACCTGATTCTCCAGGAAATCCATAGCCGCCAAAGTATCATTACTAGAAAATGATAATTCATGAATGTATCCTGAATTGTTTATGGTTTTATCTGATAAATTTCTAGTTTCATTTTCTAAGTTCAGTTCCTTAGAATATACTGCTGCAGAAGAGACACCATCAATCGCAGCTATTTGCTCACACTCCAAATTTAAGTTCTGTTGAACATTTTGCTCAGAAGTGTGTAGTCTGTCACTCTTAATTATATTTTCACCAATGGATTCAATGGATGAAACATGTTCTTCCAAATTAGCTGAGACACTGTTTTCTTGGTCTTTCTTAACTGCCTGTAATTACAGAAAAATAATATGCTTTCTTGTTATTTTTCACAAAGAAATGTATAAGTAGGCTAGAAATTAATTTCTAGATATATTTTTCCACAATAAGGAAAGTTAAAATGCAACTTTCATCCTACTCACCTCCCAAACTGGTCCTCAACTCTCCCTTAGGAGTGTCAAAGTAATCTCTTTAAATGTTCATTTTTAGCGTAAGGTAGATAATTGTAACCTATCTATATTAGACAATTGGGGCAGGAGGTTTGAAACATTAATAGTAGAAATATATAACTTCCTTTTTCCTGTCAAAAAAATGGCAGATAAATTCCAACCTACTAATCTTTCAAATGGTAGATCTTAATTTAGCTCAGTTTTTTAAAAGATTTCAGTTATTTGAAACAAAAATGAATGTTTAAAATCTAAAAATTAAAATATCTGAAAAAATAATTGCTTAATGAAGCAAAGATATGTTTTAAAGAGGTAGAACCAAACGAAGTATGTCATTGTAAACTACCCGGCCAAAAGTTTCCAAACACATGTGCTGATTATAAAGAATTCTTTTTTAATTATTTTAATTCTAAAATATAACATTCTTACTGAAAAGTCACAGGAGAGATCAGCTCTGTCACATAACTTTCATGCCAAATTGCTATCAAATACATACTTGCTGACATTGTTAACCAACATCATTTAGCAATTATGTCACTAGTATTTAAACAAATTCACAGAAAATATTGGGGGGGGGGTGAAACCCTTAATGTTCAACTAGCCATCTAGAAGACACATTAAATGATCAACATTCATGTGATCTAGCAAATGATCCCCAAAAGAATTAACTCCTTTAAGCCCCAAATAATTTGGTTTACTTAAAATCTTATCATCATGGAAACAATTATTAAGCAGGATATGTCTATACAATCACTACCTCATGAGTGGTAAATAACATGTATTCATTGCTTCAAGTTCATATTCAAACATTATAACATTTTTTTCCTTTAAACAGTAATAGATATCGTAGGGGAAAATAAGCATGTTGAACATACTTACATCTTCACCTTCAGCAATAAGGAATGAACGGGAACTTAAATCAAGACCTTGAAGTTGAAGTCTTGCTACTTCAAGCTGAAGTGACAAAGACTCAGTCTGTTTCTTTTCTGCTGCCAACTTTGACTCCATTTCCACAGTCACACTTGCCAGCTTCTGTTGCCACAGTTCATTTTCTGATAGATACTGCTCTCTCAGGGATTCTAGCTCTTTCCTTTCAGAACCTATGAGTTCTTTAAGCTCTTGAATCTCTTTATCTTTCATTATCTCCTGACTTTGATATTTGTCTTCAAGATTCTTGAGTGACATCTGATAAGTTTGACAAAGGATCTCAAGTTCCTCAATATTCAAACTGGGATCAGACCTAGCAATTTTCTTAGTCATGCATTCTACAACAGGACTGCTACAAGGAGGTTCATCTATATTAGCACTGGACCGATTGTCTAAAATACTCTCTTCTAAACTGTTCAAAGAAGCTATTTCTCTTCTTTCTTCAAATAAGTCTTTGTAAAAAGAAGAATCTGCAAAACTTTTAAGATGGAGGGTTTCATTCATACAAGAGGATGATAAAGACTCACCCTCCTCTAGTGAAAATTCTTTATCAGGAGTGCACTGCTTCATCAAATCAGTTTGTAGGTTTTTAAGATTCAATGACAATACAGAATTTTCAGCCTTTAGTGTGTCAGTATAAGAACGTAATTCTGACAACTTGGAGCTCATGTAGCAGTGCTGTTCATGTAAAATTTTGTGCTCAACTTGTAAAGATGAAAATTTTTCCTGTAATTCAACAAAATGCATTTGAACTTCTTTGTTTGACAATTTGAAATGTTCATAGTCACCACCATCTTCAATACTGTCCTCTGGAAGTTTTAAACAAATAGATTTCGATTCATTACATTGTTCCCCAAATTCATCTTTACGATTCTCTTCAATAAAATCAACAGAAAGGTCACTATTTTCACTATTTAGTATCTTAACTTCATTTACTAGTTTCTCTACTTTTTCTGCCATTTTGGTAGTTGCTAAGATACATTCTGATTTTGAATCATTCAGTTCAGATGTTAGTTCTAACTTTTCAATTTGTAGAAACTCACACATTTTCTCTAACTCATTTAGCTTATTTACTGCTGTCTGCAGTGAAGTCATCAGTTGTGCATTATCATTTTGGCTTGTTGATAGTTCATGTAGAACTGAAACATACTTTTCATCCATTTCTCTTTTACAGCCCTCATAACTGTTAGTTTCAAAAGACTGATCATATTGCTTAGTGTCCATTACCTTTGAATCCCTAGTTTCTAACTCTTTTCTAAGCATTTCTAATTCTTGCTGTAAGACCTCTTTTTCCTTTTCACTTTCTTTAAGTCTTAGTTCCATATGTTCAATGACTTCCTCAAGCTGCAACACTTCTGCATTATAAGAATTTAAAGAACTGTCTTTAGCTGCAAGATTTTTATGAAACATTTCAACTTGAATCTTCTTAAAATTATCTAATCCATTCCCATTTTCATTTACAGACTCACTGATTTGTTTAGAAGCTGGGCTATCAGCAAGAACCAATTCAGTCTTTTGAACATCTTTTGCCTTAACTAATTTCATCAGTCGATCATTTTCTTGAAGCAAGACATGATAGCGTTCTTGCATTTTGCTTTGTTCAAAACTGAAATTTGAAATTTCTTGTCTTAAGCCATCAGTTTCAATCTTTGAACTATTTTGAATAGCTGCAATCTCAGCTCTCAGTCCACACTGTATTGTCTCCATCTTAAGAATTAATTTCTCATTTTTTTCCTCCGCTAGGGCTAGCTTCCCTAAGTAATTTTCACGCTCAATTGCAAAAGCTCCTTCCATATCTTTTAATTCATTTCTGCTTTCACAAAGACTAGCAGTACGTTCATTTAAAATACATTCCAATTCAGTGTTCTTTTCCTCCATTAATTTGTATTTTTCTTTAAGATGTTCAAGTCCCTTTTGAGCTTCTTCACATCTCTTTACTAAAAGAAGCTCTTCCTCTTTGTTTCTAACACATAACTCTGAAATATTTTTCTCTCTTTCAATTAAGCAGTTCGAAAAATTGACATTTTTTTGTATTAAGTCCAGTTTTTCTGTGTTCAAAACTGCATTAATTTCCTTGAGACTCCTATTTTCTTGGGTCAGTTCTTCAATTTCTTTCTGGTTTTGAAAGAGAATTGAATTAATTTCCTTTTTCTCAGAACTCAGGGTTTCAGACAGCAACTGTAATTGCTTTACTGACTCTTCAAGTAATTGGTTACTGGTTTTTAAATCTTCAATCTCTGCTTGTCTAGATTCCAATTGTTCACTCAACATTTGAAACTTTTTATCCACAATATTTTCATGCATGTGTTCTGCTTTAATCAGATTTTCTTCTATTTCAACTTTGATTTGCCCCAAACCTTCACAATGTTTTTGTAAGTCTGAGTTCCTCTGCTTTTGAGACTCTACTGAAAGCTCAAATGAAGAAACTTTATGTTGTGGTATAGGTGCACTATGTACATTCTGGTCTTCTAAATGCAATTTAATTTCCTGATCTCCCCCTTCTAAAGACAAACTTCCTTGAATTTCATGTATATTTTTAAAAGAATTGTTCAATACTGGCTGTTCTAAAATGAAAAGGTCCCCACAGTGATCATCACTTATCATTTGAGAAATATTTTTAGATTTTACTAGACTATTGACCTTTTCATATTGTATATACAATTCTTCATAACGCTGATCTTTCCCCAGCATTTCATTAGACATTAACTGTAGTTTTTGTTTAAGATGTTCAACTTCCCCAGTTACCTGAACTATTTTTAGAGAGAGATTTTCTATTTCCTTTTTATATTTCTGATCTGAGCATTCAGCTTTTCGCTGGAGCTCATCATAGGCTTTTTTCTGTGCTTCTAATTCTACATTTTTTCCTTCTATTGCATTCTGAAGGTTTCTAACCTCCAAGCCTAAGTTTTCTTTTTCAGTTTCCATTATTTTGAAACTTTCATTGGTATCATGATTTTTCATCTGCTGAGTCCTCAGACATATTTCTAAATCATTAATTTTGCTTTGCAAACCTTCCTTTTCTAACAAATGCTGATTCAAAAGTTCTTCTTTCTCATTTTTCCACTGAGAAAATAGAATTATCTCTTTTTTAAGTTCTTCACATTCCTTCTCCTTTAATCCCAAGGTACTTAGTAACCCCTGTGACTCTCTCTCTGTTCGACTTAATTTATCATTTAGCTGTTCAATATGATGTTCCCTTTTTTTTAGCAGATCTTGAGAACAATCCCGTTGCTTTTCTAGATCAGCCACTGCAAGCTTCAGTTTCTCTAAGTTCACAGATTTTTCCTGTTGATTTATTTTTTCTTGAAGAAGTTTTAAAGCTTCCTCTTGAGTGGAATTCTTATCTGAAAAACATAACACTTTTAATTATAATCTATGAGACAATAAATTTATATAACAAGCCACGTTACAGTGAATTACCTTTCTAGACTAATTTGAACTCCTTGTTATTTGGATTTATATACTTTAAGAGGGAAACTATCATTTAGTAAATCTTCTTTCAAACAATACCAAAAAAATAACAATAAAATACACATGTGGCAATCATTCCTTTTCAATGTACTTGAAAGTATTCTCATTCTTCTTTTTCAGCAAATTGAACTATATAAGTCACTGACAAAGAAACAAATTCAGAACATAGGCAAAGCCAGGAAGGGATCATCCCACATCCTAATACATATTGTTCCAAAATCTTTTGGGTGTTTTTTTTTATAACTTGAAACATTGATATTGTCTTTACCATTCTGTGAAAGAAGCTGCTAGACTCACCTATAACTACTCAGAACAAAAACCATTTCAAACATATACCATATGATATAACATGAGGACAGTACCAGGTCTGGAATCAGAAAGACATCTCCAAAAATGCAAATCTGGCCCCAGACACTTTGGGTAAGTCATTTAACACTGTTTGACTCAGTTTCCTCATGTGTAAAATGAGCCAGAGAAGGAAATGGCAAACCACTCCAGTATCTTTGTCAAGAAAATGCCAAATGGGGTCATAATGAGTCAGACACAACTGAAAAATGGCTCAACAACAACAAATCTTAACATGACACCTAAAAATACAAACTGACTAGGAGAGGGAAGCTCCTCTATCTGCCCGAAATCACCTATATGTTATAGATAAGAAAATAGTGGTAAAAGGTCTTTGATGTAAGACACCACTTTAGTCTATTTTTGGAAATAGTAATAGCAATCTGTAGGAGTTTCTTTTACATTTAGTTTTCCATCAGGAAAACAAGAAATCATTGACATTTATAGTAACTGTTGCTTTGAAAACAGGGAAGACAAAAAGTTGTTTTAAGAAGTAATAAAGGGGCAGCTAGATGGCGCAGTGGATAGAGCACCGGCCCTGGAGTCAGGAGTACCTGAGTTCAAATCAGGCCTCAGACACTTAACACTCACTAGCTGTGTGACCCTGGGCAAGTCACTTAACCCCAATTGCCTCACTTTAAAAAAAAAAAAAAAGATGTAATAAAGGGGGCATCTAGGTGGCACAGTGGATAAAGCACCAGCCCTGGATTCAGGAGGATGCAAGTTCAAATCCAGTCTCAGACACTTGACATAATTACCAGCTGTGTGACCTTGGGCAAGTCACTTAACCCTCACTGCCCAGCCCCTCCCCCCAAAAGTAATAAAATCATTTAAATTCAGAATAGTTCTAAATGATAAGTATTGTGAAACTCATAGAAAATTATGTTCCCTTTATCAGTAAATGGGATAAGCAAATAAAAATAACTATATATAAATAAGATGCAGCAAAAACACACACACAAAAATAAACTAAATTCAGGTGTTATTAAGGGAATATTATTTGGCTGCAAAAATTAATCAAAAAAGAAAACTAAAAAAATGGTCATTGAGAACTTGGGAAATGAAATGTCATAATGGAAATTAATGTAAACTGAAGCACAAAGTTAAGCACATTCAATTTATTGGTTAAGGTTAACAATTACCAATAAAAGGAGTCTCTCAGCTCCCCAGCAAACCCTAATGAGGGGGTGACAGCTTTCTTTTATAGACAAAAGGAGAAGCATCCAGAATAGAAGACAGCATCAAAGATGGGGAAAACAGTCTGATTGGTTACAAAGTTTATAGCACCGTAGATGGGGTGTACAATGTAAGTTACACAGTTTGAAGCATCACAAATATGAACAATATGATTGACTAGAAATTAGGAATGAGGGACAAGAAGCAATCCCTCATTTCATCCTTATGCCAAGAAAGTTCATTATTTGAGTCCACCTGCAAGGACAGTTTAGCAACAGTGGACCAGACTACCTTGGATAACAGACCAGACTCTGTGGCATTCACCTGCATCCTTCAAGGATAACAGATTTCTTTGACATAAGAACAGAAAACAATTAGCAGGAGATCTCAACTTCTAAACTTAGCACCGAACCAATGAATGATTTACAGGAAAGCTGGATTTCCAAACTTAACTGTGAGAGAAATGAAAGATTTGTGCAGTTACAAAAATGTCATGAAGTGATACAGAAGAAAATCAATAACAAAATAGAAATGATTTTATTTTCCCAATTTCATAAAAAAAATTATAATGAATGATAAAATGAATAATCTTAGTATAACTAACACACTTAAGACATAAAAAACATTATTATGGGGAAAGTGATTTACTGACAATATAGTTCTATTTGGAAGCTATTTACCATTTTGTTAAGAACTACATATAGCCATTTGGAGATAGTTAATTTAAAATAACCCAACTATCACAACACAAAATTGTTCAAATAAATTATATGTAAAAATGCACACTAAAAGTCTCATTCTCTTCCCTACTCTTAACCAAAAACAAGGACATTATCCTAGGCAAACTTTAACAATTTTCTTCGTTTCCAGAATATTCAAATATTTATGTCTTCTCTTGGTGAAAACAACAACTTAGATAACCAAATACTTAAAACAGTTATTCAAGTTACCTTTCATTTCTTCTGCAAGATTCTGATTCTGTTTTAAACAATGTTTAGTTTTCTTGAGTTCTTCCTCCAGTTGGTAAACTTCTCTTGCTCTTTTATCTAACTGTTGGCTGAAAAGTTGTTTTTGCTGCATCATTTCCTAAAATAGCAATAATGAAACTTAATAAGTCCCAAAAAAGTATTTTCTAAAAGAACATAAGAAATTAATTCTTAGAGACTTATAATATGAGCAGTGCATATTGAAATTAACTGCTGCTCCTTGGTATGGTATTGAGATATGAAAATTGTGACCAGTGAATAACCAACTCAATAAAAACTTTTGGGATATGCTCCTCACTGAAGACAAACACTTTAATTTAAACAGTAAGCCTTAAGAATAGAAAGGAAAAAATTAAACACAGGGCATGGGATCTGATAATAAATCTTTTCTCATATATCTAGTACCACAGCGAAAAACGCTGGCTAGTTGAGCTGTCCTTTAGGGGATGCAAAGAATCCAGATGTAAAGGTGCTCAAAAGGCAAACACCACAGATACTCCTAAATACACATAACATCCCACAATTACAGTGTAAAACATTGTTTTATGTTGCTTATATTGATTTGGGAACTATTTAAATTTAATAAAATTATATAATGCTACCATCGGATCCCATATATGGGAGTCACTAAGTAAGTGAAATCTCCTAATTACAATGTTACTTTAGTAATTCATTAAATAAAAGTCTGGTGAGAACTATGGAAAGACAGGAACACAAATATACAGTTGAATTAGTCCAATAATTACTAAATAAAAGTGTCCAAACCAGTCATACCCCTTGCAATAAGGGATCCTACTACTAGGAACCGATGCCTCTCCAAGAAGGCCGAATACATATCATAACCTATTATATATCAAAATATTTATAGCAGCAATTTTATGTCAGCAAAGTACTGAGAATGAAGGGGGTGCCAATATAATGAGGAATATCTAAAACAAATTGTGGTATATACCACATAAATGAAATATTAAGCTATAAACAAAGGAATTCAGAGAAACATGGGATGATTTTTATAAACAGACTCAAAGTAAACAGAAATAGAGAAATGATATACACAAAGACTACAATTAAAAAATTCAAATAATAATAAAATAAAACTCAATACTGTGTGGTTATAATAATTTTATCCTAGAGAATAATATACCCCATCTTTTCTGTGGACATATATCAATTTTTCATAATGTATGTTTTATGATGAGATCTTGTGAATTTTTTCTAAATTTCCATCACAAAAGTAAATTCTGAGGGTTACATATGAAAGGCAGTATACACTAGTGGATAGAATTGCCTCCAGAATCAGCGAGACATAGGTTCAACTATCACTTATGACACATATTGTCTGTGTAATAATGGTTAAGTCACATAACAATAAAGAACTATAAAGGACTGAATTAGAGAGTGGTTAATTATAATGAAAGATTCCCAACCTAGAAGTCCCTACACTAATGTAGGGTTGTTCTGGTTTTGCAGTTTTTTGTTTATTTTTTTTTTAAACATGGCAATGGGTTGACCAATGGAAAGAGATTAGGCACATAATATATATTAGTAAATAAATATAGTAACATAGTGTTTCACAAACCCAAAGAGCCAAACTACTGGGGCAATAACTCACTACTTGACAAAAATTACCAGGAAAAGTAAAAAGCAGACTGGCAAAAACTAAGAATAGATCAACATCTCATACTAAATACCAAGATAAAATTAAAATGCATACATGATTTAGACATAAAGGGTGATATCATAAGCAAATTAGAGCATGGGGAAAAAAACCTGTCAAATCTATGAAGAAAAAGTTCATGACTAAACAAGAGATAGAAAAGATCACAGGAGATAAAATGACTAATGATGATTACAACATTAAAAAGCATTTGTACATGGGGCAGCTAGGTAGCGCAGTGGATAAAGCCCCGGCCCTGGATTCAGGAATACCTGAGTTCAAATCAGGCCTCAGACACTTGACACTTACTAGCTGTGTGACCCTGGGCAAGTCACTTAACCCCCATTGCCCCGCAAAAAAAAAAAAAAAAAAAAAAAGCATTTGTACCAAAAAAATAAAAATAAGAAATACAGCCAAATATAGGAGGAAAGAAACTGGAGAAATTAATTGAAGCAATTTTCTCTAGTAAAGTTTCATTTCCCAAATGTATAGGGAATGGGGGCAGCTAGGTGGCACAATGGATAAAGCACTGACCCTAGATTCAGGAGGACCTACATTCAAATCTGACCTCACACTTACTAGCTGTGTGACCCTGGGCAAGTCACTTAACCCTCATTGCCCCGCAAAAAAAATTAAATTAAATTAAATTAAAAAGATAAAACCAAATGTATAGGTAATGGAGCCAAATTTATATAAATAAGGGCCGTTCCTCAATTGATAAATGTTCAAGGGATATGAATAGGCAGTTTTCAGAAGAAATCAAAGCTATCAATATTCATATGAAAAAATACTCTAAATCACTAAAAATTAAGAGAAATGCAAATTAAAACAACTCTGAGGTACCAACTCATATTCATCAAGATGATATGTAGCTGGGGGGGGGGGGGCAGCTAGATGGCGCAATGGATAGAGCACCGGCCCTGGAGTCAGGAGGACCTGAGTTCAAATCCGGCCTCAGACACAACACTCACTAGCTGTGTGACCCTGGGCAAGTCACTGAACCCCAATTGGCTCACTAAAAGGAAAAAAAACAAAAACAAAACCAAAAAGATGCCATGTAGGGGCAGCTAGGTGGTGCAGTGGTTAGAGCACCAGCCCTGGAATCAGGAGGACCTAAGTTCAAATCCAGCTTCAGACACTTGACACTTACTAGCTGTGTGACCGTAAGCAAGTCACTTAACCCCAATTGCCTCACCCAAAATAAATAATAAAGATGACATGTAACATTATACATAGTATCATCAACATTATGTGTTGATCAACTGTGATAGACTAGATTCTTCTCACCAATCCAATGGTACAAGAAAGTTCCAAAGGACTCATGATGGAAAAGGTTCTCCAAATCCAGGGGAAAAAAAAAAAAAACTGTGGAATATGGATGCTGATTGGACCATACTATTTCTTTTGGTTTTGGTGCTATTGTTTTTCTTTTTTCAGGTTTTTCCTTTTTGCTCTGATTCTTCTCTTATAACATGACTAATGCAGAAATATGTTTAATGTTATTATATATAATACATAAAACCTATATCAGATTAGCTGCTGTCTAGGGGAGATGGGAAGGGAGGGAGAAAAATTGGAAATCTTATATGAACAAATGTTGAAAACTATCTCTACATGTAACTGGAAAATAATAAAATACTTTTATTTAAAAAAAAAAAGATGACATGTAACAGAAAAAAAAACTTATAGATGCTGGAGGGGATATGGAAAAATAGGGACACTAATGCACTGCTGGTGGAGCTGCAACCTGGTCCAATTATTCTGAAGGACAATTTAGCATTATGCCCAAAGAGCTAAAAAACTGTGTATACCCTTTGACCCAAAAATACTACTACTAGATCTGTACCACAAAGAGATCAAAGGAAAAGAACCCATATGTACAAAAATATTTATAACATCTCTTTTTGTGGTGGCAAAGAAATGAATATTGAAAAGGATGCCCATCAATTTGGGAATGGTTAAATAAGCCAGTATATGATTGTGATGAAATACTATCATGTTATAAGAAATTATGGAGATGGCTTCCAAAAAACCTAGGAAGACTTATATGAACTGATGCAAAAAAGCAAAATCATTGTAGGAGAACACTGTACACAGCAACAGGAATACAGACCAATGATCAACTGTTAATGACTTAGTTATTCTTAGCAATAAAATGATCCATGACAGTACCAAAGGACTCGTGATAAAGAACACTATCCACTTCCAGAGAGAGAAATGATGAACTAGGTGCAGACTGAAGCTTATTTTCTTTCACTTTATTATTTTTTCTTTTTGCTTTCTTCCCCTCCCTACAGCATAACTAATGTGAAAATGATTTCATGACTTTATATAATGGGTATAGTATTTTTCTTCTCAAAGGGTAGGAGAGAATTTGAAAGGAGGGAAAAAATTTGGAACAGGAAATAAAATTTGAGTCCATTAGTTGCATTTGTAGAAAATAGTTTGTTGAGGGGGCAGCTAGATGATGCAGTGGTTAAAGCACCGGCCCTGGATTCACGAGTACCTGAGTTCAAATCCGGCCTCAGACACTTGACACTTACTAGCTGTGTGACCCTGGGCAAGTCACTTAACCCCCATTGCCTGGGGGGAAAAATAGTTTGTTGAAGGAGAATCATAAATTTAATTACTCTAATAAGAAAATACAGATATGGATTCCATTCCTGCATGATAACCTTGTTCATGGTGAGAATTGGCTTATATCACCATGAAACGGAAAGACCCAAATACTTCATATTTCTTAAGTAAATATACTTTCCAATGTTTCTTTTGCATGAAACTTAGTTTTTTAATTGTATTTTTAAATGTCTTACCAATACTGTACTCAAAAAATGAAATAAAAATGATTCTTAAAAAAAAAAAACACAAGTACTGTCTCTTCCCCCCCCCACCCCCCCAGTACCCTGCTACTATTAGATAACAGATGGTGCTGGCAATTCTATGTTGGAATACAGCCTTCAATTATCAGCCTAGTTACTACTAGCAGATGGGTACCAACATAGGAAAGCCAAATGCAAGAAAAGAGGATGACTAGGGAAAAGTACTTGGAAACTTACTGGCAGTTGTCTGTTCATGTATATATTTTAAATTTTGTTACTAAGATGGAATCTGATCTAACTTTAATCATTTGTTTCCAAGTCCCCATCCCTTTATTCACCAAAATGACACTACATTAACTTCAGGCTATCTCAGTGTTGAAGTATCAACTTAGATTAAATGTCAATATTATCCGTTTAATGCTGTCTATGAATAAAAAAAGTCTAGATAAAATTAAATTTTTATATCACCTAATTAGAGAAGTCTATTTGCATCATTACACAACAGGAATTTTCACAAATAATACGTCACTAATCTGAGAAAGTCAATATTCCTCTTTCAGCCCAATATTTAAACATTAGACAGACCTCTCTGATTAATGGTAAGAATAACTGAATGATCCAATCATTAGCTAGAGCTTGAAATTTTGTCAAACTATAGAATAAATATTAACATTTGTGCAATAATTTCTTATACTGAAGTGCAAATATAACAAATGTTATTTGTTCTAAAGGTCTTGATAGGAACGAGGAGGGAGAGACTGAAGTAAATCTATTTGGAAAAGCTAACATATCAATAGAGGAAGAATTGTACCTACATCTGGATTTTCCCAAACATTATGTTGAAGAAAAAAATCAATCTCAAAGAAGATAATTCTATCTTGAGTTCTCCCCCTTCTGAAATTACCTCAGCAAACTCTTGTTCCTAAGAAGCATAAAGCTAAGCTTAGGACCAAGAGTCTAATAAGGATACAGTTGTTACAAAATCCAAAAATCTTTAAAAGGGCAAGATTAAAAAAAAAGAACATCTGAAAATGAAATTTCAGACTGGCATCCATAAGCAATTAGTTTTAGTGTGGCTGCAGCTACTTTAGACTCGATTGGGTAGCTTGTCAATGACAATGAGATAAGTATACAAGGATATATTCTCTTAGGTACATAATTTGGAAAACCGGGAACTATCCTGGAAAAACACAACAAAAAACCCTATAACTATGTGCCAACACTAGTATTCAGCAAGCAAAACCACCCAGATTCAACTATTTTTAGGACAAACAGGGGAGCCATCATTTCCTAGGGCTAAAGAAGACAAATTTTAGTTTCTATTTGGTACTTCTCAACTCCATCCATGAATAAAATTTAATGTCTCCTAATGGAGAAAGGCTATATCATCATGGAAATGGGGACTGGAAGGGTTATTTTTCTTCCTATATTTCTCACCCATTCTTATGTGCCAAGACAAACTCCTCAGAGTACTTAGTCATTCAGATTTCCATGCCTGGAAAAGTCCCCAGGCAAATGTTCATAGATTTGGATTGTCAACATGATAGCATTTTACTGCACTACATCATAATGCTACTGAGTTGGCACCGCAACCTGGAAGAATAGTTATTTCTGTATTATATCTGATTTGATACTTCAGGGTAACTTTATCCAGGATTAGACCACTAAACTGCATTTCTAGTATTGATAACTTTTCACTGTACCATATTAATTTACTAAATGGGGACAAGAAAATGTTCAGTACAACTTTAATATTATTTCTGTATCCAAAATCCATAAGCATATTAAACTTTACACATACTAAGAATTAGATACACATACTAAAAATTAGTTTAAAATGCAGTTACCAAGATCAAAGGACAGAAAGACATCCACCATTAAAATGTTTGCTCTATGTAAGATATGCCTCACACCCCCCCTTAATTTTTTTGTTGCTGAACATGAGTATGAGCATTATTAGCACTATAGTGGCAAAAACCACAAGACATAATAGCTGCTAAAAAATCAAATAGATTAACAAATCACTTGTTAAATCATTTTAAAATCCCAAACCGTTATTCAAAGTACAACTAATCTATCACCAATCTCCCTGTACCCTTTCTTTTTCTTTTTTTTTTTTTTTTGGTGAAGCAATTGGGGTTAAGTGACTTTACCAGCTGGTAAGTCTCAAGTGTCTGAGGCTGGATTTGAACTCAGGTCCTCCTGAATCTAGGGCTGGTGCTTTATCCACTGTGCCACCTAGCTGCCCCTCTCCATTGTTTTCATAAGAAAACAATGTTAAATTGTCATTTAAAATTTGAATTTGGTCTTGTAGATAGTTTTTTCTTAAGCATTAGAAACATCTGAAATTGGAGTATAATTGTGACCAGCTACTCTACCGTTCTGTCTATACAAGCAAATCATATCTTGGGCAAGTTAAGATCTTAAAGATCTTAAAAAAAAAAACAAACCCACAAGATGCCTAGACTACCACCACGATTTGGCCAAGCAAACAAATTTTATAAGCATTTTAACCATCCTAATCAATCGATTGTTTTTACAAAATGTTTTCACCAGCAGCCAGTAACATCACATGAGAACTGGCTCAAAATACAGCTCACAGAGGACATTGTTCAGTGCCAGTCAGCCTGTGGCTATGTCAGCAGAAGCATCTGTTAGTAGATCTCCCTGGCCAAAAGGAAAACATTTGTTTTGCTGAAACAAACGCTTCCATTTCAAAATGTTTGCTAATAAAACCAACATTTGAAGTTTTCTCTACTTGGGCTTTGGTGGCTTTTCACTTACTGCTCCATACAGAACACTCCTCTGGAACCATTTATTTTTACCCTAACATTATATTTCTTGGCCACAAAGATTTCAAGGCTTTCTCAGAGATGTGCTTTCCATGGTTTTAAAATTCCATATATTCTCAACAATTAACAATTCAGTAACAATTAGGGGAAACCTTGGCTTGCTAAAACAAAGTACCTGAAATATCATTGAGCTGAGGAAACTGAATCCTCTTAAAAATGCTTTACTAGCTAATAACAACAACAGCTAACATTTACAGGACACTTACTATGTGCCAGGCACTGGTCTAAGTACTTTACAATTGTTATCACCATTCTACAAATGAGGAAACTAAGGCAAACAGAGGCTAAGTGTAACTTGTCAGAGGTCACATAGCTAATCCGAGAGCAGATTTGACCTCAGGTTTTTGTGACTCCAGGCCAGAGCTCCATCCATTGTGCAATGTAGCTGCCAGAAGAAGTTATTTAATAGAGCAAGAAAGTGCCATTCTTTTGCTTTTCCTTTCCTTCAAAAATATGGTTCAATGATTTCAATACTAATTCACAATACTCTTCAAATAGCATCAGTTTATTAACTGCCTCCAAATGACTAAAGACACAAAATGAAACTCCTAAGTCTTGCATAAAACCAGAGTTAAAAAGTAAAAAGTTAAAGTTAACAAGTTTTAAAAAAAAGTTAAAAAGTAGAAAATCATCCCTAGAAAAAACACATTTGATTACTCCTAATACACCTGACACTGAGAATCCTACTGATTAAGCTTATATATATATATATATATATATATATATACACACACACACACACATACATACACACATATATATGTATGTATATAAAACATACAGAAAGCCAGGTCGACACTGGACAAATGGTACTCATACTGGGTACTAAAGTTAAATTCCTACATAGTACATACCATAAGGTTATTTTAATTCAACTTCTTACTGTTAAATTTCATGCAAAACAACTGTGTACAGACATAAGTCAATGTTCCATTTATATCTACGAGGTTTCTATTCAACTAAATTCCATAAAATATTAAATAAATCCTACTATATGCAAGGAACTTTGTACATAAACAAAAATGACAGTTTTTGCTCTTAAAGAGCTGGTATATTAATAAGTACAAGGAAGGAGAAGGCTTTTAGTAAGAGAGGTCCATGCAGACTTCAGAGAGGAAGTGGTACCCAGAGTGCCTTGAAGTATAAAGGGATTTGGAAAAGCAACTCAGGAATGTGGTTCTTCTATTTGACAACTGAAATAAGAGTTCTTGGAATTTCTGTTACTTTTTTATGAGTTTTTAATCACGTATTTATATACTTCCTTTTTACCTCCCTCCTCAAACGATCACAACTTAATATAAACAAAATAGTTATGTTCTTTTAATCCAAGTTCCATATTTCTATAATTTCTGTAGTTGCATTAGTAATTTTTTCAAGTTATACTTCATGGAATGATATATGTCCAATATATTTACTATGCTACTTTTTGCTTGAAAACAACCCACAATGCTAAGATAAGCAAGCAGAAAGTAAATCAGAAAAAAAAATGCTGCCCCCTACAAATGACTGTTGAGAACTTTGCAAACACCCATCACTGACCCCACAGGTTGGCTATATGATACATTACAACAGTTACTTCTCACTTACCTCCATGCTCCTCCTCAGATCAGTTTCCTTTGTCTGACTTGCCTGCAATGCTTGTTCAGTTCTGCAGAGCTTCTGCTTAAATTCGTCTGAATTTCTCTCCAGCTGCTGTTTCACTGCTACGACCTAGACAAGAGAAAGGCAGATTCTATTTTTCCCCTTTCTTCCTGACAAATAATATATTTAACACGATGTATCTCCCATGTTTATTCTTGAGTGGGTGAGAGAAAAAAATTACCTTAGAAAGCACAAATTTATGCCATCGCAACAAAATAAGAAAACCTAAAAATCAGAAGGGACCTTAAAATCCACTTAGTTTAGCCTGTACCTGAACAATAATCTCCGATGACATCACTGTCATACAGGTTCTGATGAAGACTCTAATGAGTTAGAACCCACCAACCCAGAAGCAATTCATTTCATTTTCAAACAGTTTTCATTCCTAGGAAGTTTTTTCAATTCTAGTATACCACTTAATTCGTATAAAATTCACACATTCAATAATATTTGTAAGTACAAAAATTAAAATGGGAAATTCACTTCTTAAAAGTTCTTCTCAGGGGGCAGCTAGGTGGCGCAGTGGATAGAGCACTGGCCCTGGATTCTGGAGGACCTGAGTTCAAATCTGACCTCAGATACTTGACACTTACTAGCTGTGTGACCCTGGACAAGTCACTTAACCCTCCTTGCTCTGCATCCCCCAAACATTAAATAAGTAAATATTTAAAAACAAAAAAAGTTCTTCTCTGGATCTGAATCCCATTGCCAGACTGTCCCAGCTCATCTTTTTTCCCAGGAATTATAATATTGACTCCCTTTACACTATTTCTCTTACTCGATTCTTCATTTCTAACATTGTGCAACCTGCTCACACCTGGCATTTGCTTCTCCATAATCTTCTAAGTAATCCTCAATTTCAATTCTTTGAAAACTGGAAATCAATGAACAGCCTTCAAAGGTTCGTACATTCTTTCATTTTATTGCACACTGTACCCTTTTAAAATAAGGAGTTTGTTTTGAAACTTCCTCACCTATCCTGCACTCCTTGTCCAAGTCTCTCACCCATTTCCCTGTTGGGTTTAATATATTATGTACCATGCTTTATGTGGAGAGATGTGTTCTGCCTTCATCTGTTGGGTTCAGGAGATGTCATTTTTGCCTAACTCAACCCTGTCTCCATGTTTCTACCCTAACCTTGTGAAAAACTGAGTTTCTTTCTTTCTAATATATTCTTTTCCTTCTAAGGACATTAAAGGAGAACACATATATACAAAGGTACTCTGTCTTATTTAACTTTCTCTATTAACATTGGAAGACAGTAAGATTCTGAAGGGAAACATTTTCTATCATCATATAGTTTCTTCCAATTGATCAGATATATTTACTATTCTCTGTGTCTCTTGCTTTTTGCATTTTGAAGTTTATACTCAGTTCTGGCCTTTTCATCAGAGATACTTAAGTCTTCTATTTCATTAGTGATCCATTTTTTTTTCCCTTTAGGAATATATGCAACTTTCCTAGATAGTTTATTCTTGATTACAAGCCTTTATCTTTTGCCTTTTAGAATATTGTATTCTAAGCTCTTCTCTCTGGCACCTGACAATTTTGTGATCCTCAATGAAGTTCCTTCATCCTTGAAATCTCTCTCTGGTGACTCGTAATTTTTTACAGGCCCAAAAGCTCGGCATTATGAAGTTACTGGTAAGTTTACTCACTATTTGGTTCTCAGTTATTAATATTCTTTGTCATTTCTTCCCATTTGGCTCTTTTTTCCTTTAATATTACATTTTTAATATCACTTCATTTCTTCCAGGTATTTATAGCCTGGACTTTTTTTTTCCCCCTGAAGGTCGGCTTAAGATCTGTGGAATAACCCTCTTCTCCTGAGTTTAACACTTGGGCTTCTAACAGACCAGAATCCCTATCTCCAATTTCAGTTTCTTTATTGGAGCTTGTGATTGGGTCAGAAACTGTTCCCTTCCATACCCCTGGATGCTATGGGCAGGCCCTGTTTGGTCGTGGATATAAATACTATGACTAGGTACTACCATCCTTGGGAATTTCAGGTTTTTTGGCTCAATCACCTGGTAGTTTTGCCTTTGTCTCCTTTCTCCATCTCCTTACAAAGCTCTGAAACTGGAGTTAACTCTGATCCTTGCTCTGAGCCTGACAAATCTATGAAAGATGCTGTTGGGAATACCAGTTATAGGCCTCTAAAAGAACCAAGTGCTGACCTGACACTTCCTTCTCCTATGGCTTGGATCAAGTGAAGTCAACAAGCATCTATTAAGCACTTACTACGTGCCAGGCCCTGTAATAAGCACTGGGAATACAAATACAAGTAAAATAAAGACACTGCCTACCTTCAAAAAGCTTAAATTCCAATGGGAGAGAAACAGCACATAAAAGGCAGCTGAAAAGGAGCTGGAAGGGGAAGTATCCACATGGTGGCAAAGTAAGGGTCACATGAACAATTAGGAGAGGAAAAAGGTTACCTGGCCTGGGCTGTTGCTCAGAATGAGGGTTCCAAGAAGAACTCATCAATGAGATGAAGCCAGGGATTCCAACAGATACCAATTACCCCACCCAGAATGTTAGCAGCCTCAAGATAAGGGGTCAGAAGCAAGCAGAGTCTGCCCATACCATCCAAAAATATATAACAAAAGGGAGTCTGGCTCTAACACAAAAAACCAATCCAGAAACTCAGGCTAAAATTATGAGTGAATAGAAAAAAACGCTGAAGAGAAAAAAGAAATACTATATATGGGGTTTTTTTAAAAGCCCAACAGGTAAACCCAAAGACCAACTCCACATGTATAAGTAAAACTTAGAAAAAAAAAAAAAATGGTTAGCCACAAGTGTCCAGAAGAAATGAAGTGATGATTTTTTTAAAAGGAAATTTGAGCTCCATATAAAAAAAAAAATAGTTTATAGGGCAGCTAGGAGGCACAGTGGATAAAGCACCTGCCCCAAATTCAGGAGAACCTGAGTTCAAATATGGCCTCAGACACTTGACACTTACTAGCTATGTGACCTTGGGCAACTCACTCAACCCTCACTGCCCCGCAAAAGAAAGAAAAGAAAAACAGTTGACTATACAAGGTGGAAAACCTTACTTAAGTATTAGACTCCTGAAAAAAAAATCAATGAACAATCAAAAAAAACCAAACCAAATTATTCCATAGGACAAGAAATAGAAAAAAAAATAAGAGTAAAAAATAATTTTAAAAGGCAAGGTATCAAAAACTGACCAAGGGGGCAGCTAGGTGGCACAGTAGATAAAGTACCGGCCCTGGATTCAGGAGGACCTGAGTTCAAATCCGACCTCAGACACTTGACACTAGCTTAGCTATGTGACCTTGGACAAGTCACTTAACCCTCATTGCCCTGCCCAAAAAAACCCAAAAACAACAACAACAACAAAACCCTGACCAAGAAAACAGACCTGAGAGCTATATAAAGAATCAAATCCCTACAAAAGCATAACTAAAGCTCACCTCACTCCACACCTCATTCCAGAAATCTAATCAGTTATCAAATCTTTGTTTAAACATCTGTTAAATAATTATATAATTTATATCTGTTTATTCAACAAATATTCCTCACATTCAACTCTTTTGCTCAACAAATAGCTCCCATCACCTCTTGCCTAGATTATTTGAATAGCCTCATACTTGGTCTCTCTGCCTCAAGTCTCTCCCCACTCCAGTTCATCCTACAATAGTGCTAAAAAAAGTAATTTCCCTTAAGTCCTTTTTGATCATGTCATTTCCCTACTCAGTCAACTCCATTGTCTCCCTTTTGTCTCTTAAGTTAAAAGAGAAATACCTACGTTTAGCTTTTAAAGCCCTTCTTGATTATCTTTACAATTATATATTTAATTATATATTCTACCTCAAGTGAGAGAATTATAATATCAAATGAGCATAGTGCATGGCACATAGTAAACATTATATAAGTTAGTAATAGGAATAGTATCATTATTATTATTATCATTATTTTTTTTAATCCCACTCTTGGATCCTGCCAAATTAGCCTTCTCTCTGTACCTTATACTTCACACTACGTCTCCCATCTACATAATTTTTACAATGGCCAAACCCCTATGCCTGGAATTCAATCCCTCACTATCTCAATTTTATGTAATCCTCCTCTTCCTTCAATTTACAGTTGAAGCATCATTTTCTGAAATCTATTCTAATCAACATCCAAATATTAGCCTTCCCTCTCAAACTACCTTGTATTTGATTACTTTGTGTTATTTATATTAGTTTTATTTATTCTTTATATTTTTATACTTATTACATACCTCAACAAAGTATAAACACACATTGAGCAAGAATTATTTCATTCCTTGTACTTGTATACCAAGCACCTATAGTACTTGCCACATAGTAGGGGATTAATGAATACTTGTTGATTTTTGATTGAGTTATGCCTAAGAGCACGAGGGGGAAAAAGACTCAGTCTGAAAAATACTCAGGGGATCCGAAAAGGTGAGAGGGAGAAAAAAAAAATCTTAAGTTAAGAAAATATATAATAAAATATTTTTAAGAGGGGAAAATTAAAATAGAACCCATGGAACCCAAATAAGAATATCTGTAAAGCACTTAGCACAGTTTCTGGTACATAGTAAGCATTACATATATGCTTAATCCTTTATCCCAACCTTTCTTGAAAAGAACTGTATATTGAAAACACTATGCGGGGCAGCTAGGTGGCGCAGTGGATAGAGCACCAGCCCTGGAGTCAGGAGGACCTGAGTTCAAATCTGACCTCACACTTGACACTTACTAGCTTTGTGACCCTGGGCAAATCACTTAACCCTCATTGCCCTACTTAGAAAAGAAAAGAAAAGAAAAGAAAAGAAAAGAAAAGAAAAGAAAAGAAAAGAAAAGAAAAGAAAAGAAAAGAAAAGAAAAGAAAAGAAAAGAAAAGAAAAGAAAAGAAAAGAAAAGAAAAGAAAAGAAAAGAAAAGAAAAGAAAAGAAAAGAAAAGACTATAGCCAAAATCCAGGGCCTCCAGGTCAAATTTAAACTAGCACTTAAAATGAAAGAGTTCAAGTATCAAGGAGCCCCACTCAAAGTCATACTAGATTTGTCAGCTACCCCTATGAAAATGAGGAAAGCTGGCTTCCAAAAGGCAAAAGATATATGTTTATAACCAAGAATAAGCTGTCCTAAAAAACAAAGTATAATTCTGGAGGAAAAATGGTACTTCAAAATACAAAAACCAGTATAGAGAAGCATAAACGAACAATCAGAAAATACTAATTTGAATGATATATCTAACTCCAGATAGAAAGCTAATAGAGTGCAGATTGAAGCATATTTTCTTATCCTTCTTTATCTTTTTTCTTTTTTGGACATGACTAATGAAGAAATGTGTTTTGCATGACTTTATCTGTGTTTAATGAGTTTTGTTTTTCTTGCCTCTCAGTGGGTGAGGGAAGAGAAGAAAGGAGGGAATTCAGAACTGAAAAACAAAATCTAATTTTAAAAAACAGGGAACTAAGTCTCAGAGAGACTAAACCAAAATAATTCATTTCCAGTTTTGACTAAAAAGGGCAATGGGTTCACAGTATGGACGGGATTTTTTTTAAAAGCTAGGGTAGAAAAGTGGGGTTGCAGTGAGAAAAAGAAATAGAAAGATCAACTTACTTTATCAAGTTCAGCCTGCAATAGGTTTTGAGTGCTTTTGGCCTGCTGTAACTCTTGGTTTAATTTGGCTTTTATCTGAGTACTTTCCTGGTCCAGCATCTGGAGGGTACGTTGTTGATGAGAGAGTTCCTAAAAATTAAGAGAACAAAAATAAATAATAGCTATTGTTCAGGAGAAGAGAGAGTTAAATTAAAAATTCTTCAGTCAATACACTCAAAGAGCTGCAGACAATAGGGAGCCAGACTTCCCATCAATTTTATAAGAAAATATAATTAACACTAGTACTGGTTGTGGTAATCAAATCCAGGTCTGTTAAGGGAGGGAATAGACAAGTACTAATACTATATAGACAGTAATCTAGATTCAAAGTAGTCTGTTAGCCCTCTACTAGAATATTAATTTAATTTTCTTTTCTATTTGGAACAATATGCAAAAAGCTCAGATACATGAATACAGCTGAAATAACCAAGATTAAGAATTCTGTTTAAACAGAAGAAATAAAAGACTTTAAAAACTAGATATGTACCATGCATATTGAGAGTGCATTTAATGAAAATATGAGAAGAGAACAGGAAGGCTTATGAAAACAAACTATATTAGTTAACTTTACAGTCATAACTGACTAAAGGGTTCAAAAAATATAAAACACTACCTACTATAAGACAGTTTTCATAAGCCTTCCTATAAAAAAGCATCTGATTTGGCAGCTCTGAAATATAAAATTAAAAACTCCTCTTCCCATGAATATTAAGATCATATAGGATTAATTGAAAGATGAAACAGGATAGTTATCCACAATCCTGTTAACAAGTGAGACATAAAATGAGATGTTTGCTCATCAAGATTTTGATTATCATCACAGAAGATGATGTCCAGTGTTAAGTCCAAACAGAATGAATCAATCAATAAGCATTTATCATGCTAGGTGCTGGATAGTAATGTATGTATAGGTATAAAGTAGGCCAAGCCAGATTCTAAAAGGCTTCCAGAAAGGAACAATTTTAGATGGCTTAATGCTCCAGATGTTCCTGTTTCTGAATGACTTTGTATTATTGGCTGCACCAAGTTCTAGAATAATGCAGAACCTATGAAATCCAAAATCAGTAAAAAAGATACATGTCAGCAACAAGATGGTGGACTAGACACTTTCTCTCATCCCCATGACCTCATAAACTTCTCCACAACTGAAATTATGCACCAAAATTAAAACAATTTCAGATGTTTCCATGGTCTAGGATACTCAGATTCCCCCCCCAAAAAAGGGGAGAGAAAAAAAACCAAGACTGATGCTCACTGATCCTAAAGCCCACTCAGCACCCCTCACTTACCTCCCATGCTATTGGCAGCAAGGCCACACTAACAGATCCAACGACACAACAGAAGCTTACATTAGAACCCATCCCTGTACCTGGGTACCCCCCTCCTTCTTTACAATGCCTTAGAGTCCCCAGATCTAGACTGGTTAAGTCTGCTTGGACCTCAACAACCAGTGTGGACACAGTTCTTCAAGAGAAAAGGTCTGATTGAGGGATGAAAACCAGAAGTACCAGCACTGCAAAGCTTGGAACTGCCAGAGAACTTAGAAACAGAGGGAGTGGGGCAGGTCACCAGAACAGGACATCCTACCTGTGGGGTGCTGTGCAGCACTCCACCAAGCCTGAGAAAAGAACAGAGCATCCAGCTGGAGACAATTTGGACCACAAAAGTCAGTGGGACAGAGAACCTTGAATTGCCCATTGTGGAAGGAGGCTAAAAAGCTTCAAGATCTATCCCCAAGGAAACCAAAATCAGAAGGCAGGGATCTAGGAAATGAATAATAAGGAAAATAAGGGGGTGGGGGGTGGGGAGGATGACTGAAAATACCAAAGATTTCAGGAAAAGAACTCTCAAAGACCTTGAACATAAACAGATAGATCAATAGGAAAAACAGTAACACAAAGAAATATGGCATCCAGATCTAGTAAAAAGAAAAAAATTCAGGCATATATAAACAAATACAGCAAAATGAAAGAAAATGATCAAACACTTTAGGAGACGATAAGGGGCTAAAGACAGAGGATCCTATGGAATCTGAGAACGTAGAATTACAACATGCTGTTCTTGAATGCTTTAAAAGAGAAATAACAATTATGAGAACAGAATTTATGTCCTGCACAGAAAAATAATGAGCAGAGTCAAAAATGGTGATTCTATCATGATAAGCCTTACCAAAGAAACAAACAAGCAGACAAAAAGATTGGGACTACAACTACAGAGACGTAAAGGACGACCTAAAAGAAGAGAAGCAGAAAATAAAAACATTACAAGAAAACATGATCCCTCTACAAGGAAAACACATGGATATCAAAAAAGACAGATTGCACAGAAACAACCTTAAGGCTCATAGATCTTCCTGAAGAATACAATAGTACCAAAAAAAACAAAAAACAAAAAAAACCACCTTACCACCATAATGAAAGAAATAGAAAAGCACTGCCCAGAAGTTTTGAACAAAGAAGAAATTCCAACTGAAACAATTCAAAAAAACATATATCTATATCTACACACACACACACACACACACACACACACACACACACACACAGATGCAAACTCCAAGACTCGGTGGCTAAATTTAGTGATTCAATTCAGAAATAAGTTCCACAAGCCAATAGGGAAAAGAACATCAAATACTAAGGAAAAGACATTTAAAACAAGCAATATTTCGCTAGAAAATGAAGTGAGAATAATGCCAAAGAGCATTAGAACACAGGATGGAACCCAGGGTTAACTATCCTACAAATCTGAGCTTAACTATTCAGGATTCAAGATGGATATTCAATAATAATGTGAAAGATTTTCAGAAAGAAAACCAAACCTAAAAGAAATTCTTCTTGAACACCCCAAACAAAAGAACTGCAGAAAGAGTGAATAAATTACAGACAGCAACAGCAAGAGTGACAATAGAAAGGCGAGTAAGACTTCTTTTTTAAAGGTACACAAGGAGACAGGAGTAAGAGAAATCTGGTAGAGATAACAATGAAGAAGCAGACAGGGAGTCCCATGGACAGAACCTGGGAACATCCTGCCTACAGGTAAATGCTTCTTTTGTAGGATTAAATTACAACTTGAATGGGTATGTGATGGGGGAGAGGAGAGGGGAAGAGAAACAGGAAGATAGAGAGGAATGAGTGATGCACTTTGGGTCAAAACAAAGGCTAGCAAAGAGAGGAAACTGACTTCTGTGATTTCGAAAAGACAAGATCCTACAGGGGAATGGGTAAGGAAGAGAGGGGAAAGGGGAAGAACAATGCCTTGCATTGAAGACAGAAGATGGATCCATTGATGAATATTCTTATGGGTGAAAGCAGATGTTATACTTCACGAGGCCTGGAGGATTTGGTGTCTGAAGTCTACTTGTCCTAGGAGGAGGAAACATGAAAAACTGGAGGGCAACTGGGACCTGAAGAAGTAGGAGAGCACAGACACAGGGAGATTTCTAGGCAAGTGTTTGGGGGAGGGAGAGTAAGAAGGTCAACAAGAAAGGGTATGGGGGTAGGAGGTGGAAAGGGAACCTGTCATGGGACAGCGTCCTCTCTGTCAACTGCAATAACTGGCATTGTTCTGAACAAAAGTAAAGAACAACAGAAAACAGGAATCCATGGGGTGAGTCCAACAAACCAATGACAGAAACCACCTAGACGACAGAACCTAGAATGGATATCTTAGAAGCTCTGGTTTGTATAAATACTGAGAAGAGAAAACAAATAATCGGAAAGGTCATGAATCAGAGAATAAGGGTCTGGAGTAAACAGAAAAAGAACGCGGAAAATGAAGAGAGAAATCCTTTTTGGACACAAAAAAATGAAATCAAAAAACTAACCAACAGCACTAGTGGAAGGGAAAGAGAAGGGCAATCTACTTGACTGAGAAGAAAAGAGAGGAAGAAATCTATAGCCAGATAAAAGTGGGAAAGGTAACCCTAAAAGGAAAAGGGCAACAAATGAAAAGAGGGGATCAGAGGGAAAATGGAAAGTCAGTAAAAAGGCCACCTTAAAAAAAAATGTAAAATAACTGAAGGCTCATAAGAATGTACTTACAGGAGAAAAGGCGAGAAAATCATAACAAAAAAAATTTTTAGACAAAGATGGAAGAAAACATTAACCTGACTCTTAACTTTAAATGTGAATAGATTAAACAATCCAGTAAAACAAAACAGAGTGACAGATTGGATAAGAAAACAAAATCCCACGATTTGTTGGATATAAGAAACACAAAAGGCATACACAAAATAAAACTGAGGGATTGTGTTTAAAATTTTTGAATCAATGTTCATTAATGATAATATATCAATAGTTTTCTGTGTTTCATCTTTCCCAGGTTTAAATATTAGGAATATATTTGTCTCATAAAAGGATTCTGGAAGATTGCCTTCTTTCTTAATTTTTGCGAAGAATTTATGAATTATGGGTACTAACTGTTCTTTAAAAGTTTGATAGAATTATTCTGGGATTCCTTAAGGACCAGTAGCTACAACAATGTAAATGAAAAGTAGACACTAAAAAATCAAAAATAAATTTAACAAATTATAAAAACCAAGTGGAGGGGCGGCTAGGTGGCGCAATGGATAGAGTACCGGCCCTGGAGTCAGGAGTACCTGAGTTCAAATCCAGCCTCAGATATTTAACACTTACTAGCTGTGTGACCCTGGGCAAGTCACTTAACCCCAACTGCCTCACTAAAAAAACAAACAAACAAACAAACAACAACAACAAAAAAAAAAGTGGAACTCAAAGAAAAATGAGAAGACCTCAACCTAAAACTCTGTGTGGAAGTGGGAGATGTTCCACAGGAGTTATACATTCTACAACATTCTACATGTTTTCAGTCTTTTTCAATCTATCAGTGGTGCTGGCTTTTTTCTCCTCTCTAAAAAAATCCCATCTGTCCTATGGGATGGCTCTTGGGGAGGGGAAGGAAGACATGAGAAACATGAGGATAGATGGAAGAAACAGAAGATATAAAAAACTTTTTTAAATTGAGTCTAACAGGGCATAAAAAAGCAAATGAAAAACATGTTATTCAGTCATATATGAATTGTTATTCATATAATTGCATATTCCTCATTTGCAATTATACGGATAGCACTGTGACCTGGTATAGCAGTACATTTATCTTGGCTAGATACTGCAGGTGGACAATGAGCTGAGCTCACAATTTAAAAAGAGAAACAGGACAGACTACATTTGGGAAAGCAAATACTCATTTCAATAATCCCAACCTTCTCCCCTAAACAAAATCTCCCCCTTGTTTAACACCAATGTTTTTCCTATGTTGCTATGAGGTCAGTAATCTTAGAATACCACAACCTGCAAAAAAAAAAAATCACAACTGTGGGTCACCCAAACGGTAACAGAAATACACAATGTAGGTAAAAGTAAACTTTAGCAAACACAGAAGTAGTTGAGTAACATGCATCATAAAAGATAAGAGGAACAGTAAAAGAAAAAAGAGCTACTGATGCAATGAAAAAAGGATAAAAGATATATGGAATTCAACATACAGAGCGGCATCCATGTATTGTTAAGAGGCCTAAATGAAAACTCCCAGCACAACTGATGGATGCCCAGTGGAAACTTTATGGGAGGACACAAAAAGTGGAACAAAATGAGAGAGCATGGATAGGGAGTGATCTGTCCCAATGGAAAGAGTACACACAGGGTGAGATTACAGATGCACTGAAGATAGCAGCATACAAAACACCATTCAAAAAGTTCAGAAAGGTAGAAGTTTAAGAGCCATCAGTCCACTGTAGTAACCATAATAATCACAGATGAACGTTTATATTGGCTATATTGAAAAGAAATATATTATGTTAATGCACAATTTTAACTTGAAAGAAGCAAACTGTCAACTCTCCTTATTACAGGGTCTGACCTACCCTTTCCTTTAATAATCCCCATGTGCTTAAGCAAACTCCAAGCTGCAAAAACTGGGAAATGTAATACAATTTATCTCATGGTAGGCCATATGGTTAACATGATTCAAAAAGACAATACTGTTTTTTCTTCCCTGCTAACAAATCTCAAGAGACTGAAAACAACAAATAGAAAGGATTTTTGTTTGTCTGTTCTACAAACAATTCTATGAAAGATGTGAAAAGATGAACATGAAGATAAACATAATGATAGAGCCAAGTAGAATCACAAAACCATTTTCTTGCTTATCATCACACCATGCTAACGTCACAATTTTCCCCCGAAATGTCATGCCTTAAAAATGCCATGACCACCATATATTCCAGAGAGATACACAAAATTACAAACCTACCTCCATATACCAATCAATGCACCAAGAACATTAAATAGCCTGTTTTTTCTTTCTTACCTCCTGATACTCCTTATCTTTGTCCTTGATTTTCTGTTCCAAAGAGCATCGGGTACTTTCTGCATTTTGTCTTTGGCAACTCAAATCTTCAGACATTTTTTTCAACTTTTGTTCCAGTGTTGTACACTGCCAATAAATAAAATATTTCACTAAAATATAAAAACTTCTTTGACTAAATCAAATCAAGAGTGTTGTGATTTTTTTTTAATTGCATTTCCTTTTCTTGGGAATAATAACTTGTCCTGAGATTTAAACTTTACTACAGCTAGGTGGTGCAGTGGATAGAACACTGGCCCTGGAGTCAAAAGGACCTGAGTTCAAATCTGGCCTCAGACACTCAACACTTACTAGCTATGTGACCCTGGGCAAGTCACTTAACCCCCATTGCCCCACAAAAAAAAAGAAAAAAAAGTAAACTTTACTATCAAATTTTGGAAGATTCAGCCTGAAATATGAAATAAAAATACAGACCTTTTCACTTTAGGTAAGTGGACAGTTAAGCAGACTCCTACATAAAGCAATTTTATGCAATGCAAATTTGCCCACAAGCCCAGGAAGAGGAGGGACCTGCATACATTTTAAAGACAGAGAAGCAGGAGCAGGAACATGTAGGGGAACAGGGCCAGCCACATCAGGGCCAGTCATAGATAGAAGAGGAAGGGTAACATGAAGGTGCCAGGGACAGACAAATGAAAACAGAGACAAGGGTCTCCTCTTGGTGCTAGAGGTCTCGAGCACAGCCCCAGATTTGGGGGCAGTAGCCTCTCCACCTGTCCATTCTTCCTGCTTTCACTTGGAGGGGTTTTTTGGGGAGAGATGGGGGGAGTGGAGGCTGAGCACCAAGCTGAGGGGCAGGTGTAGAAAGAGCACAGTACCATAAAGTTAATAAAGGAATTTTTTGGAATGAGAATTTCTTTCAGAATTCTTTATATGAAGTTGAATTTGTATAATATGAATTTACATAAAGCTGTAACTGTCTGTAGTTAACCTAAAAGAAAATCCTAAAATAACTGTCACTTTTTAATCCAAAATTGAGAATTTCAGTATCAATTACCAAATTGATATAAACAAAAGTATACAGGTTAAATTCTACATTTAAGCAAAATGAATTTTTTTTTTTCCAAAAAATCAGGACATTCCTATTGCAGAGTACATCAGAGAAAGGAAAGGATTAAAAAGGGTAAATGACACAAGAGCTTCCTAAGTTGATTTACACAGGGTCGAATTTCCTTCCTTTTATAATTTTGAGTCTGATATTTCAGCAATAATCTAATATAATAATCCTCAAGTTTTTATAGGGGATTTTAAAGATCAAAATCCCTCATTGTGTAATACTTTTACTTTTGAAGATATTATTTAATATAACTTATTAATCTTTCATTTAACATTGCTGGTCACTCTTGAATCTTATTTTTAAAAGTGAACTGCAACAAAAAGTGGGGCCCAAGGGGGCAGCTAGATGGCGCAGTAGATAAAGCACCAGCTCTGGATTCAGGAGGACCTGAGTTCAAATCTGGCCTCAGACACTTGACACTCACTAGCTGTGTGACCCTGGGCAAGTCACAATGCCAACTGCCTCACCAAGAAAACAAAAACAAAAATAATAATAATAAAAGTGAACTGCAACAAGATTTAGGTTTACCTTGTTTATACAATAGTGGACCAATTAGTTAACTTGAGTACAGAAATATTGAAACACGAAAAGGCAATTTTTGATGACAACTATCTTTGTAACTTGCTTCACAATGCTAAAAGATTTCTCAGGTTATAAACACTGGTTTACAAACACTAGATTCAAGTCAACAATCCTATAAGCCAATAAAGAGGTAAGCAAATTGATCCAAGTGAAAAGTATCTTTTTCTATCATATTAACATAGCTCTCTCTCACTTAATGTCTCCATGCTTTAGTATCCTTATCTATAAAATAGAAATAACAGTACCTATGCCAATGATGTAAAGGTCCAGATAAGGACAAACAAAAAAATCCATTCTGCCTTACCTCACAGGCCAAATGCAAAAACTACATAATTAAGATATGAAATAGTTTTATAAAATTAAAAGGCCTCTAACAAAAATCTAAGTTAGCAGGCAAGAAGACAGGACTTAAAATTCTTTAAGTGAAAAGATTTCTTTTAAATCACTTCCATTTCCATCATGTAGAACTCAGGGTCCATAGAACATCCTATAAGCTTGAACTATGGTTCTAAGAAGTCAAGACAATAGTCTTTAAGGTGAAGTACAAGACCATTCCCTAATCAGAAGAATGCCAAACCTTGATAACTTGATAGCTATAGATTACTGTCATTAACAATCCATTATGCTCACTAAAAAAACAAAAAAACCAATGCATTATGCTAACAACAACAAAAAACTAAAAGATTAGAATTGAACCAAATGAAACATGCTACCCATCTCCAGAGAAAAAGGTGATAGACTCAGTGCATTTAAAAGGTTTTTTGTGTGTGTGTTTGAACACAGCCAACACAGGAATTTGTTTTGCGTGACTATATGTTTATAACAGATTTTAAGGGGGGGTTGTTAGCTTTATCAAGGGGTGGGGAGGAAAAGAATTAGGACATGAAAATCAGATAAAATTCAACTTTTAAAAATTAATGGTGGGGGTGGCTAGGTGGCGCAGTGGATAGAGCACCGGCCCTGGATTCAGGAGTACCTGAGATCGAATCCGGACTCAGACACTTGACACTTACTAGCTGTGTGACCCTGGGCAAGTCACTTAACCCCCACTGCCCTGCCCCCCCCCCCAAAAAAAATTAATGGTACCAAAATAGAAGAAAGGTTTTATTTTAGGAATTTGCTGAGCAGCCAGGTAATCACCATGGGTACACATGGCACCATAAATCACAGGTAAGCTAAAAAATAGAAAAAAGTTACAAAAGTTTCCAATGACAAATAAAAAATTCCACTTATCCTCCCAAAATTGGTAAAGGCCTGACAGCCATGATGAAAGTATCAATTTCTATAATCTTTAAAAGTTTCCATCTCCCAACTCAATATAGGAGTAAAAATGCACTATGTACGCTTGGCTCCTTCTGCAGGATTCACTTTATCAAGCAAGAAGAAAATCCAAAAGGAGATTTCATATTAATGTTGATTTAACAAAATTAGACCTGGAAGAGACCTCAGGTCATTCTAATCCAGAACCCTCATTTTAACATAAAGAAACTGAGGCCAAAGAAGATAGGTAAATTGCCTATGGTTACACAGAGAGCAAGTTGCAGCAGAAGTCATATGAACCTAGGTCTTGTGATTCCAAACACAGATTTTCTATAAAAGAGAGGAACCAAAGTTTTCTTTTTTTGGTGAGGGAATTGGGATTAAGTGACTTGACTAGGGTCACACAGCTAGTAAGTGTTAAGTGTCTGAGGCCGGATTTGAACTCAGGTCCTCCTGACTCCACAGCCAGTGCTCTATCCACTGTGCCACCTAACTGCCCCAGAGATCTATCCTTTTGTTTGTTTCTTTTTTTTGTTTCTTTTTTTTTTCCAAGGCAATGAGGGTTAAGTGACTTGCCCAGGGTCACACAGCTAGTAAATGTCAAGTGTCTGAGGCCAAATTTGAATTCAGGTCCTCCTGAATCCAGGGCTGGTGATTTAATCACTGCACCACCTAGCTGCCCCTCAAAGGTAGACTTTTTTTTTTGTTTTTTGCAGGGCAATGGGGGTTAAGTGACTCGCCCAGGGTCACACAGCTAGTAAGTGTCAAGTGTCTGAGGCTGGATTTGAACTCAGGTACTCCTGAATCCAGGGCCAGTGCTTTATCCACTGCGCCACCTAGCTGCCCCCTCAAAGGTAGACTTTTAAAAGTGATTAAGATTTCTATTGAACACTGAAAAATCAGCTGAGCAGTTTTCATTTCAGACAGGTCCAAAAATTATATTTTAATGTCCTAAGGTTTTTAAAGCTTTCCTATAATTCATCTTTATCCAGCATCATTACTAATATTTACTTAGTCTCTTGTACAATACTTTTGCAGGAGAATGACGAGTTGAAATTTTAAAATACCACCCCACCCCACCCCCACCACAATACCTTGGCTGTTGCCTGGTCAAATTGTGCTGTTAATCTCATCAGTTCATCCCTAGTTTTGTTCAAAACTTTCTCTTTCTCAGTTAACTCCAATTTTGTTTTCTCTAATTGGAGCTGTGTTTCTTGCCATTTATTCATGTGTCCTTTTATATCTTTTTCTTGTCCTTGCAGTCGATGTTCCAATTCATTAACTTTGCACCTTAACTCTTAAATCATGAAAAAAAAAAAATAACAACAAAAAAAAAGGACACCAAAAACTTTAGATTAACAACACATCTTTCAGTTGAACTTTATAACTAGGGAATTTGCACTTAGTTTCACCTTAGACCATTTAATCTGCAACAGAAAAAAACAACTGGATTTAAATTGTGATGTTTTCTTCTCCATACTCTCCCACATTCAAGTACTATAAAGGAAACACAATAGAATCCATATTTCTACACAAATGAAAAAAATTTAGAAAAGATTTTTGACTACTAAAATAGTGCTTTAATTAAAATGTAGCTTTTCTCCATGGCATTTCACTATATCTCTACACTGTAAAGGAACTGCAAAATTAAAAAATACTGAGCACCACCCTCAATGTGGGCCTTCATTTGGCCCTCACTCTCCTCCCTGCAGCCTCCACTCCTGAACCTAAGATGTGTCGAGGAAACGAGATTTTCTACTCAAGTTCCTGGTGGGAAATGCCATGGTCAGAAACTATCTGAGCACATCTGTGGGACCCTGCATTCTGTGAACTAGTTAGTATTTCATTATCAAAACATATACCAGTCTTACAGACCCAGGAAAATATCCCCACATGCCTTAAGTGATAAACTGCTTTATCCAAGGCACTGTCTGTCCAAGGCTTGCAGCTGGCAACAGATAGAGCTGACACACACTGCCTATAAGATGCGGAATAGAAAGAGGATACACAGCAGAAACAGGCACCAGCATGAGCCACCTGCCCCAGTGGTATCTGACTTCAGCCCCCTGCTCATTCTTTATCTTTAGTTTCTTTTTTTTTTTTTTTTGGCGGGGGAGGGGGGAGGGGGGGCAGCCGTAGATGGAGGGGAGAATGTAATAATGTAGGGGTGGAGTTATCCTTTCTGGTGAGAGGGTGAGTAGAAGAGATGGGGAGGGCTGCACAAAGTATTCATTGTGCCCTTCTCCAAAACCTACCCACTCCTTTCTTTCTCCTTGCTGGAAAGGTGGAAAAGGTCTGGAGGGAGTGGTAACGTAGGCATCTCTGCAGGGCAGGGATTGTGACTTGAGCAGGTGAGTGAAAAGAACCTGTTTGGCATCAGGAATAAATCTGAGCATGGGTATGGGATGGGGGAGAAGTAAAGTATATTAAAAATTACAACCATATGAAACAGTTAATTGGCACAATGGATAGAGCACTGGGCCTAAAGTCAAGAAAACTCAAGTTCACATCATGCCCCAGACATTTATGAGCTGTTTGACCCTGGACAAGCCACAACCTCTCTCTGCCTCAGTTTTCTCAACTGTAAAATGGGAATAATAATAATAACACCTACCTGTGGTGAAGATCAAATTAGATAGCACTTAGTGTCTTACATACAGGAGGCGCCATCTAAATGCTACTTACTATCCTCAATATTATTAGAAGTACTACAGTGGTAAAACAATTTGTTTTTTACATAAAAAATTTAATTCTAAGTGATGACTAATTTATGTAGCTGTCTCAATCAAGAAGCTGAAGATGTTTCCATCCCTTCAAATTGACAAAATTATAAATATCCTCTCTCCCTTCCCTCCCCATAAACCTATATAACCACACCACTACCAAGAATACACAATTGAATCCAAAAGCATTGTTAATAAATGACATTTCTCAAATCATTGAAATCTTGACATTATGGCATTATGAAAACAACAAATTAGGGAAATGCAAATCAAAGCAACTCTGAGGTTCCATCTCACAACTACCAGGTAGGCAAAGATGCCCAAAATAAAAGGAAAATAACAAAATGTTGAAAGTACTGTAGGAAAAAAAGGCAAATTACAATGCATTGTTGGTGGAGCTGTGATTTGGTCTAATCATTATAGAAAGCATTTGGGAATTACACTCTAAAAATCACTAAACTGGACATACCCCTCTGCCCCAGCAATATTACTACTAGTACAATGCCCCCAAAGAGAGCAAAGAAAAATGAAAAGCAACACATATGTACAAAAATATTTCTATCACCCCTTTTTTATGTTAACAAAGATTTAAGAACTAAGATGTGACCCACCAACTGGAGAATGGTTGCAGAAATTATGATAAATTAATGTAATGTAATAATACTGTGCCATAAGAAAAGATTAGAGGGAGAGTTTCAGAAGAACCTGGAAATGTTTATATGAATTGATTCATTGAAGTGAGTAGAATCAGGAGAACGATTTATCCAAAAACAAAAACACTGCAAAGGGAAGAAAAAAAAAGATGTGAAAGATTTAGGAAGTCTAATGAATGCAGTGACCAACCACAATTGCAAAGGTCCAATGATGAACCATCCTACCCAAATGTTCTAATAGATGCGATGGATTCAAGAATCTTAATGAGACATTTATTTTGGATATGGCCAATAAGGGAATCTGTTTTGCTTGACTATGCATATTTGTTACAAGGATTTTTCCTTTTTTCAAATGGAGTGGTAATAGGTGAGAGGAAGAGAAAATGCTTGTTAACTGAAAAAAAAATTTTAAGTTCAAAAAAGAAAATGTCTTCAAGTTCTCCAAAGTAATAACGGGATATATTGTATAGTAGAAAATTGACTTATGAGGAAAAAGAGAAGATCTGAAGTCTAATCCCAGCTCTATTATTAACAAGTGGAAAAGAAAAATCATTTCATTCCATGTCTGTTTCCTTATCCACAATAGGAAGGGAATATTAAAGGTTATTTCTAAGGCCCACTCTAACACTTGAAACTTTCTGATACTTCTAGTAAAAGTTCTAGGTCACTTTTTAAAGTTTTCTAAGAACAATGTTGCAATTTAAACTTAAAAATTCAGTAATTACCTTGGTTCTGGGCTTTTATTTGATCCAGCAGGTGAGGATTACTATGATTCTCATGGAAACCGCAATTAGTGTCTTTCCTCTCTGTTGTCCAACTTGACTTCCTATTAGGTGTTGCTTCTTGTTCCCAAGGAGCGTGTAAGGCAGTAAAACCTCTCGTAAGGGGAGTTTCTTGAGCACTGGCTGAATGACGAGTAGGCGTCTTTTCTTGTTGCCATGAGAACACAGATGAAGAAGACTGATGTCGAGCAATTTCCCTATGACTCATGGTGTTTGGGGGAACTGTCTTACTTGCTTTCTGTGAAAAGATAATAAAACAGCTAAAGACGGGTTTTTTTAAGTCTCCATATTCAAGACTGCTTATTTTTAGATAAAAGTCACAATCGCTGAAATATATCAAATTCCTAAAACAACCAAGTTTAAATTACCATTGAGAACCAGAAATGCCAACATCTTTCTTTTCTACAAAAATACCTCTATCGACATTTCAATATTTGGGCAGAAAATTTTTAAAGCACAAATCTAGAACATAAGTTGCATCCAATCAGACCAAGGTATAATGTACAAGGAACTCAAACAACTTGCTTTCCAAAAATACATACAGAAGATGCAATGAGAATAATTAACAGTACCATAACCCACAAAAGATCACACTCTTGTTAATTGATTAACCTATCTAAGTTTATTACCTAGCTGGAGAATCATTCTTTTTAGAGGTGAGTCCCAAGGTAGTAATGGGAACTTTGGTATATTTATGTATTCATAGATATACTGGGGGCTACAGCATAACTACAAATAGAGGCCTCTATGAGGCTTCAAAAGTGGGGAGAAGGGATGGGTGCTGCAATCCACCCTCATCCTCCTTGAACACGCCAATGCCCACCCAGAGGCCCTGTGTGCCTGTCTGTTTGGGCTGCTCACCTGGCTATTAAATGTCCATTTCTCATGTAAAATAAAGCATACTACCAAGAGCAATAACTTACTTTTCTAAGTAAATAAAAATGTGTAAACTACTAGGGGAAAAATACATTCTAATCATGTAGTAGACTGTAACAAAACAGGTTTTCTAAATATATATTTCAAAGAATTAACTTACTTTAATTTGCAAAGCTTTAATCTCTTCCTCTAACCTTTTCCGTTCTTCAACTTCTTTACTATATTTTTCTTGTAGTTCTTCATACTTGGAAACTAAAAACAGATGTGAAACACACCTAATTTCAGGAATAGAATTTCAGTTCAACCAAGTAAAATCCAAAGTATCCATCCCAAAGGAATCTAAAATTGACGTTTGAAATTCTGAATGACAACAAAATAATTTTGTCACGACAAGAGAACTGTTAAATTACTTAAAGGAACCTAAAAATGAATACAGAATGAAAGATGCTAAAACATAGGTTTCAGAAAAACTTCTCAAGGACTGCGCACGCGCGCGCGCGCACACACACACACACACACACACACACCAAAATTCCTTTTAAAGACATACAATTAGAGGTTAGATATGAATAGTTAAACTGTTATAGTCTTATCCATTTAAATACATTAGGTTAAAAATAAACTGAAAATGTGCTTTAATTACTACTGTCAGAGTAAGGACTGGGATTAGGGTCTCATAAATTCCTATTTAAGGATCTTGCCACTATATTTTCACAAACCTTGTTCAACCTAGAAAGAGAACTTGGAATTAGAAAAATATAGACCTGTTCTTTTCAAAACTGCAGGTTTTTCACTCTTTCTTGACTTTGGAATTAAGTCAGTGAAGTGCTTTTGACCTGAAGTCTGAAACTTCTTCAATGTTTTCACATCCTTCCTTCCAGGAAGAAGGATATAAACTGTAGAGTATAAATAGAAGCAGATGGTGATGCAGCAGATCGAGCACTGGAACCTAGAGTCAGAAGACCTGAGTTTACATGTGGCCTCATATACTTACTATGTAAACCTGAACAAGTCATTTATCTGTTTGCCTCAGAACGAAGATAATTATAGCACTTACCTCAGAGTTGTTACAAGTATCAAATGAGATAACATGTATAAAAATTGATTAGCACAGTGCCTGACACATAGTAGGCACCTTATAAATGTTTATTCCTTTCCCCTAAATTAACTTGAATTGATCAACTATCTTCTATGTAACTTGTGGATACAGATGCTTAAAAGTGTGAGATTGTATACTGCTGGTAATTGCTTGTGAGGATAGGATTTACAAAGCAGCTGCTTATAAAGCATCTAGTATAGATGAGAAATGTTTTTCATTTGAAAGGAGGATGGTTCTTGTTGGGTTTTTTTTCCCTAGAAGCCATTGGCGGGGGGCGGAAATGGGACAACCATGAGCAGTAGAGATAGGTCTCTAAAACACCTGCTTGCTATAGTTTGGAGAAATATCTTGTGCTAAGCAAGGAAAAACATTTATATTCAAACTAATTCAGTAAGTCAACAATGTCTATACATTGAATTTCTTTTTTTTTTTTTTGGTGAGGCAGTTGGGGTTAAGTGACTTGCCCAGGGTCACACAGCTAGTAAGTGTTCAGTGTCTGAGGCCAGATTTGAACTCAGGTCCTCCTGACTCCAGGGCCAGTGCTCTATCCACTGCGCCACCTAGCTGCCCAAAGTGAATTTCTAAGCTAGAGGAAATTGTGATGAAATGATCATTCCCCAAATGTTGACATTTTATTCTCGCTGTGTATGTGGTGGTATAAAATTGTAGGGACCCTAGATAGACACCTAGGAGAGGAAGGTGAGGTTAAGAGGATGGGAAATGTGAGCCAAAATTCAAATTGAGCAGAGAGAAGTCACAGATATGAAGTGTTTTATAGAACCCAGCTAATGTCAGTCTTTCCCAATTCTTCAAATGGCTTAAAAAAAAATAACATGGTCTAAATGCACTCATCCCAAAAATTGGTAGGAAAAACAGTAAGGACCACCAGCTTTGACCTGGAAAATAACAGAGGCTAGAATTTGAGCCTTGGAAGGCATAGTAGCTGAACACAGGAGATATTTAGGTAAGAGCAAGAACAAGTTAGTTATGCCAACCAAGATCCTCTATCCTACTGAATTTTTTTTGGCCATTTCAACTTAGTTCAATTAAAAAAACATGTATTATGCTTTTATTTGATACTATATTTGCAAGGTACTATACAAAGCCCTAGGGATAATAAGACAAAAACAAAACAGCTCAACGGAAAGAAGAGCTTGTATCCATGTGTAGTCCAAATGGGAAAAATGGAAGCCAGACAAGTAGAGAAGGGCATAGAGAGAAAAGGGCCCACAGCAAAACTGATACATGTGCACATGGACACAATCCGTGTCTCTCTCCTACCCTCTAACACATGCATACACACAATCACAGATGCAGACACAGAGGCAGAGCTGAGATTCTAGCAACTCTCAAATTATGTCCTATTATGTGATGGTTGTTGTTGTTGTTTGTCCTTCATTCTGGAAGAAGACCGTGACATTGGGGAGGGAGTCCTTATGACTTGCAGTGATTTGGATTTAAGGGAGGGAGGGCTGTGCAAAGTCACCAGCCTCACTCTCATCTTCAGAACCATCTGAGTCCACTGGCAAGATACATTTTAGGATGACTAGAGATGGCTCCAAATACAAGAAGAGCTTGGCCTTTTTAGCTAAGGCCTTCAGCAGGGTCTCAGTTTGCTGAGGCAACACCCGTTAATTAATTAAGGCGAGATAAGAAATGAGGCAAAGAAAGGCCTCTTTTACCTAGCCAAAAATAAGTAAATAAAGTGGGGGAGGGGGGCAGGAGGACGAGGACATCTGTAAGGGTTTCTGGATAAAAGAGAAACAACTGCCAAATGAGGGCTAGACTGGGACCTACTGTTGGCCAATCAAGGAAGCCACAGTTATTTTGGTTTAAGGAGTGGTCAGTAGAAGAAACCCAACACATAAAGGACAAGATTCCTATACAGAAAGAGGGATAGAAGGGAAAAGAAAGGAAGGGAAGGGAAGGGAAAAAAAAGAGAAAAAGGAAGGAGCTTTGTTGCCCAACTGGAACAGGGCAGTTGGGTCCCCAGTGGAACAGCTGTAGTATGAAAGAAAACCTCAGGCAGAATTGCATGCTGGGATTCTAGTATACTACTCATACTCCACCCTTTGAGGTCCTTGCACTAAGCTCTTACAACCCAAGTACCAAATCCTTACCACTCTGATGACTTGATTGTCCAGAAGCAGCAGAACTCTTCTGCGGTGTACTGTTTAGTGTTGAGACATCTCCTGGCAACACTGCCAGATGGCTTCTTTCAAGTTCAGATTTACATCTGTTAGAAAAGGAATTTTAAAATGTGCTAATTTTAGAAAATAGCAAGTGAATTATAGAAACTATACATTTCTAACTACCTATACATCATCCAGAAGACTGAAACCTCTTTCAGATCTAGTCCAGGGTTTTATTTTATCTAATTCTCTTTACTGACACTGCAGAAAGAAAATAACGATTGCTGTTACTTCCCCAGTAAAAGGCCCACATTTGGCTCATGACAAACAATTGTTTGGACAGGAAAGAGAAATGAAAGGAAAGAGAACTGTTGGGAACAAGGGCAGATTAACACTCAGAACCTCCCACTGACACAGAAACTCTTAGAATGGCATTGGCATCTTCTTTGCAAAGAAAAGTGATGGACATAGTAACATTCCCCTACCACTTTCTATCCTGAACATGTTGTCAATCCAATGGCTTTCATAGTAGTTAGAAGGGCAGATTCAGAAACTTACTAGAGGCACACCTCTGATTGCCTATTTCCTCCTTTGGTTTGGAGTTGGGGTGGGGGAGGGAGGGAATGGAGCTAACCTTAGCCCCTGTCTCACAGGGTTATCGTAAGGATAAAATGAGATATTTTAGTAATTATTGCCATTTACCATAACACATCCAAATCATAGAGGGAGGTGTTAAGGGCTAAAATTCTAGCTAAACTGTCTAAAATATCCAATGAGTGGTCGCCAATAAATTATAAGCTTTAGCAAGAGTTAGACTTTTAAGCATTTATTAAGGAGAATAAGAATTTGGTAAAGAGAGAGAAAGGCCTAGATTCCTATCTATTAAAGGGAGAGCGCATTTCTAGCTCCGCTCTCCACCAGAGTCCAAAGGCAAGAGAGTCAGACCGAGCGTCAGTCTCTTCCTTCCTCCTCCCACTATCCCGCTTCACTTCCTGACACCAAAGAAAAGACTCCTGGTCTTGCCCTCAAAGACCTTCGCTTCATGGGCGGAACTCTTCTACAGTAAGTCTCCAGCAGGTGGTGACATTCCAATCGTTACAGAGGTCATACAAGAATTACAAAACAGTTTTGAGAAATTGCTTTCGGAATGAATTTACATATCATGTAAAAAAAAAATCCCAATACTAACATTATTGCTTCTGTTGATCTTCAGCCTCAATCTTACCTGAATCCCCCAAAGGTACAAATCATAATCCATTCATACCTTCTCATCTTGGGGTAATTTTGACCATGGCATTCAGCACAGATCCAGTTTGATCACTTGACAACTTACTAGCTTAAGCTCCACAATATTTTTGGCTACTTTCAAAAAATGAAATTGATCCTCAAAAAGAAAGAATGGCTACCACTAAATATATTAGAAACAATGTGTGGGCAATTCTAAGGCACTCCAAACAGCAACATTACTAAAGTCTGGACTCACTTTGATGGGATGGTTAAGTCTATTGAATGTTTCTTAAGAATGAAGGATGAGGGGCAGCTAGGTGGCGCAGTGGATAGAGTACCGGCCCTGGAATCAGGAGTACCTGAGTTCAAATCCGGCCTCAGACACTTAACACTTACTAGCTGTGTGACCCTGGGCAAGTCACTTAACCCCAATTGCCCCGCAAAAAAAAAAAAAAAAAGAATGAAGGAAGAGGGGCAGCTAGGTGGTGCAGTGGATAGAGCACTGGCCCTGGATTCAGGAGGACCTGAGTTCAAATCCGGGCTCAGACACTTAATACTTACTAGCTGTGTGACCCTGGGCATGTCACTTAACCCTTATTGCCTTGCCCCCCCCAAAAGAAAGAATGAAGGAAAATTTGAACATTTGAAAGCAACAAAGAACCAGTAAAAAAGTTAAAGAAAAAAGGGAAGGAAAAGATAATTGTCAGATACTCCTAATAAAAATTCCCAGGTTTAAATTTGGGGGAATTGGTTAAAGCAGTACTTCATTTCCTGTGATTGCTTCTTCTTTTAACAAGAATCCATTTTGTTGGGGGGGGGGGGGCGGGCCAATAAAAAGTGCCCAGATCATCATTTGCAAATCCAATGAGTCCAATTTGGCCCCATTACATATATCAAGAGCCTTAGAAGGAACATAAGTACACTTCAATTTTTGTAAGGAAAAACTAGTAATAAATGCAAATGTTGAATACTAAAACTCTTTCCATAACTAACATTTGGCTAACTAAACAAAAGAATTCTTTTCCTAAAACTGGTGTTGGACAACAGAACAGATATGTACTTTTAATGTACACATACTTTTATATCAGAGTTTGGCTCAATGTCATAGCTACAGAATAACAGCTAACGTGAACTTCACACTTCAGGATTTGCAAAGCATACGTTATCTCATTTTATCCTCAGAACAACCCTGTAAGGTAGATTTTACTACTATCCCTACTTTACAAATGAGGAAACTGAGTCAGACCAAGGTTAAGTGATCTGCCCAAGATCATAAAAAAAAATTTATGTCTGAGGCAGAATTTGAGTGTACATATTCATAACTCCAGGGACAACACTCTATTCACTTTTCCACCTAGCCACACCTGAGTGGTGGAGAGCTGGAAAGTACCAAAGGAATTATGCCACATAGGTAGTGCTGTGGAAGGAATGCTGGATTTGGAGTCAGATAATCAAAAATTTAGGATCCTATGATCTCCAATTCTAAGTCACTTAGTAATCACAGAAACATCGATTTAGGATAAAAAATCCATTTAATTCTACACTTTCATTTTATAGATGATGAAACTAAGGCCCAGAGAAGTAAAGTGGCTTGTCCAGGTCTCCCTGGGCCACCTTCCTCATATTCAAAATGAGGAATTTAGACTACAAGATTTCTAGGGTCCCTCTCCTAGCTCTAAAGCTAAGATCTTATAATTCAAGCCAGGGATAGCTAGGTAGCCAAGTGGATAAAGGACAGCCCCAAGTTAAAATCTAACCTCATACTTATTATCTATGTGACCCATGGCAAGTCACTTAATCCCAACTGCCTTAAAACATCTGGAACCATCTCCATTTGTCCTGATGTATATCTTGCCCCTGGACCCAGAAGGCTCTGGAGGAGAGAGTGAGGTTGGTGCCCTTGCAGCCTTCCTTCACTTAAATCCAATTCATTTTGAGTCACAACATCTGTCATAGTCCTCTTCACAATAATGAAGGACAAACAACCATAATATAATCCAATCCTAGAGAAGTCATCGCCTAGGCCTTACAGGTTTATAGATTAAAGTTGCAAGGGACTTTGGAAGTCTAATCCCTATAATTTAAAGGTGAGGAAACTACAGACAGAAAGATTGTGACTTGCCCAGACAGTAAGTTTGAAAGCTAGAACTAGAACGGGGAGTCTGTCTTCAAATCCTACACAAATACTACACCATGACACTTCCCAATTTACCCAATCTATGTAATAAAGCCATGCTATAACAGACTTCCAATATACAGGGTGTGCCAAAATTCTTAGAGTAGTTTTACAGCTTGCTTTAATACCTTATTAATTAGTTCAATAACATTATTAGATTCCTCTCAAATTAAAATATTTTAGCTTCCAATAAAAAGAAAAACTACAATTAATTCAATTAAAAATAAAAAGCTGTAACAACTTTCTAAAATCACTCATCAAAAGGGTTACCTTTTAAGTTCCTGTTCCAGTTTTTCTATTTGCTTTTTATTTGAATTTAGCTGTCCTTCCTGGAAATTCACTTGTGACTCTTTGACCTGAAGTTCATGAGAAATCTTCTGCCTCATTTTCTCCAAATTATCACATGTTTCCATCAAGCTCTGATTCTCCCTTTTGAGGGTGGCCCCCTCATTTTTTTGATCTTCAACCTAATTTAAATCATCAGAAATCATTTAAAAAATTTTAAATAAAGTTCTTCCTAAATTTACCAAACTTGCTGCCACAGTTAAAACATTCATTAATCAATAAGTAAAGTACTGAACAAAAATTTAAGAGTCTAATATATGTGTCACGAATTTTCTATTTCTGGGGGAAATGTAAAGGGCCAAGAAAGTTACAATCTAGTAAAAGCAACATTCACTCAAAACATTTACAGCCAAGGTATTTTATAAACAATTCAGGTTTCATTTCTTTGAAATAGGGAGACTTTCAGGTTAACATTCCTTGAATCCTTTAAAAAAATGTATTTTAAAGATTTAATATCATCCAGGCATAGCTGTCTGCCTTCAGGCAGGGTTGCACCTATAGTGTTATAGATAAATAAGACTGCATTATATTTTTTTTAATTCTTCAGTAAAAGGAAATCTCCAAACCTCCCTTTAAAAAAAAAAAAAAAACATTCCAATGTTCAACAGCCCTGTAATCACATTCTCCTTGTGCCATGGAAATAAAAAGACATCATGGAAAAGCAGAAAATTGCTTCTGGCTCATAAAAAATTAGGAGTCAGATTTTTTTAAATGTAACTTTAAACTTGGACACTAATCTACTATTGGTGGAGTTGTGAAGTGATCCAGCCATTCTGGAGAGCAATATGGAACTATGCCCAAAAGGCTATAAAACTGTGCATACCCTTTGACCCAGGATTACCACATTTGGGTTTATATCCCAAAGACATCCCCCAGTAAAGACCTATTTTCACAAAAAATATTTATAGCAGCTCTTTTTTGTGGTGGCTAAGAATTGGAAAGCCCATTAATTGGGGAAAGCTGTGGTTTAAGATTGTAATGGAATATTATTGTGCTATAAGAAATGACAAGCAGGATGGTTTCAGAAAGACCTGGAAAGACTTATATACCACCTCCAAAGAAAGAAGTGATATCAGTTGAACACAGCCTGATGCACACTATTTTTCATTTTGTTTCTTTTATTATAGTTTTCTTATACAAAATGACTAAAATGGTACCGTTTTACATAATTGCACATGTATAACATATATCTGATTGCTTGCTGCCTCAGTGAGTGGGGAAGGAAGGGGGGGACAGAATTTAGAACTTAAAACTTTAAATAAAAATGTTTATTGAAAGTTTTCAAAAAAGCCATGTAACCTTTTCCTTTTTTTATAAATAAAAGTATTTTATTATTTTCCAGTTACTTATAAGGATAGTTTTCAACATTTGTTTCAATAGGATTTTTAGTTCCAAATTTTTCTCCCACCCTCCCTTCCCTCCCTCCTTCCCAAGAGGGAAAGCAATCTGATATAGGTTATATATGTACAATCACATTAAACATATTTCTGCATTAGTCATCTTGTTAAAGAAGAGTCAGAGCACAACGGAAAAACCTCGAAAAAAAAGGGGGAAAAAAAAAACAGTCCAAAAGTAGAAACAGTATGGTTCAAATGCATTCATAATCCACAGTTCTTTTTTCTGGATGTTGAGAACATTTTCTATCATGAGTTCTTTGAAATTGTTTTGGATCGCATGTAACTTTTTCTTAAAGACCTCCAGTGTGGGGGAAGACAGTGTTTTGCTAGAGCCAGGTAGAACCAGCTTGAAAGTACTAATTGTTTAGATTTACACTGTGAACATTTACTCCTTGGAAATTAGCAAATGGCACAAATCTGGGCTTGATTTATTGTTCTGTTGATTGCCAAGATTTAAGAAAGTGATGGTTATAATGACTATTAAACTTTAAAATGTATTATTCTATACAAAACATATATATGTATAATTTTAGAATACATTATTTCTTGGCAAGTATTTTTGGTCATAAATTTTAAAATATATTTGCTTCTAGGTGGCAATCAGAATAACAGTGTCACCAATTAAAAGACCAAGTATACAATTAAGAGATTTGGGGGGTTGTTTTTAATTACTCCAGGGTGAAAAGTTAAGATACCACACTACATCCACCTGAGAAAGAAATGCCACCTCCCTTTCCACTATTTGTTAACTGGCTTATTAGTCAAGACTTCTGGAGTAATACCCCAAATAAGCTCTTGGTAGAAGACTCAATGGGACTTAGAAAACCCCAACATCAGCAAGCTGAAGGATTTAGAATTGAAGGAAAAAATTAAAAGTTTAAAACAAAAATAAGTGACCCATAAAAAAGTAACAAAAACTTTTTCCTCAAAATATAAGACAACAGATTAATCATTAATACAAGTCTTTCAGTCATGAAAATTATGTAAACAAGAAATTCTAATGCTGGTGATAAGTCAATCACATACTACCTTCTGCTTCTGCTTCTGCAGCGCAGCCTCTAGGGATTCCAGCTGAAAGTGTCTTTGTTGTCTTTCTTTCTTCAGTTTGTCCAGCTGCCCTTCAAGCTCCTGAATTTTTTGAAGGGCTCTAGTAGACAGACCTTCTTTCCATTCCTCTAACGCCCAACTCATTTTGTTCTATCTTGTTTATTACTCAATCAACATTTAAAAATGAAAAAATAGGTTGGGAAGAAGAATTCAATCACTGCTCCTATGGCATTAAGGGAAAAAAAGATAGCACAAAATAGAGATTAGTAGTTTTAGGTACCATCCTTTTTACCTGTTCTACTTTGTATATGGAAATGCCCATTTTACTTGGTATTGGCTAAATCCAGAAAAAAGGCAATTTTAAACATTCCAAAAATGAGATAAAAAAATAAAAATGAAAAAAGGAATTCAGTCTCAGAGACTAAACAATCTGTTCACACCCAGGTTCTGTAGAGGCAAGTTAAAAGTAATGTCCAACTAACACAGAATCCACAGAGCAAGCATTTAAATGTCACATCCCTGGTACAAACTGTTCAACTTGCCTTGCTATGTATGGGATTCCAGTCACTCACCTGGAGCTCTTGTTCTTCTTTCCTTTCAATCAACAACAACAACTTTGAACCCAAGACACTTAAGGTACAAGTTAGTAACAGCTCCTTTTTGTCCCTGCTTCTTTTCTCTTTTCTGCCTATGTCTTTTCTCATTTCTAAATTCTGCCTTCTTATGCAGTTTTCTACTTTTCCATTGCTTTATGATGCAAAGTGTTTGAACAATTGTTCAAATTTTATCTCGGATACAACTACCACCTCTGGGACCCCTGGACAAGTCACTTACCCTCCCTCAACTTCAATTTCCTCATCTGTAAAATTAGGGGTAGGATTAAGTAGCCACTGAGGTCCCTTCCGGTTCCAGAGCTAAGATGTCTGAACAAATCATAGTATGTGGATGTAATAGAATATTATTGCCCCGAAGACACAAAAGAAAACAATTCCAAGGAAGAAAAATGGCATTTGTCTGAAGAGACTAATGTGGGTGCACATGGAATTTAACAGCTGAGATTTTTTAAAAAGAAATGTACAAAAGATGGAAGCAAAGCCAGAGAACAGAGGATGAATATAAGATCATGGCATGGCCCTAGAACCATAGTATCAGAAATGGTAAAACTCAGAATGAGGCAAGGCTGGTGAGGAAAGCTAAAAACAATCCCCCAAAAAAGGGTTTTAGCTATATTAGGAGAAAAACGAAAACCAAAGAGATAGAATCTTTGCTTGGGATGAACAGAATAATGATAACCAATAACATGGAAAAAAGACATTCAATTCTTTTGCTGCTTCTCTTTTCTCTGCCAAGAATGACCTAGAGGGGCAGCTAGGTGGCGCAGTGGATAGAGCACTGGCCCTGGAGTCAGGAGGACCTGAGTTCAAATCCAGCCTCAGACACTTAACACTTACTTGCTGTGTGACCCTGGGCAAGTCACTTAACCCCAATTGCCTCACCAAAAAAAACCAATCAAACAAAAAAAGAATGACCTAGAAATAGAGAAATGAAAAGGATACAAATGATTAACGTGGAAGGGATGCCCAAGATAATTAAGATACTAAGACTGCACCCTGATGCCTCCTTTGACAAATTCAAGTCACCTGACCCAGACAACTTACATACTTGAGGACTAAAGAACTAGCAAAAGGGATTACTGGGCCAATATTAATTATATCTTGAAAGACCATGGAAAACAAGACATGTACCAAAACACTGGAAAAGGACAAATGTCCCAGTTTTGGAAAATGCTAATTCCCAGGAAAATTCTACAATAGTTCACTAAGGAAACAGTTGGCAAACACCTAGAAAAGAAAGCAATGACTATAAATAGCCATTATGACTTCATCAAGAACAGGTTGTCTTAAACTAACTTCATTTTCTGTTTGAGAGGATCACTCCATGTTATAGATATAAATTACCAAGACATAATAACACCTGCCTGTGTGAAAGATGGAGAGATTTGGATTGGAGAAGAATATAATCAGATGGATTCAGAACTGGTTGAAAAACTGGGCACAGTCATTGTTAATTAACTGTGGTTAATTTTTGTTAATGGCTCATTGTTAACATTACAGAAGATCTCTCAAAGAGTACCTCAGTATTGTAAGGGGCTAAAATTCTAGCTAATCTGTCTAAAATATCTAATGAGTGGTCACCAATAAATTATAAACTTTAGCAAAAGTAAGACTTTTAAGCATTTATTAAGGAGAATAAGAATTTCATGAAGAGAGAAAGGCCTAGATTCATCTATCTATCTCAGGTAGCTACAGTTCTCCTGCTCTCCATGAGAGTCCTGGCGAAAGAGTGCCAACCTTGCCCCCTCTTCCTCCCACAAGTAAACATCACTTCCTGATGCCAAAGAAAAGCCACATGTCTTGCCCTCAGGTGCCTTCTCCTCATGGCAGAGCTTTCCTATAGTAAGTCTCCAGCAGGTGGGGTCATTCCAATCGTTACACTACCTGTGAATGGCCCTGTGCTTTAATACTATTATTAATGAACAAAGTAAAAGACAAAAAGTGCTCGTTTGTTGACACAAAACTGGGCGATATTGTTAACCCAGTGAATAAGTCAGAATCCAAAAAGATCTTGACAGGCTAGAGAATTATTAGGTTGAATCTAATAATACAATTAGGTACAAAAATTAACTTTATGAATGAAGGATGGGGAAAGCATGGCTAGATAGCAGTTGCTCTGAAAAAGACCAAAGTGTGGAGGCAGCCAGGTGGCGCAGTGGATAAAACACCAGCCTTGGATTCAGGAGGACCTGAGTTCAAATCTGGCCTCAGACACTTGACACTAAGCTGTGTGACCCTGGGCAAGTCACTTAACCCTCATTGCCCTGGGGGCAGAGAGGGGAACTGGTAGGAAAGGGTTTTGGACTGCAAGCTGAATGTCAGCAGTCTGGTATAGCAGTCCAAAAAGCTCATGTGATCTTGGGCTTCATAAAAAAGAGGCATGGTTTCTAGAAATAGGGAGGTATAATCCCACTCTACTCTAACCGCCTCAGAGATCCTCACCCAAGGCATTATGTTCAGTTTGAAACACAAAAGTTTTAAGAAGAACTCTTATAAGCTGGAAGGACAACCAGGAAGATAAAGGGCCTTGAGTCCAAGCCTGACCTCTCCTACTTTTGTCCTTGAACCCATCTCTTCCAGGAGTTTGGCAAATAAATCATTCTCTCTTTCTCATCTTTAATCTTCCTTATACCATGGTTCCTTCCCTATCCCCTGGGGCAGCTAGGTGGTGCAGTGGATAGAGCACTGGCCCTGAAGTTGGGAAGACCTGAGTTCAAATCTGACCAGACACTTACTAGCTGTGAGACCATGGGTAAGTCACTTAACCCCAATTGCTTTAAACATCTGGGTCATCATCTCATTCATCCTGATGATATTCCTTGCCACTGGACCCAGATGGCTCTGGAGGAGAAAGTGAGGCTGGTAACTTTGCACAGCCCTTCCTCACTTAAATCCAATTTGTTGCAAGCCATGATATCTGTCATGGTCTTCTTCAAGAATGAAGGGCAAACAACAACAAACAAGAACCCTTTCCCCTACAAACATGTCCAGATCTCCCTATCTTAAAAAAAAAAATTAAAACCCATTCATTTGATGCCGCCATCCCCTTCAAGCTAACATCCTAAATTGAACTGCTCCTTTTCGAAGAGAAATTCATAGACAAAGCCTTCTGTACTCCTCATCTCCATTTCTTCACCTCCCACTCACTTCTCAAGCCCTTGTAATAAAGTGTCTCAACCCAACACTGGACTCAAACCATTCTCTCCAAGGCTACCAAAACTTCTTCATTATTAAATCTTTTTCTACTCTTTTTTTTTTTTGGGGGGGGGGCAATGAGGGTTAAGTGACTTGCCCAGGGTCACACAGCTGATGTCAAGTGTCTGAGGCTGGATTTGAATTCAGGTTCTCCTGAATTCAGGGCCAGTGCTTTATCCACTGCACCACCTCGCTGCCCCCTCTTTTTCTACTCTTAATCCTTTTTCATTCCTCTGACATTCTCATTACTAGACTTTTGTGACACTGATGTTCACCTCCAGTTTGTCTATCTACTCCTTAGCAAGTCTCCTTTGCTAAATCATTCAACAAGTATTTAATCACTTATTATGTGGCAAGTACTACACTAGCCAATGGACATACAAAGAAAAAAATTAGAGTCCCTACCCTCAAAGGGCATATCTTCTATTGACCAGACATCCCAGAACCCTGAGGTTGCCCTAGAAAAGTGGTATGGGATAGCAGTGAAGCATCCCCATGAAGGATGCATATAGCACAGAAGGGAAGGAAGAGACCCTCGAGTAAAGGAGAAGGTTGCCAGGGACAAAGAAGAAAAAAGAATCAAACAGGCATCAAGGAGAAGGCACAAAAGTGACCCTGACATCTCCCTCAGACACAGCATACCCACACCCTGAACATGTGACCCTGTCCCTCCAAATACAATACAAATATAGCCCTCGACACAAAAAACCGCCATCCACTAACAACTTCTTAGCCAAATACGCACCACTCAGATCACCTCGCGGGCATTAACCTTACACGGGCACTAAGCCTCACAGATAAGTGACACATGGACATATATTCTCAACCACTCAAAAAATACAAAGATCTCTCACTACTTTCCAGTTTGATAGAACCAGCCAACATTACTCTGAGGAGATCCTCAGGGACCTCCATGCAAGATTGGGGGAAGCATGCAGGCAGGTCTCCCACCCTGTTCACTCCCAGCAAAGATAGGATCGTCTGTATGATGTGTGTGTGTGTGTGTGTGTGTCTGAATTTATCTTGAAGAATGTGTCCAGAGGGAAGGTGTATGATGTCTGTGCATGTCTGTGCCATGATCAGTGAAGGCATTCACTTCAAGGGATTCAGTCACATCTCAATCTCTGGATAGGGGGCTAGGAACTCTTTAAAAGAAGGGCCTTTTGGGGATCTTGTCCCACTTACCTCTGTGCCCATTAAGTGCCCATTACCCTCGCCCCCAATCCACTCTAAGTTAGTGAATAAAAATATGTAGAGAGCCTGAGAAAAGGCACAGCAACAGGGAGATCAGAAGGGGTCAGGCACAACAAATGAGATATGTAAATGGAGAGATTACAGCTCTCTCGTGGGAAGGTTCAACAGGCTAAGTAGACATGGCTCTTTGATAAGGAGGGAGAAGTAAGGAACCTCAAGACTAGGCTAAAGGGGAGTCCCTGGACAAAAGGCTGAGGGAGGGCCCTTTGAAGCTTATAAATGCTCACCCCTTTCCAAAACCCCAACCCTGGATTACTCCTACCATGTAGCAAATATATGAAACTGGCTGTTTGGGATAGTGCCCTTCTATTAAAGTTTTTCTTTCATCCAATACAAATCATGGTCGCTGTTGTCTAGGTTCTAAATTATTATTCTCCTCCTTTCTCCAGGATTTCAGTACCAACTCATTATCTTCTCCACAATTCCAGTCCTTATACTAGGAAACTTCAACATACTGATGCTCCCTCAAACACTCTAATTTTTCAGCAATTCAATAGCCTCCAATCAATTGACCTACTCCTTCATTCCACCTCAGTAACAAATAGAGATGGTCACACCATGAATCTCCCTATTACTTAGAAATGTTCCACTTCTGTAATAACTGACAAACCTCTATGTAACCATAGCTTCTTATCAACCCCTCTCTCCTTCCCATACGTTATCCATCCCAAACCCACTATGCCTATATTGTATCCTCCAACCCCACAACCACCAAGTAACCTCTTCTCAATCTCGACACTATTAGCTAACCAGTTAAATTCCAGAAGTTTTTTAATCCTCTCACTTGTCTTATTGCCACTCATCCTTTGCCAAAGCTAAACCTTGTATTATTACTCTCGCCATCTACACTCATGCTGCTTAACAGAACTAAACAAAGTCATGCAACTGAGCTGTGTGCCCTACAAGTTTATCTAACATCAAATGGGTCCTCATAGCAGCAAGGCAATTCCTTTATTCCTGTCTAAAGTGATTCTCCTAACTCACTTCAACCACACAATCCATTCAAATGTCTTCTCAAGTGAGCACACAGCTCAACCTCCCACCACCTTCTCAGCTGAAGATCATCAGGTAATGAAACAATTGAGGCCACTTGCAATGAAATACTCCCCTTCTCTTCATCTCAAAACCTTCAGATATCATCCCATTCTTCTACCTATAGGAGCTGTTTCAGAGAAACCTGGCAAAACTCAATATGAACTGATGCAGCAAAGTGAGAACTAGGTAAACAATGTATACAACAATACTGAAAAACTTAAGAATCCTGATCAATATCGTGTAGTGACCAACCACAATTCCTGAGCCAATGATGAAGCATGCTACCTACTTCTTGATATAGGTACTGGACACAAGGTGCAGAATGAAAAATGCATGGCCAATGGGGGAATTTGTTTTCCTTGACTATATGACTATGTATATTTGCTACAATGGTTTTGTTTTCCTTTATTTTTTTTTAATTTGGGGGGGAAGGGGGAGGGCCAGAAAGGGAACAAAATATATGCTTAATTTTTAAAATATTTTTTTAAAGTTTGACTGTTGTAAACAACAAATATTTTGTGCTATTTTTAAAACATCCAAAAATGTCAGAATATGTCTTTTACCCTATCAAAATAAAACTTCATACCGAGCATGGGAAACAGAGTTACACTGCTTCATTATTTGACTCTAGGATAAAACAGAAATGCCTTTACTGGGAGTTTAATGCCCTTCACAATCCGACTTTAATTTGGTATTCTCCATCCTACCTAGAACTCTGAAAGAGCATAGGAAGCCACAGGCCAAAACCAGGGTCAGAGTTCAATCTGAGAACAGGGACCCTGGAATTGTTAACAAATTCATTCCAATGGGGGAGGGGGGGATAAGAAAGGGGAATAATCTAGTCACCAAAAAGGAAGAATAGGAATTCCATTGCTGCGGAGGGGGAATGGGATATTAGAAGCAAATATTCCTTCTTTGCCAGGAGATGCGGCAGAATTCCTTCAATTGGAGCGGGGAGACTCCCTGGTTGGGGGCAGCAATACCTTCATGTTGGAGGGGATGGGAGGGTTGGGGGGGGGGAGAGAAATAACTTTATAGGGGCGGGGCTACCTTCATTATGGGGGAGGGGCAGAGATACCTTCATTACCACGAGGAATGGAGAACATCCTTCATGGGGGGGGGGGGGAAGGGTTGGGGAAGGGAGTGGCGGACGGGAGGGAGAAGGGATGAGATACCTTCATTAAGGGGGAGAGGGGGGCAGGGGAGAAGAGAGAAGAACATCTCCTCAGTCCACAGGTCCCGCGGTGCGGAACGTGGTGTGCAAGGGTTAACCCTTCTCACGACCGGGGAGAAAGGGACGTTTTACAGAAACGACTCGCGACCACTTCCACAACCACCTCACCCCCCACGACCTCCCGCAGGGCGAGAGTCTGTCCCAGTCCTTACCTTACCACAACGGTAGGAGACCGACCTCCGACGAAGGTCCAAAAACTCCGGTGCCGCGTCCACCACCACACGAGCCAGAAAAACACTCAGATTCAAACCCGGCGCCTCCTCCGCTACGTCAGTTACATTCGCAGCGCACCGTGCGCAGAGCGCTCCTGTTAGCCCATTGGTCCAGCTCCTCCGAGGCCGGGCCAATCCGCTTCCGCCCTCCAGGGACGCGGCCTCTGATTGGCGCATTTGTATCAATTTAAAAAACAATCCTGCAGCTGACGAGCGGCGGTAGGTTGTTTGGCCGGCAAGAGCTTCTTCTAGGTTGCAGTGTTTGTGTGTCGGCTGCTCCGTTGTTGGTGCTTGGGACTGGGGTCTGAGTGCAGACGCTGACGATTGTCCTTGGTTTCGTCCCAGAGCCTACTCGAACCATCTCGAGCTTATATGCAAGCTGCCCTATTTGTGAGCCTGTGGCATCTCTGTGGCGTACAAACGTGCTTTCTCTAGTCGTGGAAACCGGAGCTTTTTTTTCCTGCCCCCTCCCCCTTCCGCTTCTTAGTCTTGTCACTAGTGATCCATCAGAAGCGTTATTAATCATTTCTGACCTGTTTAAAAATGCTTCTTTTGACATAGCTACACCCGATTCATCCATATTAGGATTTTTCTTTATGTAAATAGTATCTGCAACATTTAAGCAAAGATAATGAAGCCAAGTACTAAATAAACCTTTTACTGATGTGTTAGTTTATAAAATCTTAGAGCTGAAAAAGATTATGTCCAATACTCTCCTTTTACAGGAGAAGAAAAAAAAACAAGCTCTCAGAAAGCTATGTGGACTGAAAAAAAGAGGGGGAAATGGTGGAGTAAAGGTATATGCTGACATTTTTGTATCGTTTTTTAAATAGCACAAAAACACACAAAATAACAAAAACCATGTTCTAATTTGCAAAGCACTTTCCATAGAACAAGCCTTGCATCTTCAATGAAGCTGACTTGCTTTACTCTCTGCTCACATCTTAAATGAAATAGACTTCCAAGCATCCTGATGAAAAGACAAGAGCTGTGTAGTATTTTAGTTCAATCACAAGAGTGAAGAGAAACATGAAAACATAAACATGAATGAAAAATGATAAAGAACTAAATAAGATATGTGTGTGTGTATATATATATATACATATATATATATGCACACTTATATGTCTACTCTGAACCTTACCATCAGAGACGATAGAGGCAATCTAATTTGAAAAAGCTAGGAAATGTTTCTGTTATGTTTTTCTGATCTTAATAGAAAGAGGAATACACTGGGGCTTAGGGGAAGGGAAAGAAAAGTTAGGGGAAATTATCTCATAAAATCATGTTGTGAAAGTAGGCATCTATAAAAAATAAATAGGAGGGAAGAGCAGCTGGCACAAGCCACTCTCATCTGAACTCTTAAAAGAAGGAAGAATACGTACATATACATATACATATACATATACATATACATATACATATACATATACATATACATATACATATACATATACATATACATATACATATACATATACATATACATATACATATACATATACATATACATATACATATACATATACATATACACACAGTTGGGAACAAATACATTTTATTTGACAGGGAAATAGGACAAAAAGGAGAGAAGGAGGAAGGAAGAATTAGAAGAAGGATAGATGATTAAGTAAGGAAATCATCCTAAGCAAAACAAACTCTAAAGAGATACAAAATATTTATAGCTCTTTTTGAGGGAGCAAAAAAATAGGAATCTAAGGGGATGTTCATAAATTGAGAAATGGATGAACAAGTTATGGTATATAAATGTGATGAAATACTATTGTGCTATAAGAAATTATGGAGAGGGTTTCAGAGAAATCTGAGAAGACTGGTATATATGAACTGATGTAGAATAAACAGAATCATAAGAACAATTTCTACAATAACAACAATATAATAATTACAAACAACTTTGAAAGAATTAGGAACTCTTATCAGCATAATGACCAACCATGATTCCAGAAAACTGATAATGAGATACACTACTCACCTCCTAATGGAGAGATGGCAGACTCAGATAAATTTTTTTGGACACAGTCACTGTGGAAACTGGTTTGACTATATATTTTTGTAATAGGTTTTGTATTTCTTTTGTTAATTGGAAAATGGGGTGGGGACGTGAGAATGCCTGACTTTGCTGACTGAAATATTTTTTCAAGGGGCAGCTAGTTGGCACAGTGGCTAAAGCACTGGCCCTGGATTCAGGAGGACCTGCGTTCAAATCCAGCTTCAGACATTTCACACTTACTAGATGTGTGACCCTGAGCAAGTCATTTAACCCTCATTACCCTGCAAAAAACAAAACAAAACAAAAAAGCTAAAAAATAAAATAATCAAAAGACAATTTACATAAAAGACTGGCTGGCTCGAGAAATCTATGGTTCTCTGTGTGCGTGTGTTTTAGAGAAAAACATTCTACTTTCATCTGTGCTTTCTCAGATGGTAAATATTTTATTGCTACTAAAAATAATGTTATAATACTATAAGGGAATAAATAGATATTTAATGAAATAGAGGACTATCAAATAATTCCAGATGAAAAGACCAGATCTGCATAAAAACGTTGAAGGACAAACACAGGAATTAGGAAAAACACAAAAAAGTAAGTATGAAAAAACAAGGATAAACTGCTTACATTCTGATAGGAGGAGATAAAACAATGTGTCTCCTCTGAACCATATGATCATCAGCATTTCTTAAAGGGAGTTAAATTAGAAGGTCTAGGAGAGGTTCTGTTTCTGTCTGGAACATAAACTGTTCTCAACTCTACTAATCCATCCCATTCCAGCTTGCTTCACATCTTATCTGTAATAACCTGAGTATGATTCAAACTGGCCCCCTAGTACCTTAGGATCAAATTGAAATGAAATGAAATGAAAACATCTTCAGTTCCTTCAATCCTCATTTGGTATAAACTTGAGGTCCTTCTCCATCTTGTACCATCCTGTGGATATTCTTTAATGTATCAATAGCCTTCCTAATACATGACACCCAAAACTGAAAGAATTCTTCACATGCAGTCTGACCACAGTTAGAGTGTAGTGGAATGATATCTGACTAATCCTAGAATCTCAATGTGTAGTATAAAATCATAATAGTTCTCTTGGTCTGTATATCACATTGTTGACTTATATTGAGTTTGTTATCCACTACTCCAATTTTTTTGTTCCAGATTAACTGCTATCTAGCTACTTTTATTGTTGTTTATCCAATTAGTAGTGTCCAACTCTCTGTGACCTCATTTGGGATTTTCTTGGTTGTGAAAATTTCTAAGTCGCAGTGTTAGACAAAGAAAAAACAGTCTCTAAGACAAAGAAAATAGGTTTATTGAAAGAAGGATCCTGTCTCACAATAAAGCCGGTCTCAGGTCTAGAACCCAAAAACCCCGAGCCTCAGGATCCACAGATACTTGTACAAAATGACTCCTCTAAAAATTTAACAGAATCCAAGTGGTACATATACAATAAGTATGAGATAGAAAGAAAGAAACCATCAGTCAGATAACAGCATAGTCACTTGCCATTATATATACCTACTTAAAATAGCCCTAGGGGCAGCTAGGTGGCTCAGTGGATAGAGCACCGGCCCTGGAGTCAGGAGTACCTGAGTTCAAATCCGGCCTCAGACACTTAATACTTACTAGCTGTGTGACCCTGGGCAAGTCACTTAACCCCAATTGCCTCACCAAAAAAAAAAAAAATTAAATTAAATTAAATAGCCCTGTTACTAAGTAACAGGCTTATAACATAGGAAGCCATCTATTGGAATATGTCTTTGCCATCTCAGACGATGCCTCTCTAACCTCTAGTCCTCTGAGTTGTTTTCTACTATCAGAGATTTCCACCATATTGCTTTAAGTGTGACTTTCCAACTTCTTCCTAGCTCAGAAGTGACTATTTTTGGTATTTGACCTTTAAGCTGATTAGTAGCTATACCTAGCAACAATTGGAAGTCAGATAGATGAGTTCTAGGTAAGTGATAAAGTAGACAAGTTGACAATATAGCATTTGCTCCTACCAATATCTATTTTATTTCATTTTAATTTGCTTAAGCTACTAAAGAATATCTAATTTTTTTTTGGCAGGGCAATGAGGGTTAAGTGACTTGCCCAGGGTCATACAGCTAGTAAGTGTCAAGTGTCTGAGGCCAAATTTGAACTCAGGTCCTCCTGAATCCAGGACCGGTGCTTTATCCACTGCATCACCTAGCTGCTCCCAAGAATATCTAAATATATTAAATTAAGTTTGTAGTCTACAAACTGATTAGTACTACTGTTAAATCACTTGTATCCTAGGGGTTGGGGGAAAACTCACTCACATGGTAAAGATACTGGAGTGGTTTGCCATTTCTTTCTCCAGCTCATTTCATAGATGAGGAAACTGAGGCAAACAGGATTAAGTGACTTGCCCAGGGTCCCACAGCTAGTAAGTGTCTGAGACTGGATTTGAACTCTGGTCCTCCTAACTCCAGGGCTGGTACTCTATCCACATCCTTTTCTCATATTTCTGAAGTTGACTTTTTGATCCCTTGTAAAATTTTATGTAACTAAACAGCCTTTGACCATGCCCACAAGGGGCAATGATTCAAGAGACTTGGAAGGAAGGGAGTCTGGTAACTGTGGTTACCAGCTGACATGGATTGAATCTCAAATTCATCCTGCTCACCAAACTTAGGAAAAGGATCTCATGAATAGAAGAACCAGAAAGTTGTGAAAGAAGAAGCCAAACCAGTAAGTGGATGCAAATAATGAACAGGAGCTCTCATGATGGACTGAAGGAAAGCTCAGAACATGTTGCACTTGGAAACTGTTCACTGAAAAGCTCCATGTTGCTTAGGATGGGTAGCAAGGAGGGTGAATCTCCTCCTCCTCCTCCTCCTCATCCCTTCTCTTCCTCCCTCATCTCCTCTCTTAAAGGTCTTCTCCTTAAAGATTTGCTTCAGTTTCTAGCATTTCTACCTGTGACAAAAGTGGAAGAACAAGAACGAGAAAAAGAGCAAGAAGAAAAAGAATCAGCATTGCTTAGTGCCCAAGCATCTAGATGAAAGAGGCTAGGGAGAAACTGGGCAAATTCTGTCTAGCAATGAGACACCTTTTTTGAGTTAGGCTAGGGTGCTGAAGTAGGACTGTCCAGGTAAATGTTCAACAACTGGCTCTCTAAAAACTTATAACACACTTTTAAGTTGAATCTGCATTATTAACATTTTCTCTGTCACATTCTTTTTGTTGTTGTTGTTGTTGTTTTTTGTTTTGTTTTGTTTTGCAGGTAATGGGGGTTAAGTGACTTGCCCAGGGTCACACAGCTAGTAAGTGTCAAGTGTCTGAAGCCGAATTTGAACTCAGGTCCTCCTGAATCCAGGGCTGGTGCTTTAACCACTGTGCCATCTAGCTGCCCCCGTCACATTCTTAAGTGTAGAAATCAATAAAACAATAAATCAAGCCCAAAACATTTGCCAATTTCCAAGGTTTAAATGCTTACAGTAAAAACTGAATAATCAGATAAAGGGAGCCAGTATGAGCCGGATGCGTTACACTCCAGTAATTAAGGCAAATTTTTTCTCTTTTTTTTGGAGGTGTGGGGGGTGGTGAGGTGGGAGAGGAAAACCTATAGTGGCCAAAAAAAAAAACTTAGAAAAAACCTTCAGGAAAATCCAGTTTGAAATCAAGCACTCTTAATAAACCTAAATTACAAGAAGGAAAATTATTTCCCTTTCTCCGTCCCGCACCCCCCCCACCCCCCCACCCTCCCCCCACCCCCCCGTGCAGCTGTACTGATTTGCCTGGAAGGTATGAAAATAAGGCCATGACTCCACAAAAGTAGGGAGAGTGAGTGGCCTGGAAAGGGAAAGACATAACCCTGATGGGAAGCTAGGGAAGCTAGGGAAGCTCCACTCACTCAAAAGGAGAAGGATCAAGGTTTCCAGTGAGGCTTTCAGACAAGTCCTCTGGATCAGGGCAAGGCTGACATTTCATCATGCCTTGTTCACCAGTGACACCTAGTGTCTAAAAGTGATATTTATTCCTCATTTCATCTTGGTCAATTCAACCCAATTTTCTAGTCTTTTACTTAATTTGTTAGGCTAGATGTCATCTGTCCCTCTTAGTTTTGTGCATTTTGCAAATTTGCTGGAACTGGAGTCCATTTGAAAGATACTAACTAGCAAAAGCAAGGCCCTTGCTTTGTTCTGGGTCTTTCTGACCTGGCAGCAGTTGAGGTCCATGAGATGATAGAAGGGGAAATGCTGGTTAGTGAAATTGCATAAATGATGTGTCTTGAAAACCTCACTATAATGATCTTCTTTTCTTTTTTTAAAAAATGAAGTATTAGAGGGGGCAGCTAGGTGGCGCAGTGGATAAAGCGCTGGCCTTGGATTCAGGAGGACCTGAGTTCAAATCCAACCTTAGACAATTGACACTTACTAGCTGTGTGACCCTGGGCAAGTCACTTAACCCTCATTGCCCAGCCCCCTCCCCCCCAAAAAAAATGAAGTATTAGAAAAAAATTGTTTTAATGAAGTATTAGGTTGTTTTCATAAAGACCACTTTGTAGTCACAGTCACCATCTTCTTAAACAGTTCTACCTGTGGTTTCTGGAAGAGAAAGTACTAGGGGGGAAAGTAGGAGAAGGAAAAGGATGGAAGCTCAAGCAAAAGTTGTGAACATGATTTGGAGGGTTTTGAAACTGCGAATAAGGTTAGAAATTGAATTGGAGGAGAAAATATTTGTTTATATTTGAAGAGAAATTGAAGGACTAGAACTGAAAGAGGAAAGGAGGGGCTGCTAGGTGGTATAGTGGATAGAGTACAGGCCCTGGAGTCAGGAAGACCAGAGTTCAAATCCAGAAGAAAATACTAACTAGCTGGTTGACCCTGGGCAAGTCACTTAACCCCAACTTCCTCAGAAAAGGAAAGAAACAGATGGACATAAGGAAGAGGAAATAGAGTAGAAAGAGAAGAAATTATGGAAAATAAACAAAACAGGAAGGAAAAGATTTTGAGCCATAGAAGACATAGGAGGGATATAGAAGACATAGGAGAAAGATTCAAGAATCCCATAGGTAAAATTAGTTCAGATAAGCTACCCGTCCCCAAGAAACCAGAGAATGAAATGTAAGTTGGGTGTGACTCTCAGGGTGTTTTCAGTGGTGAGTGACTCTTCATGACCCCATTTGGGGTTTTCTTGGCAAAGATACCAGAGTGGTTTGCCATTTCCTTCTCCAGCTCATTTTACAGATGAGGAAACTGAGGCAAACAGGTGAAGTGATTTGCCCAGGGTCCCACAGCTAGTAAGTGTCTGAGGCCAGAGTTGAACTCACAAAGATGAGTCTTCCTGATTCTAGGCCTGGTGCTCTCTCCACTGCACCACCTAGCTGCCCTTCTCAAAGTGTTAGAGATGGATTAACATGTGAAAACGCTGAAATTACCCCTTTCCCACCTCCACCTCTATCCCCAGCTCACCTTATGCCATCCTTTCCAAGCAGTTTGACACAGCCAAATATAGATAATAAGCAAGGTAAACTGAAGACCCTAACATAAGGAAGCAAATTTTATATCTCATAAATATCATTAAGACTTGATGAGATGAGATTCATGACTGTAATATGCTTCTAGAAGGATATTTACCTTATTCAAAAGGAACAGGATGATAATCATAGTAATAACAATAGCTAACATTTACAAAGCACTTTATAAATGTTAACTGATTTTATCTCAAAACCATCCCAAAAAGTAGGAGTCACTATTATCCCTATTTTACAAATGAGGAAACTGTGGCAAAGAAAAATTAAGTGACTTGCTCAGAATCATATAGCTAGTAACTGTGTGAGGTCATATTTGAACTCAGGTCTTGATCCACTGGGCCACCTAGCTCTCTCTAATAGATTACATACAGGGCAAGAGTTCTTGAACTTTCTAGATTCGGGAGTTCTTTACACTTTTAAAAATGAGCTCTTGTTTATGTAGCTTTTATTCATGTATATATTAATATGCATATATATGTATAAGTGTATGTTTGTATATATTATATAGTAATATAATATATAACATATATCAGAAATTAAAACATCTTAGTAGTATTATAACAATTGTTTTGACTGCTCAGATCCCATGAAATAGTCTTGGAGACCCATCACCCCTCCATGGGTTCCTAGACCACAGTATGAGAACCACTGAAGGGTTAGGAGCATTAAGATCTACTCCTCCAAGGAAATCCAGAAAAGTGGTAAAGCATTTAAATGAATATCAGTACAGCCAGAAACAGAAATTATATTATCATCAGAGTATATTCACAGAAATGTGAATTTGGGAAACAGATCACAAGCCTAGTGGGGTGACATAATTGAATAGTGATAACTTCAATTATTTGGATAGATGCTGCTGCTGCTGCTGCTGCTTCTCTCTCTCTCTCTCTCTCTCTCTCTCTCTCTCTCTCTCTCTCTCTCTCTCTCTCTCTCTCTCCCTCCCTCTCCCCCCCTCCCCCTCCCCCAGACAAAAGCAGAGCACATAATAATTTCTTGACGTCTTTAACAAGTGTAACAACCTCCCATGGAGATGAGAATGGGAAGCCTACTTCCAGAAAAGCATAACAAAGTTCCCTGCTCCCCAATTTGGAGCATACACACAAAGAGACATTTCACCCTGGTTCTGGTCTTTTAATGATGTGATGAAGAGAAACATTACCATCTATGACTAGACTATGGCTACTTAGCTGGAACAGGAATGCATCCAAAAGGTACTAACTAGCAAAAGCTGAGTAGCTAGGTTGTTCAGTGGGTAGAGTACCAGGCCTGGAGTCAGGAAGACTCATATTTCTGAGTTCAAATCTGGCCTCAGACATTTATTAGCTGCTGTGTAACCCTGGGCAAGTCACTGAACCCTGTTTGTTTCATTTTCCTCATCTGTAAAATGAGTTGGAGAAGGAAATGGCAAATCCTTCCAATTTCTTTGCCAAGAAACCCCAAACAGGGTCACAAAGAGTCAGACATGAATGAAACAACAGGACAACCAAAAAAGCAAGGTTTTTTACTTTGTTCTGGGTCTTTCTGGTTTAGTTGCTGTCCAAGTGCCCATTTTTAAGAGAGTGTGCCCTGGGTTTATGGGGATAGTGGTGATGGTGGTAAATGTTTTATAGCTACTATTTTTACTCTACTATCTTAATAAATGCTTTTGCTAGGGAAAAAAAACAAGTCTCCTTTCATCCCTCTCCAGAAAGATTTTTTTTTTCTTTTCTAAAGACCGAATCTCCCTATTTCACCCAGACAGGAAATGCAAGGCCTTCTCATGGACCACACCACCATTGATCAGCATGGGAGCTTTGGCCCACTCCGTTGCCAACCTGGGTAGGTTCTCCCCTCCTTAGGCAACTTGGTGGCTCCCCAGCTCCCACTGGGCCATTTTCATGCTAGACTGAAACATATATCTAATCCACCTTAGCCCACTGCAGCTGCTCAGAATTTGCCAGCTAGACTTAGCCTCCCAGCTAACTGGGACCTACAGCTGTGTACCAAGGAGCTTTATAAATTCTCCTTGTGCCAGAAGCTCCGCCCTCGTACATTGATTTTCCATACTGACTCTTATCATGATCCCAGGATCTTCTCTGCTTGAAAGAAATACAACTGCCAGAGTATTTAGCAACTTATGCATACTTGGAAGCGGTTAGTCGGTTAGTCCAGCCTTGCCAGACTGTTAATAGTAGAACTAAATAGATTGAATCTGCCTGGTATTCACATCTCATCAGTACCCTCTGCCCCTCAAACTAGAGGGCAGGGCCATGGACTCCAGGGCTTGACACAATTTTTCTCCACTGCTACACTGCTTTTGCCCTTCTTTGGAACCCTCTATCACGCCCCTACTTTGAGTACATTCAGGAACCCCACTCTTTGTTCCAGCTTCGGTGCATTGTTTTCCACTACTAGATTATAAACTCCTTGAGGGGAGGGACTACCTTTGTTTTTAGTTCTATCTATATCTCCACTGTTTAGCATAGTATTTGGCACACAATGTTTATTGACTGACTAACTAGTAAACCTTTGGAGGCTGTGCACATAGACTTTTCTTTGGAAAGGATTCAAAAGTATATGAACAGGGGGCAGCTAGGTGGCGCAGTGGATAAAGCACTGGCCCTGGATTCAGAAGGACCTGAGTTCAAAGCCAGCCTCAGACACTTGACACTTACTAGCTGTGTGACCCTGGGCAAGTCACTTAACCCCCATTGCCCTGCCAAAAAACAAAAAAAAACAAACAAAGAAAAAAGTATATGAACGGGGCAGCTAGGTGGCGCAGTGGGTAAAGCACTGGCCTTGGATTCAGGAGTACCTGAGTTCAAATCCAGCCTCAGACACTTGACACTAGCTGTGTGACCCTGGGCAAGTCACTTAACCCCCGTTGCCCCGAAAAAAAAAAAAGTATATGAACATTGGGGGCAGGTAGGTGGTGCAGTGGATAAAGCACCAGCCCTGGATTCAGGAGGACCTGTGTTCAAATCTGACCTCAGACACTTGACACTTACTATCTGTGTGACCCTGGGAAAGCCACTTAACCCTCATTGCCCCACCCCACCCCCAATGAATTACTATGTGTGGTGGTACGGCTGCACGTGTGTAATCATTATCAAATTGTTTGCCTCCTCAAGGAGAGGGCAGGGGAAAGAGGGATGGAGAAACAGATTTTGGAATTCAAAATTTTAAAATAAAAATATTAAAAATTGTTTTTCTATTTAACTGGGGAAAATAAAACATAAACATTTTTAAAAGGAAGATATAGTGGATAGAGGCAAATAAAGTAGGAGAAAATTCTTTAAACAAAAAAAAAAGTATATGGACAATATCCTTGTACTCACTGACCACTTTATCCAGTATACATAGACCCTCCCCCCCTCCCCAATGGAGGATCAGAGGACCTCTAAGGTTTGTAGATAACTTTGACCAAAGTGTTAGGGGAGAAGTATTTCTCTTTGAATGACTTCCCTACCAGGAGCTTCTTTAATTAGGGTAGAAATTCTGAGAATAAGTCAACTCAGATAAACACTTCACCATAGCAGAAAGCTAGAGCCACACTTTATTATTGCCATGGAATTCCCCAGCTAGAACACTCCAAACACATCTTCTTAAATATACTGAAAACAACCATCTCAGGAAAAAATGACATTGAGCCAAAACATTGATTCTCTATAACAAGCTTATGATGCCACTGGGATTTACCTCCATATTTGAGCAGGAACTTTTCACCTGCCCACTGACCTGCACTTTGACATGTTGAGAGAATGGAAAAGACCAAGCAGCCTTGTGAGTTGAACTAAAAGAAAGAGGTCATAAAACTTTTAAGAAGTCTTTTTCTATTTCTGCCACTAGGTGATTCCCTCTACATTAGAAAGATTCTAAAAGCAGCTTTCTGCTCGAATGTGCTTTCTATTTCTTCTCTCTGTATTCTCTCATTTTCTCTGTTGGCTCATAAGAGAAGGGAAGTTGACAGAACTATGTTGACAGACAATATGTCCCCTTGACTTTGGAAGTACAGAAAACACTCCTTCCCAGGTAGCCTGCTAATAGTGATTATTGTTGTTTGTCCTTCTTTCTCAAAGAGAACCATGACATTGGGGTGATGTCATGACTTGTACTGAATTGGATTTAAGTGAGGCATGGCTGTGCAAGGTCATCCACCTTACTCTCTCCTCCAGAGCCATCTGGGGCCAGCGGCAAGACATATATCAGGATGACTGGAGATGGCCCCAGTTATTTAAGGCAATTGGAGTTAAGTGACTTGCCCAGGCTCAAATAGTAAGTATCTGAGGTGAGATTTGAACTCAGGTCCTCTTGACTCCAGGACCAATATTCTATCCACTGCATCATCTAACTGCCCTGTAATAGTGATTACAAATACTTTTAAAAGATGGACATAAAGACATCTAATTATTTGAAAAGAATTGAATTAGAATTAATTAACAGATGCATAAGGTGGCATGACACTCTGCTGTCATCCTTTGGCTCTTTTTGAAGAGATCTCCATTGATAACAAGGCCAAGCTACAAATAAAAGTTAAGCATTTGAGTGGGGTAGGTTATCATTGGAAATCTATCACTTCTGAGAAATAAAACATTTTCTTGTGAATCTTGAAGCAATTTTTGCCTTAAGAACTACCTTCTGTAAAAGCACAACCTTAAAAAACAACAAGTGTTATCCTTGATATTTTACATGGGGAAAGCTTATCTTGCTTTGTTTTCCAAATTATTCCCGATCACTGTTGTCTCATTACAATTCTATCTGTGTTCATTGTGTGTTCTGTTTCTCAGCTTCCAATAAGAACCAAAAAAAAAAAAAGTTTCTTTTCCAAGTTCAAGGTCCCCAAATAAAATAAATGGTGGTGAAGGCAAAATCCAGAACAAATTTGTTCAAGGCGATGACAATCTATATCTTCACATGTCATAATTTAAACTCAAGCTGCCTTTTTCTTGCTTTCAATAGCAATTTCCATCCAGATATTGGGTCACACACCTGAACATCTGGAAGATCTGGGTAACTTGACACAATAGAATAAGATAATAATAACAATTAAAAGAATTTCCAGAAGCCTGTTACACCAAAGAGCTATTAACTTGGGGAGAGATGAACACTATACCAATACCAATTCCCTTATCTCAAAGAATGAGTCATAGGCTTTTACAGCATAAGCAATCTTAGTATCAAGTTATTATACATATCTCTACCTCTGTTTCTTCATCTCTAAAGTGAAGGGACTGAATTAGATGATCTCTGAGGTCCCTACTAGTTCCTACTGTCACCAAAAGTTCTTGTCCAATCTCCTCATTTTAAAGATTAGGAAAGTATGATTCAGAGAGTAGAGGGCCTATGAAGTTCTTTCCAACTCAGATTCTGTGATTCTGTGGAAATGTCATGTAACAAAGGTCTCATTGAAAGCATTGGCGCTAGGTGACGCAGTGGATAAAGCACCGGCCCTGGATTCAGAAGGACCTGAGTTCAAATTCAACCTCAGACACTTGACACTAGCTGTGTGACCCTGGGCAAGTCACTTAACCTTCATTGCCCTGCCCCCCCAAAAGATCCTACTATGTGCCAGGCACTGTTAAGTGTTTTTACAAATATCTCATTTAATCTTCACAACAACCCAGAGAGGTAAGTGCTGTTATTCCCATTCTACAGTTGAGGAAGCTGAGTCAGACAGAGGTTAAGTAATTTGCCCTGGGTCACGCAGTTAGTGTCTGAGAGCAGATTTGAACTCATCTTCCTGATTCTGTCACATGGTAGATGCTTAATAAATGTTGATTAATTCATTGATTGATTCCAGGCCCAGCATTCTGTCCACTGAGACACCTATTGCCCCTATAAACAAAAGCAGTCTCTTTTGGTTGTCCAACTCTCTAACTATGGTCACCAATTATCGTTATTGATATACCCCTGAGTCACCTGCAATATGTTTGGGGATACCTTCTCATTTGAAAAATTGGGGGAGGGGGTGCTAGCCTAGTAGAAGGAGAGACATTGCTTTCTTTATAAGGGAAGATTTTGTTTATTTATTGTTTTTAAGCTATTTTGATCATTGTTATTTCAATATGTTTCCTTTGTAATTCTATGTATTTTCATTCATGTATTTAAAAATACTCTGAGGTGTCCACAGGTTTAACCAGCTTGCCAAAGGGTTCTATGACCCAAAATTAAGAACCCCAGCCCTACTGAGAAAAATGATCAAATGTACTGAGCCCTGAGAAAATTCATCAAATTAATTTATAAATTCCTTTGATCAACCCCACTTATAACAAAGCTAAAGGTTGAAAGAGGCTGAGTTGGGGAGAAGTGCTTTAGAAAGTCAGGATTTTTAAGAAAGCATGAAAATAGAAGACAAAATATGTGCACCAACATTTGAACAGATTTGAAGTTTCAATTCACCAGGAAAGTATGCTATTGGTCTGAATTTAAATGAGCAGAATTGTAAAGGAATTTAGAAACTCTACCTATTTAGGTGGGTAGGGGGAAAAGGGAAAATGTGCCCTCACTTGGCAAAGGAAGAAAGAGATTAGGAAAGTAAATTTAAATTCTGAGCCTCCAGGCAAATTTTTTTTTTTGAAAGGATCCTTCTTATCTTTTGTTAATTGAGAACAAATAGCTCTAACCAACTGCTCCACAATCCACTAGAGATAGACACATCTTTAATACCCAAGCCTCAGACCTCCCCCCCAGCCCTACTTCCTGGCCATACTTAGGCTTATTGTTCCAACGCTACTCTTTGGGAAAGAAGCCTTCGTAGTAAAAAGAGCTATTGACCCCTGGGCATCAGAAAATCCAGGCGCTAGTTTTCGCTTTGCCATGTAAACCTTCAGCAATTAATTTCTCTGATCCCACATTTTCCTACTTACAAAGTGGACCAACTCTATGAGATAATTTCTACATTTAATTGACTTCCAGCTCTAACATTCTCCAATTATTTTACTATTAACATTCTAGAAATGGGTCCCTCCTGACTAAACTGCTTTTTCCTTTCTGTTCCACACCAAAACCCGGATTGTGGTATCCTCCACCTCCACTCCTCTTCCCCAGACTCTCTCAGATGCCATCAGTCCTCTTCGAGAAAGGACTTAGGGGCAGCTAGGTGGCGCAGTGAATAAAGCACAGGCCCTGGATTCAGGAGAACCTGAATTCAAATCCAGCCTCAGACACTTGACACTTAACTAGCTGTGTGACCCTGGGCAAGTCACTTAACCCCAATTGCCTCACTAAAAAAAAAAAAAAAAAAAAAGGCAGGTAAAAAGCAATAAACTTTGCTGGCCAGTTCTTGATAGGTACTTTTGAAAAAAACAACTAATATTGTATTTACTTTCCAGGTAGCTGGCTGACCTTGTAGGAGTTAAATCAAAAATAAATCTGTTGGGACAGATAGGTGGTACAATGGATAGAGCACCGGCCCTGGAGTCAGGAGAACCTGAGTTCAAATCCGGCCTCAGACACTTAACACTTACTAGCTGTGTGACCCTGGGCAAATCACTTAACCCCAATTGCCTCACCCAAATAGATAAATAAATAAAATGAGAAGGTTGGACTAGACGATATCTAAGGATACTTCTACCTTTAACATTTGAGCCTATGAATCTAGGGTGTAAAAATTTTTTTAATTAAATAGATAAATTTGTTCTTCCTCAAGAGCTTTGCTACAGGAGTGCTAACTCAGGGGTTCAAGGAACATATAAAAAGGGGAGAAAAGGAGAGAGAGACAAAGAGAGGAGGAGGAAGAAGAAAAGAGGGAGAGAGGGAGAGAGAGAGAGAGAGAGAGAGAGAGAGAGAGAGAGAGAGAGAGAGAGAGAGAGAGAGAGAGAGAGAGAAACAAACACAAGCTCTGGCAGGTTGTGTGAACCAGAGTTTGCCAACCAAGGACCAGCCAAGCTATTTCCTGAGCTTATGGAATGTTGGCCATCAGTTGATTTTTTTTTTTCCAGAGCTCCCTTTTACTGAAAAGTGGAGGCATTGTAGAATTCCTAAAACAGAAACACCTCCCACCTCTGCACCTTTGCCAGGAAAAGAAAGAGAGAGAGAGAGAGAGAGAGAGAGAGAGAGAGAGAGAGAGAGAGAGAGAGAGGGAATTGCTGGGTGGGGACTGAAAGGTAAAGTGATTTGCCCATGGTCACACAACTAGTTTGTATCAGTTGAATTTGAAACCATTGTTTGTTTTTTACTTCAACTCCAACATTTTATCTTATACCCACAAAGCTTCTTAGCTGTTCATCTAATCAACTAACATTTCTTCTGGAGAAACTAAAGTGACTTGGATAACTCAGGATGATTTTTTTTTTGATGCACTAAATAACAGTGCAATAAAGGACAGATCAAAGAGTATCCCAGTCTTTAGTGATATGCACAGCATGTTTTGCCTGATGCAATATCCCAGGTGGATGTTTGGTGAATCTAATTCCAGACATGCATAATGGAGGGCCCTGCTCTCCACCTTAGAGCAATTCCAGGTATTCTACAACAGTTTCATGTTTGCTTACTATGTGGCAAAGAAGGACTTTTTGATTAGTTGCTGAACAGATGAGTGAACACTCAAAAGGAACTCACCTGCTAAAAGGATCTTGTTCTCTCTGGCTGTGTTTGAGTAAAGAGGAATAAATGCTGTAAGCCTTTTGGTGGGGAGAGAGTCCTTTATCTCCCTTCCAGGACTGTGAGTACAAGGTTTCTGACCCTATTGTTTCTATTCTATCCTGCTCTTAGGTGAAGGAGTATTGGAGACAGCTGCAATTTAGTGATCCTGGAAAGATCAGAAGAGTGACCTGACAAAGGTCCAAGCACTGGAATCCATACTGAGGTTTACTGGCAACCAAGACTAGATGAGACACCAGAAACTTGCTTGGCTCAGAATATCAATTGACTGAAGGCAACCAAGACTGTGTTCTAAAGCAAGAAAAAAATTCATACTGAGCCTATACTGCATTCTGAAGTGAACTTGGTGTCACAAATGCTTTGTAGCAACCATTTTAAGTGTACTCCCCACCCCACCCCACCCCCAACCCCCATCACCAAGGGACTGAGGTGGTAGAGTGGGTAGTATACCCACTAATGAAAGGAGGACTTTTTTTGTACTTTGGTTCTTGTTATGTCTTCTTACTCAATATCCTTTTGTAAAACCTAATTGGGGGCAGCTAGGTGGCACAGTGAATAAAGTATCAGTCCTGGATGCAGGAGAACCTGAGTTCAAATGTGACCTCAGACACTTGACATTTACTAGCTGTGTGTGACCCCGGCAAGTCATTTAACCCCAATTGCCTTGCCCCCCCCCAAAAAAAAAGCTAATTGATGCTAACTGGTTAAATAGTTGGGCAGTCTAATCTAATCCCCCCCCCCCCCCCGCCCAATGGGGAGATGCTAACTATGATTGGTAATTGATATTGGAGAAAATACACCAGAGTGATGGCTTGACCTATTAGCATTAGAAAGGTACCCACAACCTCTCAGGGGTACCCCTGGAACCGAGGTTGCAATGTAAATAGCCAGTCAGGTCCCAATTCATTTTTTCAAGTGAGAGTTGGAACATTGATCCCTAGAGTTGTTTTACAAGAAGGTTGAAAATCAGTAGACATTAAAAAAGACCTAATATATCCAAAGCATTCTGGACTCTGGGGATAAATAGTTGAAAAATGTCATAGTCACTGCCTTCAAACATATTCTAGTCTAGTAGGGGAAACAAGTTTACACAAATAACTTTAATATGTAACCTGTGTACCAAAGCCTGTGAGTATGGGACTCTCTCCTCCCTGACAAAGATCAATGCTGACATGAGCTTAGGATAACTCAGAAGGGGGCAGCTAGGTGGCACAGTGGATAGAGCACCGGCCCTGGAGTCAGGAGTACCTGAGTTCAAATCCGGCCTCAGACACTTAACACTTACTAGCTGTGTGACCTTGGGCAAGTCACTTAACCCCAATTGCCTCACTAAAAAATAAAAAGAAAAAAAGAAAAAGGATAACTCAGAAGAAGTTTCTCTTTTGAGAAGCAAAACCAGAGGTGACCAGATAACAGGACAGACATATTGAAGAATTAAAGGGCAATTAAAATTTAGCTTGGCCAACTAGATATGAGGACAGACACACCTAAAAAGTAGGAGGAGATAAAAATTCTATAACAGGAAAGTCAATTAGGCATGGCTACTACCTGACTGGAGCCAGGAGACAGAGATAAGGACTATCATTCCAAAAAGAAGAAGAGGGAGAAGGGAGAAGGGAGAAGAAGAAGCAGAAGAAGAAGGAGAAGCAGGAGAAGAAGGAGAAGAAGAAGAAGAAGAAGAAGAAGAAGAAGAAGAAGAAGAAGAAGAAGAAGAAGAAGAAGAAGAAGATCCCTCTGACTCTCAGGAATCTTTCCCCACCCCACCCAGAAAGGAACTTGCCTTTTTCAGGTGGTTACCCTATCTATCCTCTAAAAACTTTTCCCTTCCTTCTGTTCAGGGAGGAAGATGTTTCTAAGCCATCTCCTCCCCAGGAGTGAAATCTTTGACTTACCCCTAGGTCACTTTCTCTAGCACCAAATAAAAAACATTTTAAATCCTAATTGGAGTGTGTGTGTGTGTGTGTGTGTGTGTGTGTGTGTGTGTAATTCTTTACAGAGGAGTACCTAAAGACCCTCACCACCTATTTCCCCTATGAAAATGCCCTAGGTCTGAGTGAGGGGCAGAGTGGAACTGGTGAGAGAGGAGAGGTTCATGTTCCAAAGCTCTTCTGTCTCCTCAGTTTTTTGGGAAGCATTTCAGGCTCTTCCAGCTCTGCAGTCACTTCAGGTGTTTCAGGTTTCCAGCTTCAAGAAAGAAGATGGACAATGACCTCTCCACTTCGGGAAGGAAAAGACTCTAGGAAGAAACCAACAGAAATGGAGTTGGCAGTTTCCTTCATGTCCCTATCTCCAGTTTATTACACTAGAGACTTAGGGGAACTTCCCCTGGGGTGAGATCTGGGATGAGACCTGGACTCAGCTCTTAGTTGACCTGTTACTCTGCTCCCAATAGGAGCATTTTTTATCCTATATTGTCTAGTATAAATCCTCTGATTTCTACTTTTCCATGGACTTGGATAAATGGGTTTCATTAATATTTCCTATGTGTGTTCTGGTAGTTGGTGGGAAGGGAGTGAAACCTGGCATATAAACCTTGGGGTCCTGCTCCCCCATTAAATAAACAGTGCTCAGAAGTTATCTTGAACCTAAAAATCACATCCCCCTAACTAATAATATTTAAAGGAGCAGGGGGCAGCTAGGGGGCACAGTGGATAAAGTACCAGTCCTGGATTCAGTAGGACCTGAGTTCAAATCCAGCCTCATACACTTGACACTTACTAGCTGTGTGACCTTGGGCAAGTCACTTAACCCTCCTTGCCCTACAAAAAAAGAGAGCAGATAGATAATAATTCTAGCCTGGTACCCCATTTCTGAGAAATGCAGAGAAGCCAAGCTTCTGGCCCCAACCTCCTACTTACTCTGCTGGAAGGGATGAAAGTCTCCCTTTGAGAAGGGTAAGGGGAGAAGAGGCTAAAGATGTTACTTCTGTCTCCCTTTGTGCCACACAGTGACATCCCATGTTATTTTTTGGAAACGGTGTAAAAATGTGATATGTGGATATAATGAAATATTATTGTCCTTATCCATAAAGAGCAATGAATAGCAAGAAACATGGGAAAACTTATATAAAGTGATACAGAGTAGGGAAAAAATGTAGAAACAAAGGAACAATACACCCAATGACTATGATAATTAAATGAGAACAGTAAAAGCAAGTTGAATTCTATATATTTATAATGACAAAAATGGGTTGAGGAGAACAGTTTACTATCTCCTTCTGGGAGAGAGATAGGGGCCTACAGATGGGAAATCTTGGCTATGTTGATCTGTTTGGCTTCTTTTTTTCCTTTGTTACAAGGATAGGTTCAACAGGTGCAAAAGTGGTATATCCAGAAATTATTGTGTTGTTAAAAAATAAAAGGTATCAAAAATGTATATAAAAATAAAATTAGATGGAAATATATATAACATGATTGTACATGTATAACCTATATCTGATTGCTTGCCATCTTGGGGAGGGAAGGAGAAAAATTTGGAACTGAAAATCTTACAAAAATGAATGTAATTAGAAAATTTAAAAATACTACTAAAAATAAAATTAAAGTTAAAAATAAAATATAATTAGGAGGTTAAATTAAATTACCTTCAAGATCACTTTCAGCAAGAAATCCATATTATCCATAGCACTTTAAGGTTTATGATGTGTGTGCTTGCCTAAAAACATCTTGATATAGATAGGGCAAGTATTATTATTCTAACTTTACAGGTGAAGAAACTGAGGAATAGAGAGATTTAAGTGATTTGACTCAGATCAGATTCCAAGACTTTTCATTACACTTGCTATGTTACTAGAAAGGATGACAGAAATTTGGGTTAAATCTCTGCCTGCTGGAGGTAGAGAATCCCTATGTGCATGCCTGATGTGGAATGAAATTATTATTCTCTCTTTTGTGTCCTGCCACACATCCTGTGTAGCATCCCTGTGAATGGATTCCTTGGGGAAGTCTGAGCCAAGAGTCTTAGGATACATTCAATTAGTCACATTGGATTAGTCTTTTCCTGAACCTCATAGGTTTTAATCTATGAGAGTCGGAAGAATTTCAAACAAATTTCAAGTGAATAAACTTATTATCATCCTAATAGGCAGTTTTGAAAAGGGTCCTTGAGATGAGCCATTGTTTAAAAGATTTGTCAGTACTTCTGAGCAGACACTTCCCCTTTTACAATGTTATTGATATCTTGTTTTTCGCATCATCTTTTCTTCCAAATTTATCCTTCTCCCTCTCCCCTGCCCAAAGAGCCATGCCTTGCAGCAAAGAACAAAAAAAGAAAGGAGGAGGTGGGAAGTAGCTGAGAAAAATTAACCAACTTATCAACAAAGTCTGGGTAGATCTTTCTTATCTATCATAGTTAACTTCCAACCTAGAAGAACTAGGTAAGCCCTAGCAAGGTAAGCAAACCTTTTCATCAGTATCAAATTCCCAAATACCTTTGAACTAAGTAGCAAATTGTAAACGATCTGTTTTCATGTCCACTAGGTGGACTCTAACATGACTTCATGATCAAGGAGGCAGACTTATTTATTCATGTTTTCACCTCGGTCCATGAAACTGTGTACTGGATTAATCACCTTGGACCATGAAGTATTGTAACATGTTAGCTCATGTTGGGGTTGGTTTTCATGATTATGTAATATAAATTCCTTTTCCAAGAGGGGATTCGAAAACGAGCTATTAAGTGGAATTCCAGAGAGCAAACAGCCCAAGATATGGGTTTCTAGCTAATTATAATAAGCTTGCCCTGCCTCCCCATGCTCTCAGCCCCAACCCACAAATTTGTAAAATGTGATTCATGGGGCACTCTGGATAGTATGCCGAATAAGGCTCTAAGGTGACAGGTTTAAATATTAAATAAAGCATGAAAATGCCTATTAAGGTATTGGGAGGAGGGCAGGGATGTTGGTGATATGCCTTCTGCTGAGTCTGAAATAGAGCATCCTACACAGCCAGGGGAACTGGGTAATTCATGTGCTACTACTAGCTACAATAAGTTTACTCTTAAAGCTGACATGGTGTCAAAACATTGTGTAATGGTTGTATACTACAGTGGGTTCAAAGCCTTGATGTGTCGGTTGAAGTTTATCATCTAGGGTAATATTTAGTAGAGACTCATATCACTCTTTACTCCCAGGTCAAAGCTGAGAGCCAAAGCAAGTAACTGCTTGGAATTCTGCATTCCACACAACTTTTGCAACTTGCCAGTTGGCTCCATCCCTCCCTGGCTGGGAGACCTGAAGGACACACAATGGTTTGATTCTTACAGCTGAAGATTATGCTCTGGTGGAGGCCCCTGAGGTTCTGGGTGTCAAACCAGGTGTTTGGGGAAAAATAAATAAAAAATCTCTTTCCTCCCACTGATTTGGATCGTATTTGAATGCTAGATTAGGACACATGGAGTCAGTCATTCAGGCAGCAATGAGATCCGATAAGAGCCTAAGTAGACATATATATCCCCAAAAGGAATGGTGTAGGAGGAACCGAAATCCAAACATAGAAAATTCAGAACACTCTGGGATCTCCTTGGTACAACTCAGGAGAGGACAAAAACAAAACAAAACTGGGTTTGGCTCATATGTTGTCATACTGTTGGGAAAGCGTTCGATCTCAAGGATGTACTGTACATAAATTCTGCTCTGTGACCTGATAGTATTAAAGCAATTTTTAATGTGAGTTGGAAGCCAAGTCCTGGAATTCCCTTCATGCCTTTTGTAAAGCTTCATCCAGATTCATCCACAGGAGAGGTTTAAAGGGACCCGGGTCATAACCCAGTCAGAGTTGGTATTCTCAAATTGGTCATAACCCTGGTGGGGTATACATGAGAGAGAAATCCAGAACAATTTGTCCTTGCATAAGAGAGTTAAGAATGTTCCTTGTCCTAGAATTTTTTAAAATTACTTTTCTTTTTAAAAAAATATTGATGCCTTTTGTCCTTAGTCAGAACTCCCATTCTAAATACTCCATGTTACCCAAGCAGGTCTCCTAACTATCCTATATACTCATTATATTTATCCCTACTATCTTCTGTACTATTCAGGCACTATTCCTCTGGCTCCCTATCCCCATGCATTTATTCTCCTCCTCTTCTTCCTACCCAACCAAATCCTATATTTCATTCACTAATTCTACTTTAGGGTCTAAACAGTCCACATCTAACCCACAATGACCTCCCCTACCAAAATGGTAGCTACTTTCAACTATTTCTGATTTGACTAAAAGTAAAAATAAGTAAATAAACAAATAAATAAATCCCTTCTTTTTTCTTTGCAAACAGCTCTTTGCCAGTAATTCTGTAGTTTTTCTTTCTTTCTTTCTTTCTTTCTTTCTTTCTTTCTTTCTTTCTTTCTTTCTTTCTTTCTTTCTTTCTTTCTTTCTTTTTTTTTTTTTTGCAGGGCAATGAAGGTTAAGTGACTTGCCCAGGGCCACACAGCTAGTAAGTGTCAAGTATCTGAGGCTGGATTTGAACTCACTTCCTCCTAAATCCAGGGCCAGTGCTTCGCCCACTGTGCCAGCTAGCTGCCCCCCAGTTCTGTAGTTTTTAAGGACTTTATTGTTCTCTGGTTCCAATTCTGAATCATTTAATATACTCACAGAAGGACAACAATATTCATTTGAATTTCTACTGCTGCTGGACATTTCTTCTAAACTTTAGCATACACATCCATAAGCCCATACTGTATCTGGCTTTGCAGATATTCTATAACAAAAGGAATAGAAAACACCCTTAAAGAACGGACACTACTATTGTCTGCTACGGCAGGTCCTGCCTTTGTTGTGGCACTAAGCAGCTACTAATGCTGCTGCCCACTGTGAGTAACTTTCTCCTCTTGTTCCCCAGCCCTGGACTGTTGGCTGATATAAAGATGAGTAGTAGCTCAGAGGAAGTAGTCTTGTATCTCATGATTCTGTGGGATTTTGGCGATGGATTCTTCTATGAGGTGAATGAAGATTGTATCTAGGAGAAATTCAATCTCATGGCACTCAATGAAGGGGGGTACTGCTGTAGGCAGATACTAAACATGATCCTCCACTAGAAACTTGATGAGTCATTGGATGATGACCCCCAACCAGAGTGATCTAATTGAGCAGTCAGTATTCATGCCTGATAGATCTTCACCAACGGTGGCATTGCCCAGATGTTAAAAAAAATACCAGCAGGGAGACTTTGGCTATTTTCCCTAGGTATATTGTGGAAACGAGCCCATGTTGTCCATTGGACATATCAGGTGATGCCAAGGTAAAGCTGTTCTGCCCCAAGTGAGTGAATGTTTACACACCAAAATTGTCCAGGCACTGTCATACAGATGATCCCAACTTTGGCACTGGCTTTACCCATATGCTCTTCATGATGAATCCTGAGTGTAAGCCCAAGAAGCCTGCCAACCAATTTGGGCCCAAGTTCTGTAGCTTTAAGATCCACCCTACACCCTATCAACTGCCCCTTCAGGTAGCCAACATTATCAAGACCATCTGCTGACCTATTTCCTAAACCCTTTCCCAATATTCAGGCCATGGTGCCATTCTTGTACCCATACCCTGCCAAAACTCCTTTCCAGAATCTCTTTTTTTGTTTAAATGAAAAGAAATGATTATTTTTGATGATATGATGGAAGTGTGAAATAAAGTGGAAGAAAGAGCAAAAAATATGAATGAACATTACTTCTAACATAGGTTCTAGTCTTCCTGAAGCAAGCTGGAATAAGCACTACGATAACAACTAGAACACTCAAATTGGAGTCAGAAGACCTGTGTTCAACTATAATTTGTATTTAGATAGTTCCCAGATAGATATAGATAGAAATAGATATAGATATCTATGGATCCTGTCTGTCATTTATTAGCTATATGACCTAAATAGTTTGACCCCATTTGTAAAACAGAGATAATGGTATTTGCATTACCTACCTCACCAGATGATCACAAGTATGAAAGTACAAGTGTCAAAGGGGCCTGTGTTCAATTCTTACCTCTGACACTTACTAACTTGGCTACCCTGGACAAGTCATTCAACCTTTCTGAATATCATCTGTGAAATGGAGATAAACATGGCACCTACCTTCAGAGAGTGTTGTGAGGACTGAATCTGAGAGCACGCATGTAAAGTCCTCTGCAAACTTTAAATAGCTATATAAATATGAGTTATTGTTAGTAATGGAAAGCTCAAGTAAATGTCAGCTATTATTCTTCTCCATAATTAGAAATAGGAAAGCAACTAAACTGAGTGTCAGAAGGAAACAAATTTTATCCACCATAGAAACAGAGCTTGAGGTTAGCACAAATAATTGAAATGGACTAGCCATTCCTAAACCACATTTTTTCTTTTTTTTCTTTTCTTTTCTTTTTTTTTTTTTTTTTTTGGTGAGGCAATTGGGGTTAATTGACTTGCCCGGGGTCACACAGCCAGAAAGTGTCAGGTGTCTGAGGCCGAATTCGAACTCAGGTCTTCCTGAATCCAGGGCCAGTGTTTTATCCGCTGTGCCACCTAGCTGCCCTGCTATTAGCTTTTATTAATAATTTATGGACAACAGTACAGCACTTGGGCTGCCCATCTGTTATTCCTCATTTTGGATCCATAATTGGCCCATTTTCTTTCTCAGAAAAGGAGGCAAAAATGCTAAGAAATACTCATTAATTTAGTATTAACATTAATGAATATGAAAACAAAATATGGTCCTTTGTTTTTCACTGCTTTGTCAATATACTCATTTTTGCCAAGTTTAGGGACTAAAAGTGAGATCACTGCTAAATTACAGTAATTTGTCTAGAGAGTGAACTTCTTAAAGCCTTGTATTTTTGTTCTCTCTCCCACTCCTTTTATAAGATGGGCATTTTGCTTACTCATTCCTCAGTAGGACATTCCTGTCGCACCGCCTAATCTGGAAAGAGATTAAGGCTTTTTCTGACTGCCAGAAAATATATCTTTCCCCTTTTCCTTTATAATGTGTGTTCTCTCTATGTTTTTTTAAAAGGAAAAAGGTGCTTGATTACTTTTTCTGATCACAAATCATTATTAAACACACATTTTCTGGGGTAACAAGCAAAGGAGAAAGCTATCTTAACCTTGGACATGAAACAAAATATCTGATTGCACTGGGCAATCCAAAACTTGAGCATTCCCTACTAAGCCTTCTCAAGTATGGTGTCTACCCTCCCTGGGGAACTGTTGGAACAGAGCTTGAAGGGCCAGGAAATTTTGAGTAGGACAGGGAAGTAACTTAAAGGATGAAAAAAAGAGGACAGGAAAATGAGTGGATAAAGAACAAGAGCTATGGACTTTCTGTGGAGATGTGGGTAAGACCCTGGCAATACTGTGAAGCAGTTAAACTTTGGCCACAGTTCTCATTCTCTTTCAAAATTTATTCTTTTCACACTATGGTGCAAATGATTGATGGTTCAAAGTGTTATTCCCATAAAGATTTGCATTACCTAGGATCAAAGCTTTAAGATAAAAGATTACCTGGATAGTGAAATTAGTAGTTGGGGGAGGTCCTTCCAATCTTCCCTATTTCCTGCCCTGATATAAGTAAGCTGGAGGGGAGGGGGTAGGATGGGGAGGATTGGCCTTAGTGATTTTGTGAGGTATTGAAAAAGCAGTAAGGTATGCAAATAATATTGGGGGTTTTTGGGGGGTTTTGGTGGGGCAATGAGGGTTAAGTGACTTGCCCTGGGTCACACAGCTAGTAAATGTCAAATGTCTGAGGCCAGACTTGAACTCAGGTCCTCCTGAATCCAGGGCCAGTGCTTTATCCACTGCACCACCTAGCTGCCCCAAAAATATTGTTTTAAGAACAACTCTGAGTAAAGTTATTTTGACTATTATAAATACCCAAATTAACATTAAAAGATATATGAAGGGGGGGCAACTAGGTGGCGCAGTAGATAGAGCACCAGCACTGGATTCAGAAGGACCTGAGTTTAAATCTGATCTCAGACACTTAACACTAGCTGTGTGATCCTGGTCAAGTCACTTAACCCTCATTGCCCCACAAAAACAAAAAAAACAAACAAACAAAAACAAACAAACAAAAAGACATATGAAGATACTATCTGCTTTCAGAGAAACAATTGATAAATAGAAGCATGTCTAGAATAATTTTACATATCTATGCCTATTTGTGTCTAATGGTGGCCATCTCTAAGGGGAGGGGGGAAGAAAAAAATTAAAAAGAAATTTACATGATAACTTTACTGTTAAAAGGAATAGCAAGTTAAAAGTAGTAGATTTACAGTTTCATGTGCAATCATCTTTTTTACTATACAGTGTTATGGAAATGCTTGTTTTATCCTATAAGTTAAAAATATAATATTTTGAAAATAATATGAAAAGAAAGAAGGTACAGAATTGAATCTCTTGATAAAACCACATCTTAAAGACAGCAAATAGTTCTGGTCAGCACATTTTAGGAAAGATAAACTGAAAAGCATCCAGAAAAAAACAACCCAAATAGCAAATGACATCAAGATCATGTCACTTAAGTCACCGAAGCACCTGAGATTATTTCATCTTAAGGGGAAAACAAATAGGACTGGGAGAGAGAGATATCTAAAATCTTCTGTTTGGCATTCAAAGCCCTCCAGTAACCTGGCCTCTTCCTACCTTTCCATTCTTCTCATACTTTACCCCCATGTACTCTGTAATCCACCCACACTAGCCTCCTTTGCTGGCATTCTCTCCTTCCTCATAGTCACCTCCTGGCTTTCAAGTTCCAGCTCAAACCCCAACTTCTACAATAATCATTTTTAATCTTGATCCACAAGAATCATTCTTTATCTTCTACCTAATCATTTCTTTTGTTTGTTTGTTTGTTTTTGTGAGGCAGTGAGGGTTAAGTGACTTGCCCAGGGTCACACAGCTAGTAAGTGTCAAGTGTCTGAAGCTGGCTTTGAACTCAGGTCCTCCTGAATCCAGGACCAGTACTTTATCCACTGCTCCACCTAGCTGCCACCTACCTAATCATTTCTAACCTTAGTGCCTCCTCTCTGTTGATAATCTCCAATTTACGCTGTAGACCTTGTTTTTGTACAGAGTTGTTTTATGCTCTCTCCCCCTTTAGACAGTGACAGCAAGGACTGTCTTTTGCCCTTTTTTGGTATTCTCAGTGTTCAGTCTAGTGCCTGGCATTCAGTAGGGACTCAATACATGCTTATTGAATAAGTGATTAATAGCTACTCTCAATAATTTAAGGTTCAGGGTGGCTAGGTGGCACAGTGGATAAAGCACTAGCCCTGGATTCAGGAGGACCTGAGTTCAAATTCAGCCTCAGACACTTGACACTTACCAGTTGTGTAACCCTGGGCAAGTCACTTAACCCCCATTGCCCCACAAAAACAAAACAAAACAAAACAAAAACAAAATAATTTAAGGTTCATCCTATACAAGATGGGTTAGATTTGTTCTTTTTAGCCCCAGGGGACAGAACTGAGAGCAGGTAGACGTTGGAAAAAAAAAGGCAAATTTAAGCTTGACTAAGAAAAACTATTTCTAATCCTTTAGAATTATCTAAAAGTGAAATGGACTTCCTGACACCTGATGGGTGAGAGGGATTGTGGGTTCCCCATTCCTTGAGTACTTCAAGCAAAAGCTATTAATGTTATGGGGTGGGGGGTTGGAACCAATAATAGTAAGTGGCCTCCCAGGTCCTTTCCCCCTGCGAAACTCTGATTCTGAGATATTGGTCTCTAAGATCCCTTTCAACTCTAAGTTTCAGTGACCTTGTACTTACAGGCAGCTGGTATTTTCCTCATGGTCCATAATGTGACCTCTCATTTCTCTGTAGCCTTTTTGTTTTTTCTTGACAAAGTGGCTAGTACAATATTCCAGTCTGGATTTTCTATAAATTTTGTATAGTGACTGTACTATTCTCTGGGCGGAGAGAGAGAGGCAATGGAAACTTTGCCTAATGATCTGGCAACATCAGATTTTCCAACATGAGTTATGGACATCACATCATGCCATAATCATCACCCAACACTTAATGAGTCTGCTCTTGCTCTCAGTATGGCAAAATCACCATTAATGCTCTTCTGGTATAGAAACCCTTAAAAACTTCCTAGGTTTATATCCTATGGCTTCACAATACATAGGCATATAACTGAACACCCTTCAATAATGGTACTCTTTCCAAGGAGATATAACTCTAGAACCTTTAAACAAGCACAAGGAGTGGATTAAAAAAGCCACAGAGTTGCAAAATCATATAATCTTAAAGATGGAAGAGACCAGGGCAGCTAGGTGGTGCAGTGGATAGAGCACTGGCCCTGGAGTCAGGAGGACCTGGGTTCAAATCCGGCCTCAGACACATAACACTTACTAGCTGTGTGACCCTGAGCAAGTCACTTAACCCCAACTGCCTCACTAAAAAAAAAAAAAAAAAAGATGGAAGAGACCATGAGGATCATCTGGTTTAGCTTCCTAAATTTTGCATGTGAGGAAGCTGAGGCCTAGAGAGGTTTAATTATAAACTTCAGTATCATATATAAATGTCAATGATTAATAATGTGATGATTATTAGTTTAGGAGTTTGCCCCGTGGTCATATAGATAGTTCATGATGGAGAAGAAGCTAAAAACCAGATCCCTTGTCTCCCAAATAAATTGTTGGGTTTTTTATGTGTTTCTGAAAACTGGTATAAATTGATTTGTATTCAAATGAATAATGTTACCACTTGGTATTTAAAGGAGTTCTTTGCTGAACCTTTTTTTATGAAGTGAAAAATCCTTTTCTTTTTTTCTTTTCTTTTCTTTTTTTGTTTGTTTGTTTCTTTGTTTTTTCTGGTGAGGCAACTGGGGTTAAGTGACTTGCCTAGGGTCGAAAAATCCTTTTCTTAAGGGGATAACAAATTTTTCCTGTTTTCATATTTGAATATCAACTTTCCCTCAAATCGAAAGGCAACCAGGTGGCACCTTGGTGCAAAGAGCACTGGGCCTGAAGTCAGGAAGACCTGAATTTAAATCTGGCTTCGGACATTTACTAGCTATGTGATTTGGGGAAAGTCATTTTATCTCTGTCTGCCTCAATCTTCTCAACTGCAAAATGGGGATATAATAGCATCTACCTCTCAGGGTTGTTATGAAGATCAAATGAGATAATTTTTGTAAAACACTTAGCACGGTGCCTGGCACATGGTAGTATGTGAATGTTTTCTATAATAATAACTATTATCGTCACCACCACTGCCACCACCATCATCATTTTTTTTTTCAGTTTCCCAAGTTTTATTGCAAAACTGTGAGTGTACACAGGGAGAGAACCAGAATAGTGGAGAGGTATCTCTCCCATCATCATTATTAATTGAGGCACACCCATACTGTTAGTTTGACCAAGTTAGAATTCTAATTTTGGTCTTAGTGAAAATAAGTTATTGCCTCCAAATCACCAATTTATGATAAAAATGCTTCACTATGCTTAATGAAACAAATGTCCTTGAACCTAGAGCCATAGGACCCTCATTTAAGACACGTCTCTGCTAACTAATACCTGAATGAAATGGGGCGAGTGTCTGGGCCTCAGTTTCCTCATTTGTGAAATGAAGAGGTTGAATTATATGGTCTCCAAGGTTCCTTTAAGCTTTAAATCTATGATTCATTATTTTGTTGTTGTTGTTGTTTTTAGTGAGGCAATTGGGGTTAAGTGACTTGCCCAGGGTCACACAGCTAGTAAGTGTTAAGTGTCTGAGGCCAGATTTAAACTCTGGTATTCCTGATTCCAGGGCTGGTGCTCTATCCACTGTGCCACCTAGCTGCCCTTATGATTCATTATGATAAGCAATACACAGTGAAGCCTCATCCATACAGGAGAATACAATTTTCAACAGCCAAAGATAGAAATTACAGTTTCTTATCAATGGATGATGAATTTACCCATACCAGTTTAGTTCCTTACTTCCTTTTTCTCTATGTCTGCATAAACAATGCAGCAGTTGTATGTGATTGATCATCTGTTTGCTCTTTTAATAAATGCAATCAGTTTTTTTTTTAAATGACTAATCCTTATGCAGCAGGGAAATTCTTGGGGTTTTGTTCCCAGTAGATTTGCCATCTACACTGCAAGTATTACTCAGGAGTATCTCTGGATCCATAACAATAAAGAAATGGACTTAGTCATATGTAAAAATATTGCTATGCAAACATATCATTCACTGGAAAGAATACCTTTTTACTCATTTGTGCAAAAATATTCATAATAGCACTTTTTGTTGTAGCAAAGAACTGGAAATAAAGTGGATGCTCATCAATTAGGGAATGGCTGAAGAAATTATGGTATATGAATGTAATAGAATATTATTATACTGTAAGAAATGATGAAAAGGAAAGATTCAGAGAAACCTGAGAGGACTTATAGGAAATGATTCAGTGGGAGGAGAGTAGAACCAGGAGACACCCTTCCCCTCCCACCCTCCCCCACCCCTCCACACAGTCCACACACATACCAACTGCATTGTAAAACAACTGTGAAAGTTTTAAGAACTATGATCCAGAAAACCAATGATGATGGATCGTACTTCCCACCTCTTGGCAGGGAAGTGATGCACTAGAGATGGAGAATGAAGTATACATTTCCACTAAGGGCCAGGAAGTCTGTAGATTTGCTCGGTGTGACTAAGCTTAATTGTTAGGAGGGCTTTTGTTTTGTTGTTGGAAGGAGTGAGGGTGTTTCTAGAAAAGTAAGAAAAGAATGTCAAGGAGTGTTAAAAACAAAGACAATAGCCGAAGACAGTTCAGAATGGGGAAAGACAGGCACACATTGTTGGGCAGAGTTGTGAAATGGTACAACCATTTTGGAATGAAATTTGGAATTATGCAAATAAAATAACTAAAGTGTCCGTGCCCTTTGAACCAGAAACCCCATTACTGAGCTTATACCCCAAGGAAGCCATTGATAAGAAAAAAAGTCCTCTATATACTATGAAATATTTATAGCAGTGCTTTTTGTGATAGCTAAGAATTGGAAATTCTTATCTTATATCACAAGTAGATACCCATCAATTGGGGAATGGCTAAACAAATTGTGGCACATGAATGGAATGGAATATTATACTGTGCTGTAGAAATGATGTGACTGTTAAATTCTGTGTTATGTTTTGGTTTGCTTCTGGTGTCCCTTCCCATTATCTATTGCTATTTTGGGGCATTTCCCCTCTATTTTCTTCTTTTCCCTGTTTTGTAAAGTGCTGCCCCTCCATCCACTAAGAGTAGGGTGGAGTGGGTGGAGGTGGATCAGCATTGGTAGGGCCTTTGGTCTTTTTATATGGTTGGATTTATAAAGTGACTTAAAAAACAAACAAACAAAAATGATGTGTATGATGAATGTGTGTGTGAGATGTGTGAGAAAGAAGGAAAAATCTATATGAACTGATACAGAGTGAAGTAAGCAGAAACAAGAAAACAATAAACACGGTAATTAAACTATAAATGGAAAGAACAATGACAAAAAAATTAAAAATAAATATAACAAAATTATAAAGGCTAAGTGGGACTCAAATGATAAGATTCGAGAAGATACCTCCAATCTACTCCTTCATGGAGGTGGAAAGTCCATAGGTATGTTCAGATTATTTTCAATGAATTGATAAATTGTGCTGACTTTTTCCCACCCTCCAAAAACCCCTATCTGCTATATACAATTCTTCTTTCTTTCTTTTTTTTTTTTAGTGAGGCAATTGGGGTTAAGTGACTTGCCTAGGGTCACACAGCTAGTAAGTGTTAAGTGTCTGAGGCCAGATTTGAACTCAGGTACTCCTGACTCCAGGGCTGGTGTTCTATTCACTGTGCCAACTAGCTGCCTCTCTTTTTTTAAAAAATATTTTTTTAAACGAAGAACATATTTTTTTCCTCATAAGAAATCTACTAGTAGAATTTCAGCTGGATGCTGAAATATGCTACTGGAATAATTTTACATATATCCACCCATTCTGGCTCCCTAACCCCCATATACATTTTTCACAGTGAAAGGCCTCTTGGCAGAAATGACAAGTTTAGTGTTTCCACTGAGATTTATTTTTTTAAACTTCATTCCAGTTGCAAGATTAGATTGTTTCACAACATTTCTTGGGATTTGCATTTGGTATTTGTTTATTTGAATCATTCTTTCTGCTATTAAAAGTAATAAAGAATAATAGTCCTATAGGGAAATTACCCACTGAACACCAAATCAAAAGTCAAGTCAAGTCAACAAGCATTTATCAAACATCTACCATGTGCCAAACATTATACTATGTACTGGAGATACAAAGAAAGGCAAAAACAGTTCCTGTTCTCAAGGAGCTAAAATAACCTCTGACCACACTGTCTCATTAGCAAAATCATTTGATCTTCAACTTCATACCAAAAAACCCCACTTATTTCCACAGCACTATTGTTAGTATAAGTTATCAAAATAAGAAAAGATCCCTGCCTTCAAAGAGTTTACCATCTAAATATGGAGGACAATGCACCCAGGCAAATGTTAACATAAAATCAAATACACAGGGGGCAGCTAGGTGGTGGAGTGGATAAAGCACTGGCTCTGGATTCAGGAGGACATGAGTTCAAAGCCAGCCTCAGACACTTGACATTTACTAGCTGTGTGACCCTGGGCAAGTCACTTAACCCCCATTGCCCCACCCCCCCAAAAAAATCAAATACACAGAGAAAAATGAGTAGGAATAAATTATATATACATTTGGGCATCTATGTAGTACAGTAAATATAGTGCTAGGTCTGGAATCAGGAAGCCTCCTTGAGTTCAAATCCAACATCAGACACTTACTAGTTGTGTGACCCTTGGCAAATCAGTTAATCCTGTTTGCCTCATTCCTTCATCTATAAAACAAGATGGAGAAGAAAATGCAAAACCACTCCAGTATCCTTACAAGAACACCACAAATGGGGTCATAAAGAATCAGACATGACTGAAAAATGACTCAAAATGTGTGTGTATGTATGTATGTGTATATATAATCATAGTTGTAGTCAAAAGGTTAGTGATAAAATTTGAATAAGCTAGAGCTCTGCTTTATCAGAGAAAATTTCACATAAGGAATGTTGTTGTTGTTGTGGTTTTTTTTTTTAGTGAGGCAATTGGGGTTAAGTGACTTGCCCAGGGTCACACAGCTAGTAAGTGTTAAGTGTCTGAGGCCAGATTTGAACTCAGGTACTACTCCTGACTCCAGAGCCAGTGCTCTATCCACTGCGCCACCTAGCTACCCCAGGAATGTTTTGAATATAATTAATTCTGTAGGACAAATGGGAGATAGCTTGGCATATGGAAAGAAGTTGGTGATTCCAGATGGTTATTGGTGTTGGAAAAGCACTGGAGCTAGGATCAGAGGACTTAGGTTTTAATCTGCTTCTGATACTTCCTATCTATGCAACCTTGGGCAAGTAACTTAATTTCTCTATATAGTTTTTCCCATCTGTAAAATGAGAAAATGGCATTCAATGATTGGTATTATGTCTTATCTACATTCAATTCTGTTGTTGTTTTGCAGGGCAATGAGGATTAAGTAACTTACCCAGGGTCACACAGCTAGTAAATGTCAAGTGTCTGAGGCCGGATTTGAACTCAGGTCCTCCTGAATCCAGGTCCGGTGCTTTATTCACTGCACAACCTAGCTGCCCCCATCCTTGTGTTTTATATGTGGAGAGGACTAAGTATAGTTTACTTGCGAAAGACATCCCTTATCCTCTCTCAGTCTTTGTTAATATTTTTATTCAAGTTATTATACAAGGTTGTCTCAGTTTTTAACTTTCTTCTTTTTTGTCTCTATTCACATGGGCTAAAAAGGTAACTAGTTTTATTTTATTGGACCAATTTATACTGAAATGACTTAGTTTCTTTTTAAGTTCAAGCCATTGTTTCGATGTCTTACAGATATAAGACAAAAGAACAATTTATTTAGCATTTATGATGTCAGTGAGACAGTCCCTGTCCAGAAGGAGTTTATATTCTAAGAGAGACAACACTTAAAGGGGAATAGTAGCCAGCCCATCTGTCTATGTATATTCAGTGTATACTTAGATTGTAAACTACTAGACAGCAGGGGCAAGTTTGCTATCAAAGTTTGAACAGCAGCTAGCATCAGAGTGATAAATATGGGTAAGAAATTAACAAAGTGTCCTGTTATATATACTCAATAGTTCATGGTAGTGTACCACATCACTGTCACTGACAAACCAGGAAAGTTGGCTTTGAAGTTCTTTCTTTGGCCATCACTTGTTCTCAGATAGGAGAGGCCTGAGTATTGCTCTGTGCTTGCCCTCTTAGGTTGGCGAGCTGTATCTAGCTTCTTTGGTTCAGTATTTCAGAAGATATTTGTCTCCATCTTTGTGGGAAAAGAAGCTATAAAAGCTCCCAAGATTGAGTTCCTGCCTGAGCCATCTGTCTTTTTCCTTGCTAGTTGCAGGAAGTCTCTTTAGATCCTCAGTGGTAATACCAAACCAGTCCTTTAATTGCCCTTGTCCGTGGTCTGTGGGAATTACTCAGACATGTTTGAAGTACCAGAGACAGTCACATTCTGAGTCACCCCTACATTCCAGGGGAAGCAGCCAGAAAACCGGCCAGCTCTTAGGGGAGGTTTTGATTTAGTGCTAGTGAGTTCTCTTACATAGCTGTCTCTTATATAGCCTAAGTGTGTAGTAAGCAGGTAATTCTATCATCCCCTATCAGGCCCTTCTGGGCTGTCTATGCTCTTTAGAATGGCATCTCAAACATGACCCATTCCCTCCCCTTCAAAGGTTGTTCCTTCTCAGCTAATTACAGCAGGGTATTTCTCTCTCATGTCTTTTACTGAGAGGGGGAAGGGGAAGGCAGGGAAGAGGCATGAGCTGCAGATGTCTGAACTGAACACATCCCTATTCTCAGTTTACTTTCCAAACACTTCAGAATCTGAGATCTTGAAGGTTACCAATTTTAATCTCAGTAAATCTGAAGCCATATTTTGTCTTTTACTTGGAACCAACTTCTATGTAAAGTGTGCAAATAACATTTTAACCCCCTCCCCCCAAAAAACCATAGCAATGAGAATAACCTCTTGTAATGGTACTCATGCTCAACATTAAGGGCCACTGAAATAGATGGATTTGATTGTGGCCAGTTTCCTTATATTTTCCCCCTAAACCAGGGAGATATCTAGAAACCTACCCTGGCTATAAGAGCCTAAAAATAGGGAGGGGAGGGGAGAAAGGACACTTTTATTTGGTTGATGCATAAGGTAATAATTGAGGATATTGTCTTTAGGGTTTTATTTAAGAAAGTCATTTTTTTTCTTCTGTGTTTAGTGGATCTGAGCTAGGAAATGTGAATTTTAAAAAAAAGATAGGAATTTTTTTAATGTATCCAGGAAATCCCTGACTGGCTTTCTATTCCTTATAATAATGTAACTGTTTAACTTTCTCTCTTATAAAGATTTTTAAGTGTAACCCCAGTCCCAAAGCCCATTAATACCCAGAATCTTTTCCTTTAGCAAACTGAATTGGGATTGGCCTTGTTTATCTTCTTCCTCAGATTTGGAAGCCAAAAGCCTCTGAAGCAACTGTAGAACCCCAGTGAAACTCAGTAACTAAAAAGACCATGCGAAAAAGACTGAAGAGACTGGAACTCTTTCCATCTGGTCAACTTTGATCTTCCCCTCCCACAAGCACAAGGACATTGATCTCCACCATACCAATGGACTTTGGGACTGGGGTTAAAGAAGACATTTAACGTTAAAACCTTCACCTATTTGAGGACAATTTAGCCTACTAGTAAAAGAATCATGGCATCTGTTTCTATGATTAGACTTCAACCTGACAGCAAGACAGGAAGTCAGGAGGTCTTGTTTTGTTTTGGTCTAGACGGTTGATTTTAGAGGTAAATTCCCAGTGAGGAAACATTTTCTACTAATGCAAATGGTGACTGTTCTACAGTTTATAGTCTTAGTTACCATGGGGCACTGAAAGGTTAAGTAGCATCCCCAGGATAACACAGCTGGTATAGAACCTGAGTCTTGCTGACTCCAAGGCTATTTTCTAGGTCTACCAGCCACAGTGTTTCATCACTTATGAGGTTAGTTGGAGATATTTACAGATATTATTTGACTTTCCTCATAACACAGCCATCAGAATCTCCCCTGGAGATGGAATAAATTGCATCCTAGATACAAGGTATCTAGGGATGTGAACAGGTTTCAAGAAGTTTAGATTACTCCAAAGACAATAGATCTTTTAATCCATAATTGGTTATTAAGATGGAGATGTTTAAGGATATGTCCTTAACTCTTTGAAACTGATTTCATAAAGGGAATAATTATCTCATGTTCAACCACAAACATCACTTTATACAAATGATAGAGAGAGATTCTGGGCTGGATTGTTCTCATCTGGTGTGTCACTTTTCTATAGTTGTAAACACTGGTTGTCTACTTTTAATGGCAGCTCACTAAAATATTTTTCACATAGCTGATAAACTATTTGCAATCCTAGTGCAAGCCCATTTTTTTTAGTGAGGAAATTGGGATTAAGTGACTTGCCCAGGGTCACACAGCTAGTAAGTGTTAAGTGTCTGAGGCCAGATTTGAACTCATGTCCTCCTGACTCCAGGGCCGGTGCTCTATCCACTGCACCATCTAGCTGCCCACCCCCCTTCCCGTGCAAGTCCATTTTATTGATAGCTATGTAATAGAGACCTTCAAGGTAACTTGCAAGATGCTTGATAATAACCTTTATTCACTTTATTAGTGCGAATTTGGAAAAGTAGGAATTTTGAGGCAATGGATCTGAGAGGTGGGTCAAAGGACAAAGCTAAAAAAAGGAGATGAATAACTAAGAATTCATCATTACCACTTTAGGATAACATAGCCTGCTCAGGGTCACAAAGCTAGTAAGTGTCAAGTGTCTGAGCCTGGATTTGAACTCAGGTTCTCCTGAATCCAGGGCCTGTGCTTTATCCACTGTGTCTCCAAGCTGCTCCCATCATCCAATCTTAACAATCCCCCAGTGATCTTTCTATTGTACCGTGTGGTGGGAAAAGAAAGGAATCTAAACAGAAATGCAACTGGTTGGAACTTGTGTATCACCCCCAAATCCTATGATCTTTGAGATAACAACTCTACACTTAGAGGTCCCTAACTAGCTCTATGGTCCACCTACAGGTACAGTTCTTCAGGAATGGGGAGAAATTATGAAATTTATAGTCCTACTTATTGAGTATTTAGGTTTCATTGTGGTTAGGTATAAATTGAATTTTTAAAAAGTAATTTAATATTAGCACATGAGTCTATCAATTAGGCAATAAGCATTTATTATGTGTCAGACATTGTGTTAGACTCTTGGCATACAAAGAATGGCAAAAACAATCTCTATACTTTAAGGAACTTACATTCTAAATGGAGGACACAACAAGTATATAAATAGGAATACACAAGATATATATACAGCAGAAACAAGGTAATCTTATGCAACCTGAGTTCCAGAGCAAGAAACTCTGCTAATTGGTAGAGATCAATGTTGTACACTTTTGTGAGGGATGAGGCAGGATGGGAGAGTGCTAAAAAGAAGAGAGATCTGGTCTATGGTCCCTTCATCTTTTTCAAGTTTTTCTGTCTTTCAGCATCAAGAGAGAAGATGTGTGGATTCCAACCTCATTTTGGGGTCATGAAAGGAGAAGGACTCTGGAAAAGAAGTAGTGATGAAGAACTTTGGTTATTTTCTGGTTTCCGGCTTGCTACACTAGAGACTTTGAAGAATTTCCCTTCTGGTGAGATCTGGGATTCTTTCTTGATTGAGCTGTTACCTTCCTCCCAATAGAAAAAATTCTTCATTCTGTATTGGCTGGTATATATTCTCACATGTATATTTTCTTAGATTTCTGTTTTGCTATTGACTTCAATAAATGGGTTTCCTTGCTCCTTGCTATGAATGCTCACTGTGGAACTGGCACTTGGGGGGAAGGGAGTAAAGCCTGGGGGGGGAAAAGCTTGAAACCCCTCTTTTCAAATTAAGAAATAACAATCAAGAATTTAGCTTGAACCTAAAAATTATTTCCCTTAGACCAAAGGTGTCAAACATATGGCCAGTTGGACACTCAAAATACTCCTTGAGTATGGCTGGAACAAGATTAAAATGAAATTGGGGGGGGAGGGCAGCTAGGTGGCACAATGGATAAAGCACCGGCCCTACATTCAGAAGGACCTGAGTTCAAATCCCACCTCAGATACTTGACACTTACTAGCTGTGTGACCCTGGGCAAGTCACTTAACTCTCATTGCCCCACCAAAAAAAAACAAAAATAAAAAAATAAAACTAAGTCAACATATGTCTTGCTGGGATCCTTAAGTACGATTTAGTGGCCCCAATTTCTATTTGAGTTTGACACCACTGCTCTATGCTAATAATATTTAAGAAAGCAGATAGATATCATCCTAGCCCCAAACCCTCTCCCTTAGGAGAGCACAGTGGCCACACTCTGACCTCAACCTCTGGCTTCACCTCATCACAGGAATTAGAGTCTCCTTTGGAGAAGGGTGAAGGGGTGGGGGAAGGAAACCCTAGAGATGTCTGTTCTTACCTCCCTTTAAGTCCCACACAGGACCCTCTATATTATGCTTAGAGGGGAAGGGATGGTACTAAAAACTGGGGGCGGGGTCATAAAAAAGCTCTCCTACAGAAGGTATCATTTAAGGCAAGTTTTTGAAGGAAATGAGAGATTCGAAGAGGCAGAGATGAGGAGGGAGTGCATTCCAGGCATAATGTTGAAAACTAAACATGAAGTATTCTACTATATACCTTATTTTTATATTTTTTTCACTAACTCACACATCTAATCCATGCTTGGTGTTTCTACCTTCATAAAATCTTCTGTATATACTCTCTTCTTTCCACTCACATGGGAAGGAAGGAAGGAAGAAAGAAAGAAAGGAAGGAAGGAAGGAAACAAGCACTTATTAAGCACCTAGTATGTGCCAGGCACTGTACTGAGCACTTGACAAACATCAACTCTTTTCTTTCTTTCTTTCTTTTTTTTTGTGAGGCAATTGGGGTTAAGTGACTTGTTAAGGGCCACACAACTAGTGTCAAGTGTCTGAGGTCAAATTTGAACTCAGGTTCTCCTGAATCCAGGGCTGGTGCTTTATCCACTGTGCCACCTAGCTGCCCCAACAAATATTTTTTTTAATTTTTATTTATTCATTCATTCATTCATTATTTATTTATTTAATTATTTTTGGGTGAGCCAATTGGGGTTAAGCTAGTAAGTGTTAAGTGTCTGAGGTCGGATTTGAACTCAGGTCCTCCTGAATCCAGGGCCAGCGCTCTATCCACCGTGCCACCTAGCTGTCCCTGCCCCAACAAATATTAATTCATTTGAGACCCACAACAATGCTGTTATTATCCTCATTTTACAGTTGAGGAAACTGAGGCAGATAGAAGTTAAATGATTTGTCCACAGTTACATAGCCAGTAAGTGTCTAAGGCCAACCTAGGCTTCCCTAACTCCAGATTCAGTGCTTTAGCTGCATCACCTAGCACAGGCCTGCATCCTCTTTTGCTTGGACTATCGAGAGCCTTCAAATAGGTCTCCCAAATCCAATCCATCCTCCACTCAGCTGTCAAGGATACTTTTTAAATTGTAGGTCTGACCTGGTCACTCCTCTGCTTAATGAGCTCCAGTGTTTCCCTATCATCTACAGGATCAGCTTTTCATAACCTGCTCCCTTCCTACCTTTTCAGTCTTATTTCAATTTACTTTTCTCTATGTACTCTATTATTTAGTTACACACAACAAACACTCCATCTTCTGGCTTGGTGTGTTTATATTGGATGTCCCTTATGCCCACAATATTCCACTTCTTCACCTCCACATCTAAGCTTTCCTTTGAGACTTTGCCTAAATCTCACCTCACACAAGAAACCAGTTGCTAGTTCCTTCACTTGAAGGCTGTTACCTTCTATCTACTTTGTAAGTATCTTGTGTTTTTAGTTCTTTATATGTTGTCTTCCTCATTAGAATATGATCTTGAGGGTAGGGGGGGTCAGTGTTTACTTATGTTTATATCCTCAATGCATGGTACATGGTACGTAGTTAATAAATGCTCCTTGAATAAGTGAATGAACAGACTATGTCTTCTATTTATCCATCTTTGTTGCTTATAAACGAAAAGGCAAACTAAATGATATTGAAATTGAGTCAATCATTGGAAAGATGGCTATATGCAGTTTCAAATTTTTTCTCTGTAATAGCTAAAACCTTATTTTTTTCATATTAAATTTCCTTTTGACCATTTCTACAGTAAAAGAAATTAAGTTAGCTGTAGTATGGTTTATAGTCTATTTCACTATTAGGGCATTTTTGGGTTTTTTTTTCCTCCCCCCATAAGTGTGTCAGTTAATATATATTTAACCATCAGAGAGTGCTACTGCCTAGTTACTTGAATCATTTCTCTCAGAAGGGAGGGTATACTGGCAGTGTCATGCACACACCAGCTTCACCCAAATAATTATGTGCTTTACCCAGCATCAACACTATTGGAAAATGTCAAGTTTTCTATGATTCTGTGATGAAATAATGGGATTTGGCAGATACTCAAAGACCTACCTGGAGATTAATCTAGACTGATTGAATGAAGTGAGAGTGATTGACTGCTGATTAGCCTACTTCAGGTTAACTGGATTGTAATCACACCTGGCTAGCCCTTCAAAAGGTATTGTTCTCAGAAGCTAGACTGTGAACTCAACTTGAGAACACCTTCAAGACCAATGGATTTGGATGACACCAACCAATCAGCTTGAAGCAGTGTGTAAGGACCGCCTCTGTGCCAGACCTATAAAAAGCTTCCACAATGAGCTTGCTAGAGAGATCGTGATTGAAGCAGGCTCCTGGAGGAGGACTTGAGGAAGAAACCAACCAGGCTGGAACTCTAGGCTAGTTAGGCCTTTTTCTTAACTTTCTGAACTCCATGTGAATACCTGTATGCTTTAATAAATATTTAGTGCCCAAAGACTGGTGCTGAAGCTTCTAATTTAAGGCGATCACACAACATAGATTTTAAACATCACAATTCCCAGAAAGCTGGAAAATTCTATCCCCTTCCTCTTCAGGGGGCATAGGTGCTTATCTTATTAATCCATCTATGTATCTGGATTTATTCAATTAAAGTATTGGCTCAGCCCCACCAATGGGAAAATTCCTCCCCTTGTGAAGAATTTCAATAGATCTGAATTGTGTGAGCATGGCATAATGGAATCAGTTACACTAACATGGTTTAACTGTATACAGTGTTTTACTCATTACCATAGAATCAAAAGAAACTATCATATGTGTATAGTCTACACAGCTTCTTCCAGACCTAGGCAGCCCATAACAAACTATAGGCATGTCCCAAACCTAGGAGTAGTAGATACAGTTCATGTGCTTAAATGTAGTCTTTCCCATAGGGAATTGCTATAGTGTACCTTATTTATTTATTTACTTATTTGTTTGCCTGTTTGTTTGTTTATTCATTTAATTATTTATCTGCTCAATCATTTATTTATTTATATATTCATTTATTCATTTGTTTATTTTTCTCACATATGATCTTTCTTTTGATATAATATCCTCATCTACTTTTTTACTCATGGTCAATGTTTAGTTAGTTGGGGAACTCGGAGAACTAGAGCTGGGTCCCAAAGCCATTGTTTATTCTGTTATCTTTCCTGTTGTAGCTGGCAAGTTCTGATCCTGATGTGTGGCTAGATTGCTTACTGTCATCCCTTCTAGTCTGTTCATTAATACTTCATTTGTGTAGTGGAATTAAGGGCAGGCCCAGAAACAGAATTCCTCTGGAAACCATTCCTTTTTTACCTCTGATATGTCACTTCTCAAATCTCTGTTCAGTTTTGACTTCTTGCATTTCCATTCTAGATCTTTGACTCTTTTTGTATTGTCTCAGTTTTAGGCTGGGACCAAGCTATGACACAGTGGCTTTTTAGTGGGAGCATAGAAATAAACTTCACTCTATACATGCACTAAATACACAAAGTTATGTCTGTAGCTTAACTCTATTTATGACAAAGAACTGAACATGTCACAGCCAGTCAGTAAACACTAAATATTCATTCTGATTCCTGAAATAATGTGTTTTTGCACCTGGGGGAAAAATGTTTCCCTCCCCTCTTGGATTCATTACTTAAATCTATTTCCCTATGTTCATTACCTGTTTTGCACAGTAGATGACCATCATTTGGAGAATAGCCAAACAATTTGTTATATATGACTATAACAATATTTTTGTTGTTGTTCACTCATTTTTCAGTCATGTCCAACTCTTTGTGACCCCATTTGAGGTTTTCTTGGCAAAGATACTGGAGTGTTTTGCTATCTCCTTTTCCAGTTCATTTTACAGATGAGGAAACTGAAGCAAATGGGGCTAAGTGACTTGCCAAGGGTCCCACTGCTAGTAAATGTTTGAGACCAGATTTGAAATCAGGAAGATGTCTTCCTGACTCCAAGCCTGGCACTCTATCCAATTTAACACCTATCTTCTCTGTAACAATATTAGTTTACCATAAGAAGTAATGAGTATTAAGAATACAGGAAACCATGGGACGACCTAAGGACTGCTGCAATGAAGTAAGCAGAACTAGAAAAACAATACATACAATGACTACAACAATGTAAACAGAGACAATAAAACATTAAAACTGAAAGCTATGGAACTCTAATGATCTAATGACCCCAAAGAAGAGATATGAGAAGGCCTTCACCCCCCAAAACCTCATTCTACTCATTTGCAGAAGCAGGGGACTATGGATGTGAAGCATTGTATATGTTAACTTTGTTGAATTTTTCATTCTTTGTTCTTCTATAAGGGATGGTTCTCTTAGAGGGTAGGATCAGGGACATCTCAGAAAATGCAGGTGATGTAAAAACAAAAGATATCAGTATTTTTTTTGTTTGTTTTTGAGCAGGACAATGAGGGTTAAGTGACTTGCCCAGGGTCACACAGCTAGTAAGTGTCAAGTGTCTGAGGCTGGATTTGAACTCAGGTACTCCTGAATCCAGGGCCGGTGCTTTATCCACTGCACCACCTAGCTGCCCCAGTATTTTTTTAAAAAAGAAATATTAATAATATCTGAAACAGAAATCAAAACAATTCAAAGGTTTTACTTCATACCAAGCAAATTGACAAAAATTACCAAAGTTGGGATAAATCAATGTTTAAGGAGGTGCAAGAATGACAAACACATTAGTATACTGTTGTGGAGCTTTGAATTTGTTCAACCATTCTGGAAAATAATTAGGAATTATGCTTTAAAAAGTGATTAAGGGGCAGCTAGGTAGTACAGTGGATAGAGCACCAGCCCTGGAGTCAGGAGGACCTGAGTTCAAATCCGGCCTCAGACACTTGACACTTACTAGCTGTGTGACCCTGGGCAAGTCACTTAACACCAATTGCCTCACCCCAACCCCCCCCAAAAATGATTAAGGGGTCCGTACCTTTTGACCCAAAGTAAACACTGCTAGGCATATATCCCAAGGAGTTCAAAGACCTTCTTGGTTTTTGAAGGTATCTTCTGCACCAAAAGGTGTCTCTCTCTTTCTCCCATTTGTAGGAACAAAGAGTAGACCAGTTTAACTGAAGTGGAGTGTAGATACTTCGGAGAGTAGATGTGATAGGGCTAGAAAGGTAGGGTAACAGTTAATTGTGAAAAGCCTTGAATGTCAGGTTTGACATTTAAATTTTAATTTAAAGTTTATGGGGGGGTGGATTGCACAGTGGCACAGTGAATAAAGCATTGGCCCCAGATTCAGGAGGACCTGAGTTCAAATCCGACCTCAGACACTTGATACTTACTAGCAATGTGACCTTGGGCAAGTCATTCAACCTTCATTTAAAAAAAAAAAGTTTAACTGGGAAATAATAGGGATAGTCATGGAGGTACTTTTTGTGGTAGCAAAGAATTGGAAACAAAATATTTGCTCATTGATTGGGAAATGGCTAAAAAAAAAAAAGCAAGGTGAAATAAAGCTTATATGTATGTGATATAATATTACCATGCTATAAGAAGTGATAAATAGGAAGAATATAGACAGCATAGGAATATATATTACCTGATGCATAAAAAGTAGGTAGAACCAGGAGTGGAAAAAATGTATATAATGATTTTAAGGATGTAAATTGAAAAAACAAAAAAGTTCAAAAGAATTGTACTCTGTTTTCATAATGACCAAATAAGATTTTAGAGAAGAGGTTAGTACATGGACCTACCTCCCTTCATTAACTATGGTGGACAGGGGTGAGGGTGGGGTGACTAAAGGTGTGGAACACTGCATATACAGTCAGATTTAGTTGATGTGTTGAATGGGTTTGCTGAATTTTTTTATCCTTTTTTTTTTAAAAATAAGGAATGACTCTTGAGGAAGGGGAAGGAGGAGAGACAGATTTGGAAATGAAGGTGATGTAAAAAATAGACCAATAAAAATTAAAAATACAAGCTACTTTTTTGCTTACTTCCCTCTGCATCATTTCATAGTCCTTTCAGTTTCCCTTGAAACTGTCCATTTTGTCATGTCATATGAAATAGTAATCTTCCATTATATTCATATACCATAATTTTAAAAGCTATCTTCAAAAGAAACACCCCTTAGTTTCCATTTTTGGCACTATGAAAAGAGCTGCTATAAATATTTTTGTACATAGTAGTCCTTTTCTTCTTTCTTTGACCTTTTGTTGAAGTATAGCTGGGTTAAAGGGTATGCAGTTTAATAACTTTTTATATAATTTATACAAGAACAATATTTAAAAAACAATTTAGAAAGACTCTAGAATGCTTATCAATGCAGTAATAAATCATAGGTCCAAAAGGCTGAAGATGAAACACACCACTTACCTCCTATCCATGAGCTGATGGGCTTAAGATGCAGAAAGAGAGATACACATTGGGGCAGCTAGGTGGCGCAGTGGATAGAGCACCCTCCCTGGATTCAGGAGGACCTGAGTTTAAATCCGGCCTCAGACACTTAACACTTACTAGCTGTGTGACCCTGGGAAAGTCACTTAACCCAAATTGCCTCACAAAAAATAAAATAAAATAAACCAAAAAGAGAGAGAGAGAGGGACAGACAGACAGACAGACATTTTCAGACATGGCCTATGGAATTTGTTTGCTTGACTATGAATGTTATGATGGGGATTTTATTTTTTATTTTTATTTATTTATTATTTAATAGGGTATATGGTGAGGAGCAGATTAAAATGCATATCAAATGAAAAAAAATGAAAGCTAGTAATATTCTTAGCTTTTTTCAGAGCACAACTTAAATGCCACTCCTTCATGAGGTCTTTCCTGGTCTTCCTAGCTGTTGGTACTCTCTTTCTTGACCTTACTTTGTATTACTGTGAATATGCTTGATTATTTTTTTTTTGGTCTGTCTTCTTTTTGAATTTCTTCATAGAATCTAACCTCCTTTAGGTTAGGACCACCACTCAGTACTTTAAGTCAACTTTCTATGAATATAAGTTGCAGAGAAGGTACCTACTTGAATTGTAGAGGGAATTAACTCATCCAGGAATTCCCTACCAATGAATCACAGTTCCAGTCCTTATTCCTATTCCTATTTCAATCCCTAGAAAGCAGTACATTACTTTATACATAGTAGATTCTTATTAAACATGTAATTGAATTATATACTCAAGCAGTTAATTATACTAATGCAATAATTATCTAATAAATACATTAGGGAGTTACATAACAAAGTACCGTTTAATGAATTTACAAGTTACTTTTTATCAAACATTCAAAGAAAAATTCCAATATTACATAAACTGCTTGCAAATAAAAGGTAAAGAAGGACCTTCCAAACTTTTTCTATGATACATATATGATCTTGATACCTAGATCTGGGAGAGACAAAGCAGAGGAAGAGAATTATACACCAATATCCCTAATAAACACTAATGGAATAATTTTAAATATGTGAGCAAATCAACTACAACAACATTTTGGAAAGCTGACACACAATGACCCAGTTAAATTGATACTAGGGATACAGGATGATTCAAAATAATGATAACAAGAGACATAATAAACCATGTCAGTAACATAAAAACCATATTATTATATCAACAAATGCTAAAACATCTTTGAATGAAATCCCATTTCTGTTAAAACCCCTTGAAAACATAAAAATAAATAGGCCTTTTTGAAATATGGTAAATGCTGTCTATTTAAAACCAAGAACAAATATCATATGTAATATAGAAAAGTTAGAAATTTTTCCAATAAGATCGGGGTAAAACAAGGATGCCCATTATTATTGCTATTTACTGCTATTTAACATACTACTAGAAATGCTGCCTATAGCAATAAGGCCAGAAAGAAAAATCAAGGAAATGGGCAAAAGAAGAAACAAAAAAATCACTTTTTGCAGATGACATTATGAGTTATTTAGAAACCCGAAAAAGTCAACTAAAATTCAGCAAAACTGCAGTACATAAAACTAATCCATACAAATCATTAGCATGTTACCAACAACTCATCAGGAAGAGAGAAATGCCATTCAATATAACTACAGACAGTCTAAAGTATTTGGGAATCTATCTACCAAGACTTACCAAGGAACTAAACAAATTCAACTATAAAATGGTTTGTTATTGTTTTTGCAGGGAAAAAAAAGACCCAGTATGAAAAAAGACAATACTATCTAAATCACTCCCAAGCTGGAAAGCTCAAAAACCTTAAGGAAATTAATGGGAAAAAAATAAGAAAGAAATGAGTTATCAGTACCAGATTCCAAATTATTTTGTTTTGATTAAGAAATAGAATTTGATTCAATGAACAGACTATGTATACAATATACAGAAGCAAGCAAATACAGAGATCAATATTTGATAAACTCCAATACTCTAGCTAAGGGGATGAGAATTGACTATTTAACAACAACTTGTGGGGAAACTGGAAAGTTGTCCATCAGAAATTACTTATAGATCAATATCTACCAAGATAAACTCCAAATCGATATATGCCTTAGACATGACAACTAACATCATAAGCAAATTAAAGAATCAAGGAAGAATACCTTTTAGATCTATGGAGAGGAGTTCATGATAGAGATGGTTCCAGAAGGAAAGATAAATAATTTTGATTATATAAATTTTAAAATCTTTTGCACAAACAAAACTAGTGAATTTAAGAAGAGAAACAGGTAACAGAGGTGGGAAGTGTGTGAGGAGATTGCGGCAGCAAGTTTTTCTGATGATGGTTATATATCCAAGATATAGATAAGACCAATTCAAATTTAGAAGACAAGAGATATTCTCCAAAAGATAAACAGTCAAAGAAGATGAACAGGTAATTTTCTAAGGCAGAATTCCTGGCTATCAACAACCATATGAAAATAAAATGCTTCAAATCACTAATAATTAGAAAAATGCAAATTAAAATTACTCGAGTTCTATCAAATCAACAAAGAAGTGTGAGAAAATAATGGGGTTTTTGGGACTCCCCAGAAGCCACTGAGAGAGTCAGGCCTGACCTTTCTTAAGGTCAGCTCAGAGTCAGGAAGTTACCTCATTCAAAATCACACCTACCTGAAAGCCTTGTTCCTGCCAGGGAATCAGTTCTCTGACCTCAGCACAAATGTGCATCCAGTGAACCAGTGGCTTTAAGTGATGTTAGTGTAATGATTGGAATGATGCCACCTACTGGAGACTTACTATAGGAAAACTCCACCATGAGGAGAAGGCGTCTGAGGGCAAGGCCATGCAGCTTTTCTTTGACGTCAGGAAGTGACATTTGCTTGTGGGAGGAAGAGGGGGCGAGGCTAGCGCTCTGGCTCTCTTTTGTCAGGACTCCGGTAGAGAGTAGAGCTAGAAATGCACTTTCCCCTTAATAGATAGATGAATCTAGGCCTTTCTCTCTTCACCAAATTCTTATTCTCCTTAATAAATGCTTAAAAGTCTAACTCTTACTAAAGGTTATAATTCATTGGCAACCACTCATTAGATATTTTAGACAGACTAGCTAGAATCTTAGCACCTTACACTAGCCAATGAGCTTTGAACAATGTTTATGGGCGGGCTCTGCTCCTGCCCTCAGGAAGCTTACAGAGACATTCCCTCTCTTTTGGTGTGGGGAACTGGGTGAGAGCAGACACACCCTTCTAGGGTTCCCCATTTTCTCTCTTCTCTCTCTTCTATTTCCTAGCTGGGCTTTCCCATCTTTCAAAGCCATGCGTGTTCTCTTTACTAATATTTAATATACTTTAATAAATGCTTAATGCCGGGACAGCTAGGTGGCGCAGTGGATAAAGCACTGGCCCTGGATTCAGAAGGACCTGAGTTCAAAGCCAGCCTCAGACACTTGACACTTATTAGCTGTGTGACCCTGGGCAAGTCACTTAACCCCCATTGCCCCCCCCCAAAATGCTTAATGCCCCCAAACTGGTGCAGTAGCCTCTAATTTTTAAGTAACACATATATGAGAAACCCCAGGTAATTTTCCTACACTTGGTACAGAAATAGGGTGACCACATATAGTTTTACTCATCACAGAAGATAAAAGGAGAATAGCAAATGTTAGAAAGGCTGTGGGAAAACTGGCATACCAATGACATGCTGTTCATGGAGCTCTGAACTAGTCCAGCCATTCTGAAAAGCAATTTGGAATTATGTTCCAAAAGTCACTAAAATGTGGATACCCTTTGATCTATTTATACCAGTATTAGTCTAATACCTCAAAGAGTTCAAAGGAAGAGGAAAAGAACCCATATGTATAGAAATATTTATAGCAGTTCTTTTCATAGTAGCAAAAAACTGGAAATTAAGGGGATTCCTACCCTTTGGGGAACTGCTAAATAAATGAAACAGAATATTATGTGCCATAAGAAATGATGAAATGAATAGTTTCAGAGGAAACTGAAAATACTTTTATGAATTGAGACATGATGAAGTAAACAGAACTAGAAGGACAATTTATACTGTGATACTTACATAATAAAGAAAAACAATTCGGAAAGATTTTAGAACTCTGATCATTGCAATGATCAGCCATGATTCCAGATGGCTAAAGAAGCAGCGTGCTACTCACTTCTTGCCACAGGGGTGGTGAACTTAAATTTCAGCATGAGACACATTTTTGGCCATATGGGAAGTTATCTTGCTGAACTATGCATTTTTATAGGGCTATGTTTCTTTCTTTTTTTTTTTTCATTGTTCAATAAAACAGTATTATGGGAAATGGGAAGGAAAGATAATAACCGACTACAAAATAAATAAGTAAATAAAAAAACAAACAAATAGATGTTGGATAGATAGATACATAGACAAATGAATAAAAAAGTGCTATTTGAGGACTGAGAATTAAGATTTTTATCTTGGTAGGTGAGTAAGGAAGGCTGGATGCAAGGTGGTACTTGAGCTATCTTTAAATGATTTTTAGGAATTCCACAGAGAGGGGAGGCATTCTAAGCATAAGAACTAGGAAGGAAATCAGAGGTCATAGAGAGCAGAGTGGTTTAATTGGAGTAGAGAATATCTGAAAGATAATAAAATGAGCTAGGACTGGAAAGGGAAGGTGACAGTGGATTATGAAGAGCCTTGAATGCCAGGTAGAATAATTTAAACTTTAATTGGAAGATAATAGGCAATCATTTTTGCATAAATGAATGACATTACCAGATGTAAGCAGAACATATATTATTCTGGCAATGTGAATGAAAGACAGATTGGAAAGAGGACAATAATGAAGGTAAAAAAGATCTGTCACAAAGCTATTGCAAAAATCCAGAGGAATGATAATAAGTGTTTGCACTAGAGTGATGAAAATAAGAATAGGCTGGAAGGGATGAATTTGTGAGATATTTCAGGGTTGGAATTTCTAGGATTATGAGAGTTTAAGGTGAGAAAAGGGTCAAAGATAACCCCAAGGTTATAAACATGAAAAAAAGGGTTGAACAATGGGGTCAAAGATAGAAATAGGACAAACAGAAGGAGAGGACTTAGGAAGAAAGGTAATATGTTCTGTTTTGAACATCTTTAGTTTGATGTAATGGTGAGACATTCAGTCAGATATCTGAAGGCAGATGGAGAAGGAGATATGAAACTCAGAAAAGAGGTGATAGAAATCTGGAAATCATGTGACAGACTGCTGGGATACATCTATATCAAGAGATCAGGAAGGGGGTTGCATATCCAGGGAAGGAGAAAGAAAAGAAAAAGAGTTAGGAAGCAAACAAAAACATAAATGTGTGTCGGAAGCATAAGAGTCAGTATTTCTTTTTGTTTGTTTGTTTGTTTGTTTGTTTTTTTAGTGAGGCAATTGGGGTTAAGTGACTTGCCCAGGGTCACAGAGCTAATAAGTGTTAAGTGTCTGAGGCCGGATTTGAACTCAGGTATTCCTGACTCCAGGGCTGGTGCTCTATCCACTGTGCCACCTAGCTGCCCAGGAGTCAGTATTTCTAATAGGAAGTGGTGGGCTTGGTTAAAAGCAGTTGTGTGCTGGACTCAGCTTCTACCTGGATCCAATTTATTTTTCAGTATGAGCATTTATACTTTGAAAATCAGTAAATGCAATCAGGCTTGATTTATTGTTTTGTGCTTGTCTAAACTTAAGTGATGGAGAAAACATTAAGGAGAGAGAAGAGATAAGTGAAGGATGAGATGAGAAGGGACTGGAATAACGGGACAGCTAGGTGGCACAGTAGATAGGGTGCCAAGGCTGGAGTCAGGAGGACTCATATTCCTGAGTTCAAATCTGGGCTCAGCTACTTACTAGCTATATGACCCTGGGCAAGTCACTTTACCCTATTTGCCTCAGTTTCCTCATCTGTAAAATGAACTGGAGAAGAAAATGGCAAACCACTCCAGTATCTTTGCCAAGAAATCCTCAAATGGAGTCGTAGAGTTGGACATCACTGAACAACAACTGGAATAAGGCCCTGAAAGAAGTGAGAGAGAATATGATCTAGGGAATATGTAACCTTTTCTGTGTGCCAAGGACCCTTTTGGCATCCTGGTAAAGACTAGAGATTCCTTAAAATATTTTAAAAATCATAAAACAAAATGCATTGGATTACAAAAGAAATCAATTATACTAAAATAGTTATCAAAATATAAAAAACTCCAAGCTCACAGAACCCAGGTTAAGGAGGTAGAGGATTCATCTTAAAGATGACTCAGCAATAATTTTTCTATGACCAGAGGAAAGGAGAGAAGGGGATATGATGCTTCCAAGTGTTGAAGAATGAAGAGGGGAGTTTGAGAGAGGTCCCGTATTCACAGATTTCCAACTAGAAAAGATCTCTGAGGTCACCTGGTCCCTAGCTTCTTAAATTGTGGGTCACCACCCCATATGGGGTCACATAACTGAATGTAGGTGGGTGGGGTCACAAAAAATCTGGCAACAGCAAAAATTTATGTATACTTATTTTATATACCTTTATATCCAGGGTCGCATAAAAATTTCTTTGATGAAAAGGGGTCAGTCACAAGTGGGAAAAGTTTAAGCCCTGACCCAGTCTACAAGTGTCAAACATTGCTGCCCAGGTGTTGAACAGACCCCAAACTCTTCTGAGAGTGACTTGAATCAGATTAAAATGCAATTGCTATCTGATTTTAATGCATTGATGTATTAATGAAAAAAAAGAAATCTAAAAACATGTATGGTTTTCTAAAGTACTATGTGGCCCACAGGGATCTCTTTGTATGGCTTGGTGGCTTCCTTTTCTATCTGAGTTTGACACCAATGACTAATGCATTCCCTTCATTATAACAAATGAGAAAACTGAGGGACAAAGAAATGAAGTAACTTCCCAAGTTCACACAGGCAATAAGTGGTAAAGCCAGGATTTTCAACCCAGGTTTCCTGACTCTAGATATAATACTCTTTCCACTACATCATATTGCCTCACTGTTCCTACTGAGGGCCTGGGACATACATACATAGTAGGAACTTAATACATGTTTACTGATGAACTGACTGAGAAACTAGATCATATGCTTTGTGAGCAAATAATAATTAATAATGGATTTCTTGGGGGATCCAGAGATCAGTTTCGGTCCTTCCCCTACTCCCTCACCCCCCTACCTCAGTCCCAAAAGTCCAGTTCTTGAGAAACTTCTGCAAATCTGGTCTGGGACAAACCCAAAGGAACAAAAGAAATGGAGATAGACTCTTTTGTCTAGCTCAGTGAAGGTCGGAAGGAATCAAACCACACCTAGATAATGGACTTTGCCTTAAGGAACTTGAGTGAGAGTTATCTGTGGAGTTCATTTAAATGTAGACAACCCTCAAGTCATGTCAACCAATGGAACTGTATGATGCTAACCAATTAGCTTCGATCAATGTATAATGACCTGCCTCTATCTAAAGAGGATAAAACCCTTGCCTCCTGGGTCACTCCTGGCTCTCTCTCAGCAGGTGCTGGGCAAGTGCTCTTGGCTTGGCCCTCCTTCTTAGAACAGCATAGGTCTGATGGCCTGAGACCATGAGAAGTAAGGGAGACACAAAGTCAATCCTTTACTGATATATTGTATTAATTAACAATAAATGCTTACTGCCCAAACAGGTGCAAAGCAATTATGTATAAAACACAGAAATAGCAATTAATTTAGAAAATACAGTTGTAGCCATAACTAAAAAAAACCACACAGCTGTAAATATGAGGAGCTGTGGTTTGGAGAGGAGGAAAGAAGGTTTAAAATATACTGTGGAAAATTAAAAAAGAGAATGAATGAAGAATATTGAAGGAGTGTTGACCAGCATCAAAGGTTCAGTGAAGGTTATGTAACAAATTTGTAGTGAAGTCAGCTGTTTCATGACTTTTCAACAGCAAAGGCCTGATAATGTAACCTCTCTTCTCAATAAAGTCCAGTGGCTTCCTATGACTTCTAGAATTAAATATAAAGTCTTTGGCCTTTAAGACATTCAATCACCTGACTCTTCCTACTTTTCCAACCTTCTTAAACTTTGCCTCTCTTCATGCTCTCTATAATCTTTCCACAAAGACCTATTTGCCCTTCTTCAAACACTATCCTCTGTCTCCCACATATAGATCTTTGCTCTATCTATCCCGCATGTCTGGAATTTTCTCCTTACCCCTACCTCTTAGTTTCCTTGGCTTTCTTCAAGACAGCTCAAATCCTCCCTTCTTTAAGAGTCCTTTCCTTTTCCACTGGCTAGTAGTACCTTCCCCCCTTAAAGTTACTTGTATATATCTTGTAAGTACAGTTATTTATATGTTGTCTCCCTTTGCAGAATTAGAGCTCTAAGGGAATGGGCAGTTTTTACCTTTCTTTGTATTTCTAGCACTGTGAATATTTAATAACTGTTTTACATTGATGGACAGATTATCTCAATCTATGCTTTGCAACCTTGGAGCAGGCTCCCAAACCATTGGACGGTGAGGATGAAGATTCACAGGTCTGGAATGACAATAGATGTGTGGGTGGTGGGGTGGGGCGGTGAAGTAAAAAAGATTCTAGGATAGGAGCGACATTGATAGTAAGCAGGTAAAAGTAAGCAGAAGGTAAAGCCATGGTAGGGGAGAGCAAAGCAGGAAAAGGAGATGGGTCAAGGAGCTGGAAGTCCTAATTAGAATGAAGAATAGGCTTAATGTAATAGTTGGAGAGGTGGGAGAACAGAAAATTGTGATAGTGATAATAGGGTATTTGCCGTTTCTCCTCCCCCCCCCATACCACCCCAAAGTACAAGAGATCTCAGATGGCTCCAACAATTATTTTAGTTCCAAAAGGTCCAGACTTGCCCAAGGTCGTAGATTTAGTCAGTGGAAGAGCCCGGCCTAGAACTACGGTCAGGGCTTCTTTTTCCCGTCCTACTCCTTTACTTTTAACATCACCTCCAAAAGATTTAGGGAAATACTCTTCCTGTGCCAGACCCACGGGTGGAGCAATTATGTGCTACCACATGATCAGCCAGAATGATACATTCCATTTATGTTTCTATTTATATGCATCTTTTATAGGCTGGGGGGGGGGTCGTCAAGGAGACTAGATCCCCGATGCTCTAAGACCATTCTGGCCGAAAGCCATTAAGCATGCTTAGGATACAAGGATCCCTTGTTTTGTCCTCGCTGCTCCCTTCGGTGTCAGATGCTCCTGGAAGCTTGTGCGTGGGGTGGACGAGCAGAGGGTCCCCTTAAAGGGGGGTGTATTTGGTCTCTCCCAGAGGGTTTGGTCAAGTCCCTCCTGTAGCTCCGCCCCTCAGGGACGGAGGTGGGCTTTTTTCCTGCCAGTACAACTGCTGCAGTGTTCTTCCGTCGGACTAGCTAGGGCATTCTTCTCGTTTCCATTCTCTAGCTCCTGACTCTTGGATGGTAGTTCACCTCGACCTCGTCTAACTATCCCTACCCTCCCTTCCCCCTCTTCAAAGCAAAATATTTAGAAGTCCCTGGACATCTACCGGCCCTGCAACAGGAGCTCCAGCAACCCCACATTCCACGGATTCCTGCTCTGTGACGTCCCCAAGGACGGAGCTCCTCGAGCTGAGCAGGGTTGCTTCGGCTAGGGAGCTCCAGCTCCGTGTTCCAAACACACATAAATACACACACACACACACACACACACACACACACACAGGCTCAGGCGCGCGCACAGAACCGCAAAGCCTACACCCTTGGGACTCCTCCTGGGGCCACATTCCATTCCGCCGCCCCCCGCCGCGAGCCCCTTTCCCTCCCTTCTTCCTCCCGGCACCCCAGTGCCTCTGAGCCCAGCCGTTTTGGGAGGGGGGGGGCGCCGTTGCCCCCGGCGCCTTCTTCCACTCCTCTCCCCCGAGCGGCCCCTTTCCTCCCCCCCCATCTCCTGCTTGCATTTCCTGCGGCTCTCTCTTGCTTAGCCCACGAAAGTCAGTGCAAACTTTTCCCTCCCGGGAGTGCAACGTGAGCAGATCTTGGGGCAGGTTGCCGTAACTTTTTATTTTTGCCTCCGCCCCGCCGCCCCCTCTTCCAACCTTCAGTTCTCCTGGGAGAGCAAACACAAAGTAGCTTCTAGCGGGCCCTCCCTCTCCCTCCCACCTCACCCCATCCTCTTGGGCCTTAAGCCTCGGGATCTCCCGGCCGCGGAACGAAACCCACACTGGATGACTAGGTTTCTCTTCTCACTCTCTTTCCCCCTTTCCTCCTCTTGTCCTTCCCTTTCCTTTCCTTCCTGGACTCTCCTCGCTTGATCGGAGCGGAAACCTCCCTCCCCTTTCTCCTCCTCCTCCAACTACTTCCCCCCTCCCCTTCCCAAAACAGCCACTGTAATAAATTCCTTGGGGAATTGGAGCTTCTGCCGCCGCCGACCTTTTCGTGGGGGACTCGGGACCTCTGTCCGGGGGGGACGTGTGCAAGCAGGTAAGTGTGGGGGTCCATAATACACACGCCCTGTTGGTCAAAGCTCGGAGTTCCGCCGTCCGTGCCTTTGCTTGGAGCCCCAGAGGGGCTTTTGGGAAGCTGGCTTTCAGCTCCGCCGCTGCTTTGCAGATGACTTTGGCAAACACTTCGAGAGCGAACTTGCGTTCTGACCGGCCACGGACCAGACGGACGGACGGACTGACTGACTGACGGACGCTCGCCCCCGCTGGTGCAGGAGTTGGCTGGCTAGAGAGACTACTCTCGTAGTCAAGGCGCAGAGCTTGCCTGGTGAGGGTTGGAGGTCACTAGGGGTCTGATCAACCGAAGCCTACCTCAATGCCTTTGAGTTTTAGGGAGAAGGGTTGCCTCTTGAAGATACCCACGTTGTTGGGGGAGGGGGGTAATGAGGGATTTAGAGCGTTCCCTTCCTCTGAGGGGAGGCAGCCTCCTCTGGTGGGACACCCCGCCTCCCAGCCCACTAAGGAGGACCCCGGTGGATAGAGAAGTTTCTTCCTGCCCCCTCACTAGGCCCCATGTTTGCCAACAGCTCTTTTCGGCCCCGTAGCCCATATCTATGAAATTTGGCTCGGCTCAAATTTGTTCTGGCCCACTTCTTCTCCCCTTCTAACTCCCCCCACCCCCAACCCCTGAACCGATTGAGGCTTAACAACTCCTTCCTGACTGGAAAAAGTTTGGTTTTTTTTGTTTTGTTTTGTTTTTTTAGGGGGGACACTTAGCAAGTGGCTTACTATTATTTTACCTGGAGGGAGCAGAAAGGTAAAATGTACTGTCCACCCAGCTTTCTGCCCCTTTTTCTGTTCGCCCCCTGTAAGGTGAGAAGTCAAGAAGGAAGCATGGGGTTCTTAGCTGTTGCCTTCAAGAAGGGACATCTGGTTCAGTAACCAAGGGTTCTTGTAACAGGGATCTTTGACAGTCTACTACTTTTTCCTCTTCTGATCAGTTTAGAAAATAAATTATGCTTCATACCCTTCAACCATCAGATACAAAAAAAGAACAAGGGCAGAATAAATTCAGGATCTAGTGACCACAGGAAAATTCAAGTCAAGTAGGGTCCGAGTTAATGGTTGGAGGTCAGTAGTAGCTTTTTTCTCCAATGGTAGAAATGAAGTAGGGCACAGGTTTGAATCAAACCCTAGAGAAGGGACTTTTATGCCCATGTGTCCTCAGGTGTGGAGAATCCTACTCTGGGCCCTAGGTTGTCAAGGGCTGCTCCACTGTTCAGAGGCAAAGGGTTAGTTGCACTATCCAGCCTTTCATTGTGGTCACCTTTGCTTATAGCGGTGAGGTTGCAGGCTCTAGCAACAGTCGGGCAGGCGGGACTTTGCTGCTGCTCATCCATTTTAGGAGTAAGCCCACCAACTGAGAGGTGGAAGTTAAATAGTTTGCCTATTTTGTGCAAGCAGCATAGAGATCAAAGAACTTGAGAATGTCTTTGCCTTTGTCATGCGTTGGTGAGAGTGAGTGCTTGTGTCAGTAATGTTCATTCTCTTATAAATCACTTAGAAATGCTCCGGTTATTGCTATAGTACAGCTATAAGAGCCACTTTCTGTTTCCTGCAACTTTATTAGGGATGGATGGATACGTGTAGGAAGTTGACCAGAATATGACAGCTTTTCATGCTTTAGCCTGATGTTATACTGTATAAGGTCCCTAATTTAGAAGTTCATTTTGGTATACATAGTGCAAGTGTCAACTTGTAGCCTGTTTTTAAACTGAGCTGCTCTTTGTAGGGCTGATATCATATGTCACCATATATAATGTGTATATGCGCTCATATTTACATGCACATCTTTATATGCATTCCACAAGGGGGGGGCTGGAGCTAAAAGACTTTCACAGGGTCATTGGGCTGGTAATTAGATGGAGTTAGCCACCGAATCTTGCTCTTTTTGCCTGTCAGACTAGTGCCCTTTCCTGTATAACATGTTGCTTTTATTAATAGCACTACTATGATTAGTACCTTAGTCTTCTGCATGGTGGTTGTGCCATGCTAGTGTCTGTGATTTTATTTCTACACATCAGGCATCTGACTGGGAAAAATATGTGGTTATTTCTTTCAAATAACCACTTGTGTTCATCTTTGCCTCTCCACCTGCTGGTGAAGATTCTCCTTGAAGGTGTATGATCTACCCTGGAGGAGTGGTGGGTGAAGACAAGTCATTCTAGCCAGTTATGCTTAAAGTAGACATTAAGTTTAGACAGACATTTCAGTTGCAGGCAGCAGCATGTAAATTAGCCAGGAATGGAAAGGCCTTTCAGTACACCAAAAAGAAAGCAGAAGTTTCCAGTGTCAAAAAGACTTATTTGGGGGCAGCTAGGTGGCGCAGTGGATAGAGCACCGGCCCTGGAGTCAGGAGGACCTGCGTTCAAATCTGGCTTCAGACACTTAACACTTGCTGGCCGTGTGACCCTGGGCAAGTCACTTAACCTCAATTGCCTTACTAAAAAAGAAATACTTATTTGCCTTGTGTAGGATGAGATACTGAGATGATTTCCTTATAGCTTTATTTTTTTTTTATTGGGATCCACATATTTTTGAATGAGAATAAAGATATTCAGCTGAATATTCAGGAGCTGGTTGTTAAGTTTATGGACTACCTGTGAAGCCTTCTGTTTCTTTTTGGTATAGGGAACCCCTGATGAGGAAGCTCCCTTTATCACTGCACAACAGTCTTGCTTTTCTACCCAGTTATAGTTTTCGTTTCTCAGTGCCCCCAAGCACAACTTGTATTTGTTGGTGGTGGATCTTGAACCCAGGTCTTCCTGATTGCACGGTTTGCTTTCTATTCCCAATACTACCTGCTTTTATCTTGTTTCTTTTCCTTCATCCACATTTTCCTTTATTATTTTAGTTTTGTCTGTAGGTATTCAACAAATAAAATGAATGCCAGAGCTTTCATCAACTGAGGAAGGGAAGAGAGACAGTTTGTTGTTCTGTTGTGTCCAATTCTTCATGACTGCATTTGGAGTTTTCTTGGCAAAGATACTGGAGTGGTTTGCCATTTCCTTCTCCAGCTCATTTTACCGATGAGGAAACTGAGGAAAACAGGTTGAAGTGACTTGCCCGGGCTCACATAGCTAGGCCAGCTTTGAACTCAGGAAGACAAGTCTTCCTGACTCCACACCTAACACTCTATCCAGGAATCAGGAAGACCTGAATCTTCTACTGAGCTGTATTGATTCTCTATTTGACTTATTGCTTCTTTATCAACTTCATCCAAACTTATGCAGAGCATGACCCTAGGAGGGTTCCTTATGTTTTTGAGAATCAATTATTGTTACAAAAACATTTTTGTGGTTGATTCCTTATTAGGACTGGGTTCACATACATGCCAACATACACATGCAGTCTGTTTTTTACTGGTTAGTCTATTCGCCCCAAGCTGTATAGGACATGGCAGTTGAGAGGTTTTGGCAGAGGTAAAGTCACTCAAAAGCCAAAATATAGCTTCTGAGAAGAAAGGCAGGAAGAAAGGAGCACATATTTTTTCTGCATGCTCCTCTCTCACTAGTGAACAAACATGTGATTTGTGCTGATGTAAAAGTCCCTTATGCCTCTGAGTAATGATATTTAGAGGAAAATTCCAATTTTGGCTTTTGGGAATGCATCTGCAAACCCTTAAGACCGAGACCTTAATAGCCTGGAAACATTCATGGAAGGCTCTTTTTTTGGAGATGTGGTTTCTTTCGTGTCCACGTGGATCATGGTATTTATCCTCTAACACAACTCAATGCTGACCCACCCACCCCACAGGTACCTTGTACTTAAGTGATGCTTTTCATCTGAGAAGCTGAGAAGTATTTGATAAACATTAACTCAGTGATCTTCGTACCTACCTCCTGGCAGGAGAGGATGTAAGAAGGAGTGCTTGACAGACCTGAGCAATGTCATAGGGCAGGTGGATATGTGTTCTTGATGTGGAAAAGAAGGTTCCAGTAAAGCACTAGAGTTACAGATCTGTGGGGTTAGAGGGAGGTCGGAATCTCAGGTGCTGGTACTGCTTTGAAGTGGTCAAAGGGAGAAAAACTTAGAAAATGCACGTTTGGCTTTGTTGGGTAGCAGGGGGACAGGAAAATAGCATCTTCTTCCTCTTCCTCACCCCTCACTTAATAATCATTCATATGTACCTATATAAGAATCTTCCCAACTGCCTTTCTGGTAGTTGCTGTCAAATGGCTTTTTGTAATAACAGTTCTTTATCACATTTTAAAATGCTTAAAGAACTTACACATTCACATTTCTTCTCAGCAGTCCCAATGGGATGATACACAAAGATATTATCCTCCTCCCCCCTTTTTTTTTAAATAGGTGAAGAAGTTAAGGCTCACCAATATTAAGTGACTTGCTCAAGGTCTGACAGCTAATAAGTTATAAAACCAGGACTGGAGTCCAAGTATTGCCTCTTACTCTTAGTTCATTGTTGTTTCTCAACAACATATTTCCTAAGTATACAGGCAACATTGATTTGGAATGCAGTTATTTTGGGGCTGTGGCGGGAGTGGAGAAGATGGTTAAATGTCTAAGTTATATTGTCAATAGCATGCTATTTAAAAAAATTTTTTTTCCTTTTAATCTGGTAGTCAGCTGGCTGCATTGGCTTGGTTTTATCTCATTGTCATCCAAAGAACTCTACTACACTTGCTTTAAAATTGTTCTCAAGAAGAAAAGACCAGTGTTATTATTATCACCCTTAACTAAGTCTTGGTGTTGATGTTAGTATTTTATATCTGTGTATTAGTGCAGTTAGTTAGAGCATACCTTGCACCCTAGTCATCTATCTTTACAGAGAGACTTTCTTCTCAACCTATAGCTCCAATAACTCAGCTATCCATCCACTAGATAGGTGATAGGTAGGTAGGTAGGTAAGTAGGTAGGTAGGTAGGTAGGTAGGTAGATAGGTAGATAGATAGATAGATAGATAGATAGATAGATAGATCGGTAGAGGATATATATGTATGTATATGTATATGTGTATACACATCCATGCCACTTGAGATCTGGAGAGAATGTAAAGGATGGCTTAATGTAAACTCATTACAAATGGAAAAGCAAGTTAAAGTCTAAATGGATGCCCAGGCACAGTTGTAATGTCTTGGGTGGTTGGTTTAAGTTGGTATCATTCATAAACGTCATTGGTTAAAGTTGGGTGCTTAGCACAGAGACACTGTAGACTCGAGTCTACACCATGCCTCTCAGTGATGTCAAAGCTGTCAAAAAAAAAAAAAACCCTTCTGTGTGTATTCCATAGCTAACCAACAGCCTACTTTTCTTAAGTCTTAAAGTGGATGATCGGAAGACTCTCAAGAGCATTATTTTCTTTTGTTATTTTATTGTATTTGGGGAGTTAGCTTGGGAATCTCATCCCTTCTCTGTTAGGGCATGGTAGAAATTCTACTTTTTTGCTGAAGAGGTTTGGAGAGCACTTTTGGTTGTCTAAGAGATGTTTAAGACCTCCCAAGCACTGATGTAGTTAACGGAGTACCTTGCATAACATTTATCAAACCTGGTTTGGAATTTGGTTCTTAGTAGTAGTGAAGCAAACTAGAAAAACCTCATAGTGGTTGATAACTAGACATGTCTGGAATATCCACATCAGATACTGTCGTCATTTATTAGCCATGTCATTTTGGTTTATCTGAGAAAAAATCTGATGTGTAGAAGCCATCTCCTGAAGTCAGTGATAATATGCTTTCTAATAAAAACCATACTTTACCCAGGAACTTTCAAAGCTTCAGAGACTCTGAACTTTAAAAACCTAGAACACTTTAGGAAATGAAAGGTGCCAGCCAGTAGAGACACATAGCAAAGACAGGGTTTAAGAAATAGGGACATTTGGCAGCAAGGACACAAAACCAATCTCCCCAGGTTTGGGCAGAACAATTGAAGACTGTTTTCTTTAAGTAACTCGTTTGCAGTTTTATATCATGTTCTGTAAAAGAGACCAAGGCAAAATTCCCACATATTTTCAAGGCCAACCATTGGGTAAACTAGGATAGGTTGAAAAACCAAAAAAGACAG